>NC_140439.1:10807325-11487325 GCF_963576455.1 Neolamprologus multifasciatus
TTGAGGTCTGGAGACTGGCTAGGCCACTCCAGGACTTTCAAATGCTTCTTACGGAGCCACTCCTTTGTTGCCTGGGCGATGTGTTTTGGATCATTGTCATGTTGGAAGACCCAGCCTCGTTTCATCTTCAAAGCTCTCACTGATGGAAGGAGGTTTTGGCTCAAAATCTCACGATACTTGGCCCCATTCATTCTGTCCTTAACACGGATCAGTCGTCCTGTCCCCTTGGCAGAAAAACAGCCCCATAGCATGATGTTTCCACCCCCATGCTTCACAGTAGGTATGGTGTTCTTGAGATGCAACTCAGTATTCTTCTTCCTCCAAACACGACGAGTTGAGTTTATACCAAAAAGTTCTACTTTGGTTTCATCTGACCACATGACATTCTCCCAATCCTCTGCTGTATCATCCATGTGCTCTCTGGCAAACTTCAGACGGGCCTGGACATGCACTGGCTTCAGCAGCGGAACACGTCTGGCACTGCGGGATTTGATTCCCTGCCGTTGTAGTGTGTTACTGATGGTGACCTTTGTTACTTTGGTCCCAGCTCTCTGCAGGTCATTCACCAGGTCCCCCCGTGTGGTTCTGGGATCTTTGCTCACCGTTCTCATGATCATTTTGACCCCACGGGATGAGATCTTGCGTGGAGCCCCAGATCAGTGGTCTTGTATGTCTTCCATTTTCTGATGATTGCTCCCACAGTTGATTTTTTCACACCAAGCTGCTTGCCTATTGTAGATTCACTCTTCCCAGTCTGGTGCAGGTCTGCAATTCTTTTCCTGGTGTCCTTCGAAAGCTCTTTGGTCTTGGCCATGGCGGAGTTTGGAGTCTGACTGGTTGAGGCTGTGGACAGGTGTCTTTTATACAGATGATGAGGTCAAACAGGTGCCATTCATACAGGTAATGAGTGGGGGACAGAAAAGCTTCTTACAGAAGACGTTACAGGTCTGTGAGAGCCAGGGATTTTCCTTGTTTGAGGTGACCAAATACTTATTTTCCACCCTGATTTACGAATAAATTCTTTACAAATCCTACCATGTGAATTCATGGATTTTTTTTTCACATTCTGTCTCTCACAGTTGAAGTGTACCTCTGGTGCAAATTACCGACCTCTGTCATCATTTTAAGTGGGGGAACTTGCACAATCGGTGGCTGACTAAATACTTTTTTGCCCCACTGTATATATATCTATACATACACACACACACACACACACACATATATATATATATATATATATATATATATATATATATATATATATAGATAGATAGATAGATATATATATATATATATACACACACACACACATATATATATACACATATATATATATATATATATATACACACATATATATATATATACACACATATATACATACACATATATATATACACACACATACACATATATACATGCACACATACACACATATATATATACACATATATACATGCACACATACACACATATATATATACACATATATATACACACATACACATATATATATACACATATATATACACACACATACACATATATATATACATATATATATACACACACATACACATATATATATATACACATATATATATATACACACACACACACACATATATATATATATATATCTCAGAGATTAGTTGCCATTTGATATGTATTTTACCCAACTAAAAGTTGTCAGGCACCAAAGTTTGAAGCAATTTGTTTCACTACAGCAAATATGCAAAATGATAGACTTGTTATTTGGAATAAAAGCTCAACATTTAAACAGTGGAAAGCCACACTTGGATCAAAGCAGTGCAATACAGCCACAAATGTGTTTTGGGTAAAGGGTGTGTCTCCAGCCATAAAAATGTCACATTTGTGATTTAGTTCAGTTACTTTTAATGCCCGTGTGGCCACAGAATTTTAATGTCTATAAATACAATTTAGGTTCATGTCCATCACAAAATAATTACTGCTTACATTTAAGAATGAAGAGTCTTTATTAAAACTGAACGACAGATTTGACTTACGTTAATGCTTTCATGAATAAAACACTTCGATGGTGGATGAATCAACTACAGGCAGCGTCAGACCTTTTCTATGGCACCTTTATTTAGTTCAGTTCCCAGCAGGATCACAGCTGCTTCATCCACTGGGTTGTGCATCATAACTGAAGTGGAAACTAAATTAAAGGCCAGTGCATGTTTATTGCATGCTGGTGAATGATCGCAAACACTTCTATTGCTCTACAGAGGTATATGCGTACGCAGGCGAGTACACATAAAACAGGAAGGCAACAAGTTGGAGGTGGTCTAAATAAGAGCTTCAAATGGGACACAGAACATGCAGTAAACATACAGCACGTGAAATGAGCATCCAGTGGGCTTTTTCTAGTGGTTTGTTGAGCTGCCAAGCCTTTGCAGTCACAGATTTTGGGACATCCCAAGACCTATTTACTTCAGCAAATAATAAATTCTCTTTTTGCGAACCCGCAGAAGCTCGAGGACTTGGAAACCATGAACTGGCCTCAAATCTTAGATATGAATCACCAGAGTTTAACTTAATTTGTTCTACAGTATCATAAAATATTTGCTACTAGGGCTGTGCGAAATCTCATATCCCAATATAAAACATTTATCGTCCGATAACGATATAAATCACAAAAATTTAACATTTTCTGTAAATTCTGTGAATCTCGGGTAGGTGAAGTGTTTCCAGCTGGGCGTCGTGTATCTGGACTCGAGTGTTTTAGCGATGCATTAAACTATACATTTTTAGACATAGGTTGTAATTTTTAGCACCTGACGGCTCCTTTTTTGTTTCTCATCATCATACTCTGCCTACTCTTTCACGTGATTTAGTTTATTTTGAAAAGTCTCAACAGGATCTTGAGCTTTATTGTGAAAGGTTTATGTGGAAAATAAACAAGCGGACACGCGATGGTTTTACCGTCGTTGTTGCTAACGACAATGCATAAAAACAGGCGCTTGTCCATCTGTAGTGTGGTTATATAAAATATAAGAGAAAGAGAGAACTTTAAGAAATTAATATAGCCACTACAGTGACCATCAAAACGATGAAAAATTATTGCCGTAAACAGTTTATTTTGCAACAGCACAAAACAAACGACAGCGTAAAATGAAACAATAGACGTTTTTATATCATCATCCGATATATATCGTTATATCGAACAGCCCTATTTGCTACCCTAAAAATGCAGTGTGAAAAGAAAAAAACAGGGCATGGTATAATTGTCCCTCATTCATTGCACCTCAGCATTAAGGTTTTCTTTGCAGTGATTTATTACAGAAGCATTTGGCACAAGCACTTACAAACATTAGAGTGCCGTGCCTTTTTTTTCTCTTGTTATTTTTATGTCTACAGCACACTGTAACAAACCTGCTCTGCTATGAACAATATGGCTATATATCATTGCGCTTTCCCCTTGCAGTTTTTTTTCTTTTTTGTACCTCAAATGCAGGTTTGTGTCTAATATATAGAGTGTTGCGGAGCTCACTAGGAAAGAGAAAAAAGGAGTAATCAGCAGGGCTTTAACCTACAGGTCTGCATGTAAAGTGGGTCAACTGTGCTCCTGGAGAGCTTAACAAGCTGCTAGAGGAATAAGGCAGTGCACTCGATAATTAGCAGGAAGAAGAAGCAGCGTGTTTGAGGGAATTGGGTGCAGATGAGAGAACGACTGGGTGTAAGGTTGGACTAGCAAGCGACAAATCTAAAAATCAGACTATTTCAATCATGCGCTTCTAGATTCCCCTAGTTTTACAGCTCAGCCACTATTGAATCAATTTGTGTGCCAATATTCTAGTTCACATGCCCTCACTGAACTTGATACATTTTATCAGTCTATAATAAAATGCTGTATTATTTCAGCCTTCTGTGATCCTTTTGTTCAGCGTCATCTGTCAAAACTGTTAAGCTGTGTGAACTCACACATATACGTTTAAGTTTTCAGAGAACTCTTGCCCTTCTGTTTTGGCTGCTCTGTGAATCTGACACTGTTTCACATTTGCTTTAATGTAACTAAACCATAAAATAAAAAGGGAAAGATTTCACAGTAGCAAGGCGATGCAAAGCTGATTTTGACCTTTGAGGAAGCAGCTCTGTTTGATGTGAGTGCAGACAGCAGAGGAGGAAATGGTTTCAGAAGCAGTCTTTGTCACATATGCTCTGGCAATTCTTCTTTTATTTCCTACACTGAAGCATACTTCAGTGAATTTTTTTTTAATGATTTGAGCTTATATAGTTAGGACCTACTTTTAGTAAAATACACAAAATATAAAACCTAATTAAGACGAGCCTTTCTAATCAGAACGTCAGGTTTTGAATTTTGCTGTTGGTGTCAAAGTGAATCCACAAAAATGACAAAACAAACATCAGTAAGGGAACACACCAGTTCCTGAAATAGCCACTCCAGACTGGCTCCATCGTGTTTCTTTTTTAGATAAATTACTAATTTCAGTTGTACTAAAAGGTCAAAGTTATTGGTTTCAGGTGTGCGGCAGCTTTAGTTGACTAATGTTTCGATAAGGCTGGTAGTTAGCTAGGCGTTGGTACCCCTCCTCTCTACCATGTTCAATGTTTGCAGTGTTGTTTTCTTTTGGAGCATTTTTAATGACATTTTCTATAACGTAATAAGGCTTGTTTTGTTCTTAACTGCACCAACAGCAATTTAAAAAAAAAAAAAAGATCTGTGGTCTATCTTTAGTGAGTAAAATTCTAATTTTTTATTTGTATGTTGCTTAGGGATTATCTGTGCGGTGTATCAAAAAAGTGTATGGATGCAACTTGCTAACTAAGCTTGGCATCACTGCTTAGAACTGAAAAACTACTTCAAATGTGTCCATATATATAAAATATATATAGAAGGAAAGACAAGACATAAAGATGTAGTTTAACAACATTATATTGACTGGTATTTTTCAGTAGCAAACCTGATGGTGTTGGGTCAAATCCATTCCCAGCCATCAGTAATCAGGCTATTTCCACAGCTGAAGGAGGAAGATGCAGTCGTGACACCACTATAAGCAGGGGAGCTCAGCTGGAGTTGGTGTGTATGTCTTTTGTGTGTCTGTGAGAGTGTATATATGTGTCCTTTCCTAAAAGCTCAGGTGCTCTCAGGCGAAGTGTGAAGAGGGTTTTTTGAGGCAGAGAGAGAAAGAGAGCGATAAAGACTTAAAAGCTCATACAGTGAAAAGCTGCAGAGCCAGTTGAAGCGAGAGAAAAAAGTCACTTTCTTCCCTACTCCTGTAAGCTTAAGAGACCTCACTGCCACTGTTTCTACTGGAAGCTGACTCAAATCTCAAATCATACATCTTTCCATATTTGCCTCCGCTATCATCAAGCAATATGCATTTTGTTGGAGTTTCTAAACCACAAACTCCCCTTAACCATCCACGTGTTTAGGTGTTCTTGGTCCCACGGCACAATAAATGAAATATTTTTTATTTCTGGACTGACATTTGATTAAATCACCCAATATGGAAGCATGGAAGATTATTTAGAGGTTAATAAAAGCTTAGTCACGTATTTGCTGGCTCTTTCATTATGTTAGAAAGATCTTTCTGAAGACTAGAACACGTTCACATATTCCATCTTTTATTTCCTTTCTACTCATTTTTGCACACCATTGCAAGCAGCAATTTTTCAACTAGCATGATACACATACACATCAATATCACAAAAAAATAAAAACGAAGACACATTAAATGATAAATGTCTACTATTAGGGCTCCAAATGCTCAAAGAGAATCTGTTATGCTTTTTCTCTAATATATTATATCACAGTGTTAGTCTTCATATTAAATGTAGCCACAATTTCAAGTGACTAAGCTTGATATTTTATTGGATGTTTTTATTGAAAAGGTGTCAGATGAAAATGTGAAAACCATTTGAAATGGGTCACCTGTACTTATGGCCCATTAGTTCCAGTAGATTCAGCTGCCTATTACGCTGTCTAGTGACTTTAGTTTCAGTTTATTCATAGTTTCCAGTCCTAGGTGTCAGAAAAAAAGATTTAAAAACCACTGTATACTCTATATTATCCATCAAATGACAGGCCAGCAGATTAAGTGACAAGCTAGGGAACATAGTGGAGACAGCCGTTTCAAAAACAGAGAGTACCCCTGGGAGACCGGAGCATTTCCACATGAATGGCAAAGTGCTTTGATAACTGATGGATGTGTATAAGCAACAGTTTGCTGACTCTAATTTTGACTGAATAAATGAAGAGAAAAACCACCATCGTAGGTTTAATGACAAACTAACAGCATAGAAGAGAGACTCACATCACTCCACAGACACACCACAGGCAATGAAAGCACCCCCGGAGTCGTGCACGACGCATACAGAAACAAAACTGACATCGATCAAGCTGTGCGAGTCCAAGGAGGCTTGAAGGCAAATATAATCAAATACAAGCAAAATCAATAGTCTTTTTACTCTGTTATTCTTCAGAAAAAGGGGTAAGATTAATCCTCCACTCGCTGCTACAATAATGTAAATGTACCATCGTACCCTCACTGCCACTTTCTCCTCTAGTTCTAGCGTACCCCATACAAACATCCAGTTCATTACACTTTTGTTTTTAAGCCCTTGACAACAATCAAAGGAAGAACAAAAACACTGAGATAAGACAATTTGGTCAGATCAACAAAAATGATATAATACTGGCTTTGCCAAAAGTGAGACTGTTGACAGTTTTTAACATTTAAACTGACATGAACAAGTCTAATGATAAACTAAACACCACACTGATGTAAAACACACACACGCAGCATCTGGGTGCAATAAAGCAGGGCTGCACAATGAATTGATTGAAATCTTGATCAGAATTTCGGCTTTCCACAGTAAAACGAACGCGATCGAGTGATATTCAAAATGCATGCTCCACCAAAAGACCGCAAAGCGAAAGCAAACCAAGCGCTTCATAAATCAGTGCCCGAACACGTGCCTGCAATCATAGCTGTTCCCTGCGGCGTGCAACTCCAAGTTTCCTGGACTAGTCTGTACGAGTAACGCTACGTTAAAAACAGATTTATGCAACAACATTGAAAAGCAATAAACATCTTTTTGTTACCAAAGTCAACAATGGTGACAAATAATTCTCGATGTGATTCTGATCCCAATACTGATTAAAATAATTGTGAGACTCATTAGGGCCATAATCATGGAGCCCAACAAAACAACTGTTGAAAGATTATTAGATAGTATTCCAATGCGATACTTGAGAAATAGTCCCTTGACTTTTCCCTCGACAGTTAGTGTTTATGTTATTCACCAACAGCAAACAATATATATCACAGTGTATAGCTCCTGTGGAAGAAGTTATGTTCCCAGGAGAATGGTATGCCGCTATTATTCCTTATATTGGGATTCTTTATTCATGAAATCATGGAGGTCACATGCTTTGTGTGTGCTCAGTATGGAGTAAAAGGAGATGCGTGCACTCACACTGAGAGGAAAAGGAGAACCTAGCGTTACTGTAAATAACAGCTACGGTCTAAAAAACTCACACTGGGCTGAAATGACACTAGTGGATATAAATCCAGTGAATACATTAGCTTATTTTTAATTCATTTTTGTCACGTCATAATTTATAATCTCATAAATAAATACCAGTTCAGTAAAATTGTGTTCTTGGATGTATTTATTTTACCTTATAAAGTCATGAAAATGATGTCTAAGTAAAGTCTGATATTGCTTTCCACATAAAGAATGACTTCCAGGCACAGTGAGGACTACAGCTTACTCATTTAAAACGGGTATCAGAGCTACAGTCAGTATGAGTAAATGTATCTGCATTAGATCAGAAGTGGAAAAAGCTGTATCAGTGCATCCCTATCTCAAATATGGCTCATTTGAAATGCACAAGCACAGTTTGGCAGAAGCATCTTTTACAGTCTTATGTGGTGCTTCACTGATTCATTGAGGGCTTTCAAGTGATTTATCTCTGTGACCAGCTGTAACTTTAGTACTGGTTTGGGAGAGTACAAGTGGGTCATCATTTTACTGTCCAATCATGGCCCTAAGAAATAACAATGTTTCTCTATCTATCTATCTATCTATTAGGGGTGCAACGATACACAAAATTCACGGTTCGGTTCGATACTTTGGTGTCACGGTTTGATATTTTTTCGATACAAAAAAAATGTTCATGCTTTTTTAATTTGTCATTTATTAAAATTATAAATATATATTTTAACTCAAAAGTACAGTTTTTAAATTTAATGTTGCTGAAACAACAAAGTAATAAAAAAAATAAATCTATCTGATCGAGAAATGTGCTGTCAGCGTTAATCTGAAATGACGTTAATGCCACAACACGGCAAATCTCCGTTAACGAGCTATCACGGATCGCCCCATGCGCGGAGCTGGACGGCGTCAACACGTTAACGAGCAAACTGCGCTAACGCAGTAGTTCCCACCCATGTAATTGAGCATTGCATGGCACATCCAACATACTGTTTTACTTTTGTCCATGACGCGCTTACCTTAAGGGTCATACATCACATGAAGACCAAAATAGTTCCAAAGTCCAGATCTGAATGAGGGTGGGGGAGGTTCAATTTGCCATGTTGCAACGAGCTTATCTTCTGTCTTGCTAGCTTGCGCTGCGCTCAGTGGATCTGCGCTCGACAGTGCAGCCTAGGCGGAGTAGTCGAACGCAGATCCACTGAGCGCTCAACACAGACAGCATCGTCAGAAGAAAAGTTGATAAAATAAATTAAAAATTTTGTATTGTTCGATACATATGCGTACCGAACCGGAAGCACTGTATCGAACGGTTCAATATCGATACGAGTATCGTTGCACCCCTACTATCTATCCATCTATCTGTGTGTGAGATTTGAAACACACACAAAAGAAGTATCCTCTGTACTCTGGAACATGCAGCAAATTGCCATTGTTAGATTTTTCGTGTCTGGCCAGAGAGCGCACACACAGCCAGCTCAGTAGAGTGAGCCACTTACAGTTGCTCAATAATCCATTTACTTGCATTTGCTGCTGCCATGACTGTAATTTCAATCACACAGACACGAGGCAGATAAGTGGGGAGCTCGCTACTGAAAGGTGCCTGGTGGTGACATGGGTTGAAATTAACCAGTGGTTCCTTGCTTGCTCGTTTGGTACGTCACAATGATGGGAACAGAAAGGCGTAAAATTTAGGTTAGAGCCTGGACTTCATTCATTCACAGTAACGGATGGATGGGAATACAAAGCTTCTAAACTTGCCAATGGAGCGATTCTTAACCTTACTTCTTTACCAGCAGACACCAAGGACACTGTAGAGATTTCTTCTCATTATAAACAGGCATACTTTTATCTCCCTGAATAAACTATCAACCAATTTTAAGACTGAGAAATTATTCCCATTATTAATAATTTAGATTATGGATGTATGCTGGATTTTTCAATGAGCCATTATTTCTTCTGTTGCATAAACAAAACGTTGGTACTGCACTTCCACACCTCATTACAAAACTCAAGAGGTTGTAGATTTGGTGACCACTCTCATATCATGCGATGAGATCTAGTAAAAATTTACATGATGACAACATGTATGCAATAATATATTGCCAAGAGAATATTGCCTGTGTGCCATAACACCACTGCACCGTGTTTCCAGGCAGCTTCTTTTCCCCACAAACCATTTCTTGCTGCCTCGCCTCATTAGCATTGCAAATAGCACCTAAAGCAAGAACAGCGATGGCAGCAGCAGCAGAGGAAATGGGACAGAATTAACAAATTATGTAAGTGTGGAAAGGAATGAAGGAACAGAGTGTAGCAACAAGAAGGTGGGTGACAACGAGGAGGAGGTGGGAAAAGCATCTTACAAATCTGATTACACCTTAGACTTGACAGTCTGAGATGACATCCACTTTCACTGGTGCCATACCTCAATCTTGCTGAGATTAGACACCTTTCTGTACACTGCTTTTCTGCACGACAATAAAAGAAAGATGCACCAGCGCTCACAGTGAGATTATGTAACAAACGACTTCTACAGAGTGGAGGATTTAGTCTGATATTCTCTAATATTTACAGACAATTTAGAACTTCTTTCATGAGTCCATAATGATTTAAACACATTTTCAAAGTCACATTATTGATTTACGATTGAGAAAAGAACAATATTTTATGCTACGGTGCCAGAGAACATCGCCTGAGAGCAGGAGCCTATTTCTCTGGGAGGAAAGACTCAAAGACTTGAAAGCTTTATTCCTTTAAGATGCTCATGTTTAGCTGCCATATGAATATGCCTGAAAAAGAAATTCTAGCAGCTATTAGGGTTAATACAACTGTACAAGCAACACACGAAAGGAATCAATAGATGTGGGAGTTGAATACATTAAGCAGACAAAACAAAAGCGACAATAAAAGACACCAACAAGATAAAAAGGTAAGTTGGAATGCAGCCTATAACCTGTTTATTGACACTTTCTCTGCTGTCAGACAAAAACAAAAAGAACACTTTGGTTTTTATGTTATACACTTACTTTATGTGGACTTTTCATCGTCGCTGACTGAGAGTCTCCGCTGTTATTTAAGGTTGTATTATTTTTCTCTACTTACCACTGAGTGCCTGTTTTGCTATGTGTACAGAACAAATAGAGCAGAGAGTAGAAAAGTAAAGATATCTCTAACTGTCAGAAGTACAATATCAAGGTCAAAGGTAACCAGAGCCACTGCTGGTTATCTATTTGGAGATATGCACATGCACCACACTACTACTAAAAGTTTTGAACCACCCCTCATTTCTGGTCTTGAGCAATAGTTCGATGTTGTTGTTGTACGTGACCATTTTGAGAAGAAAGTCTTTGTTAAGCAACTTAACACCCACCTACAAATAATTCAGGCATAAAACAGTCACCTAACTCAAAGGAAGAACTACTGTTGTGGTGTATCTTTAGTCACCTTGTTGCTTGCAGATTGTCACAAAAACATGAAATTTGTTCCCATTTCTTTAGCTGAATCTAAAAAAAGATCATGCAGTTTGACAGACACAAAATAGTATTGTTGCACCACCAAGTTGATTCCTAAAGCGCTATTAGCTAAAACAAAAAAACTAAACGAAAAAGAAGCTGCAGGCCTAAAAGCTACCTATACTAGATTAGTATCTAAAGGTTGAAATGAGAAAAAAAAATGACACAGGATACATCTAACCCTTCAGTTGTATCTACTGTTGGTCTCAGTGAAAATGAAACATGGAGAAAAAGCTCAGGTATGCCTCCCAAAAAATACAAGACCTTGAATAAAAATCAATGCTAATATGTCCTTTGGGGTAGTGAATCCAGAGGTCACATTTCTGGTTCAAACTGTCATTTTATGTATTTATGGTGAAGATCAAGAGAAGTACAACAGTGAGCATCTACGGCCATCTGTAAAACACAGTGGAGGCTCTGTCATTGGGTTGCATTTTAGTTGGGGATGCTGTCAAAATTGATGCAATTATGAAAGCAGACAAAAGCTAACAGACTTTGATCCAAGTGCAATACCAAATTGGAAGTGTCTGATTGGCAACGCCTTCATTTATCAGCATGATAATGATCTAAAACACCCTGCCAGTTGTCATGGATTGGCCTCCCCAATAATGCAACATTATTAAAACAGAATAAAAAGGCAGACAACATCCAAAGAAGAGCTTTGAATGCCCTTCAAGAAGCCTGGTAAACTAATCCTGAAGACAATTTAAAGAAATGACAAGAAAACGGAATAAGAGTTCGAGCTGTGTTGAGGAAAAACGATGATCCTACCAAATGCTGATTTTGAAGCATGTTTGAGTTGTACAAACTCTTTGTCTTATATATTATATTTCCACGTACTTTTTGAATACTACTGTGGATATATAAATATTGTATTTTAAACACTATGAGCTGCAATCCTAAAGAGGCTATACTGCACAGGAAAAATACTGGCTGTGCTGAAGTGAGCTCATGTACTAGTGGGTAATGCACTCTGAGAAATGCTGTAATGAAACGGTATTGAAAACGAGGCCAGAAGGAAGAAAAGGCCAGGCCCTGATGCAAGTGTCACTACTCATCATCTGGTGAAGTCAAGGTCAGGACCCTATGTGGTCCCATGGTATTTCTGTTTAGCTTTTAAAGAAATGGCCAGAGAGAAAGATTGGTGCATCAAGATTGCTAGCCAAGGCTCCAGTTGATTGCCCTTTATTTCACTGACCTTGCTCAGAAAGCTCTCTTTTAACAGAGAGCTAAAACATTTCACGATAAAACCATTTTCAATAACTACGGCTGCTGAATGTTGGCGTTTCCTGAAATCTCTGCCTTCCTTTGCTCAGTCACTAGAAATAATGCCAATGGAGAAAAAACCCCCAGCTTCATCAAAGATCTGACGGCAAAGAAAAACAGTAACAATGGTTTTAAATGTCAGCAAATATTTCTGTCTCTGCACTTATTATAATTGCTTGTGACATGTAATGAGGCAGGGTTCTCTCTGAATCAGTCTGCCAATTATGTGGCGTGAAAGCTGGTCTCTGGTTTGTGTGGTGTGTCTAACAAAATGTGGAGGCCCCTCTCGCAGTGGGGGCCGGCTCGACTCGGATGCTTCTGCAGCGTGGCCGCAACTGCTCAGCACTCAGTCGGGGTAACACAAGGAGCCCTATAGTGCGGTAATGCAATATTCATGGTGGGGTGTGAGCAGAGCAGTTAAACACAGCAGAGTTGTGAGAAGACCTTGCAGCCCTCTATCAGGGAGCAGCTGCAGCTCGGGCTTGTTCCCCTCTCCAAAGCCGATCCTCATGCTCAAGCATTGTGTCTTTCTTTCTCTGCCCTCCCCTGTTCCCTCTCTGCTGCCTCTCACTCAACCATTAATTTTTAATCACAACTTAAATGGCTGCCTTGGCTGCGGCTGTGGGGGCAGCGAGTCAAGGGCTCTTGCCTCTGGTTACAAAGTAGGAAATAAATTTGAAGAGATCAAGCTAAACATACATGGAGGGTGAGGACTGACTAGGGAGAAATGTAGAAGGAGGAAAGATATCAACTTGCTGCTGCCATTACAGCTTAATTAGAATTTCAACTCTTTCATCTTAGACTTTGCATTGCGACTGCTACAGGAAATTGAGATCAAATTAAGATAGAGAATTGGATGTTTTTTCCTTTTTTGAAGGATTTTTGGAGGCCACGAGAAAGAATGAGAAGATGAAATGAGCGGATTTAGATAATATAAGACAGATATTTAGATCTGCCAAATAGCAGACACATGCTGATACCAGAGCTTAAAACAATGAATCGATTAACAAAAAATAATAATAAGCAACAACTGCATTACTCCAGCTAGTAAATTACAAATTTGCTTCTTCTCTTTGCAATATGCAATTTTAGACTGTGTGTTTTGGGGTCACGCAGTTTAAGCAAGCTCAAAATATCAATTAGGACGTGAGGAAATTCTAAGTGTTGTTTCATAGACACAACAAATTAGTTAGGTGTGATGACAATCAGAAAATAAACGCTCTCAGAAGCAGCAAAATGCAGCGAGTAGAAAAATACCGCTCACAGCAGGAGTATATAAAGAGCTGAAGCACTTCTCCGTGAAGGACGAGGTTGTATCGATGTTGTCATGAGGTGGCAGCACTCAGGTTTTCCCCTGCATTATTTATTTTCCGTACTGGGGTGGTCTGACCCACTCTTATAATGAGAGCTAGAGTCACGGTCTGTTTGGAGTCCCGGGGCAACGGCGTGCAACCGTGTCCCTGGATCACTGCTCAACCACACAGGCCTCTACACAGCCACTGTTTGCTCAGACTTCACTTGGACTGTAAAAGTCAAGCCTTGTTGACACATCTGTGCCGTCTCTCCCCGAGGCTAATGGCTATTACATCTGTCTGCTTCTTTTCAGAGCGAGAGGAAAACTACAAGAATCAAATGCTTTTTTGAAAACAGGCAAAGTGAAAACAGTGACAGATGATGGAAAGCTGACAGCCGCCTCTGAGGGGAATTACCGCTGCTGATGTTTTCTCGCAAGCGCAGTCAGATGATCACATTAGTTAAGATGTGCTTTGAAAGAAATGTTGATGGCTCTGTAGCAGCAGAGTGTCAGTGTTTACACTAATACCACTGTGCTTTTCACAAGTCTGTCTTTACATTAATAGGTAACGCAATATTTCTCTCAAGGGCGCCTAACATAAACATAACAATATAATAACATCTGGCTACAAAGCGCTGCAGGGAGACCCAGGATATTAAGTAACGCTGCTGTAAGACTATTATATAAACATTTAATAACACATACAGTTTTACATTCCGTTTTTTATTCATTCATTTATTTGACAATATAAAAACCTCTTAACAAAATGGATTTCATAAGTCTGAAATTCCATACATAGCAAATCTCCAGAATTTGGCATAAGTCGAAGTCGGATTGCATGTTCTCCCTGCGTCTGGGTGGGTTCTCTTCTGATTCTCCAGCTTCCTCCCACAGTCTAAAAACATGTCTAAAACATGCCTGTTAGGTTAACTGATGACTCTAAATTGGCTGGAGTTGTGGGCGTGGGTGTGAATGACTGTTTGTCTCTGTGTGTTAGCCCTATCATAGACTGTTGACCTGTCCAGGGTGTACCCCACCTTTTACCCTTGATAGCTGGGATAGGATCCAGCCTCCCTGCAACCCTAAACTGGAAAAAGCAATTAAGGAAATGGGTAGATTATATGCTATATGTGCACTTAGACCTACACTTAAACGTGAATTGAAGTGCTTAGATTTTTTTTAATTACACAAAAACGAAGTATCCCTGTAATTCCATTACTTCAGACAGGCACGAGTAACTTAACTAACATCTTAAAGTGAATACGCAATTACAGCTATTTAAGTGGGATCATTATTCATGCATAGAGCCTTATTAGGAGTGATTACTGACTCTTGACAACCATCAGCAATACTTCAGAGATCTTTCCTTTCTTCATTTAGCAGATTGACAGTTAATCCCGCTACCCAATTCGCTGATAGTGTTACAGCTTTGCTATTCTGACATGAAGGGGAAATAAAACACACAGTCAGCATTTGAACTGCCAGCATAATGGGACCGGCACAGTACAGATCAGTATCACAGAGCATGCATAATATTCTAGCTAACATCCGTAATTTTCTACTGCATGCCAGGAAGTTCCCTGACACACCACATTTGGATGCTATAATATTAATGTAAAAGTAGATCATTAATAAAAAAGCAGTCTGAAAATATACTTTAATGTGGGGCTTATTTTAAAAAATGGCTCAAGTTATTAAATATATATTGAGTTTCATCACCTCAAAAAGGGAAGTTTAATAAAGTAGAATTTTAAATGTTTTCAGGCTACTTCATTGATGAGATTATGACGTGTTTATACACCACTCTGCAATCATTAGATTATCAGTAGTTATTATTAATCTCTGGCTCTTTTCCAAAGTGGGTCTTTTATCCCGTCTTCAGCCCCTCACCCCCAGCTGGTCGCAACAGATGGCTGCCTCTTCCTGAGCTGGTTCTACTGGAGGTTCCTTTAAGTGAAAAGGGAGTCTTTCCTTCCTACTGTAGCCAAATGCTTGCTTAAAGGGGAGTGTTGAGTTTTATGTATATTTATATATAAATATTTAAATAATTGAACTAAAACTGATTCCCCTTGAGTCTCCCTTTACAGTGACCCCAATCAAACAAGCTTAATTTGACCACATCTTGCACAACTGAATGTTCACTGTTGATGCTGTTATTGTGAAGCAAGGTCAACATCGGCAAACAGCTGAATACACTCATTAATTCTTCATGATTTATGATACATTACTAACTGGCTAAGATAAAATTAAAACAGCGTTATTACAGTTTCCGTTATGTTCAAACTCATTTCTTCAAATGTTTTCTTTGACCAAAATGTCAACATCAAAACGTAAAAACACATAGCTGGGTAGGTAAACACTCACCAACAGCTTATTGGCCATGTCTAGTTTAACATCCTCACCTCGATCAGCTATTCGAACTGTGCAAATAATCCACCTATTGATCTTCAGTTCCTTAACTGACAAATAAACAAAATCAGGGCCGCAGCCCAACTGCAGTCTTGCTAACTAGCAGACCGCTCGTAATTACTTAAACACAAACACAGAGCCAAATGTGCGCGCACACACCTGCTCATGCACACATGCATGCACACACACACATGCACAGACAGGAGTAATCGCTCACTAATCAAGGACATTGATTACATCGCAAAACACATCTATCTGCACTCTACCTCCCATCCCCCGCCGTGCTGACACCGATTGAAATGCGGGAATGAAAACACAAAACTGAGGGCACACAACATAAAGGTGGAGCTTCAATGGAGAAGAAGGCCAGATGTTTTAAACTGGTCTTTTGAATTATACATTTCACAATAAGTAATCTTTACTAGAGTGTTATATATTTACAATGCAGCTAGAAAAAGGTGCTATTAATGTATAGTGTGTTCACCAAGAAATATAAATGCTGCACACGAATGGAGACACAGAAGAAAGTGTGTTGAGTTTGCTGCTTTGTTAAGTCGATGAGTAGCCGAGTGCTTGAAACCCTGGATCTGGGTAGACTGTGCATAAATAATTAGCTGTGTTCTCTGTAAGCCTCAGGTAAGATTGAAACCAACTGTGTGATGAGCCAAGCAGCCATGTGAAAAAAAAATAGTTTTTTCCCCCTCTCGCCTGGAAAAAAGTGAAGACTATTTGTAGCATTAAAATAATTTGGTTAAAAAACCTCTAATTTGGAATTGAGTATAAGGTACAAGTATCACTCTCCTGCCTGCCACGTACCTGATGAGAAAACTAATTTTTTAAGTGTCACCCTCTCAGATACCATCAGAACTTGATACAGAGATAATCTATAACTACTCGATGCATCTCGATGAAGGACACAGTGCAGTATATTCAAATGCCTTTATCACACAGACAAGGATACTGTTCAAACCACCGCCACATATGGTGTGTTCACACATTCACTGTAAAGATTAAAATAACAGTAGCAATATGAATTAAAAAAAAAACAGCCATATGAATTGTACAGAAAGGATGCTGCACACACAGCGACGTGACACTAAAGACAGCAGTAGCACGTCAAATGCTGATTGAAATGTATTTTGTAACGGCGTCTGATAAAGGCAACAATACTTGTTAAGATAAGAAAAGGCAAATCTCTTGTTACAACAAAGAGCAATTTCTTTACACTGCCTTTTCACCCTTTAGTAAAATATAAAGCCAGAAGGTTTCATTACGAAGGGCAGCTGATAAATCAGAATCAGAATCCTTTATTGATCCCTGGGGGAAATTATTTTTTTGTTACAGTGCTCCATTATAAACCAACATTAACAAGACAGACAATACGCTAACTAAGAATAGTACACACACACACACACACACACACACACACACACACACACACACACACACACACACACACACACACACACACACACGTCACTCATTAATAAATAGCTGGAAAAGAAAGATGTGTAGTTGTAGCAGTAAACAGTGTGTTAAGTGGATGCGTTGTACAGGGAGATGGCCACAGGCAGGAAAGATTTCCTGTGTCGTTCAGCGGTGCTTTTCGGTAATCTCAGTCTCTCACTGAACGTGCTCCTGTGACTGACCAGCATGTCATGGAGTGGGTGGGAGGTGTTATCCAACATTGTCTTTATTTTGGACAACATCCGCCTCTCCGACACCACCTTGAGGGAGTCCAGCTCCATCCCCACAACATTACTGGCCTTACGGATTAGTTTATTGAGTCTGTTGGCATCTGCTACCCTCAGCCTGCTCCCCTAGCATGCAACAGCATAGAGGATCACACTGGCCACAACAGACTCGTAGAAAATCCTCAGCATTTTCTGGCAGATGTTGAAGGACCTCAGTCGCCTCAAAAAATAGAGATGACCCTGGCCCTTCCTGTAAAGTGCTGTGGTGTTTTTAGCCCAGTCCAGTTTATTGTCAATGTGTACTTCAAGGTATTCCAAAGTATAAAACCTCTGAGCTCAACGTAATCAAATGCTACAAAGCTCCGAGGCACAGCATGTCCTGCCGGGGCTACACAATATTTAAAAATGTTTTTTTTTAAAATATGCTCTTAGTTAATTTTCCAAACCAAGATCTCGCTTCTACTTCAAAGCATCTTTTCCCTTACTCAACTCAGTGAAGGGAAACAAACATAGCAAAAAAATATTCAACCTCTCATGTCTCAAAATGTAAAGACATCCTTTCAATATCCTGTCAGCACCAAGACGAATCACTCGCTCTTTTCACTGGGGCTGGGCAATTAATCAAATAACTCCATTAATCAACATTATGACTTTCTAACCGACCTAATTTTACTCATGTCGATATATTAAATAAATTAAATCTTTCACGCAGGCAGTCAGCCAATCTGTAACTACTGTAGCTGCCTTATCGTGCCCAGTTAGTGCATGCTCATAGCCTTTGTTAACTGGGGTGTAAAACAAATCTATTTAAGATACTAAGCCAAAATGTAAATAAATAAATACTTAGTTGGGTTCAAAGTTTATTTTGTTTTCTTATTGCACAGTAAAAATGTAAAAATATATACATTAAAACATATTTTGTAGTGAATTGTGTAACGGTTACGTCACTGTAATATGGATTTTAGGTCAAATCTCCCATCACTATCATTGTAGTCTGTTAGGCTTTTGTAATATCATAATGTGCATGACAAGCATAACAATCAATCCCTGAAAGCTCATAAAGTTAAGAGGTGGCAAAAGATGCTCACCAAACAGACATGCAGACCTGCATGTCAAACATACGTGGAGGTCAGGTGAGTTTAGACGAGCAAAGAAAAAACGCGTAATCCTTTCCCAACGCAAGTAAAAAAAAGAAGGCCATGCTTCATTCTTTATAGTGACTTGGATGCCAGCTAACACTGATGTGCTAACACAATCCTCTGTGCGTAAAGTCTTGACTAAGTATAGTCTGGAAACGACTGATCGCAGAGCTTTCTGCCAGTGTTCATTTACTGAAATGAACACTGGCAGTAAACAGTGGTCCAGCCCAGTCAGTTTGTTTCAGTGTAAACACTGAAACAAACTAAAAACCAGCAACAAACAACTTAAACAATCACAAAGAAAGAACAATACAGTATCCACATCTGAACCAAAGAGTAAAACAGTGAAATGTGGATTATTAAATATTAGGTCTCTCTCCTCCAAGTCTCTGTTAGTACATGACTTAATAATTGATCAACAAATTGATTTACTCTGCCTTACAGAAACCTGGTTGCAGCAGGATGATTATGTTAGTTTAAATGAATCAACACCCCCGAGTCATTCTAACTACCAGAAATCTCGAAGCACAGGTCGAGGGGGCGGTGTGGCAGCAATTTTTCACACCAGTCTATTAATTAATGAAAGACCAAGACAGACTTTTAATTCATTTGAAAGCCTGATGCTTAGCCTCGTCCACCCCAGCTGTGAAACTCAGAAACCAGTCTTACTTGTTATCATCTATCGTCCACCTGGGCCTTACACAGAGTTTCTGTCTGATTTCTCAGACTTTATATCTAATTTAGTTCTGAGCTCAGATAAAATAATTATTGTGGGTGATTTTAACATCCATGTTGATGCTAAAAATGACAGCCTCAACATGGCATTTAATCTGTTGTTAGACTCAATTGGTTTCTCTCAAAATGTAAAAGAACCCACCCACCACTTTAATCACACTCTAGATCTTGTTTTAACATATGGCATAGAAACTGAACATTTAACAGTGTTTCCTGAAAACCCTCTCCTGTCTGATCATTTCTTGATAACATTTACATTTACAATAATTGATTACGCAGCAGTGGAGAGTGGACTTTATCAAAGTAGATGTCTTTCTGAAAGCGCTGTAACTAAGTTTAAGAATATAATCCAGCCACTGTTAACATCGTCAATGCCCTGTACCAACACAGAGCAGAGCAGCTATCTGAACGCTACCCCAACAGAGGTCGATTATCTTGTTAATAATTTCACCTCCTCACTACGTACGACTCTGGATACTGTAGCTCCTGTGAAAACTAAGGTCTCTAATCAGAAGTACCTGACCCCGTGGTATAATTCTCAAACACGTACCCTAAAGCAGATGACTCGTAATCTGGAGAGGAAATGGCGTGTCACAAATTTAGAGGATCATCATTTAGCCTGGAGAAATAGTTTGTTGCTTTATAAGAAAGCCCTCCGCAAAGCCAGAACAGCTTACTACTCATCACTGATTGAAGAAAATAAGAACAACCCCAGGTTTCTCTTCAGCACTGTAGCCAGGCTGACAAAAAGTCAGAGCTCTTTTGAGCCAACCATCCCTTTAACGTTAACTAGTGATGACTTCATGAACTTCTTCACAAATAAAATTTTTATCATTAGAGAAAAAATTACCAATAATCATCCCACAGATGTAATATTATCTACAGCTACTCTTAGTTTCATTGATGTTAAGTTAGACTCTTTTTCTCCAATTGATCTTTCTGAGTTAACTTCAATAATTACTTCCTCCAAACCATCAACGTGTCTTTTAGACCCCATTCCTACAAAACTGCTCAAAGAAGTCCTGCCATTGATTAATTCTTCGATCTTATATATGATCAACCTATCTCTAATAATCGGCTATGTACCACAGGCCTTCAAGGTGGCTGCAGTTAAACCTTTACTCAAAAAGCCATCTCTAGACCCAGCAGTCTTAGCTAATTATAGGCCAATCTCCAACCTTCCTTTCATATCAAAAATCCTTGAAAGAGTAGTTGTCAAACAGCTAACAGATCATCTGCAGAGGAATGGTTTATTTGAAGAGTTTCAGTCAGGTTTCAGAGTTCATCACAGCACAGAAACAGCTTTAGTGAAGGTTACAAATGATCTTCTTATGGCCTCTGACAGTGGACTCATCTCTGTGCTTGTCCTTCTTGACCTTAGTGCAGCATTCGATACTGTTGACCATAATATCCTATTAGAGCGATTAGAACATGCTGTAGGTATTACAGGTATTGCACTGCAGTGGTTTGTATCATATCTATCTAATAGACTCCAATTTGTGCATGTAAATGGAGAGTCCTCTTCACACACTGAGGTTAATTATGGAGTTCCACAGGGTTCAGTGCTAGGACCAATTCTGTTTACATTATACATGCTTCCCCTAGGCAGCATCATTAGAAGACATAGCATACATTTTCACTGCTATGCAGATGACACCCAGCTCTATCTGTCCATGAAGCCAGATAACACACACCAATTAGTTAAACTGCAGGAATGTCTTAAAGACATAAAGACTTGGATGGCCACTAACTTTCTGCTTCTTAACTCAGATAAAACTGAGGTCATTGTACTCGGCGCTGAAAAGCTTAGAAATATGGTATCTAAGCAGATTCTTACTCTGGATGGCATTACCTTGGCCTCCAGTAACACTGTGAGGAACCTTGGAGTCATTTTTGACCAGGATATGTCCTTCAACGCACATATTAAACAAATATGTAAGACTGTGTTCTTCCATTTGCGCAACATCTCTAAAATTAGAAATATCCTGTCTCAGAGTGACGCTGAAAAACTAGTTCATGCATTTATTACTTCCAGGCTGGACTACTGCAATTCATTATTATCAGGATGTCCAAAAAACTCACTGAAAAGCCTTCAGTTAATCCAAAATGCTGCAGCAAGAGTACTGACAGGGACTAGAAAGAGAGAGCATATTTCTCCTGTTTTGGCTTCCCTTCATTGGCTTCCTGTTAAATCCAGAATTGAATTCAAAATCCTGCTCCTCACATACAAGGTCTTAAATAATCAGGCCCCATCTTATCTTAATGACCTTGTAGTACCATAACACCCTATTAGAGCACTTCGCTCTCGCTCTGCAGGCCTACTTGTTGTTCCTAGAGTATTTAAAAGTAGAATGGGAGGGAGAGCCTTCAGTTTTCAGGCCCCTCTTCTGTGGAACCAGCTTCCAGTTTGGATTCGGGAGACAGACACTATCTCTACTTTTAAGATTAGGCTTAAAACTTTCCTTTTTGCTAAAGCATATAGTTAGGGCTGGACCAGGTGACCCTGAATCCTCCCTTAGTTATGCTGCAATAGATGTAGGCTGCCGGGGGATTCCCATGATGCATTGAGTTTTTCCTTTCCAGTCACCTTTCTCACTCACTATGTGTTAACAGACCTCTCTGTATTGAATCGTATCTGTTATTAATCTCTGTCTCTCTTCCACAGCATGTCTTTTATCCTGTCTTCCTTCTCTCACCCCAACCGGTCGCAGCAGATGGCCGCCCCTCCCTGAGCCTGGTTCTGCCGGAGGTTTCTTCCTGTTAAAAGGGAGTTTTTCCTTCCCACTGTCGCCAAAGTGCTTGCTCATAGGGGGTCATATGATTGTTGGGCTTTTCTCTGTATCTATGAAGCGCCTTGAGGCGACATTTGTTGTGATTTGGCGCTATATAAATAAAATTGAATTGAATTGAATTGAACCATCCCAATTTTAAAACAATGCAAAAACACATTGTTATTCATTCAGTTATTTACAGTTCCTATTTTAGCATGCAGGAGTGTTGTTACTGAATCTGTAAGGACAAGCAGATCTAGTATGGCAAAGTTTATTGCTTGGGGCTCTCTCTGGCTCCCGTGTCTGTGTGCTCTGGTCTCTACTCAGCAGCTCAGCTCCCTCCTCTCTCTTCTCCTCTACTCTCCCCATTAACCGGCTGACAGATCAGTAATAAACACAGCCTGTCACCTTCAAGGCCTGCCTCTCATTTACTAGAGAACACATGAAACCCCACTTGCTCATTCCCTCTCTATCTCCCTCTCTCTCTTTTTTTCCCTTCATCTGCTGGGCTCATTGGAGCTGAAACCCGATTTTTGGCCCCTGCAGCCTCCGAGGCAGCAAATTCTCTTCTGCACCCAGATAGTCCTGAGAAAGGCATGAATATTAAATGGAAAATCCATGAATAAATAACCAAAAAAGGACTTCCGTTGCTCTAACCTCTTTCTGTCTCCCAGCAGTGGATGACAGAAGAAGAAGAAAAGCACAAGGGAGAAACAGAGGAGAGAGAAAAAAAAGAAAATCACGACTATCTCAAGAGAAAAGATGGACATTTGTTAGGTAATTGGCTCTCTCTGTTTGCAATCCCATGGTGCAATGATTTCACACTTAAAACAAAAACGGTAATCACAAGGTAACAGTGTAGCTGATGGTTAGTAGAACAAAATTAAGATGCAGTATTTTCTCAGGGTATATGTTGTGTGATTTCCATATTGAGTGATATGGGCTATATATATTGCAAGAGCTCAATAATGTATGCACATGGAAAATTATAATCACACTGAAAGAGGAGCAGGAAGTGAGATGTTGAATGTTTAGCAAATAAATAATGAGAAATGTGTATTTTTGATGTATAGTCCCCGGGCTTGTGGCTGTTACACAGAACATGTAAATATGGATTTCTTTGCTTTAAGCAATTCCCTCAAGAGTACTTAATAGGTTCTGCATTTTTTACAGAGCAACCTGGAGACAAATCATATGATAAACATGCAATGGAGCTACTACACAACAAAGTACTGTCTGTGTGTTACTGGGTTATTATGCGTTTCTGTGGGATAGTGTTACATACACTGTTAATTGAAGTACCATCTCTAATACAATTCACTTAACTGAATATCAGGAGTAAAATAGTAGTTAAACGTATAATCTCAGCAACAACACTGGTGCAGCTGAGCTGTATTAACTTACTACGAATGGAAACTTCTCTGCATAAAAAACCCAACTGATTACAGGCAGAGTAAACTGTGTTTTCTTCTAAAATAAAAGGCAACACAGGAGAGAAAAGGAATAAACAATAACCTATGTTTTTGGCAGAGGTAAACTAGATGGACTTATCATTATCCGAGCAGTGTTTTACTGTTTGCTAACACAACGTGTGTTCAAGTAATTTAATTTTCCCCGCTGACAAAGAAATACCAAGTTAGACCTTTCCAAGAGTGATTCATGTAAGCTTATCTGAAACCACGAGTTACTCGAGACATCCAATAGGATCTAGTGCTACATCCAATCAAGGGAAAACGGTGGCTGGACATTGTGCCGCAAGCACAATTCTTCAGACAGGAAATAGCCTTACAAGCTCACTGCCTTTGAAATGATTGCTTAAAAAATAGTTTGCAATAATAATGCAAATACTAGGTCAGCTTGTCTGCAAAGAGACAGTTTATGGACAAGTCGCACTGATTACAGCGTGTTAGCAATCTGTCTGGTGATCAGATGCAACTATTTGTCAACCAATTGGAAAAAATTCAGTGCGATCACTGGAAAACCACTGATTTTTCCTTATGAGAAGGTTGTTTCTCATAAGGAAAGGCAAAGCCATAACTAACAGTGGTATTATAATTACTAATAACATCTCTCAAGAGTGCGTGTTTTCATCAGCATTCAACAATTTAAGTTAACATTTTTATCATAGTTTCTATCAATGGTCCACTGGAGAGAAAAATATTACTAAATACTTTGGAGAAATTGCTTTATTGTATAATGTCAGCATAAAAGTAATGCTGTGATATTATGCTTTCCAACTATTTAGAGGGCTTTTAAAAAAGATGAAAGAAAATGTTGGCGGCACTTCAGGCTTAAAGATGAACTACACTGTCAACCTTGAGGTCCTCGGGAAAAAAAAGACTCCAGTTTCCAGCGATTTTCAGATTATATATGTCAATGAATTAGACTACTTGAGATTCCATCGTGACCTGGTGTCGAAGCTGAATTTCTCATCTTGGCAATTATACCCTTGACTTCCTTCCTTGTCGTGAGAAACCTGAACAAAAGAGAGCTCTATTGTATCTGCTGGAGAGCCATCAGTGTGACTAATCTGTGTAGCAGAAGATAAGCTTTGTTCACAAAGTACTCAGTGGAGTCATATGTTCACAAGTTACTATATGTTCAGTGGAAACTGAATGAAGAGCTCTTTAAAAGCTGTTAAAGGACTTTGTATTTACATCTCTAATAAGGAACAATTGCATTTTGGTTCTGTACTGTCCAAAACACTGCATGTGGTTACAGAGATTCATTTGCATATGTAGCTTATGTGCAAATGAATTATTTCCATCATACAATACTAAGCAAAAGACTGGAACCTTCCCTCAATTCATATATTTTGCTAGAAACAAATGGGAAACATGTGGGAGTTGTGCAGTAAATAACACAAAAACAACGTTTATACAGTTCCAGCAAGCTTAAAAGTTAATATTTGAGTATTTAAGTTTAAATAGTCTTCAGGAATAGTTCTCCAGGCTTCTTGTAGGACATAAAAAGCTCTTCTTTGTATGGCTGCCTTTTGTTCTGCCCTCTGTAGAAGAGGGCAGAACAAAAGAAGTGCTCAACAGCGCTTCAACAGTGCTCTGGGGAGACCAATCCAGGACTGAGAGAAAAACCAACAGTGGGACACTATCTGGTATATTTTTACTGCATTGGCAGTTTGTTTGGGAACCAATGCCATCTTTTCAGATGGTATTGTATGGTGGATCATCTGTGTTCATAATTTCTGATGAGGCTTCAATAGATGGATCAACTCCAGAGCCAGATGCATCTCTCAGGTCCCGTGTCAGGTCTTTGCTGGATTGTTCCATAATTTTTAAGGACATGACTTTTAGATATTGTTCATATGCTGTTAATAGTTTGTACGTCGCCAATTCTTTTGTCCAGTTTGTCTGATTGTTTTAAGGACACCCTGCTGAGACATGTCAAGTGTTCATCCTGTTAGACCAAAAATACCATTTTAAGCCTGTCAAACTGTTTTATTTTTTTTCTTTGACTTGACAAAAGAAATGGGAAAAAATTATGTGTTTTTGCATCAGTGCCTAAAGACAGAAACTGTTATTTGCAGACACAACAGAGAATCGTACTTTACTTAGATGCCTATTTCAAGTTTGAATGATTCATAGGTCAGTGTTAAGTGGAAAAATGAAAAATGACTGACTGAAAATGAAGTGAAAGAGCAGCCAATGTCCAAAGAATAGCTGTGAAACACCTTCAGAAAGCCTTGAGAACTACTGCTCAAGACCAATGCAATATAAATACTATATATTTTGCTTCTTGGAACCAAAGTACAAAGGAATGAGGGGTGGCTAAATACTTTTGCACAGTACTGTATAGTATGCTGAATAAAAGTCCAAGAATCCCAGTAGAACAAATACACACTGTAGCACAATCAGCCAGCAGGTCTTTGAAGCAAGCAAATTAATGCAAGATGGAAACACAAGGCATTCGCTGCCTGGAGCTAATGAATGAAATCTGTACACTGATCCTCAACTGTTGCACTTCTAAATCATTGCTCAAGTCAGATGAATATAGGAATACTTGTACATTTTTTTCTCTTATTTGAGAACTCTTAGACAAGGGCTTAAAGCCATGTGATTCCCTCACGGAGCGTTAAACTGGGAATATACTCCTGCTTGAAAGCAATTGAATTTTACATTTTTGGATGCATCATAATAGGAAGGTCAACCCTGTATCTCATTACTTTGTTCTGCAAAAACTCAAGTAGCAGCTTCAGGCAGTCCAGTCAATATATCTGACAATATAAGAGTTTAAGATAATAAAGGGCACAAACTACCTGTGCATGAAAGCAGGCAGACTAATAGTTCAGATCTCCAGCAGGCTACAGCATCTACGATTCTTAAATCAGTCTTGTTTGGTGGCTATTTGTGATGAATCCAACTGACTTGAGGTTCAGTTGCAGGACCACAGATTTCACGCATGGATCCCTGAGTGCTACGAGATAATAAACTGTTCAGTGGTATTTGTTCTATTTCTTTTTATAATGCTGAAATACAGCCAGCTGTTATGACCCAGTGAACATTATGATTGCTTTTCACATCCTTTACTTTGTTTACGTCTGGGTTATTTTATGTAAGTGTTTAAGACAAGCCCCTGTCAGTTAATATTAGATTTATCAAGCAGTGTATGGTTAAATGTCTTAAGTAGAGTGGCATATGGTCTGTGTTTTACTTTTCCAGCGCTGTGTACGTAACCACTTCAGAGGATGTCAGGCTTAGAAAAACATAGGGGAGAGAAGGTTATCTACATGGAGGTATAGGAGAAGCAAATCTGGATTCATGTCACAGAGTCAAATAGCTTTCAAAACCCAGACTGACCTTCAGCTCAAAAAGACGCACACATACAGATACAAATGTACACAGGATGTGACCATAAACCTTAATGCACATCCCTTATTACATGAGTGAGTCTTGACTGTACACCATTTTAAATGTCACAGACTCCTCCACAGGGTAATGACTAATCAACTGAGTTTGCATCTCGTATTGCCATCACATACCAAGTAATGCAACTGGCTGCAGAAAAGGGCAGAATTCGATTCGATCTCAATCTCTGATTTGGGTATCGTCCATCGTATCCAATATCGTTCCTGTGTACAGTATTTGGATATGCTAGGTTTGCCCTAGTTTTTGCCATGTGGCCTGCAGATATGACAAATATCAGCATTTCAATCACATGAAATGTAGGCAAGAGCACAAAAATGACGAAGAACTAAATGACCACTGCCTGGTGAAAAAATCCTGCACGGCAATAAGATGATAATATTTAATTGTTTCAGCTGTCTTAATAGGATGGGATCACTACTGTTTCCATGAAAAGGAATACAGATGTTGCACATGTATTTCAACATAAACCCTAACAGAGCCTGGCAGAAAATTTCAGCAGTTAATTCCTAAAAAATGGGAATCTTTAGAAAGAAAAGCAGCCTTTGCAAGCTGGCTGACATTCATTCAAGCTATATTTCCACAGTACTGATAGCAGAGTCCATCCATCAGTTTCAACAATTCATTTTATATACAGAATGACACATTGCAGCACATTATAGTTTATTAGAAATAATTTTTAACTATTATGTAAGACCGCAGCAGCACTGCTGTTTGAAAAGCTGTTCATCCCTTTTCTTGCTCATTGTGATGAGGTGTGACATAGCCGGCAATAACAGTGACAAGCAGATCTTGTCAACGTAAACTGCTTGAGGAGCAAAAAAAATAAAAATACTAGTGCTAAACCCCCGCTGACTAAGATGAGCGGCAATGCCCTGACCCGTGAGATGTGGTGGGAATTGAGGTAGAAGAGGGGGCGAGAGAGCAAGAGCATGGCAGAGTGAAAAGCTAGCTGGTGACAGAAGGATAACACAAGTGGGACTGTGTAGGTCAAGATAACCAATTTAAAATACTGAGCTAACATGCACAGCTGGGAGCATCTTGTTACACAGAGTGTAACATGAGCCAGTAATGTGTGACTTTAATACTCTGTGTTACAAACAAGGAGAAAATGTAATTAGGAGATAGGTAAAGTGACCTTGACATTTTTTTTTATTTGACATTATATGACACTGCCTGATGTTTGTGCCCATTTTAGGTTATATTAATGTAAATAACTTATTGGGTCTTTGAAAATGATTTAAGATAAGGCAGATCAAGTGTGCTAATGTTCCTGGACTAAACAGTCATCAAACATCTCTGACTGTTTGGATAGTCTAGATATCGCAAATTAGGCGTGAGCTGGAACAAAGCAGGAAGGGACCTTGACAACAGACTATTACACTGTCAAATATCTCAGCAGGTAAAGACATGACAACATAAAATGAACCTAATAGACATTTCTTTATGGGTAACAGAAACGTAACGTCTTAAAACAGACCACAGGTTAAGGGCTTACTAAAGCGTGTGTCTTCTGTAAGAGGCAGGATATGGTGATGGATTATTATTCAGACCTGCGACGTTCAGTGTTCGACACACAAATCCAGTGACGGATGTTAAGGACGGAACAAATAAAATGGAAAAGACGCAGGCTGCTTTTTCTCGGAATAAAGCACAGCTTGGAGCAAAAGTTGCTTGAGTCAAATACTGTTAACAGCATGCAAAAAGGCCATTAAAGGAAACTGGGGCAAGCAAAAGACCTCAACAAGTTGCTGGCAGCTGCTGAAGACATCTTTCTAATGGAAAACAGTCACATTTGTGTTGAGCAGCAGAGGGAAATTCAAGGTAGTAAGATGGGATGGAGCTGAGAACAAACCTCAGCAGAATAAAACCAGAAAGAAAACTGCAGCATGACCCAAAGAGGTCTGTTCAATCAAGACGTCCCAGAAATATCGATGAACTGAAAGATTTTTTAGGACAAATATTCCTCCTCACTTTTGTGCAGGAAATATCTACATTATACAAGTCTCTAAATCCAAGTCCTGACATGCTTTGGCCATTTTGTCATGACTGTCTTCTGAGTTTGGTTTCGTATCTTCTTGAACAAAGCTCAGGTTAGATTTTATTAGCAATTTCAGACTGTTCACAAATGTGTGCATGCAGCTGTAGCAGGAAAAAAAATTGGCCCCAAGTACCGTTAAAATTAAGAAAATGAAAACTATTAGTGGTTATAATTTCCAGCAGGGAACTTTAACAAAGCCATATTTATTTATTCACCAATAAAAAGAAAACTGCTGATTCATAAACAACAACCTACAGTCAGTTTAAATAATGCAGCACCAGATTTTCCAATCTGCGTCTACATCAGCAAGCCTATAACAACGCGTCAGCACGTTTCGACCTTTTATCCAAGAGCATCAGTTTAGGTTCACTGAAATGTGAAAATTAAAATAAAAGAACAGGCGTACACGAGCCTTTTTCCACTTCACGTGGCAGGAAAGTGCAGAATTGTGAAAGACAAACAAAGCAACCCCCAAAAAAGAGCTTTGTTTGTCTACTTTTTGTACCGAGTACAAAAAGTAGACTTTTAAAACCCTCCAGACCAGTAATAATTTTTTTAAGACCTGCTGACATCCTACTTAACAAGAATTTCATTTAATCCTTTGATGTTCAGGTCTGAGCTACACCTCCAAAGCCATTTTTAACTGCTCATTATGTTCACAAAAACCGAGACAAGGCGATCATATCCACTTTTGTAGGGGAAAAAAAGGGGGGGCGGGGGGGGGGGGTGTCATGGCTCCTGCTACATTTTACCTCAAGAATCTCAAAAAGAATTCTCCGTCGATATCAAACGATCTGAGAGAGGCACAGCTGCATAAACAATCCTCTCAAGTCTTTAGAGGGTTTAGAAATATTAACAAAGGAGCTTGCAGGTACATCATTTTTGCAGTAGCAGCTATGGCAGCAGAGGGAAAATGTGTTTGAGCTCTCTTATAAATCACACAATACAGCAACAACATTGCACATCCAGACCTAGTTAGTCCCCCAGGCAACCTGACAGCAAAATCCTGTCTTTACAGATGGCTCTCAGAGAGAAACTGCATGTGTGTGTGTATGTGAGCTTTGTGTCCATGTGTGTAATTTTGTTATTATTAATGACAATATAGTAGTTGTGAATTGTGTAGCATTATCACTTTCACCTGTCTTTATTATGAATAGGTGTAAACATACATACTAAAGATGATTTTTTTTTTTAAAAAGGAGAAGAAAAAAAAAAAAAAAAGCAATTCTTAGTTAGCTCAGGCTAATTTCATCCACTCCACTTCCCCGGACATGAAAGAAGCAGGACTTACAGATCTTGTGCTTCCCTTTCATGGGGAATTTCACGAGCAACTCCTGGGGATTGGTGCAGATGAAGACGAATGGAGAAGCAGACTCCTCACAGGTATCAGGGAACTGCAGGGATGGTGGGGGGAGGGATAATGAAAAGAACAGTTTAGCATCGCCTTACACAGGACTAGCATGTCAATACTGTGCACAGAAAATATGTTGGCGCTCATGACAGCGTTACAGTTATGAATCATTCAGTGAGTCCCTGTTTATACGCCTACGCCGTGCAAACTGTCCTCCATGCCTGATGTAATACTACGGGCCTGACAGCAACTGATAGTTACGAGTCTCGCTGGGTCTTATGCACTATAATTGCACAACTAATGATGCAGTCGCTAATGAGAGCAGCTGCAGCACTTGTGAGCAGTAAAGACGACGCAAAATATATGACAACCGGCAAGAAATTCCTTTTTCAGACGCAGTGTTGTGCGCACATACTATTCAACAGAAACTAATGAATATCAATTTAAAAAAGAAAGAAAGAAAGAAACATGTATACAATGTTTGTGTTCATTTATTAATAAGGAGAACAAGGAATAATTCGAATTTCAAAATCAAACACATTCTTCCACATCTACAGAAATGCATCGAATTTAAAACACGCCCATAACATATTTATCTGTCTCACATGCTATAGCACATTCCTGTGTAAGAGTGGGCGTTTTACAGCCTATAAGTGACAGCAGCCCACAGCATACAGAGGCCAAGAGACAAGAGAAAACCTCTCTCTCTCCCTGTTATTGATTAGTCTCTCAGGTGAGAGTAGGGAATTGACTGACACAGTGACAAAGGAGTCATCTTTCCCATCACAGGCAGCCAACAGTTCTCAGCTCATCCAATTTCCTCCAGCACTATCAGATAGTGCCCATGATTGCATCTAGCCAGCCAGGAAGCAGCTCTTTTCATGACAGCATGCTTTTTCCTCTCCTTCCCCCCCAACTCTCTTATTCACAGCCTCTCTATCTCCCTCAAAGGAGCACTGAAGGTTGTGACAAATTTGGGGCTTTTAAAGGAAATCAACAGAGTCTGCAACCTATCTGTAAGGTCCCTGCAAACTGGGGACAGATGATAGAGATGCTTATTTCTGATTAAACCCCATGTCGACTTGAATCTCACTCACAGCTGAGTGATAAAATATGTAAACACTCCTGAAAGAGCCCCTTGATTGCTCCCTTCCTATGGCAAATGACACAGTGATTCCAATTAAATTAGATTCCCCCGTTGGAAAATTCTCCTGACTGTCCTTGAACAAAATTATCTGTAATTTTGCAGGGTTTAAACAAGGCGGAGGGAACGAGGGGACGAGGTTGGAGATATGGAAACATCAAAACCAACAATGGAAATTGTTGGTAGCTTATTCCTGTGTGCCAAAGACGTTCCTTCACTACCAGAAGCACAGGTGTTGGAGCTTATTTCTTTGTTTTTGTTTATGGGATGGCTTAGGCACATTCAGAACGTCTTGGTCTTGTGTGAACCACTAAACTTAAATGTGAAGCATACAGAAAAATAAAACAAAACCAAATGATAATAAATTATATTAATAAATAATAATGAGCAATTTTTTATTTAAAAAAATATCTCTCTATATAAAATACCTATGGTTCCTTAGTATGGAATATTAAATAGTGGATATAAGATGGTCGTAAATCATCATTCTTAGGGAAAGTGATACATACATACATCACTAAATAAAATAGTGATAAATACATCACTGTTTCCCAAACTCCATCTTTCTACTTTAGAAGATTTAGAAAACAGTCCTCCAATTAGAGTCTGCCCCATACATCACTTTGCACACAACCACAAATAATTATATAACAAATTAAAAGAGCAAAAACTTCAAACGCTGCACAGTTGGACTTCATCATATCCTTCGATACAGCTGAGTTCTGAAGTTGGGCGTTCCCTATGTTCATGCAACAACCTTACTAAGTGGGGTTTAAAAGATGGACGTAGCTACAGTGATGTCACTCCTGGGTTTCTGAAATTGTGTTCTTAGGCCTTGAGATAAGTGCTTCAGCCATCGCCATCTTGGTGATGGTGGTGATCAAAAAACGGAATATGATGAGGAGAGGAGGGTCTGACTGTGAACAAACAATCGATGAAAATTTGTAGGTGGGCCCACACACTTTAAAAAATTATTTTTTTTACTGTCTCTGACGGGCAACATTTCCCTACCAGTAGTGGTTAACACACTCACCTAACACATGGAAGATTCCTGTTTTGAGACTGGGAAGAGACACTGTTATATCAGGAAGTGAGCAGCAGCCTTCTTCTTAGTCTCAGTTAAATCCTGCCAAAGTATTTTTCCTGTAATGGTTCTTTTGAAGAGATCAATTATAATTAAAGCTTTATGGTTGAAAAAAATCAGTATTGTCAGTTTTTTGGGTTTTCATATTCCTTTTGTTGTTTAGTTTTAGTTATAGTGTTATTAAATGTATGAAACTATTTGGACATGAAACTTTAACTTCATAATTTTGTTCCCTTTGACATTTGTGAACATCAGAAAACAAATCACTCCAACTAGCTCCTCCAAGTCCAATATTTACGCCAATTTTAAGAAATTCAAGAAATGATTCTTAAACACATTAAAACCCTTGACACATAAGAAGAGCCTTTTACACACCCTTCCCTCACTTTACACTTTCATACTTGCAAAATCCATTCCAAATCCAAAGTCTAGGCGACAGAGCTGCCTGGGTAGAGTGCAGGAGGCAGAACACAGGACAACCACTCGCTAGCTGCAAACACAACAGACTTTAGCCTAGAGGCACGCTCTCATCTGTGCACATCAGTTACATGGACTACGAACTTGGCAGGTTAAAGGCCGTTTAATGTCTGACGGAGCTACATTAAACATTTGTGTTCATCAGGTTATTTCTGCAAGACTTTCATGGCTGCACTGCATGTGTAAAAATGGCTTAATACTGCAGCTTTTTACCAACAATACAAAGTTCCTTGAGATCAATTTTGTGAAATGCTGCTACAAAGACAAAAATAAAACTGTATAGAAGAAAGAGAGCGCATTCATCATGCTCGCAGTGGTCATTATCACATTAACAGGAAAACAAGCTCCAAAATCCTTCAATAATGGAGCCTGTGAAAGGTAGTCGTCCTCGCTATTCTAACATTGTTAACACACCACTTTCTCACACAGCAGATGCAAAGTACTGTGCAGGCATGCTGCTCTTTTTTGTCTGAGTAAGACTACAAGGAGCAATAATCTAAAAAAAAAAAAATCACTTTAACAGCATGATGAACAATGTGACTTGGGCCACAAGTGAAAAGAGTTTATCTCTGCGTATAAGTGGGCTGCCTGCAGCATGAGAAGCACATAAAAGAAAAACTATACTTGACTTCAACGCCTGTGAGAATATTCTGTGATCTTAGAATAATTACATAAAACGTGGCAGATAAAAGAAGAATATATCACAACTAAGAAGTGAGAGATAAAAATTGGGAATAAGAGAAGATTCAAAAGGAAGACAGAAGCACAGAGGCATTTAAGATCGTTACACAAGATGGCTGTATTGTCAGTTGTACTCAAGGAAACAAAATGGTGGTGGTCTGAATTCAGATGAAACGAGCCTAGCTGCAGCCAGTGCTCGAGTGTGCTCATGTGAGACCCTGCCAGTTGCCTGCTCTTTCATCCTCCATTAGCTAATTAGCATTTAAAGCTGTTGAATGTGCTGCTTTGCCTCACTACCTCCCCCACTTAATTGTTTCCATTCCACGTTAATCAAAAGGGCACGAAACGTTGTGGTTGTGTGACAAGAAGGTTTTCTAAAGCCCTCCATATTCATCAGGAAGGATCTAATGTAGTCTGACTGGACCTGCTTACAAATACAATTAAAGTTAAACACAGGTATTGAATTAGGAAACTGTTAAGTGAATTTACACGAAAACACCGTGGGTGACTGTCACGTGACCTTGCAGTGGCACACTCGTTCGTTAGTGAGTCAGTTTGTTAGTATGGTAGGTCATGCTTACAGCCCTTGGGCATTCTGGGTAGACTGCCTAATGTGTTCGACATGGGGAGAGATCTGAGGGCTTGTGTGTACAGCTGCATTCAAATGCCTCAGCTCGAATTGTGTATCACTAGTTGATCTCTAATTTACTTGGCTTACTCAATCATGAGACAAAAAGCTTCCGCTCTGTCACAAACGTCGCACGGAGTGCACGTCCGCTGCATGGCTGCGTTCCACGCCGCTTTGAAAAGGTGGATGCAAACACACCTCAACCTTGTCGGCGTGACAACTGATGATAATTCTTGCCAGTGTTTCAACAAAAGTGCAGCTCCACTGTCCTTATCTGTGGCTCAGACTGAGTGTGCATAATTCAATCATCTGGTTAGCACTCTTGGAGCAACAGCTTGACATTTTGGGAAATGTACTTATTATTTTTTTCCCCACAGAGACAAGAATGATGTCACTCTCACATCTTCAAGTTTTCTGGTGTGATGTTAATAACCCAGAAGGTTCTGGACTCCACATTTTGTATCCTTAACTGATGCCATGTTTGGTTTTTCTTTTTTTGGAGACACAAATGATAATATCTGGATGACAGGTTGTTAAGATATCAGCTAAGGTTAGCTTAGCAAGCTTTGACAGCCACCTGCATTCATAAACTATATGGTGTTACCCACACACAGATATTGGCACTGCTAAGTCACAGAATTATGAAATACTAGAATTGTACTCACCAAAATTAAAGCACAAGCTTCTTGAGCAGGTGGTACAACACAGCAAGTAATTCCTAAATCCTTCTATATACACCTTCGCCCAATAGTTTGCAGGCAAAAGCATGAGCTACATAGACCTAGAGACCAGGTGATGACAGCTGGCAAGCTCTGGTTAGGAATGCATATTTTACCCTAGCGAACTAGTTGGTAGTGGTTGCTGAGAAAAACTGGTAGTGCACAGAATACCTTCTTGCGAGCATTGTGGTTAGTAGTTGTCAGCACACAATGTTGTCTGTAAACACTGAGCAATGTTTTTAAAGCTGTGAACCAAGCCGGAGTGAGAAATTTCACCTTCAAAATAAAAGTTGTGCCTTTCCGCTGCAAACAACATCAATGTCATTCAAATGGCACAGCTTTTGCCCTGGATGTTCTCCACTGCCTGTTTCTGTTGCATGTTCACTGTTTCTCTACTTCTCTGCGATTATCAGGTTACTGGTTGCAGACAAGTCTGCATTTTCCATGCAAGCTACGGGCAATCCCATGGCAACCTGTTAGCAACCAAAACAATCACAAGGACACTTTCAGTACAGCATCATACACCTTTTTCTTACTTAGCAACAGCCAGCAACCACACTCTCCCCCTCAGATGTTTCCTGATGGCAGTTTTACATTTAACACACACACACACACACACACACACACACACATGCACACGCACGCACACACACACACACACACACAGCTGAGTTCTCCAATATTTTTCTGATCTTTCACACGTGGGCTCAATTGGAATGGACTCCATTTTTGTAGCAAGGGGCTGACAATGTAAGGTCTGTTATATGTTGGCGTACTGTTTTCATGCACAGCTGTCTACAAAATGAAAAATGGGTATTTAAACATCACAGAGGTTGTTTAATCATTTGTTTGTGCCAGAGGATAAAAAACAGGGCTCCAACAAACTGAAACATCTTTGTATTTGCAAGCTAGACATACTGCAATGCTTTGGAAGTACATGCTGAAGTGGGATGTGTGGGAGTTAAGCAGGCAACATGCTGCAAATATGGACTCAAAATATTTAACAGGAGCACAGCTGAATGAAGGCTGATATAACACACTAAACAGCAAAATGAAGAGGTGAAAAATTCATAAAGCATCACAGCCTCTTCAGAGACTGCCAGTTCAATAAACTGCCCACTATTTAATTTGCTGGGATCAAGCCGGAGGGGATTCAACAATAACCAAGTGCAATAATATGAAATTCACAAGTTCATTGGAAAAAGTAAAAAGGGTCTGCTGGAAGGAAGCCTTTGGCCATAAAAGAATAACACTGGCTTAGAGGGCAGTGAGAGGACACAGTGACCCCACTGCTCTTACCACACATCATTATATTAATGTAACATGGACTGAGGTTTATGAGTTTTATATTTCACATGCGTACTTTATCAGCTTTCCTTCCTCAACAAGTCATCTGCGTTTGATATACTGTACTATTTATTCAAAATACAGTCCAAATACCATGAGCAAGCATCAGCATTTTAAGTAAACAACATCCATCTTAATAAAAACAGCTAAAACAGAGTCAGGATTTGACAGCAGGAACACAAACCTTTAAGCCCAAGCTTGTCAAGTAACAGCTCAACAAGCCAACACTGTTCCCTCTCCTCTTTCTACAATGTCTCTCTCCCTCTCTCTGGCTCTTTTCAGCTGCTGTCGGCAATTAAGGGCAGCAGAGACAAGTAATCTCCTTCTGGGCGACAGGGCCAGACCAGAACAGGCATGTGGAGTGGGCTGTGCAGTGAAAGGGGGAGGGGTTGGGGGACTGCGAGGCTGGCCCCTGCCTCAGTCCTAGCCAGGCCCTGCTTGGCTGCACTCAATCTCAGCCCAATAAAAAGCCCTTCATTGGCAGGGTGCAACTGAGCCAGACGGGCTGGGAGCATGTGGCTTTTAAAAATGAGGAGGGTGGAATAAGGGGAATGGGAAGGGGGGAGACCAGAGAGTAAAAATGAGGAATACGATTCGGGAAGAAAGACAGATAATAAGAATACAGAGGCGGAGACTCTGATAGATAGGGAACTACACAAAACCAACTGCGTCTTCCCTGAGAGGACACTTTTGAAATACTGCTTAGCCAGTTCTGTCAAGGCTGGTTTCACCCTGGGAATGCAGAAACAGATGGGTTGTCTCTGAGCTATGGGCTACATGTGGGAGGTGAAAGGGTGTTGTTGAGAACTGTATGCAACAGCAATCCTTTGCCAATCGTTCTTTAATCTATTGTGTTCCCCAAACAACACAAGCATGTTTCTGGCATTCATTAACCCGCCAACAAATGCAGCTGCCCCGAGGAAACTTGTACTCAAACTGCTTTTCAGCCTTTTAAGTGTGTTATTTGTTTTTCCATCGCTGAACACAGCACATACAGGCAGCACAGACATTCAAAGACAACAAAACGCACAGACATGACTGCACAAACACAGACACACAATTGTAAATTTCCCTTGCTCTATAAGTAGAGCTTTAACTGAATGACATCATGAGCGGTTCCAATTTTCATGCCGTCTTGTTACATTTCTGTTTCGAAAAATTAATTAATGAAGAAAAAACAAAAACATATAAATGTGATAAATTCAAAATAATTTTAAAGGGTCCCATATACTGTAATGGTCTATCAATAAGAAATCACTGAGATTGGTGCTACTTGGACTTTTACAATGACTCTACTTCTCTCTCTATCCTAAAATCTGTAACTGATGAGCTGCATAGCAGTGTCTGTAAATCTGATTTATCAGCGATGAATGAATTTTTCTTTACAAGCTTCTAACAACTGAGGACTGGTGTGGTGAACAATAGGTGCTCAGATAAGACTGAAATGATGGCAATGCTCAATTTCTCTATGCAGAAATGCACTAATTTCCGCTCCACTGCCTATAAACTGGGTGGCAAACTCATGAGCATAGACTTTTGTTGTCATAGTAAGGTAACCTGTGTTTTTTTCTCTCTGCAAAGTTGGCATGCAGCCTTATTTTTGTTGGCAAGATATGTAGGTAGGTACGAAGGTATGAAGCCCTAAATATGTTCACACGTCGCTTTTCTCTTCTGTGTTTGAATAATCAGCTCAGCAGAAAATGGCCCTTGATATTTTCTTCTATTTATTAGTTCGCAAGTCGACAGAACATGTTTAATTTGATAGTGAATTCTAGATTGGATATGAAACGTTACATGAATTAGACACACGTATAAACATCTATACCAGATTTAACACTGTCCAGGGAGCTCTATTTAAAAAATAGGTGTTTAAAGGTAAAGTTTTAGAGCTTGTGTGTGACAGAACCAATTAATTAAATGGAAACCAAGTACATGTAAGCTTAAAAGCAGTCTGCAGGAGGTCACTTTTGTACTGCCCGTCTACAATAATGAATTTAATGTTAAAAACTAAGAACATGCTTTCACTCTTTGCCTCTTAGGTAGTATAAATGGTTCTTCAATATTGGCAAGCTGCACTGATATGGGAGACTACACCTATTAGCCATAATGTTAGGGTTCATAGATCACTTTATAAATGAGGAATCTGTGGAGGAGAGACTGTTTGAGCCAGGTGCAGCGGTCGTTCGCAGGGCTGACAAGTTGAAGTTGATGTGATCGTCTATGCAACATTAAAGTTTAAGTTAAACCCCAGTTATATCGAGGTTAAGTCTTTCTTTTCACAAGCGCATCCAACTACGTTAAACATGAAAAGACCCCTTTTCAGGGCATTTCAGCCCTGAAGTTCTCTAGATATTACTTTTTTTTTATAGGAGGTGGATGGACATTGGGCATTTGTTGTTCCACCACCTCCACAGTACAGATGTAATGGTTTTATCATTTCACAGTGAACAAGTTATGCGTCCTGCCCACTGCACACTATTTAGGCAGCATCCTTAACCAAACTAGAATGCAAATTTCTACCAGTGAAAATGTAGCGGACATGAACCATCTCCTGTGACAAAGGGCAACTTCATAAAATGTCAGTCTAGTAAAATTTTATTTCCACAGCACCTTCCAAGATAAATATCACAAAGCGCTTCACAAAAAATGCTAGAACATCAAACTACAAAGTTATCCAACAGCAGTTTCAGCAAAGATCAACATCACCGTTGAAGTAAAGCACCAACAATGAGGTGCGGCTGTTTAGCTGCTGCTGCCGTCAAAGACTGAGACGATTTTAATATTTACAAAAAACGATTCCGGTAGTTTAGCAGGGATCCTCCATGTTTTCTGATTTGCCACCATCTGTCGTTTGCTGTTAATTCAAACTCGCGCCTTCATCTGTTTGACATTAAAAGCCTTCCAGCAGTTGAGGAGAAAAAAATATTTTCACATCACATTTACTGTTAAACATCTGCAGGAAGTGTTGAGTTTCATTAAGAGAAACTTAAAATGATGAAAGAGCAACAAAGAGGTGTTGACTGGAATGAATGAAACAGCTTTTCTGTTTGAAAGTGAAAAACAGCAATAAGTGCACGTGTCTTAAATGTTCCTTATAAATATAAAAATGTATCAATGGAGCCTTCACAATGAGAACTACAGTTCACACACCAAGCATTTTGTATTTACAGCTCTTCCTTCCTGTACATCACTTCTGATATTCACTTATGCAAATGTATTAATGCATCAAATGTAATAACAGATGTTATTGCATTAAAAAGCTGACTTTTTGTATTTAGTGCCCACATTAATAGACATTAGAATGCAGGTTAACCATTTGTGGGCTAAACAGCTCAGGTGGACAGGAATATTGTGTTAACTGGTTTATTCATGGTAACAAAGTCACTCAGCTGCACGGTATCAAGGGTACATGTCAACAGCTCTACCAGAGTTTGGCTAGCGGCCAAATTGCACAGTACATGTAAGTGTAGCCTGTGGCCTCTTTGCAGACATCATACGTTTCAGTTGTCTTTTAGACTCTCAGCCACCATTTTTCCCAATAAATCCCAGTTGGCTGTCAGCAACTATTTTGATAAACCCATAACTGTCATTAATTAATTAAAAAATTTTTTTTTACCAATGACAAATATACCCAGGTTTCAACTACTTAACTTGTACCAGCAGCAAATCCTTTCAGCTATGTTAAAACCATGTAAAAGTTTTTTTTTAAGAGGAAATAATGTGATCAACTGAATAAACTGCTTGCAAGATAATCTATGAACTGACACTTTATAACGATCAATGTTTTTACCTTTGCTTACAGAACAATAATTCTCAAACCTTTGTCAAGACTAAAACGAGAAGCCCTCAGCTTGTGCAAAACACAGGATTAAGATCGTACTTGCTCATAACCCAAACCGATACCAGACAGCTACTGCAGCTCATTTAGTCTCTTTCAGTGGAGCTTAGGCACAGAGTTGCATGGTGATGATTAAAAATTTAGCATACTCCTTCACCTACAGAATCAACTGGTGTCAAGTTAGAGAGTGAACATTAATTATCCAGGAGTGCCCAACACTGGCTCCTGAATTTTTTTACATTATTAATATCCTCAACGCAAGAGACATGTCTCATTATTAGAAGCTCGGCACCAAGGCCACGATTTTCCAATTACTGCCCCCGTGTCAGTCTGTGTCCAACTAAAAAAAAAAATTCCCTAAAAAAATACTTCCGGTTTCACTAGATATGCAGGGTCAGACATAAGTTTGCACTTTGCCATAAATTAAGTTAAAATTCATTTTCAATTCTAATCAAACCATCAGCGTTAATGTGAAATTCCATTAAACCTGGGGCAGCCAACATATTTTTGTCATCACTGGACAGAAAATGCATCGTAAACCCCGACAAAGCCTAACTCCAGCGCTCTGAGAGTGATTTAAACTGCATTTAGCCCATGACTGGGGAAGTAAGATGCAGCGGCAAAATGGGCTATATTTCAATTCTACCCAAAAGTCTATGCAAGGTTTTACTATATTAATCGTGTGGTTTTGTGGTTTTGACTCAAGAATCAACTCAGCCAGTCAGTAACTCATTTTTTATTTTCATGCAAATAACTTCAAGGTGTCACCAGCCCAGTACTGAGTTATTGAAATTTCCCATAAGGACTAAGGAGCCAAAGGTATTTATCAATTTTCTACCATTGTGACTCATAAGCAAACACTTCAGCTCTGCAAAAGAAATGTTGGTAAAGGGCAAGCTGCACATTAGGCTTTTCGGCCAGTTCCAGTGCTGACAGGTGTAGTGAAGTCATGTGTTTTTGCAGTGAGATTCACACAGACTTCCTCACTTAGCCCAGTTCCACTTTCCCAGCCATGTTTATGACTTCACCTCCTGCGGATGCCCTCGGGCAAGAGGAAAACAAGACTGTCTCACAACAGTCAAAGCCTTTTAGACTCAAAAACACAAACTGCTGGAACTTTCCAAGAAAAAGGGTCCTCTCTTTTACTCATAGTCAAGCTTCTGTTTGATGACTGCTGGACTCTGGTAATACTGAAAAATAGAGTTATTGCAAATGTGCAGTGAAAAATATAGTGGAGATACAAAACAATGCATTTAACAGTGCAGTTGAGAAGCTGCAAGTACCAAACATGGAAAAAGTGGATGTTATAATTATCAGACAACCTCATGGCAAGCGCTTCTACTTGGTGGTTTCCTTTACAACACACACGCACGCACACACACACACACACACACGAACCCATTGGAGACAATTACTATGTCTGCCTTCAACCCTCGACTTCAAAGAAAAATTCCAGGGAATCTAAGGCATTAAAACTTCTTATTTTCCACCACAATCTCCTTTTATCGGTGCCACAAATCCACCCCTCCTTTACACAGGTGCTGTCAGCAAAAATGCTTGTATTTTAAGTAAGGTAACAAACCACTTCACAGTGGGCATTTGATTTCATAATGTGGAAATTGAGAAGAACTGGGGAGTTTATGAACACGTCTGTCTCTTGAGGTGAATATTTGCTTTGATATTCTGACGTCGGGGTGCAGCCCTGCCATCTGTGTTCACTCAGCCTCTGTGGGAAACAACTGTCTCTTCCCTCCTTCCTTCAAAGCTGGCACTAAGCATGGTTTGAGAAAGGAGCACAAAAAGAACCCTCGATTCTTATCAAAGGCATGTTTTAGGTTTCTCTAAGCCCATGGGTTAGTACTATACCGTACAATAGATAAGGTGATCCGACTGATATGTTCTAACAGAGGGAACAAGGGTGCTGAATAGGAGCCCCTTTTCAATTTATATCTTTACAGCCTTTTCCAAGTAATCCAAACTTTTTGAGTGGTTAAATACAGCTAAGAATGGAATGAATACTTTAAGTTTCTTTGCATTATTAAAGTATCCTTCGCTTTAATAGAAAAAACAAATAAAAAAAGATTAGACAATTGCTATACATTTTTCTGCATTGCACATAAGCAGCTGACAATAATACAGGGACAGTTATCACCTACAGACCTTCTTGAAACTATATCCTGATGCAATTCAAGTGTTCTTTTTTCATGTGATCTGCTGTTGCTCTTTGTGGATTTACGCATCTAAATTCAACCACATGTAAACAGATGTTTCGTGAGTTGTCTTGGCCGATTTCCATCCATCCATCCACCAGTATACTGTTTACTGGTTTTATACTCGACAGTATACAGTTGGTGTGAAGTTCAGTCACTGAATCTCAGCCTCTTTAGCTAAAATGGAAATTCATCTCTGCTACACTTTATGTAACCTAACTCTGGCCATGGAACATCAGACACTCTGAACGAGACCAACACGCTGTTCTCACTTTAAATCCATCAGAGTACAACAAGCTAACCTGTTTATCCTGCACTACACTGCAGAGTATTTTCATGCAATCTCCATTTCAATCCAATTCAATTATATTTATGTAGCACCAAATCACAACAACTACTGCTTCGAGGGGTTTTGTGTTGAGAAAAATCCAATTTAAATAGCTCAAAGTATTTACGTATACATTAATTTGTTTTGCAGGACGTTTCACAATATGAAAAATCATAACTTCACATCATATACAAAGCCAAGATCTGGTTGAAAACAAACCCAGGACTTTACATGAATCTTTAAATTCCCAGTTTATCAAATGCCACTGAGCAATCCATATCCGGTCGCAGCAGATGGCTGAGTCTCCCTGAGCCTGGTTCTGTCAGAGCTTCCTTCCTGTTAAAAGGGAGTTTTTCCTTCCCACTGTCGCCAAAGTGCTTGCTCATAGGGGGTCATATGATTGTTGGGTTTTTCTCTGTATGTATTATTGCCTTGAGGCGCCTGTTGTTGTGATTTGGCGCTATATAAATAAAACTGAATTGAATTGAATATCTTTAAATATAAGCTCTTTTCTATTCCCCGTCTCTCGTGACCTGTCTTTCTTACATCTTAGAGCGAAATCAACAGACACAGTGTGTGACAGACTGCACAGAAAAAGTTTGTACGTTTGCTAATATTTGTTGAGCTGATAGAAATGTTACATTTGAAATTACCTGTCACTTAAACTTTAAGAACTTTACTCCTTTTATTCTCACTCCTTTTCCATAGGGCTAGCTAGATGCTGAAGTACCAGTACCATGGCTTATGGACATCTACACAAAACAAAACATCAGCCCACTTTAACCTGTAACTATGGCGATATAAATTATGCATAACTTACAAAGTTTTGCCTCTTTCGTCTCTTTGCATGCGATTGATTGATACACCATTAGGATTGCCTTTCCTGTGTTATTGTTCAGGCACTAATCGGTTTGATGTTTAAAAGTGTGCAGTAATGTGAAACAACAACTCCCCTCAAATGTCTTAAGCCAAACGTAATGAGTCTGTTTTGAAAATGTAAGGGACAGAAAGATATTTATGTGAAAATGCACACAGCAAAAGAAAAACGCTGTCAGAAAATAAATACAAAAGTAAAGTACAGACACCTGAAAGCTCAATTTAAGTACAGAAACTAAGTATTTGTACTTGGTTACTTCCCAGCCCTGCTCTTGATATAGCCTAACTGATACCAATTTTGGCTGGCAGACATAATGTATGAAAAAACAACAGAAAATCAACAAAGAGCCATAACTTTTCTCTGTAGTCTCAACAGGACCTTGTCAGTACTTAGCTTTGCGACTACACAATGTTCTATGTAAATGCCAGCTTCTTATATCACTTATGTATGATGGATTAAACTTCAAAGATATTAGATAAAACTATGTTTTCCCAGACACAGTAAACATTTGAGTACAAATCCGGACGATAACTTTCTGTCTTGTGCATTATCCAACTTTCTGTTAAATATTAAAACTGCATCTTTATTTAAACAGCAGCATTTGAACAGTGTTTAGCTTTTAGGAAATTCCAATATTATTACATCTAGACTCAAACAGTTTGACAAAACAGCTCTTAGAAAAAAGGTCATCTTTCAAATGGAAGAAAAGATTCTTTCCTCATGGTGATAGCATGCCTCCGCACAGACCATGTGTTGTTTAAAACATCACTATTAAAATGTAATTATGTTGCGTCATATTCTTGCATCAATGACCACAAAAACGGTTACATTCCAAGGATGATCTGACATGTAAATCAATACTTCACACAGTTGGCCAACAACAGCAAATCGTGTCATATTTGCTTCTTGAGCAATGGCAGAAGGGCTTGTGGAGTGGGTGCGCCAACAAGCATCACTAAATATAGGAAAAGGCAGCAGAATGAAACAGTCCCGGCTGGCGGTGGAGTAACACTGCAAATTCCTGAATATTGGATTTCCATTGTACTGCAGAATACATTTATTTCTTGATGTAAGCTAAAATACAGAAACAGGAGATCAATCTATGAAGGCCTTTGGCCAAATTCTAAAACAAGCTTAATGTATATAAAACCTCTCCAGTCAAGGAAACAGTTTACATGTAACTTAGCATTCTTTAAATGTACATGTGTCAGAAAATAGTTATTTTCTCACAAAGTAGACCTCTGGACTGGCCATAAATAGATTTATGTTTTGTGTTACTAGATTTAAAGAAACAAACGTCTGACTGCCATTGCTCGCTACACTCTATAATTCCAACAGTAACACTGTCGAGCACAAACATCCTTCTATGACTCATTAATCACTTGATGACTAAGACATAAAACAAGATTTGAATGAAGTGTTCAAACTCACTATGTTTTATTATGAATAAGGATGATAAGCAGAGAGATATTTGAAGATGCTGTCAGGTAAAATCTGGTCAGCTATAAACATACGATTGCATTTCTTATGTTAGACCATTTAATTAGATATATAAGATAAGATAACCTTTATTAGTCCCCCACGTGGGCAATTTGTTATATTAATAAGACACCAGCCTTGATTGTTCTTTTTTTAAATATTAAAAAGAATCTATCTGCTATACATCTCATTTGTTCAGTTCTTTCCCAAGAAAAACATAAAACAACATGACACTGGGCCTACTTTTTAAAGCCTTTTTTTCAGTTTTCGTGTCTCCATTAGAAACTGCATGAATCAGTAAACTCACACTTTCTATCAATGCTTTCATCTTCCTACACCCCTAATGCAATGACTAGCTATAGTAATGTGTTTACACAAAAAATAATACTAACAGAAGAATAGGTAGGTTTATTAGCAAGTGAACTGCCTTTTTTTCTATTAAAAAAACGTCTAAAATAAGATAGTGTCTGTGGCTACTAAGGCTAAATTATGAGGAAAATTCTGTATTTTTATGTTGTCGGCTTTAAAACCGAAAGCCGATGAGTTGAGCACGAAGACGTGTCACGTTTGACGTAAATTTTACTTGATCACACACGAGTACCTAGCGGTGTGTATGGGGCAGGCAATCAACTCCCTGCCTCCCACAGAACATATCACTAGAGCCTCATTGGAAATAATCACCCCGCTCCTCCTGCCATTTAAACCGACAGCACCTCATATCAAAAGCACAGTTCCTGTGTTGTGGAATTAAAATGTTGATTGAGTGAGATTAACACACCAAAGACAAATACACCAAAGATGAGCTGTCACAGGCATTCTGACGAATACTCCGGATGACACATGGAGAAAACCTAGATGTGGTTACCCAACATAACAGTACAGACCGATACAGAATCAATTTCCATCAAGATGGGAGCGAGTCCAAGTCTGAAAATAGCCCGCTGTGTAACAGGCATGTGGCAAAGATGGTATCTGTACTGTGACTGTGCTTTGTAAGGATGGCTGAACTGAGAAGCCAAATGGCAAACGGCAGAGGTTGGATCGACTGAAATGAGATCATCCCTACTTCATGCGGTCCACACTTAAGAGACCATTTTAACAGACAGAGAAAGCCATTGTAAATTAACTCTGGGTAAGTACTGATTTGTTATTTACAATAAACAATTGCCCACCCCTACTTTCCATTTATCTCTTGTCACTACCAGGAAGTTGCCGAACAGACGTATCGCCCAGTGGAGTACGAGTTTGTAATCAGTGGCGCTGCAGCAGCAGAGAGTCTCACGCTCTCTGTCTCTCTGGTTCTCTCTTGAGAAGAGATACTTGTGTTAATACTGACGCTGGGTTGGGCTGGGCTGGATAAAGATCTTTTCTCAAGTGAACACACACACAGGCATGTGTGACATGAAGGAATTGCATAGACATGCCTGGGGAATGTTGGCAAAAACACTCAAACTCAGCTAGACTTAATGAGGGAAGTAATGCCTGTTCTCACATTTGGATGTGAACAGGCATAAAGAATAATGATTAAACTGAGAGCTCTTCCGATTCCTGATAATATCGTAGCAGGGAAACATGGTCGCCCACTGACTTTGCACAAGTACTTACTGACTACAACACGCAACCTTCATTCATTTTCCCATTCCAAAACAGAAAATTGGCACAGACACGGGCCTCATGAGGAGCGATTTTGGGGCATCAACAACAAACACCAGATGTGGAGTTGGGAGATAAATGTCAAACATATTGATTCTATGCTTCATTAAAGCTTATTATGGGGGGTAAAGTTTGCCTGCGGCAATGGTAATAACAGATCACAACATCAACATCCACTGAGGTCTTGTTTTATGCAAACATTGTTTAACACAGTTGGTGCCATTATCAAAGAGAGTACAAACTGAGAGCCAGACCACTGCTTCATAAAGTAAAAACAAAAATAGTGTTTCTGTTCCAGCTGAGATTTCAAAACTGTTTGCAGAGCCAAAATGAGTGATTTGCAAATGCAACTTGTCAAAAATAGCAACAGTTATTTTATTTTATCTTTTAAACAACAGATTTCTGTCAAGTGACTGAATTTGACCTAGAACCTTGTTACACTCAAAGAGTCTCAAAGGTAAATGGACACTTGACAGCCTGTGACACTGGAACTTGTGACTCTACCCTTACTCTTCTAATACAAATTACCATATTTTTCAGACTTTAAGGCTTAAAATCCTTTAATTTTCTCAAAAATCGACAGTGCACCTTATAATCCAGCGCGCTTTTATGTATGAATTCCGGTTGTGCTACCTGACATCGAACCGATTTTATGTGGTACACTGTGCTCAAAAATCTGTCAAAAAATGTTTTAGTACGACTTTGGTAAGCTATGAAGTCACACCGCTTGATGGATTGTCAGAGCATTATGGCTACCGTAGTCAGGAGCCTCGCGGAGTAATCTGGGTCCAACACTCCGTCCACTTCAGGTCCCAAAGTCAACACTGCGGCATCACTGAGAGTTAAAAACTGTCTAAATTCTTTCATCTTTAATAAAATGATCAGTGTTGCTGCTTTACCAGGTGTAACAATTAAGTTTAACATCCAGGCATCCATGAAAACAGAATTTATTAAATTTAACAGAGTTAGAAGTTAGCAGGAAGTTAGCTCGCTAGTTTCCACCTAAGCATGATGTAGCATGTTCTGACTGAGAGATTTCTGAAAAAATTCAAACGTACAGCTCTGTTATCACTTCCAACATAAATGAAGACAGAAAACTAAGCAGCAGTGACTTTTGTAGGGTTACTGAAGTTGGACTAGCTGGTATACAATGATGTGCTACGTAATCGCTAGCAACACAGCTATGTTAGCATAACAAACAGTGAAGCTGGAGGATGAATGCCAACTTTTTTCCACTCTATAAAAGTTAATGTGAGGGTTCCCGATGGTTAGGGACAAATGCAATCGCATGGCAAGATCCTGTAAACGGAACAAACTTCAGTCAGGAGAACAACTCAGATAATCCATCCACAATACGAGGTTAGTTATTAGTATACTGCAACAACATGGGAATAGAACAGCTGCGAGAGAATTCAACATGTATGAATCAATGGTACAGAAGTGGAGGAAGCAAGAAGAATGAGTTGAGTAAAGTTTGACTTATCTGACTGTTTTGTTTAGCTTAATGCGCCTTATGTATGAAAACAGACCCTTCATCGACAGTGCGCCTTATAATCTGGTGCGCCTTATGTAAATAGAGAAACTGGAGTTGACTCAAAGTGTCAGAAAGACCACTGAAAACAACTAAAGGTATATAATGGTTAACAAAAATAACTTCACAGCATCTAATGAAGTCAAGAACACTCAAATTGTTAAGCAATCATTGTTAAACCATTAGACACCACGATGAATGGAAATACCAAGGGTTTACAACAAGGTCCAAACCACCAACTGCACTCAGAACAAGAAGGTGAGATTAGACTGTCAGAAAAAATGATTTTTATACAGAAGAAACCAAGCTTAACCTGTGACAGTATGATCAGGAGGAAAAAATATGAAGGAAAGAAACAGCTTATGATCAAAAATACACACATCATCTGTCAAACATGGCGGAACCAATGTAAGGGCATGTGCATATATGACTGCTAGTGGAACCGAGTCACTAGTGTTTATCGATGATGCGACTGGTGATAGAAGCAGCAGGATGAACTGTGAAGTGTAAGGGCTATGCTCTCTGCTCAGATTCAGCCAGATGCTTCAAGACTGACCTAACAGAGCTTCACAGAGCAAACGAATAGTGACCCAAACCAAAAATTAGGACATTTTTCAATGGCTAAATCAGGGACCTGATCTCAACCCAACAGAGCTTGCTTTTCAGTTACTGAGGACAAAATTGGTCACAGAGGATTGTCATTGAAATATTAAAAACAATCCTTTTATTTCATGTTATGTTAAATTGACCAACTACTGTTGAGCATATTAAAATGGGGGGCAGTGTATAAAAGTGGCTGTAAATCCTAAACAGTTATTGTAATATTTTAGTTAAATGCTTGAACCAAAGCTGAAAGTCTGCACTTCAATCACACGTTGACTGAAATCCACAGAGGTAAAATAAAGTGCCTTGAGGCGACTGTTGTTGTCATTTGGCACTATATAAATAAAATTGAATTGAATTGAATATTAAAAAAGTTTGTCATTTGCCAAATACTTACTAATGGAATTTGCGTGGAATGTGTCGCAACGACTAAAAACTAAAAACTAGAGATGAATCCTGTCAGTGTGAAAACAGAAACATTTCTTCCCCTTTTGCTGATTTTTCTTCTTAGTATATTTTATAACAATCATATTTTCTGTTACAGTCAATATTAGACACCATGTAATATTAAGTACACCCTCACCATTTATATTCCAGGACACTACAGTTTAGAAGTGACTAGGACTTCACTGATATTTTATCTCTTCAAAAAAGGGAAAAGACTGCTGTGGATTAGAAATATGTTGAAAAGCTCTGACTTAAAAGAGCAAAAACACATCACACAATTTTAAAGAGAAAAGAAGGATTTGAACCTGTTTTGTATTCAACACTTCAAGTAAGTTGATATTCAGTTACTCTCTTTGATTCTGACTTATTTTCATCAACGGTGCTGTCTTTCAAACCATCAAAAGGGAGCTGTGTGAAATATTCCTTGCATTGGCTTTATCATTGTTCCGAGTTCCTGTGATCAGCATACTGAGAGAGGAACAAGTCCTATTAAATGAGCAGAACAAAATAGAGAAGAAGCAGAGATAATAAATGGGTATTAACAGGCAGTTTCTCCAACAGTAGAAACTGTGTGACATTTAATGAAGTGGTCTGTGGACTGCAGTGAAATTCTAAACAGTGTATCAGGCCATTTCGAGTCTGGCAGATGGTTCTATGTATTTTTCATGCTGTGGAAAACCTGTGACTGAGGTTCGGTTGGTTGTCATCCAGTGCCTGGGGACCCAGAGCTGAATGCATTCTACACACCACTGCAGAATCACATGATGTCTGACCTCTCTGCCATGGCAAACTGCCCAGCAAGGAACAGGGAGGAAGGGGAGGAATGTCAGCGTGTTAGTGTGTGACTGAGGTTGTACAGAAAGAGGCAGGGAGAGAAAGCAAGACCCAAAGATGCATGATTGAGTATGAGCTTGCATGTCTGTTTACTGAGCGTAAACTGAATTCTCTGCATCCACACACAACTTCACCGCACTGACCTGTAAAACATACTGTTAGAGAGGGAAAAATATGGATGGAATAATGCAGGGGGGAGGAGAGGAGGAAGAGAGGGAAGCAACCACTGCTAAGGATTCACACAATGTTACAGAGAAAAAGGGGCATGGAAAAAAAAACAGCATTGCCTGACTTCCCTTCCTTTGGAATGCATCCAATATATCCTGTGAGTGTGAGTGTATGTGCGTGTGTGGCATGCTGGCAGGAAGGCTTTCAGCATATAAATATCACATTACCACACAAGGAAACACAGGCATCAGTTTGAGCTTCCAGCAGGCCTAACAAGCACAGGAGCTCCACTCTGGAGGTCAGAGGCAGAGCTTACACAAATGGAATTCCACAGGAACCAGCACTTCTTTTAACAGATAAGTGGCTGTAGCCTCGCAGCTGTGTGATGTGGTATAAGCCTGGTTTCAGTTATCTCACATGTGCTAGTGTGCACAGATGTACCAAGCTGCAGCATATATAATATATATACTGAGCTAGAATAAGATTACATACACAATTCCACAAAAATAGGCTTGAAGCTACAGTGACGAACAACTTAAAGCCTCGTTTTATTAACTGACCAATGCACAGCAGATTAGATGAGATTAAGGTAGCGGGAAAGGCAGACATAGAACAACGCTCAGCTTTTTTGGCAGTACGAGTCTGCGATCAGTAAAATCTGAACTGTGAAGCATCTGACTCAGCAACCCATGTTCAGTAAAAGGGGGAAAAAGATGTACTGCAGTATATTCAGAGAGACACCTGATCGTCTTAAACTCGGCAGGTCTGCAGCAGGACAAATACCCCAAACATACCACAGCGAGGGCCATAAAGAATTATCAGTGACAAGAAGACCGAGGAGTCCTGCAACAGATGGTATGGTTCCCACAGAGCCCTGATCTCATCAACACTGAGTCAGTCTGGGATTACATGAAGAAGCCAAAGGCACTGAGGCAGCCTAAATCCTCCGGAGAACTAAGATGCTGGGAAGAACCTGCTAGTCAAAAAGTGCTCACACCACGTTCTGACTTTAGATTTGTTGTTTTTGTGTCATATGTGTCATGCTATTTTTTATTACTGTTAGTTATTGCGGTATAATGGCTCTTTGACTTTCTCACTAGTGTTCAGATGCAAACAATAAATATATGCATATGCCGTTGTTGTCAACTAAACATATATGCTGACGGTATACTATAACATATATATCTATCCATGCAGCAGATGAACACCATAAGAAAACCATTTTATATTCTTGCTTTTTATATAAAATCTTCTTATATTTACTTGCTATGCTGTAAATAAGAGTTTCACCTGAGTTAGCACTCACTTCAGTGCTTGTATTTCCTTTTAAAACCCAAATGTAAGTTTTGACTCAGTATGTTGGCAAAGTATCATTAACTTCTAACATTAATATTTGCTTTATTCTGGTAATAAAAGCGTGACAGTGAGCATGCTCAAGATCAATACCCTAAAAGTGAAGCTAACTGAAATTCAGCCACCATCCTGATTATTTTAACTTGTGTTATTCCTGCTGTGACACATCAAAGCCTGTTCTTGTCTAACAAAAAAAAAAATCATTATCATTCGTGAAATCAAGGTAAATTTATTTGCTCTAAATTTATTTGCTCTTAAAGTGGAATTAATGACAAAAGAAAAAACAAAACAAAAACTGAGTCTTTAACAGTTGGTTTCGAGTCATGTCACGAATATGCATTTAACTGATACGTACGTGAGCTGGGAAATGTGTTACATACCAACCGTCAACAGTTCTGAGGTCAAAAACATATGCTTATCTGAGATACCATAGACTGGATTACTGTGCAAAAAAAGAATGATGCAATTTACAGATTACTATGTTAATATTTTATCATCAGGAAATGTGTAGGGCTCTTTGTTCAGATAACACATGTACAAACCTCCCTCACACACATTGCCCACTTTGACTTCTTGTCCTCTTAGTCATATCATATGAATGAAGACCTTTTCTTTGTATTCACTAAGACATGTATCTCTGCAGCTGGTGATCTGGTCTTTGAAACAGGGTAACAAATCAGACCTTAAATGAGAGTGTGGATTGATCCAATCAATTTTTTCACTGCAGGAGTAAGTAGATGTGTGATTCAAGCTCTGCATGAGGTCTGATGTGCCTTTGTCTGTGCTAGAAGCTTTCATGGAGATAGAGAACGCATATGTGTTGATTTATGTATTTAAAAAAAAAAAGGAAAAAAGAAAAGAGAAATTATTTTTGACTTAAAGCAGCTTTACTCAACATAAAGAATCTGTAACATTTTTACCACCTATAAAGCTGCTCAGATTGGCTGCACCTCTCTGTTGATGCTTAATTATCTCACTTTTGCTGCAAAAACATTCCCATTTTCAATCTGTAACATACCCATCTCTATCCCAACCCCCCTCTGCAGCAGGCAGGTCAGGCATACATCTCCACCCATTGCTGAGTGAGCACTGGGGGGTAGGAGCGGAGAGACAGAATACAGATCATAATGGCTGGCCAATTATCAGTACTAAGGGGGGGATGGGAAGCTGGGAGGAGTGAGAGATTACAGGGAGAATGGATCAATACACCAGTCAGTTTCTAATGAGGGAAAGAATTGGTCCAAGTCAAGCAGATGGAAATCCTGCTCTGCCTGAGGTGGTCTTTCTGCACTGTCTGTCAGCAGGGTTTCCGGGTTTTGGTGTTGTGCAACAGCGCCCCAACAGAGGAACGAGTGCAATGACACAGAATCGTCGATCAGTGACATTTAAGCGTTAAAAACATTTTTTTCCATTTCTGTGAGTCAGTAGTGTTTCTCTCATGCTCGCCTGATCTTCCCACATTCCACTTTCCCTGAATATTTCATACATCATGAAGAGACAGATTTAGAAGAGCCTGAAGAATAATGGCTGTCTGTCCTTCACCACCCCCCTTTTAACCACCCACAGCTGCCAGCACAGGACAGTAAATCCTACACCTCACCCACTCTCCCAACCCAGCAGTGCAGCTATGTGCTACTATACACTAGCACAACATGCCCTCTTCTACTTACACAAAAGGAATCAAGATTCAAACGCTAAACCATTAATGGCTTTTCCTTTTTTCCAAAATGTCGACTCCAATAGGCAATAGCTAACAGTTCAGCACCATCATTAGGCATTTGGTGCTGTTATTCTTTTCTATTCTTTTCTAGTTGGTTCACTTTTTTTCTACATGTGTCTTGCTTTCTTTTTTTCTGAGGGGCCTTGTGTGAGGTGGGGGTGTTATTTATGGCTGCTCTGTGCAAGTGGTCACACATACACACACACACACCCTTTCACAGGATGAAAGGGCAGCCACACTGCCTGCAAACATGATTTTACAGCCCTGGGTGGAATGAGTGGTGGAGGAGAGAATGAGGACAGAGTACAAAAGGGGAAAGCCCTTAGATTTACAGGTCCCAGCAGTCAGAATGCAACCATGAAACAGGACACATTTTTAAGGCTATTTTTTTCTTTCAACCAAAAACACAGCTTCTCAGAAAAAAAACAAAACAACAACTGCAGAGATGTGCAGAAATACAACAACCCACAAGCAGATTATTGCCTTTTTTGTGTGTATGCGTCTTTTTTTTTTTAAGACTGCAGTTTCCAAATGTGATCTCTTTTTGTTTATCACTAAAGATGGCAGAAGATCATGTATGCACATGTGCAAGAGGTTTTCCAGCTTTGCAGGGTGAGAGCATGTTTATGCAATGTGTAGAATTTGACGAATTCCCCCACTTAAGTAGTTTAACAAGACTATTCTACATGGATGCGAGTGTATCCGTGTGTTACAATATCTATGGAGTATGCCAGGTAGAGGTGTCGAGTACAGAACAAAAAGTAACTAATTTAATCAAATAAGGCATGTACCTAAAGATGAAAATTTAAAGGAAAAAACACAACGTTTCTTGGTGAAGTGTTATAATAACATATAATATACACATTTAATAGTCTGTAAAAGAATGATTTGAGACGAGCAGTGTCTTGCAAAGCTGGGGGCAAAACAGCCAAAATGAAGATGGCAATGCAATTAAGTTTAAATGTGTTCCATTCACAGCAAATGGGGAGAGCCACTCTGTTTCCACATAATGCTGTAATGGAAAGCAGGGTGCATTTTCCAGCTTATATCTGGTAACACTGCAATTGATTCAACTGATTTAGGTGCAAAAGCTCAAGTAAACAGTTTATTAGTCCTACAAGGCAACAGTGACCACGGCACTAATGCAGCAATAGCATTATTTGCTACATCACATGTTCACAGTCACTCTAACACTGTGAGCTAAGAGGAGGGGGGGGGGGGATTTCATTTCAAATAGAATCGCTTTCTCCTGTGAACATATCTGAAATACACACAAAGACTGGTACCACTGTAAAATGTACATGCCACCACTCTGGTGGGAGGTATTTTGGTGTAATGAGAGCTTGTATTTGGTTTCTGTGGTGGATACTGCCCCTAGTGTAACACTGTAAACTGGCAGGGAGGTGTTTGTGAAAAGGGTGGAGTCTGCTCTCTGCTGACAGAAAGTGGCACTGCACCAAATTACTCACAATTACACAGAACAGCCAACAACACAGTGACTAAACAGTACTGACATGAAAGGACTAGAGCTTGAGATCATACTTATTACTCAAAATTATCCACTGGGCATTTCAAACATACTGAGAAGTCTCAATGTTTTTACAACCACTCCTGTTTTTTGCTATAACTGGAACTGAGTCATTACTTAACAGAGTTCTGACTTATTACAAAACTCTGTCTCTAACTTAATACAAGTTAAGTGTTTGATGCGTCACTTTAACACTGTCTCCAAGGCCCACGTGGACAAATACATAAAACCCTATATATGGCCTTTTTCATGTACAAACCCAGAATTTATTGACATTTTCTTAAGTGAATTCATTTATACTCCAAATGTGCAACTACTTTAGATCACAATGAAGCACAAATGATGACAGGAAGGCTGTCATCTTTAATCCAGTTGCAGACATTTCATGTTTCTGTGAACCCACGACTGATTTCAAACAGAACCCATAATATCAATCGGTCATAAGGAAAACGTTGAGAGTAGTGAAACCTGAGAGTTTCACTTTTTGGGGTTTTTTTTTTTTTGGTTGTAAAAGTACATCTTTCACTAACCTGTTCTCTGAATTGTTGCTGAGATAGACAGTCAGTCACATTAATGCAGCCCAGCAAGCAGCCAGTGGGATAGTCTTTAGGAAACATGGGCCCTGTGGAGATAAGACCAGGATCACTGAATCAACAATGTGTGGAATTAAAAGCAATCAGTATCACTTTATGACAGCAACATGACACAGAGCCCAGTTTAGCATTAATATTACTTGTATCAGCGCTAAATATTGATACCATTATGACATGTTATTTTTTCATGCCCATGAAAAGAAAGTTGTGCTTGTTAGCAAATTTAAACAAATATACTTTTCTGCTAGAAATACTTTACTGTGTGCAATAAAAAAGTTTAGTAAATATGCCCTAAAGACACTATGTCCTTTCACAGCTTTCACAGAGAAAGGCCACAGCTTGGCAATAAGATCCAAAGGGCCTATTACGAAACCTAGCGCTAATGTTGTTACAACAGCCTTTAAAAGGGCCCACACAAAGCTACTGGGGGCATTTTTAACATAAATATTTCTATACTATTTTTTCCTAAGCCAAGGAAAACATTACCCATGCATTATATTTTGTTGCAGCGTTTTTTCTCTCCTCAGAAACACCATATTTAAATCTGCTTAGACCAGAAATACATTTTTAGTATTCACAATCTGATTCCTTTGTACAGCTTCTGCACCTTTTTTATAAATGTGGCGGTACATGGCTTCCACCTCTGCGATTTCTTGAGGGGTGGGCTTCTTTGCTGCAGCTGCAATCCAAAGTCGCCCGCGGTGTGACGTGTACCACGTTCGTCCTTCTACCCTGCATACACACATAAAATATCACATTTTACAACACTTTGCCAAAACCCAAGTGTCTACAGGAGTTTATCATATATACAACACACACACACTGCACAGTCCTTACCTCTTGATGCCCTTTACCAGTAGCGAGGCCCACGGTTGGTGCATGCTGAGGCACCAGCCGCCATCGGACATCTCCTGCAGCTCTTTGTCTTGGAGCCTCAACCGGTGTCGTTCTTCTCTTCCCTTGTCCTCCATTGCACTCTTTCCCTTCTCCATTGGTTTCTTGTAGCTTTCACTCCCTCCAACATCAACCCACTGAAATAAGCATTCATTAGAAACAGCAGTAGAGTCTGTTTGAATGCTCACTGTTTTGTGATGGGCTAAAGTGCAGAGCAAACTCAAGTGATTTGACTGATATTTCATTTGAATTTATAAAATAATACAAATGACTAAAGAGGAATTATTAAAGAAGAAATGCTACGTTCAGAATGGATCAAGTTACCTCTGGTGCAGATTGCATTATGTTGGGATTCACAAGATCTCTGAGGCCCTGCCGTCCACCCTCTCTTTCAGAATACATTGGTGATTTAGACACCGATTCATTGCTCATTGCCTTGAGGGTATCATCCAACCTGCAAATTATTGGAAACATTTTAGAAAGTCAGGCTGTTTAACACAACCACATAACATAAATCTGGAATTGCTGTTGTGATTCAGGTGCTGTCAGATTATCTTACTTGTCGTAATACTCATTCAGGTTGTTTCCCTCTTCAATTACTTGTCTACCAGCAAAGTCAAGTGTGATCTTCCTGTCTTTGCGAGAGGCATGGCGAAGCTCTCTCAGCTCCTCTTCCTTTTTCTTCAGTTTCTCTCGCTCATTGGGTGACAACCACTGATTGGATTCAGTGGCAAAGTAATCAGACTCGTCATCCAGAACCTGTGTTCTTCTGATACTGGGGTTAAAGGGAGGCAGTGAAGTGTTATTACCAACTTTCATCACTATCTTCTACAGCAATCAAAATGTCCTGTTAAAGTGTAAACACTGCACACAGAGCAGTAAACCTATCCCTTCTTGTAAAGCTCTTTTCTTAACTGTGTGTTTTATGATACCTATTTCTGTCATATTCCAGCAGTTTGTCTTTGTGCTGAATTGCTTTCTCCAGCCCAGCCTTCATCGTGGCCTCTTGGTGTGAGAGATATTCTCTTTCTCCGAAGTCTGTCACCAAAATAAAAACAAACTCACAATATCAAACCAGTTGATCTTTTCAAAGAGTTTCTTTTCATAAGTCCTGACTACTTAAGACCCTCACCGCCCATGAGCTTCTTTCTTAGTTTCTGGCTTTTGTTGGAGTCTCGTTGGAGGATCTCCTGTTCTTCTTTTGTGCAGACCTTAATCAGAAAACACTTTTAGCACAAGAAGAATGACAAAAAAAGCCCCAAAACAACAACGCAATCTAAGGACTTAAAGTGATATGTACCAGGCTGCCACAGAAGAAACAGGGTCCTGAGCCCTCTTGCTCACACACAATACGGCCACAGGTGATGCAGTTGTTAATAAGCTTGTGCTTTTGGGCAAGGCATTCACAAGCATGCCGACCTGGGAGTAACACAGCCAGCCTGTCCTGACCCTCTTTAGCGTAGAGATTGACAAACTTTGTTTTCTTCTTTGATGATGATGTATTACTATTTTCCTGTGCCTGAAGAACAATTGGATGAAGAGAAGTAGAAAGGAAGACGTCTGTTTAACAAATGAACACAACAATAAAAATGGCACAGGATATGTACAAATAAACATGATATTGATATCAGTTACAAGTTTGGACCCCGCTTTTTTTTCTTTCTTTTTTTTAAGGATTCTTTATTATTTTTTATTATTTTTTGTATCAGAACGCAGAAATATCACCTGAATATATGAAGAGGAAACAAAGTTTACTTTAAATTATTCAAAGCAGGACTTTGAGGTTCCCCTGGGTTGCCATAAGCGAGATTCTATCAACAGGCCATGACTGAATAGCAAAAGCAAAATCCACTACTTTAAACAACAAGGAAACAGAGTTACAAGTAATTTTAGAAGTCTGCTCATTACTGAACTGGATATTACACCAGTGGAAATCCGTCTGTTGCTTTGATGAATGCAGTTTTATGTCTTTGTTAGATATGGATATTGTGAAAGGCTGTGAATGCACTGAATTGACACACCATCCCATCTGACTACCATATTAAGTTACTTCACAGGTTTGATGTCCATATTGTTCTACAATGTAAAAAATATTTTTTAAAAAATAAAAATAAAACAAAAGAAAGAAGAAAATCACACACTGATGAGTAGACATGTCCAAACGTCTGACTGGTATTTTATAAGTTTTGTCAATTTGGTGACAAATTACCTCCATAAAGCAGGTGAGAAGACAACAAAAGTTTGGCATTATTTGTACTCACCCTCATCAGATCAATGGGGGTTTTTACAGCTTCTGGCACAGGTTCTGCTTGGCTCACGGTCATCACCTCCTGTTTATTGCGTCCTTTTCGTTTAGATTTCTTCTGGGAATCTCGGGTCATATCTTGTGCATCTAAAATATTTTTTAAAAATTACCTTTATCAACGTTGTTTCAGAGCAACTGAGGCGTTTTTTACTGTAGTTCCTTTTATGTAGTCTATCTGAATGAAATTTGTTTCTTACCTGGTGATGAAACAGATTCTTTGAGAATGAAAAGACCTGTGGTATCTGCTGCCTGTCTTTGAGTCTTCTTCCATCTGCTGAGGAGTTCATTAATGAACTGCCCCTTTTTCCCATCTGTGCCCTGCAGGAGGTCTCCCACATATTCCTCAATCTCTTCAGCCTTCTCGATTGATAGAATGTATCTTGGAAATACAACGGCACAACTTCATTTATTAACGTTTCTATACAAATTGCCTAACATTTTAAAGACCGGAAATAGCGACGAACTGTCACTTAATTATCAATTACTTTTAAAATATGTGTCTTTCAGTAATTTTAGAAGTATGCTAATATATCAGGAGCTTAGGTATAAAAAAAAGCATTTGTACGAATGTGTGTGTGGTTGGGTGAACGAAACTTGTAGTAATATATACTGTAGCTATATAAATACCAGTCCATTTACCATATTATTCCATAAAAAGCTTTTTATATATAATTGGTTAAAGTTGCTTATTTTAGGGTACACATTTATGCAGTTCTTCATCTCTGTCTTTATGATAAACTATCAGCTTTCAGGCTGTTGAGCTGATGGGTGGACTCTAACTTTTCTTGGTTTAGTGTCCATATCATTTGCTTATTACCTGCCAAATGAAAAACGTTATGATTTCTCAATAGAAAACTATGTTCACTGTTTCGCTTACATACACTAAACCATGTAAATCACGTAAACCATGTGTGTAGGTTTTTAATAGTTAAAACACATAAAAATACATAAAGACACAAAGTCCCACTCGACACTTGTCATGTAGAAAAAGGTTTAATCTGACTTTTTAGCCAAAACAGCTTGTTCACGGTGAGCCACTAAATAGTCAATACACTGGCATACAGCTGTAGTGTCACAATTAATTAGCTGTGTCAAAAACGACAACGACACGTCATATACATACACAAGTACACCATAGCGCAGCCTAGCTTACTAGTTAGCTGATCTGCAGATGCTACAATTAGCCAGACGGCAGACAGTAATAACAGGCAGGTAAAATTTTCTTACTGGACGATTTCTTCACCCGCCTCCAATCCAAACTTGTGATGTAACTGTTCCACACACCACTGCAACAACTGCTCCGACATTTTTACCAGATGACAGGCTCCACACCTTCAAGTTTAAATCAAAGAGACCGGCGTGTCACGCAAAAACTTATAGCATAAACGTGTTTCCAGTCGGCGAAAAAAACAAATGCGCACATAACATTGGCGTTTACCGGGAGTACGTGGCAGAATCCCGTCCTGAAACAACTCATGCTGTGGTGTAAAGGTTCCACCTGACCAAACAGCAAAGTAAAAGAAAGAAAGAGGAAAAAAAGACTTGTGTAAAATCATCTGTCTTTAATTGTAACTTTCTTTAATTATACGCGGGTGTTAGTGAAACTAAGCACTCCTTTATCAGTGAAAAACAGATTGGTTGCACTTTTGAGTTCAATCACTAGATGGCAGGTTTGCAGTAAATTTAAATACACAAGCTTTAGCTGTTGCTTAAATCGACAGGTTCCACCGAATAGTCCCACAATAGGCTTATACCTGGCATAGGTTATTATCGTACATGAGTCAATCAAGCTTATGTCTGAAGTGACTGTATTATTAGTAAAACGAGTATATAACAAGACTATAAAGTATAGTCATCACCAGTCTGGTTTCAATGACTCCAAATAAAACAGAGATGTATTTAAGATTTTTATTCACTGTTATTACAGTTGATCAGTATTATCATTATTTGGTATTAACTCAAATTTTTATAATTTTATTATTTATTACTGATTACTACTGAACACTTTTTTTTGGCTGTAGGAAGACAGTAAGTCCTTCACCTGTGAGGTTTTTTTGTCATGGCCCTAAGTCAGTGATCCAGGGTTTATGTTTTGGATTGCTTTGCATCTGAAATAATATTCAAAATTTAGTGTTTTGTTTTGTTTGTTTGTTTTTGTACTTTTGTGTTCTTATTTGATCATTTAGTTTCTGGTTAGGTTGTAGTTTTTCGGTTCTTCGTTTTTATTTCGTCTAAAGTGTGTTTCGGTTTGCCTTCAGTTCTTTGCGATTAGGAATAGGAATAGGAAACTAACTACATTAATAAAATACATCAGCTCCTTGGCTCACAGCTAGCGAGATCCCACCAATCTAAAATCTAAAATGAAATCTAAAATTAGCTAACAATCTCTAATAAGCTACCATAGATTCGTTTGTTTTTTGACGCTATTGATTAAATAAATAACAATCAAAACATGCTTTATATGCCAAAGCAACAACCCCATATTAGAACAGTTTTGCACTTATTCTAATTTTCACGTTTTATATTTGCATTTGATTTGTGCCATGAAGCAACGTTGTTTTTGGTCTTATTCATTAACAACTAATCATGCTTCTGTGTCAAATGGTCAGTGAGCTGCAAGACTCCAGTCACTGCAGGCAGAGACAGGATTTAGTACAGCCCAAGTTTTATTATTTTTATTTATCAAAGCTTTCATTTACAAGCTCAACATGGCCGCTCTATGGAAGAGTAGTGGCTTCTCCTAGCAAACCAGCAAACAAATTGGTTAATTGTGAGCCCTTTATACCCTTTATACCCTGCTACCACAAGTTGTTCATAACCTGTCTGGCGTTTGTCCATGCTTTCCAAAAAAGACAATTAGCCATGGAAACATTTATATATAATACTTTGTAGTAAAAACTAACTAAAGACACCAAATGTCAAGCCAAATGAACTGTCTGGTGAATTAACTATCTGTGAATTAACAAGTGATGTGTGAAAGCTCAGTGGTATTAGGCAGAAACTGAAATTCTTTCTGGTGAAAATATGAGCATAATTACCACAAGGAGGTAATCATCTCACCTGTGACCAGCTGCTACTTAGGATGGAGGAATTCCTTCAGTCTTTTCCTGATTCATTGAATCAGTGAAGTCTAGCGTTTGCTTCCCGTTCTCTCTATTTACCAGCTTCTCCTTTGTGCAGAAACTCCTGTGTGGAAAACTGGGGAGATCTTTTGGAGAGAATCCTACTGAAAAAAATGGACTCACCTGTTTCACCAGGCCTCGGACCTCACTGCAAGAAAACGTTTTCATTGAGAGTAGTGCATTTGAGTTTGTTGGCTGTGACATGTGTGACAAACTAATTCTGGGGTTTAAGATGACACGTACTATCCTACTGCTACAACCTCTGTCTAGTTTTCAGAAGGTTAAACTCTTGCTTCATAAACAACTCCACATTTGCTTTACGTGTATGGTTTTTAACCACATTGAAAAAAAAACACTGAAAAAGTGTAAAAAAAGGACATTATTCCCGTTGTCCCATGTGAGCATCTGTCATTGACAAGGGATTGTTTTTGAATTGAATGAATTTATTTATGAATCTTCAAAGTGGACAAGAATCAACCCATTGAAATTAACTGATAAAAAATGAAACATACAACATTTTGAACTATGAGAAATTCTTAGTGATCAAATCATACAAATATAAACAATAAGTAAAACCAAGTAAGAAGACATTTAAATCAAGGCTTTTGGTTCTACTTATGATCGTAATACAATGTAATGTATGATATAGAAATGTGCTACATGAAATACATTTGAATAGAAGGTACAGTAGCCGTTATGTATATGGACCACATTACAGAAACATTATAATGCACAGTAATACACAGGTAACAAAGCATAACTAATAACAGCATTCTTGCCAGGTTAGCAAATTGTATCATTGAAGCAATACTATGCAGTTTAGAGAATCATACAGTACAAGAGGATCAGGGTGTGAAGCCAGGCTGTGTGATAGAAAAGAGAAAAGCTAGTTTTCAATAATGTAATGTGATGCATATATTCAGCTGTTTATGTATCACATACATTCTACATTTAACTTTGGATTAAGTATGGGTAAGTGTATCCAAATGACTACCCGGTGTGTTTGAAAATGGTTACTTTGTGAGAACAGTGATTGGTGTAGGCTTTTATATTTGATGAATCATTTATTTCCTGGCAACAACTAAGTGAAAAAGTCTTTGGAAATTGCCTCTACAAAGTTGGGTGCTGACATGAGGATACCAATAGTGCAGAGGATAGTGAAGAGTGAGAAAGCCATGAGACAAAGCCTGTCGATAACGGAGGCGGCGAATTTCCACTCGTTGCACACAGACTCACCCTCGTCTTGGTCGCGGAACCTTTTCGCGATGTAGCGCACCTCATCCAGGATCTTGGCCATCTCTAATTCTAGGCTTCCAACTGCGGTGACCTGACCTGCTGGGAGGAGCATCTCGTCCTCGCCTGCCCGTCCAACCAGGCGTCCGCAGAGGACCCCGGAGTCAGACGAGGTGGCAACAGCGGAGCAGTGAATGCTCTCCAGGCCACGCACGCCGACATAGAGCATGTTGCCATTGGTGCATTGGGAGGCTGAGGTGCTCATGTTGAGGTCTATGCTGGTTAGGCTGCTCCGTCGAGGCTTGTTGTGACAGGCTGAACGCACTCGCTCCTCACCCGGACGCCTCATACGCAGAAACCAGGCACACCAATGCAGGAGGATCACACGGGTCTTTGAGATAAAACGGTGAATGAAAGAGTGGATTAAGGCTATAATTCACTTTAAATCTGCCATTGAAGAAATAAGAATGAGTGCAGAATATCAGTCTCATTTGTATGGGTTAGACACATTAATATTTACAGAGATGCTCAACTTGTCATCGTGGGCGATTGTGGCTCAAGAGTTGGGAGTTCGCCTTGTAATCGGAAGGTTGCCGGTTCGAGTCCCGGCTTGGACAGTCTCAGTCGTTGTGTCCTTGGGCAAGACACTTCACCTGTTGCCTACTGGTGGTGGTCAGAGGGCCTGGTGGCGCCAGTGTCCGGCAGCCTGTGCAGCTGTGGCTACAATGTAGCTTGTCATCACCAGTGTGTGAATGGGTGGATGACTGGTTGTGTAAAGCGCTTTGGGGTCCTTAGGGACTAGTAAAGCGCTATACAAATACAGGCCATTTAGTCATATTAACTTTTCCCAAATTGACAAATCACAGTAAAAAGTGGACTGAGTACACACTCACTGGCCACTTTATTAGCCACACATTGCTAGTACTGGGTTGGACCCCCTTTTCATCTTCAAAACGTACATACCTAATGAACTGTCCAGTGAGTATATAAAACATGCAGGTGTTCATTCCACTTTGTGTTGTTGCATTCTTTGGCTCCATACCTTTTCATTAGGTTATTACCAGTTGCTCCAAATAAATTGGGAAACTGAATGAAATGTAAATAAAACAGGATGATGCAACGATTTGGAAATCATCTAAACCCTATATGTATTTTGACAATAGTACAAAGATAACTTATCAAATGTTAAAAAGGAAAAAATTGTGGTTTCTTTTGAAAACTCTGCCCATACAAGCAACACGTTTTTAAATGTGGATTCACTGTTTACCACTGTGTTGCATCACCTGTTCTTTGAAGCGCTTGAGAACTGAGGAGACCATTAGTGCAGTTTTGAGAGCTAAATGTTTTCCTATTCTTGCTTCATATAGGATTCCAGCTGAACTTCTCTGGGCTTTATTTTTCACATTTTTCATTTCACAGTGCAGATAATGCAACATTTTCACCATGTGACAAATCCTGAGTGCAAGCAGGTTATTGTAGATTGCTTAAAAATGTCATCTGGATGGCAGCATATGTGGAATTTATGTATTGTTCAGCACTAGCACGGCCTTTATAGATGATTACTGTGAATTTGTATCCAATTATGTTACTAATCTGTTTCTTAGTAACCTTAGTTTTGAACTGCTAGAGATTGTTCTGTTCCTCTTTCCCAGCTTTTCTGAAATATCTTTCAAAAAAATTGCTGCATACATTTATACATTACATACACTTATGTTATATTTGTTACATATATTATATTTGATATAGTTTTAACCCTTATGAATTCACATATATATGTTTAATCAGTGTCATATTTGCTATATCAAACATTTGTTTTTTTCAATTTAATACTTAAAAATGTGCATTTTATTTAGGTTTGTCAACAGTTTGTTTTTAATATATTCCATATTTTTGCATGTGTCTATAGTGAAACTACATAAATAATAATGCCAGTAAAATTCATTATTGTTTTAGAAAACACTCACCCATTTTGGCATCTTGCCTCCATCAGGGTCGTGGTGATGATATTGCAGGACCAGAACTGTAGCAATCACCGAGAGACCAACAATGACCATTGTAGTGGCAAAATATTCGGCTGCATAAAAAAGAATTGCAGGCGGCAATCAGAATGGATCAGAAAGAAGTACTGTGTAGTAAAAAAAACAACGAGAAAACTAGATGATAACATCAAGGTTTTGCATACAAGAAGAAAGGCCGGGCCGGTCATTAAGGACAGCAAATATGTCTTCATCCCTTGAGCATTACTGCTCACTTATGTGCCTGAAGAAGTGCTTTCATTCCGCTGATTCAAACAGACTGACTCAGATCCCTAAACCAAAACGAAATCTAAATACTGGGTAGCTGCTTGAATTTGGCTACACTGTGATATAAGGAAATCCCTGATGAAAAATGACTACAGAAAATTTCACCCTTTGCTTCTCTCTGATAGTAGTTGACACCCATAGGAACCGCTTTTAACTTTGGCCTGGCTTACCTATTAAAGGCACAGAGTCTGATGTGGCGGGCATAATCTCTGCAACTAGCAGCATGAAGACAGTCAGAGAGAGCAGGACCGTAATACCTGGGGAGGAAACCAAATCTCAGTTATCAGCTGACAACAAAACGTAGTTCAACAAAAGTATTCACACACGTATGTTTTTGATCTTTCAATCAGCTACAAATCACCATACGCTGGAGGTAATGTCACAAACAGACACAAAGACCCTCTAATATTATAGCAATAAAATGCAGAAAACTGTGTGTACTGTTGCAGACGTATTAAACATTAAAATGACTGTTTTATCATTTTCAGGTGTTTGCAGTTGCTTTGTACCCAGATTTATTCTATTATTCACATTTTGTTCCTATTTCGCACAAAGCCATTCAATTTATTCCATGAATTTGTGCCACCTTATACTCTTTTAGTCTGCTAATTTTGCTTTGTTTTAAGGTTTATTCTACTCTACAGCAACTGGTTAATTCACAGTAGTCAAATGTGAAAAATTGAAACATATAATCTCTATAAATCAAAATTTGGGAGTGATCAAACCTCACTGTGTCACAAGATGACCTGAAAAGGTAAAAGCAAGAGCAACACGTATCTTTAGCTATGGGGAGACAAATTTTCACATCACCACTGGCTTTAATGACTAACTAAGGCTACGTTCACACTGCAGGTCTTAATGCTCAATTCCAATTTTTTGATCAAATCCGATTTTTTTGTCTGCTCATTCACACTACAAATAAAATGCGACAGCAAATGCGCTCCAGTGTGAATGCTCAAAGCGGCCCGCATGCGCAAAAGAAGATGTCACACACAACGCGCTCTGTTTAGACCCAGAGCAAACAATATTGTTTGACTGATGGCCCTTAATATAAAGACTTCGGACTTTACGTTTCCCAATTTTTGCTTTAAGTTATTTTGTTATTTACATAATAATGTAGATAACCTAATAATGATCCTTATTGCTGTTTTAGAGAGGAGCAGTGCTTCAAAGGATAGTTGCAGATTTCTGTCAGAATCTGCAGATTATGCAGTACAAATAAAATGTTAATGTTTCTCCAACGTTGTCTTCCCAGCAGTTTCACCGGATGGCCAGGAAGCATTCGCGATGTCTTATCGGGCGCTTCTCCGGCGCCGATAATTGGCAGCTGTCTCGTGTCAGTGACGTAAAAGACGGATTTAATGCGACATGACCGTTCAAACAGCAGTCGCTTTCTAAAACATCGGATATGTATCAGATTCAGTACCACATACGAAAGTGACTCAGATCGGATTTGAAAATATCGGATTTGTGCCGTTCACACTGTCATACCATGATCGGATATGGGTCGCATAGGGTAAAAAAAAATCGGATTTGATGCGCTTTTGCGTGCAGTGTGAACGTAGCCTAACTTCGCAACTTCCCCCATGCATGCCCATGTGCGTTTGATGCCTCTGAAAAACACTTTAAAAGCGGCTTGAGTTTGTCATAACTGCTACTTTAGTCCTTTCTTTGGATCAGGGAAGAATATTTAAATCTGAAAAGGACTGAGGAGAGTATTAATGTTCTTCAACATCTTCAAAAGTTATTTTTGGAATTTTTTAAATAAGGACAGTGCAGAGAGACAAAAGACATGGGGAAAAAGACCAGGCCAGTGACACAGGAAATACAACATGAGGATCAAATAAGTAGCAGCCAAATGCTGTTAATGTACTTGATTAATCTATTGTTAACAAGTGTGAGCTCATCTATAAAACAGAGGTTTTGGTAGTTTGCTGGTCTGGAGCCTTCAGGTGTTTTAGGTGTCTTTGGTGTGGCTGTGGTTTAGCAGGTAGAGCGTGTCATCTACTAATTGGAAGCTTAGTGGTTTTTCCAGTCTGCACACCTTGGACGAGATACTGACCCCAAGCTGCTCTCTGATGCATCTGTCAACGTAGAAATATGTGTGAATGTTAGATAGAAAGCACTTACGTGGAAAACTGTATGAACGGGTGAATGAGCCAAGTTGTATAAAGTTGTGTTCAGGTAGGGTAAAAAAGCGCTGTATAAGAACCAGTCCATTTAACACAAACCTATGTGTGGACAGCCCAGCAAATTCATCCCAGGTTCAGACCATGCAGTACTCAGAGAAACGGCAGAAAATCAAGAGCTACATCACACACACTACAAGCCTCAGTTACTGTGTTAAATGTCAAAATTCATGGCATGACAAATAGGAAAAGAATGAACAAGTATAGGTGGCTTGGAAGGATAACTAGGAGAAAGCCTCTTCTTTCTATATGGCAGCACAGCTTCAGGTTTCAAAGTTTCTGAACAAACTACAAGACTTCTGGAACAATGTCCTTTAAACAGACGACACCAAAGTGGAAACTGACCATAGCGCCATCTACGGTGAAAAACAAACACAGCATATTAACACAAACACCTCATTTCAACTGTCAAGCACTGTGTTTTTTGCAGCCACAGGACCTGGGCACACTATCGACCATATATTCCTCTATGTACAAGTATTCTAGAGTCAAGCACAGTGATGTGAGGCCATCAGTTCAGCAGCCCAAACTGGGTCATGCAATAAATCATGGGTTGTACTCTCTTCTTTGCATAACTACACACACAATAATCTTTCTTAAAAATGTCATACTGTAGTATAAATAGCATAATATCAAACAGCTAGCTATTCAAACATTCAAAACATAACTAGTTTCATTTTATTTGGCTATTTTGTTGTTTTTCCTTAAATTTTCATCTTACCATTAAATGCACTATAATGTTCCTGTTGATCCATTTATAATATCACAAATCACACTTCTCATGGCAGCTCAATAATTTGAAATTAAACCGGGCAATAAATGCTGGCATTAAAACACATTTCTCACTCTGTGTTCGCCATTCTTAAAAATGCTGACGTTGAGTTGGGTAACTAGATATACTGATTTCATTTACAGCGGTTTTTATGACACAGTCAGCACACACATAGATTGAGAAGAAGCTATGAGACATTGAAGTGAACCGCATTATACATAAAATTTTTAAATTAATTTTGTGTTAAAGAAGAATTCATACTATCATAGCAACTTATATCTTCACACACCCAATCCTCGTTTCTCTTTCCTCTATAAGCTTTGAAAACATAAAAAGCAACATGCAGATGAAAATGCACACAGTGAGCCCACACATTAGGCATCATTTGGTTAATGAAGGAATCCAGCTGCAACACAGGACTCTAATCATTTGAAAAAGGCAGAAACTACATAAATTAATAGCCTCTACTGAAACATGCAGTACACACACACACCTCAGATACTGTCTATATAAAGCATCTATAATGAATGAATGAAACACTCAGTCAACTCTGACAACTGCGATAAGATTAAAGGTTTTCAGAGGTCCTCTGACAATCCTGTTCGTCAATCTGTGGTTATAATTAGGTCACTTTATTGAGCCACGGAGCAATAGGATTGCTGGAAAGCCATTGGTTTTCATAAAACCACTGATTACCCAAGAGAATATGGGTAAGCAGTGGTTTTGAAGTTGTCTAAGATGGAGAAAAATGAAAGAATAATGAAAGAAGGTTTGGCTGCGTGTCAAAACTACTTAGGCTGTAAATGATGTAACCTGGTTATGAACTCATTAATTTTTGCTATTTTGCTTCATTTTTCATATCATGGTTATCACAAAGATCACAGTCACGTTAGCATAAGGTCATTTACAAAATGATCAAACTTTCTGTAGCATGGGGGTTTAGGAACATTTGATTTTTTTATTTTTTTTTACAATAATTGTGACATTGAAGCTTCTTGGAAGCACTTGCAAAAGAACAAAATTGAAAATGTTTTAACAGAATTACCTTTGTAACCTGAGGATGGCACACATCATTGAGAAAAGTTAATGTTCAGAAATCGGCTGGTGGATGTGCAGAAACAATACTGGGGTCACTCAGGACCTAAACAGAACACCTAAACTCTAAAGTCTAACTGAAAAAGACGCCACAGCAACTGAAGTATCAAAGGTGAAACAATGTCTGAAAGGTACACTCTAAGTAGCAGAGGTGCAGACATGCCTCTGGACCCCCAATTTAAATTGATAACGTCTTATGGTTCTGGCAACAAACGCATATTACAGACGGCTGCTTTAGAGTCACACAGGATATAAATCTGGAATATTGCACCACAGCAAAATCAGCTCATCAGAAGAGAATGGATCTCGATTTCATCTTGAAAAAAAAAAGAAGCTAATGGAATTTTAGTTTAGTGTTCGGTGATACGACAGCTTAAAAATAATGTAGCGTATGGCTTGATTGGCACAAGGATTTTTGCACTAACAAAATGCATTCCAACTGAGAGCGATATCCCAAATCAATTCATATTAAAAAGGAGTCTATATGAGTAGCTTTGCTAGATTTGTAATTTGAGTGAAATAACAGTATTGGCAAGCTCATAATGACAATGCTGATACAGTGAGTTTAAGCATATAGAGGGTTTATTGTTCTCAATGTGAATTGATGCTCTGTGTTATTATTGTATTCGACTCTATTACAATTAAGGTTATGTCTTCAACTCATAGTAACTTTGCTTGGTAGCTCAGAAACTTAAAGTTTAATTTTTTTTAAGTTTTAAGAAAATATTTTATCTTTTCACTAATTGCAAAAGCACTACTGCAATTAGTGACATTCAGAAATGTGCAACTTGGAAGTTCCTGGTTTCTAAACTATCTGCATTTTTAATTCAGAGCCACATCTTTAGGTAGATTGTGTCTCAAAAAAAGGAGAACCACATTTGGCGCTAGCTATGTGTTCACAGAGTGGGATTAAAGCTTTCAATATTGGTTAAGAGACTGAGACAGTATGGTTGTGATACTGAGGTGATATGCATTAACGTGCTGCTTAAAGAACATATTGCAGACAAAGAGTTTTGGAGTAATTTTAAAATAATGCCATCACATTGTTTCCCCAACTTTATTATTTAATACTAACCTCAAGATTGTCTCTAGCACATATAGCAGCTGAGAAAACAGTGGTAAGGAGTCAAGAAGTGTCTTTGCTGTAAACTGTCCACTTAGTTAATATGTTGTTTTTCTGTAGTTGCTCTAAAATTCTGCCACCAGTGCCATCCTTCGGCCTCCTAGCAAATGCACCTTTGGTATAAATTTTAAAATCCTAGTTGACATCTTTCTGAGTTCCTGTGTTCAAAAGATTGAAAAAAAAAACTTGACCTTCTATCTTGAGGTGAAGGTCAAAGATTCAATGAGATTCAAACTCATCTGAGATTTTTAGTAGATGTACCATTTGTATCAATTTGAAAATTTCACATACCCTCATTCCTGAGTTATTGCATTGACAAAATACCCAAACAGCTTTTCAGGCTGAGGGGTGAAAAGCACAAGGAAATGGATCTGACTGTGTGTCAGGTATCCAACAACGTAACCAAAAATGCATGGTGGTTTCAGTAATGAGAGTACAGTAAAGGGACTTTCACATAGTCTTTGTCGCTTGTGGTTTGTTGCTAGTGGACATTCCAGGCTCCGGTTACCTAGGTAACCCTGTAATGTACTGTGGTAGTTGCTTAAATCACTCATCTGAGGGTTGAGAAAAGATGGGACACACCTTTTTCTACTATCAGAATTTTTTTTTGCCTGGTGTTGCCTGAAGTAGCTGGATGTAATTAAAATTTTATGACCTCTGGTTGCCACGTACCTGCTAGTTTCTTAATATGTGGACTCCCATTAGCGTATCATGGCCATCCATTGCTTGCTAACTTTTGATGGGTTTCCATCTATAATGCAGGTTCTTAACTTTGCAATTGAAGTCTTGAGATTACAAGACTTCAATTGCAAAGTCTTCATTTTTTTTGAATGAAGCTGGTTTTACCCAGGGAGATTTTCTCTCCAGAGTCAGCAGGCAGGAGGAAGACAAGCAGGGCCAGAGTAGAGATCAGGACGCATGGGATGAGAAGATTGAGGCCATAGTAGAGCGTCCGTCTGCGCATCACCACGGTGAAGGTGACGTCAGGGTACGGTTCCTCACAACAGCCGTAGAAATGCTCATTCCTTTGTCCTGGAACCTCTGATTCAAAACAAGGCATACATTTGCTGTGGTCAGACGGGTTATAGAAATTTGGAGAGAAAGACTAGAGCAAAATATTTTCAATGATTTTACTGACAACCTTACTTACCAACAAGATCCCACTCTCCGTTGGCAATGTAATTGCTGATATCTGCATCCATCACCTTTAAGTCCAGAGACCAACCCCCGTATGTCCAGGAACCAAACTTCAGGTCACATCTTTGGACATCAAACGGGAACCAACGCACATCGATGTGGCAGGTGCTCTTGAAAATCCCTGTTGTGGTGAGAAACACTGAAAGATGCCGAAAGACTTGCTTTCATACATATTGTACTTCACCTGTAGATAGAAACGGACACATGAATATTCCAAGCTTAGTTAGAGAGCATAGTCGATTACTCTGGTATATAGGAAGCAGAGAGAAACTGAAAAATGAAAAAGAGAGGCAGCAAAGAGTTTTACTCTGAGGAGATGTGAAGTCAAAGTGCCATCCATCTGAGAAAGAGTACAAAATCCAATATGACAATGTGATGAAAGTGGAGGGTGATTCTTCAGGACAGGCAGCCACCAAACTATTTTCATCCATATTTAAGAAATATAGAAGACACTGGCAGTAAACAATGCCTCTGCTGGCGGCATTAAGGTGGCAAACGTGAATATGAAATGAATATAGACAATACTGAAGAATGAGTCCGATTTACTGTAATGAACCTCAGACACAAAGACAAATGTCTGGAAATTCAAATGATTTGTCCCATCTGCATACAGTTTTATCCACATAATGCAGTTGTGTTCAACTCAAGCATGAAATGATTATTTGGTACCAATATGGCATCCAATGAGGAATCATTTGGAGAAAAGTTGAGAGGCAATTTTCTTGAGACAGAAGTAATCAATCCAGAATAAGTACAGTGATCAAGCTGTATTGATTAAAGATGCTAAGGGAATGCCAGCCAGCACTTTTGCTGGGTAAGGAAAAAGGGGAAGAGCTTGGCAGGGAGAGCAGTAATCACCAGCTATAACAGGAAGGCGCTTTCTTTCAGTGTGCTCCCTTGAATCCATGCTTATACTCCATATGTAGAGTGATCAGCCATGTCATTAAAACCACAGGTGATGTAAATAATTACACTATTATTTTTAGCCATTTTTTTAGCCAGTTACACTGTGTCACTTCCCATCATATTTTCCTTTGTCTAAAGAAAGCAACGAAAGCTTGTAGCTTGTGACTTTTTGGTGACTTCTTTCCCTGATGGGCATAGCATTACATGAGCTGACCTCCACTCGTGGGTACAGAGGGACACCTTGTCATACTTTTGTTATTTAGGTTTTTATCTTTATTTGTGGTTCTCTTTTGATATTAATTGTGTTTAAATGGTTGTACAGTGCTATATAAAGAAACTTTACTTTCTTACTTACCCTATGATAACCCTTGCAATATTTAAGCAGTCGGTTTTAACTTTATGAATGGTGGGCGTGTGTGTGCATATGCGCTGATGGTTTTAGAGAGAGATTTATATATAACAGGGGTGACAAACATAAGGCCCGTGGGCCAGAATCAGCCCAGCAAAAACTCCAATGCGTCCCACAGTATGGCTTTGGAAAATGTGAAATAGGATGTAAATTTCAACTTTTAAACTGCATTTTCACAAGTTCGACAGCTTTTCCTACGGATAAAGACCTCCCTCATGGACATTCATACTACACCAGAGCAATTACATGAGACATTTCTTTCTTTTACAACAGCAGCATGTCTTTATCGTGTAGAAAAACTGAGACAAACTGGTGAAATTGCATTTTTTTTCTTATGTTAAGATATCTCATTGAATAAATATGTAGTTACATGTCTGTACATTGACAGGATGTCTGGGCCACATAAGATTAGTATGTGACCTGCAATGTAAATTGAGTTTAACATGCCTAATATATAGCATCAAAATGTGAATGGTGTCTCAGAACCAGGTGGATTTGAAAAAAAAAAATGCCATTCTGCTCTAAGAAAAACATTAGAAGATGACACTTTCTATGCAAGAATGAGATGAAAAGAGTAATAACACAGTTAAACATGTGACCAGACTTGCTAAATGAAAAACCACATTTTTATGCTAGCCTAAGTCGAGAGCTCCTGGCTCATATTTCATACTTAGCAATACTAATCTTCTCATGTAACACGTCATAGAAAAGACAAAAGACATCTATGGGGCATTAAGTTCAGGAAATCAATTCAAAGCTGCAGCTTATGAGAGCTCATTAGCATCTGCTATCCCCAAGTCATAGTTTGTCATGTTACTGCACAATGGTAAGAAGCTGCTGGGTATAATAATAATAACAATAACAACAACAACAACAATAACAACAACAACAACAACAACAACAACAACAATAATAATAATAATAATAATAATAATAATAATAACAACAACAACAACAACAACAACAATAATAATAATAATAATAATAATAATAACAATAACAACAACAACAACAACAACAACAATAATAATAATAATAATAATAATAATAATAATAACAGGGTTTTTTTTTAGTTCATAACCAACTGAAACCTCTTTTTGTAGAAAATAATTCAACTTGAAGTAATTTATGAATCAAAGACAGTCATCCACTCTCTCAGATTTTATTGTGAATACTGCAAAAATAATTGGAGTTCATTACAAAGCCAATATGAAAAAATAATGAGACTTCTTGTTCTTTATGTCAAATAATGATATACTATCATAATTATTATGTACAAGTATTCCAAAAGCCCTCCAGGGTTAAAATTTCATATGTTTGCAAAACCACACCAGACCCACATTTGTTCACTGCTCTGAATTATTAAAGTCGGGTACTTGTCGATACAGAGAGAAGTGACAAGTACCTCTTCAGTAATACTCATGGGGGTGTAGATGCACATTAATGGCAGCGAGTCGCTGTCCTCTGAGGACGAGTGTAAAGCAGATGTATTTTGATAATTAAAGAATAACGAAACATTTGCAAAGGTTTGGATTTTAGGCATCTAAGATTTAGTCACACAAACAACAAATATAGTATTATAGTATTTTCTTTTTTAGTATCATATAAAATGTCAGTTCATTTTTGCCATTACATGTAGGTTTTTAGTCACAAAAGACTCTTCAAGTCTTGAAATGTGATCGAGTGGTTATCTGCAGCCTCTAAACATTGGCCTGTTCTGTTCTGTAACTGTGTTTGACAAAAGGTTTTATTAGGACATCATTCTTACTACCTGTGTTTATATACAACACATATTTATGTGTGTTGCATTTATGTTTAAACTGCACCCACAGGAGGCTTATGTAACATGATGCATCATTCTAATACACACTTCACTGAAGACTCGCACAGGGAAATGTTTTTTGGCTTTTTTGGATGATATGTAGAGCCTATGGACCACTTTGTTCTTACTTTACTGCTGTATAGAAAGCATTACCCACACATGAGCAGGGCACAGAGGTAAAACACTTGGACTGGATCTAGAGTAAGGTGTAACAATTAATGCTTTAACATACAGATGATCTTTTTAGAGTCAGAAGATTCAGGAGCCATGTATTTATTTTAAATGTACCCAGCTAATATCTGCTCCTGACAGGACAGGCAACTTCTGTGCGTTGTTTCCACATATCATTTGTTATTGTTTTTGTTTTCATATTTCATACGGTAAGTGTTGCTGCGAAGGTAAAAATGTCTTTTTCCCCAGTCAATATGTGTCAGTGACTAAGATATGGCTTTTACCTGGAGGTAGGTAGGAACAGGTGCCCGAGGAGTTGACCAAAATGTTGGTACGGAACGTAGCATCGAACCTTTCGTCCGCACTGTAGACAACATGGAACAATTCCAGCATTTAATGTTGAGTTATTTGTCACCAGTATTATTTCAGTGGAAGTTACCTGAGCAGATTCATCCTGAAGTTTTGGAACAATATCTCAGAATTATATGAATACAATATTAATTTGTATAAGACACAAAGCGAGGAGGGGCAGTTGTGGTAGGAATATATAAATAATTCTCTAAGTCAATATTTCTGCAGATACACAACAAACAAGGAGTCACATCTCATGCAAACCTTCCCAGGAGATGAGTATTTAGTTGTTACCCTGCTACCCACAATGCACTCCATCTAAATAAATTCCCAAAGGCTGGGGCACGGTTGAGCTAAAGTTGAATAAAGAAAATGACATTCATATGAAGTACAATGCTCTCTCTCTCTTATTAGCTGCCAGGGGAGTAAGGTGCCTTTAATGTATTTTGTTCAGACGTTCTAGAGATTGATTAATGGTGATCGCTATAGCTTTATTTCATTTGGGACATATAATGAAATGCTCTTCCTACCATTTCTATACAATTTTATTCATTTGTTTAAATGATTTATTGCAAAGTGCTTTTCTAGCTTTTTACTTAAAGTGCACAGCTCCCCTATCCTTGAAGTGTAATATCCCAGCCGTGTAACCAACCTACCAATAAGATAAGAAGATAAAGTAAAAATCTTTTATTTGCCATTTGTACACATACACTGGGTGTGGGTACATAGGAAATCTTGTGCAGAGCTTAGAGTCAGAGGGAGGGGGGAAATGAAGATATGAAAGAAAGAATATGTCAAATAATTTCAAGTATAAAACAGTAGTTTTTGTATTGCACTTACACTAAATGACTGTGGCATGGAAAAATATCACACGTTATTAAGATGTATATTGCACAGTAAAATGTGTACTGCACATAAAAATATATGTTACAGTGGATAAAGCCAAAATACACACAAATACTAACTAACTAACTAATTAAAATATATATTTGTGTGTATTTTAGTTACCCCTTATTTTGTTTTTGACCTCAGTATGACTGTGACAGCGAAAACTTCAAAAATGGCATTAGATTGCATTTTTATAACAGATGTATTTAAGCTGAGTTTCTCATTGCAAAGAAAACGGATATAGTTTAATAGCAAAGCCCATCACCTGATCTCAACCCAGCACAGCATGCCTTTCAGTTACTTAAGACAACACTGAGAGACCCACAACAGCTGATGGCTGCAGTAAAAATCAAGGGAGGAAATAAGTGCTGATGTCTATGTGTTCTGGACCTTAATGACTGTAGAGGATTTTCATCCAGGTATTTAAAACCATCCTGAAATCCTGAATTTAAAATGATGTCAGTTTGCCCAATTAATTTTGAGTTTCTGAAAATGGCCATTCATTTAAATAGCTATAATTCCTAAACAGTTAATGAGACACTCTGTTCTGTAATTCAATCGCATATAATTTGATTTAAAATCAACTGTGTTGGTATACAGAGTTAAAATTACCAAAAAAAAACAAAACAGAAAAGGACAAGGACCGAGCTGCATGTATCTTTAAATTCTCTGCTTGTCTGTCTCAGCAAGACAGTCATAATAATGCCTGTGGCAGTACGGGGTCTGATGCTTTCCAGAGCTCATGAAACCAGAGCAGAAGCCTGAACACAGTATCTTTTCACATGTTGCCACTTGAATAAAGTTATTCTATTCAGGCACTCCCACTCTCTTTGGGAGCTATTTCATAGTAAATAAAACAGTCAGTAGTATACGCTCATTTTACATTCTTGTGCGTCCTTGTTTAATAAAATGTCTAAATGTTTGATGGGGTATTTGTGCTGGTTGCGCCCAATCAGTTGTAGCCTATCTCACTCTGCAGCTGGAAATCTGATGGTGCCGGGGTTACATTTTTAACAGCATACACACACATAGTGAATGTTTAGGTCAAAAAAACAGATGAGAGCCTGCCAAATACAGCAACTAACTGTAACTGTAATTTGGGAGACAACAACATATATAAAGTTGGAGGCTATAATTAAATATATACTTAATGTCACGGTCCTGGGTCGGTGACCCAGCGTTTGAGTTTATTGTTATTATTTTCTAGTTCACTCAGATTTTGTATTCTGTTAAACAGTCTGGGAACTTCCTGTTTTACTTTGTAGATCCATGTGTGACTTCATTGTGTTCAACTTATGTCTCCCTGTCTCGTCATGTCAATTAGGTTCAGCTGTGCGTCCCTCCTGTTTGTCTGCCTGTGCTCTTGGTCAGCTCGTCAGCATTTGATGGTGTTTTGTTCATCACTCTGCATCTCTCGTCATGTTTTCAGGGTTGTCTTTAGTTTTCCCAGTATAGGTTTTGGTAGCTTTTCGTTCCTCATTCCCTGTTTTGCCACTTTGGTCACTTGTAAATAAATGCTCGCTCGCATCATAACCTTTGCCTGCATTTTGGGTCCTTTTCTCCACAAACACCACACCGTGACACTTAATACCATAAAAATGGGAGGTGTTAAAAATATTACTCGCTATTTATGTTTAATTTAGTAACAAGTTTAAATTTCAAGTTTACTCACAGAGCATCCAATAATTACAAAATTTTACAGGTACCTATATTAACATTTTGTTCATACCAAAGATATGCTAAAGATTATACAGTATTCATTGGATTTTGTATCTCCTGTACATCACATCCTTCAAAACGAATATAGTAGAGGATGAGGCACAACAGTTTTCTTTATTCGCCATTTTTAAACAACAAGATATTGTTTACAATATTTGGTCTTTAGTGTATCACAGACAGCGTGACTGCAAACAACCTTGTTTAACCTCTGGAGCACCAAAATCTAAAAATGCATCACATCCCTCTGAGATCCCTGTGCGTTATGTAGAAGAAGATGCATGCACACTAATACTTACTTAGGCTTCTTTGGGAATCTATATTGTAACTTACAAAGTAACCAGAAACTCCTTTTAACCATACACGGTAATCTTCCACTAACCTGACGTGCACATCCAGAGAAATGTAACTACTCTTCAGGTCGATGCAGTCTGCAGAGACTGAATTTCATGGAAGCGTACGGGTTAAAAGTAGCTTCCCTCTATGTTGCAAGTTATAATGTAGATTTTCTGCAGAGGTCTAAATCAGGCATAAGTCTAACACCATGTACAACTACAGTTTACAACCCAGCAGATCAGTGCCTACCTGTTATACAGCAGAATGTCTGGTTTCCAAATGAGATGGTCAGGAAATCTCACATTGGACACACCTGGATAATCCACTGGATTCCACTGGAGGTAATAGTCAGTCCAGTACTGCAAAATGCAAACACATTTGGCACCTTGACTTTCACATTCCACTTACTTATTTTTAATACATTTAAAGGCCTATGGGCTTATTAAGCCTTTTTAAAGGCTCGGGGATTTAACACGGTTTCCTCGTAGCAGTGACAGTTACTATAAAAGCCAAAATAAATGTATGTGACAACATCACAGAGTGACATGGAACAAGAATGAGACTTGATTTCTGTCTGGAAGGTTTTCTGTTCAGAAAAAATGCTGCTAAGAGCATTTGAAATGTCGACATAATTGGAAAGCTCAGAGGATGATTACAGTTCCAGCTTGTAGCTGTTGAGACATTTCAACCCAAAATGTCAGAAGATTATTATATTTCAGTTATAATAAGCACGAGTACTGTTTAAAGGGCTCTTGATACCTGCTTTCTGTGACATCAGACCTGGCCTGAGATTTAACGTGGTTATGGTGATGGTGAGGGTGCCTTGGCCAGGCTGAAGATATGAGTTTACGGTTGTGTTGGTCTTTACTGCAATGTCAATTATATGTGACTACAGAGGCTGAAAGACTCCAGGATTATGCAGAAGGTGGTGCTGTATATGGGTGAGGCAGGCTGTTAAACATTTAAACTAAACTTTGGTACTTAGTGGATACTTGGTTTACACACTGTAGGAGATACAGTGTCTATTTATTTATAGACAGTATATATGTAAATATCAGAATGTATAATTACAATGGATAAATATGATGAGCTAAATAGCATTTGATTCCTTTTACTCCATTTCTAACTGAAAATTGTCAATATTTTTCATCTTGTGAATATGATGGCTTTTATTTATTTCATGATAATTTTTTTCAAAGGTGCTTCAACAAGCATTTAGCATTTTTATAATATATTTTTAGTTTTTAAGAAATTTAGACAGGTTTTTTTTTAAAAAAATTTTTTTTTTTTAAATAAATTTGTGAGAATTTTAAGCTTTTTTTCCACTTGTCATTATGAGGTATGGTGTGTAGAATTGTGAGGTGAAAAATGAATCTGATCCATTTTGGAAAAAGGCTGTAACATGAAAACATGTGGAACAAGTGAAGCGGCGTGAATAGTAATGTTAGAAGTTTATGCCTTTGCCTTATCATTCATATGCATCTGGCTCTTATCTGTGCACACATGGTTTTACATCTTTAGTTTATTTGATTGTCTGCCTGGAACTGCAGGAACAGCAGGAACTGCAAAACAAAACCGAGTCTGTACTAAATCTGACCCTAACTAAGTGGAACTAGGCGGTCAAATTAATTAATGTTCATTCCCTTTTCAGATAAAACATAATTTTGCACTAGAAAAATGCGCCTGAATTTCAGAATATGCTTTCCTTTAATGGCAGCATATAGTTTAAGTAGCATGAATTCCAGATGTTTCTGAAAAATCTGATAATCTAAAGCCAAACTGTGGGTTACACAGCCCTGGGTTCAAATGTAACGGGACAAAACAATATAAGGCACAAGAATGACTTTTGTATTACAGATTATTTTCTTAAAACACATTGGGAATGGCATCTATCCCTGAGGATAAATGAAGGTACTGATTACACATAATGTTTAAAATGAAGCTCCAGAATTTCTTTTAAAATATAAATATGAATAGAAAGGTGAATATTGCACCGAATACAAAACTCCAACTCCAGGTCCACAGCCGTGGTGATATGTATGAACACATACTGTGAAGACACTTCTCTTGATTTCATGGCTTTCATAAGGAGTTTTCTAATCCAATCTATAATTCACTTTTAATTAACTCAAAGTGCCATGTTCAAGTTGCCAGTATAATGAACCATAAAGGTCAGTTAATGATAAAGGCAAAGGAAAACAAACTGAGGAAGGATGTAATTGCCTGTGCATCTCACACGGTGATTTTGGAAAATGGCATTTCCACAGCCAGGGAATCCTCTTTAATTTGCTTCACTGTTTAACAAAAAACCTTCCACCTACTTTTTAATCTTTACGACAAGTCTTTCATTCATTTAACATCTACAAAACTTGCTGATCTATTATTTAATTTGAAAAATGACCAGACGTAACTCTACTCTCCGCTTTGTGCTTTATTAGTATGTGTATACAACTATGCAAAGTTGTCCATGTCTCATGCCAACTCTTGCCAGCAGGCTTAAATGCAGCCCTGTGTCTTAAGACAGCTGGTATTACATGAAACACAGCACTGCACAAGAGTATGAGGGCATAATCGCACTTAATAATCAAAATACTTGTGTACTAAATTATCTTCAATGGTTGTATCGAAGAGGTCATCCAGTTTGTTGGGCATTGTAAGATTTATAGTACAATTACCCAGTGGCACTGATGGAGGGCACTAGAAGGGTCGATCACATTTAATGTTTCAACATGTAATCTTAAAGAATCCTCCTCAGTATTTCAAAGTCGTATATGTAGCAATGTATACATCTTGTATGCATCTTTATGACATTTTCCTTTTTTCCCCCTTTTACTTTTCTCAAAACCTACACAAGTAAAATAATCCAACAGATGCTGGATTGATGCTAAAACAAAGTACACTGTGGATGCTCTCGGCGCGATCGTGTGCCTAAGAGCTAAAATGAATTTTGCAGGGAGCAGAAGGAGAGAGAGTGAACAAACTCCCGCTGCGATGCCCCAGAATGATTTAAAACAGACCAAACAGCCTTGGTTCAGCCTTGGTAGAGTTGCTGACGATGCAGCAACAGGGATCTATTGTCACTGTGTGGACAAGCTGTAATAAAGCATCTGCGTTAATACACTTCATCTCACTGCATGAAGGACAAAGTGCTGTACTGCCCGTGTGGAAGACAAATAGAAAGTCTGGTTAGCACTACGCGTGAGTTACACAATTCATTTCATCACATGCTCAAAATATGATAAATCTCTTTGTGGTACATGTTTGCATAAACTAAATACCAGATTAAATGCCAAAAATAAAGGTACAATGTAACACTTAGGTGAAAATGGTCTCAGAGTTAACTGAAAGGATTTATATAAAACAGATGGCTCTATGATTAAAATGCATGATGTGTAAAGCTTCGCGACTCAGCTTTTCTGTGACTTTACATAAATTATACTTACCAGCTGTAGCCAAATGTTGGTTGTTAAAACCTGGTTCTTCTCATCCTGTTAGAAAAACAGAATTATTCATGTTTGTAATTAAGTACATCTCTTTGACTTTTTTCTTTTTGATTTTTTTTAAATGAAGTGTATGCTTCATAAATGGGAAATCACACTACTAGAAATGTACAAATCCGCAGAAGCGTCAGTTTTTAAACCTTTTATAACGCCTCACTCACACTAGAGAAAACAATGTTTGGAGACTGTGGCAAAATCAAAACTGCTGCATTAGTATGCACTGAATTTGGGATCTTGCTGTTTTTGGAATAGTTGCTTCAATGATGGGGATCAGGTCTGTCATCTTTAAATATATGAAAATTTCTTACATAACCATGCATGACTTATCACTTTACTGGCATGTATAGTATATGTAGTAGAGTACTATGTAGTATGTATAAACAGCTGTGTTTAATGGGCAATCATTTACGCACCACATCCATTATTTGCATGAGGGTGAGGCCGAAGGAAACAATGAGACTCTGAGAGTCATTCTGGACTGGTCTCACTAATGGGTTGTATCCATTCATCAGGTCACTGTACAGTCTACGCTGGTTTGGCCCTTGATGAGAAACTACAGAAAAAAAGAGAAACAGGTAACCAGGACTCCAAAGAACAATTAATAAGTAAAATAAATTATAAATATAAGCAAGAAAGACATTATTAGTCACATCAAATCATTCCTTAACTTCCAGCAGCCATACTGCAAAACAATTCACTATGCAGTATTTTACATCATAGAATATGAAGTATGAACAGTTATTTTTTAGATGTTACTAAAAACCTGAGTAAAAACAGTGACATTTCTAATATGCTGAAGTTCAGACAGCGACGCTAATTTATATCAAACATCAAGTACACACTTCTTTGCGTATTGTGCAAACTGAAAAAAGGATCCCGTGCAATGTGAAATGCACAAAAGTCATTAAAGTCTATCCTCTAGCTCTGTTCCTTTATTAAACATTATAAACTCTAATGTGGCTGACAAAAAAGAAGTAAATAAGTAAAAAAAATAAAAACATGACCTACAGCCAGTCTGTAGCTTTCTTTACTACTTTACACACTGAGTTGCCTCCACCCTACACACACGCACACAACCGTAATGAGAAAGAGCCCCACCAAGTCACACTGCTACACTGTACCTTCACATGTAAGAAGAATAATGTCTGCACTGATCTACGGGACAATCTATCTAACAGCTGTTGACATCTTCTAGTCTGGACTGGTGTGACAAGACTGACACACAACCACTGCCATTAGATACACAATGCTGCCGTGGCTCAAATGATCAATAAAAAAATTTATTTGAAGTGAAGTTTATATATATTTGTGGATGAGACTGAGACAGCTAATTGAATTTAACTCAGCCTCTCCACTCTCCTGCAGCCCCTTACATCTTCCCCTTTTGCAGCCACTCACTACTACTCCACTTCTGTTCTGGGTCAGTCTCACTGCGTGGTGCTGATCCACCTCCTGCTTCATACAAGTTGTAAATCTCGCACTTTAGAATAATTTTGCAATTGATTTAATGCATCTAAAGTTGGTGTTGGAGTCATCAACATTACCTGGGGTGGTGAAACAAATGCAGCCCAGACATGGCAATCTTTCAAATGCCGTATTTGGACATGATTCATCTCCCAATCTCAAATCAGACCTGTCCCTCATTTTAACACACTCTTAGTTCCTCTCCTGAGTTATGGAGCGTTTTTGGCAGCATTTCTTCACTTCACTAATGACCCAGTTATCCTAAACCTCCTATGAGAAGCACATTATCCTGATGGTTTGGCACAGAGCATACTGTCTATCTGCATATCCCTATTCCTCTGTTCTCTGTTGCATCCACTTCTTTCATTAAAAAAAAAAAAGGTTAGCTGAAAGCTTGTCTTTGTCCATATCCCAAGTGGATATCCCCCCACTCCTGATCTCACCGTAATCAAATTTCAATGCAAGGTGACATTAATGTGTTGTATTGTCCACATACTGTTATACACCCCAGTACCATGATGTCCGAAAAACCACAGCGGTATCCACGAGAAATGAGCTTGGAGCCATAAAAGGGAGAAGGAAAGTCTCTCAACCTCTTAATCAAATTTATCAGCCTTAGTAATATCAAAGGGCTGGACAGGACCTATAAGTACTCCAGACATGCCCTGACATTTATATGTGCATGCACCGTATGCACACACACCAACAACACTTGCTTCGCTCTCAAAGAAACCTTCATTAACCCCTACCTGTAAAGTGCAGACTAAAGAGCCCCAGTCAGTGATTATCATTAAATGAATTGCCTCAATTAAAATATTCAGAATCAGAGCAGATTTGAGTAAAACCGATGAAAAGCAGTATTCAATTAGAATAAAACATAAAGCATTGGAGATTTTGCACAGTTTGCTTATGTCCCTGTAGAAGGACCAGAGCCAGGATAAGATGCTCATACATATGGCAATATCTTGTGAAAGAAAAAAGACTGTTATTCTGTTTTGTTGTGTTTTTTTTAAACATAGAAGCATCTGTCCAGTCACTGTTTGCCCCAATCTCTTTATCACTCATAAACCACAATATTAGAAATGCTGTGACCTTGCAGCTCTTTTTATTCATTTTGCATAATATTTTTTCTAGTTACATCATGAGAAACCGCACAGTTCAACAACAAAAGAAAGTTCAGAGCTGACAGACAAATCAGCCACACGTAACATGTAGTACAGGACATTATAACATGTTTGTTCTCTGCAAGCTGCATATTGGACCTTACTTTAGTATATTACTTCATAGCTTCTGAACCCATGAAAAACACACTTAATATCAAATACTAGTAATGATGACTATAACTACAGTCACACCGAATCATTTGCACACACACACACACACACACACACACACACACACACACACCACTTTCATATGATTACTAAGGCATCTAGACCAAAAGTGTCTGAAACTCAGTGTTCGGCACAACAGGTCTGCAATCTCAGCTAGGGAACCGCTAAAATCAATCCACAGCAGAGCAAGGGTTAACGCAAATGAACACGCCTCGTTCAATAACACACACACACAAATTCTATTACTCCTAATTATTTAAACAATAATTGTTATTTTTAACATTCATGCCGCGCGATAGAGTTAATTAGCCAAATGAAATGCATGCAGACTGCCTACCTTTCACTGTGCAGGCGGTGACTGCAATAGAAAGCAGAAAATTTACTAAGTCCATGTTGAAGCGCGTGAGGAGTGAAAACAGAAAGACTCTTCTGGATGCAGGAACGGCAGCGATAACACTGTGGGGCGGTGTGAGTGTGCGATGAGAGGGAATTCTGCCAATAAATAACTCCTCCTCCCAATGAAGAGCCGCTGTTTGGCAGCCCATTAATGATTTAATCTGAAGGATCAAAACTTTCTGCCCACAGTAGAATTTTTTATCCTTACCTTTAACATATTTTGCGGTACTCTCTCATTTTTACAAGTGAACATTTTTGACTTTCAACACTGTTGACTGGATCTCCATGTCCCCTTTCTGTTTTTTGCGCATTGTAAAATACACAAATGACTAAATAGGCTACACTAAATCTATTGAGTTTATATAATTTATATTTCGTTTAAATATATTGTGGTTTTATATCAACCTACACTACCTCTTGCGTAACTTTTTCAGTCAAAAGCACGAGGAAGCGTCTGCGTAACTAGAGGCCATCTACTGGTCTGTAAAAACCACTACAATTATATTGCAATTGTGGGATGGAGTCTGTTTAATTATCAGTTTAATGTTGCAAACACTGTACATATTGTTTTTAATTTACCCCTATTTTAAATCCCTACACACAGAATGTGTTTAAGATATCATTAAGACACACCAAGTAACTCATGCTGCTTTAGGATAGAAACTCTAACAGGGGTGGGCAATGAATTGTCCCAAGGGGCCAAGTGAGTAACTGGGAGTTTTGTGAAGGGCCAAAACAATAAGGTGAGTTTCAGTTCAGTAATAAAAGTAATATAAAACAAAGACGCCCCCCCCCCCCCCCCCCCCCCATCCACATTAGAGACAATTACAAAACCATTACTGGGCTACGAAAAGCAGCAACAGCCAACGTCAACTAATGTTCTATTTCATACTACTCATTCTGCATGTGTTTCATGTACATTAATACTGAAAATGAATAAATACACCCCAAAATTACTACAGGACTGGCACAAATGCACAAATTCTAGCAAACTAGACTCCTGTCTTCACCCATAAATGCTAATCATACTGTACGTGTCCTGAACAGGTCTTTCACTGTGTTTTTTGTTTTACCATCCAGAAGGTAAACAGCAGCACTCTTTCACTAATGTGTTATATATGCCCAAAAATAATGAGTCTATATATTCTGCCACAGACAGATTTAAAGTGGCTGATTAAAAGACAAGTGGCAGAGCTGAATGTGACCTGCATGTCGAATCATATGTTTCATCAGCTTGTGACCGATAAGATGAAATGTAATCATGGAATAATTGCACAGGCAGTCACTTTTCAGTGTACTGTTATCATTTTGAAACAGAGCTTACAGACCAATTATGTGCACATGCAAGTCAAAATGCTCTTAGACTTTATGCAAACTTTCTTCATTAGAAAGTTTGCATGAATTGACAGCAGGATAACACATTAATATTTAGCTATTTAAAAGAAATCACAACAGATATGTTTAAATTGAAGGCTTGTTATTTACTCATATGGTAATGTAGTCATAATAATTTCCTGATGTGTCAATGTTGATACTGATATCAGGTTGAATATCAGCCCAGCCTAATATGTGAGAGTGCTGGACATTTTTTTTTTTTTGAGAGGTAGGGTAAACAATGGGTAGGTCACTAACAAAGGACCAACAATCCCACCTCGCATTCACACCCGTCAACCTAACATGTATGTCTTTAAACTGTGTTTTCCTGGTATTTAACCTCTTTTGTATGGAGGACCACGAGAGCCCTCCATATAATCCAGTTGCTAATTCAAATGTTAATCCCTGAGCTAATCCGTGAGCGAACAGGAAAGGGAAATGGATTTTGAAATGAGGAGTGGAATCGACATTTTAAAAAGCATTTTGAAAATCAGTTAAATTGGAATTCGAAAATGGTTTTTGAAATGAAGTTTTTTTTAAAAATACTTTGAAAATCAGTTTTTTAATGAGGAAATTCAAAACTGAATTTACAAATGCAGAATTTATTATACAATTCATTATTTAAACACAGAATTCTTTATTTCGATGTGCGTGGCTCCTGAATCCTTACATTCATTATAACAACTTTGAACTTGATGACTAAAAAACGTCCTTATAAGTTCACTTATTTGCTTATTTATTTATTCAGGCTTCGAAGATTGCATTTTATAATTTTTAATCCGTAAAACTGAAGTTGGTAATTGAGCTGCATAGCCTACAAATCATAACTCGGGGTGAAGTGTGCCCTCTCCACTTCTAGTGTCTTTGCTGCAGTTTGATTGGTGGATTCTCCTGATGGGCGGAAACAAGGCGACAGCCCGGAAGCGACAGCGCTCGTGACCATTAACTGTACACAAAAATGTTGAATCCCGCTAGCTTTCCACACCTGTGACCACGGAGCTCTAAGAGTAGGTATAGTAAACGAGAGCATCGGCGGCCTACACGGAAACAACGATGCAGACTGTACGAAAGCGTCAAGGCAAGGATTTACACCTGAAGAGGTTTGTACTCTAAACACGAAGATGTCGCTGCTGTTATCGTCGCCTTGCTGTAGCGCAGTCGGTTCATAAACACAGAAAGCGTAAAGCTTAAAGAAACGAACGTCTGTAAAACCCCGAGAATAAATGTTTTCTACAGTACAGTATCTGCTTATCACTTCTTCTCCTGCATGTATCCAGGAACAGATGCTGGAGGCTGGACTGCGCGCCAAGTGAATGATTGGACGTACAAATGAAAACAAGGAGGCGCGCATGCTCCGTTTGATAGCGCCAGTTAGGCGTTATTTCAAGCCAAATGTTGTAGAAACAAAATCCTGGCTCCTGTTGTTGTATTTACCTCGCTCTTGTCTTCAGGCTTCCTGATGACATGACAGGAACACCGACTAACTCTGGAAAATCTCACTGGCTGTGTAGCGGATCTGGATGTAACTAGTCTGTTTTCAGTCTTCAGACATCTGGCCAGAAACACAATCATGTAAAAGAAGAAAAAATAGATCAGGTCAAGCAAAAACAAAAAATCAAAAGGGGCTATAGGAAAAGAACACGTGCAACTACAGCATTTGAGACCTTAAGTCATATAAAGCCTGACTTGTGTCTTAAAGGTCTAGACCAGTGTTGTCAAACGTCACAGGCCATAATCGGCTCTGCAAAGACTCCACTGTGGCCTACTGGATCCTTTGGAAAATGAGAAGGAGGGCATAAATTCTTGGACTATTAAATGCATAAGTTTTGAATGTTTTCCTATGAATAAAGCCCTCCAACATGGGCGTCTTTACTACACCAAAGTAATTACAACTTTTACAATTGGTCCACAAAAACTGGCCAGTTTTTGTGACTCACTTACTCCTGTGAAATTTTATAATCACAGGGCAATGAGCTACCTCAATTCCTTTTGTAATTTCACACATTTAGTTGTTACAATTTAAGCTCAAAGAGTCAAGCTGAAAGATCTCTTTCATATATTACAGCAGCATTTCTTTATCACGTGGAAAAACTGACATGTACCATTGAAATTGCCTTTCTTTTTCTTATATTAATTAAAGCTCAGGGATGAAATCTTCAACTGAACTTCTTTTTCATTGACAGAAAGGGGGAGTGTCACTAGTCCAGCCCACTTAAGATCAAAGTGGGCTCTATATATTCCATAATATATAATGAGTTATATCAGTCTAACCTAGACACATAGGTTAGACTGACACAGCTTTAAGCTGAATCAGCAGTGGTTGCTACTAGCAGCAGTATGTTGAACTGAAACCAACAAGTGGCTGCAAAAGTTTCCCAGCAGCTGAGTTTTGCAAAAACATTGTGTGGCTTCATTAATTTTTGCAGTATGTCTCGATGGCAAGAAAAAGGATTTCAGGCAGATGCAGATGGTCACAGCACTCTTTGCAGTAAATACTGGTTTTGATGGTGTTACAAGGGAGCTTGTAATCCTTGAGGAAGGCTGAAAGCCCATGGGGGATTTATCTGCACTCATCTTCCTGCTTTCCCAGTGCATATGTTGAACTATAGGGACTGTGCTCAACATGCTACAGGAAATTGCACAGCTGCACACAATAAACAGCAGGTTGGATAGTTCAGCAGTTTCACAGCTGCTGCATAATTATTACTCTGAAATCAAAGAGTGGAGGATGCAAGGGGGGTGAAAAGAGAATACACTTGTGTTTTAATATAACATTTTAAAAATACTGTAGTTTTACCATCAATATAAAATACTCGACTTCAAGTAAGGAAACCATGTGCTCTTAACCTGAAATAAATGCAGTAACATGTCTGTTAAGTGCTCGGCAGCTGTGTTGCCCTTTGCTTTGGTAATGCTTGCTCTATTACAATGACTTACTGTATGTTTACAGCACTCCTGGTGTTTCAAAGGAAAATGTGGCGCAGAAGAAAAAGCAGCGCTTCCACTTTGACCTGTGGCTGTGTCTCACTGTGCAGAACTGGATATTAGACTTTGGAAGGCCCATTGTTATGGTAGGGAGGCTCAGTGCGGTTTCAATCTAATGAAGGAAAAAAAGGCAAATGGATGGTTACATCAATATTTTCAATTTCAGTGGAAACCAGTATTTTCTTACATATGTTTCAGATCATTCTTCCTCTGGAGTGGTTTCCACTGAACAAGCCCAGTGCTGGAGACTATTTCCACATGGCCTACAATGTCATAACGCCATTCCTAATGCTCAAGGCAAGTCTTAATGCAGCAGAGTGTCTTAGTGATTGTGAAGACAACATCAGGTCTTCTGTATTCTCTCCAGTGAATAATTTCTATGTGAACAGTTAACCTACTGTGTAACTCTTTATTTCAATATTGCTTTTACTGCAGTTGCATCAGGACAATCTGGTTTTTCTGTTGCTTTACAGACAGAAATCTGTGCTGACTTTTAATGTTTCGTATCTTATTGCTTATGTGTGATTCCTATACAGTTCAAGACTCTCAAGTCTAGGAGAAGCAAAGATTTCAGCATTCCAGATCTCGTCATTCCTTTTCTGCTCTGCATGTTGTGACTACTGGCCATGTTTTGATTTTTGATAGTTTAGTTTTCACCAATAAAAATCTAATTTTGGGCAGGCCCTAGTTAGAAAAACCTTCCAGGGATTACTGAGCTTGTTTAGTACCTGCTTTAAGAGACTGTTACTCAACATGGCAACATTATATCCAACATCATTTTGGGTTAATTTTTTTTCTCAGTTTCAGGAATCAGAATTGCATCAGTTAAAATGTTGTGTAATAATTTTGTGTTATGATTTTTCAGGTAGCCACTTATGTGCATTTTGAGGCAGACTATTTAAGTTCTTGCAAACCAACATAAAAACCCATAATTCAACGCCTGACTGGCAAAGAGACAGTGTTACTTCTAGTCAGTGTAATGACGCAAGTTGCATGCTTTTGTTAGAGGATGTAGGTCATCCGTGTGGTTGTGTTATGAAACAAGCTATTTGCCCCGTAATATCCATTACCTTTAAGGCAGATCTATATTTAAGAGACAGGAAGAACTAGGCAGGTGCAGCTGAATAGATAAAAACACAAACACACCTACATAAAGTCAAAAACATATTCAAGAAAAGAAAAACAGCACATTAACTTGTAGGCTGTGTGAAAAAATGTCTCAGAGATGACACACAGGCGCTGTGCTTGAAGCCATTCTTAAAGGTGTCCCCAGAATAACTCTTTTAAGGTATACATGTTTGTTTCTGCTCCATTCAGCTGATTGAGCGCAGTCCAAGAGTGCTGTCTCGCACAGCCGTGTACCTCTGCATCATCACGTTCGTCATGGGAGCCAGCATCCACCTGGTGGGAGACTCCATCAACCACCGGCTCATCCTGAGTGGCTATCAGCTGCACCTATCAGTGAGGGAGAACCCCATCATCAAAGACCTTAAACCAGCTTCACTGGTAAGATGGCAAACAGCTAAGATCCATGGTGGGCTTAGTGGGAAACAAGCGTCACCGCAGCTGTTTAGATGCAGCAGACTTTATCCTGCTGTGTGGGAGTGGAGCTTATTTTTCTCTCTGCTCCTTCATCGTCATCATCACATCTTTTATTGTCACATCGACCAGAAGCAGAACATCGTACCTTTGATAGTGTGGTGTTTGTCAACACTTATATACTGTGGGTTAATGTAGCAGCACAACAGCAGTCATGTTAAGATTTTATACCCTGGCTTGATTTGTTCTTGATTTATTTCCCTGCTGGTTCCAGGGGAAGAAATCACTATGGATCTTATTTATTACAAAACCAAGATTCATTTGTAGTTGTTCAAACATCTGATTGATGCACAACTTCTTACCCCACAGTTAGACCAACAGAGAGTCAAAGAAGGTTTTTAAAAACATTTTTTTACACTAGTTCATGTGAATTTCATTGTGAGGTTTAAACCCATTTACTGCCTACAGAAATGTAAGTTTGCTCTCATCTTTCAGCGTAGTACTTTGAGGTGTTGACTGATGTTCCAGATCTCTACTTTCATATGTTTTTTTCAATTTTTATTATACTCCTTTATTTATCCAAGTATAAGTCTCATTAAGATTTGCAGTTTACACACATGTAAACACACAGATAGGAGGAAACGAGCCAAGGAGAGATTTATAGTTAAAAACCAACCAATGGGAAAGTCTGTGGATATACTGTACAGAGATGGCCATTTAACAGCAGCATACAGAGAACAGTGATGTACACAATTTCCACAGCCAACAATAAAACATGGTAGATAGTATCTAATCTCTTTAGGTACTGGACTGGTGCATTCATAAAAAGCAGATCGCTGTAATCCAATAAAGGAAAAAAAAAAAGCTGCATCAATTTAAATGTTTTCTCACTTTGAGAGAGAAACAAGATTGATTTCTAAAAAGGTAACTTAGTTTTAGTTTCAACTTGGACACAAGCCTTTGAATGTGAGTTTTAACCTCCTAGGACCTGGCGTCCACATATGTGGACATCACATTTTGGGATATATAAACCAAAATACTAAATTCTGCTCTACAAGGGCCTGATATCCACTTACGAGGACATTATACTGCTACTGTTCTGTCAAAATTTTAAATGAATATCCTCATATGTGGCTCTCATTTTTCTTGGAAACAAAAATTAAGTAAAAAAATAAATAAATTTCTTCTTCGTTTTTACATTTCTCAGTTCCCAATCAGCCCAAATATCAAAGAGAAATTAAAAATGCATGTCGTGGAAGAGTTCGGGTCTTAGGAGGTTAAATGACAAATTCTGATCTATAATGATACCTAGATACTTGTAAGATTTGACCATTTTAATTGCAGTCCTTTGAATGGTTTAATCTTAGGAAATGCAGACAACAACTCTTTGCCATTTGAGAATAACATGAACTTGGATTTCTCTAGATTTCATACCTGTCATTGGCAACTGTAATCAGCAGCTTTTGTGCGTGTGTGAGGCTTCATCAAATAATTAAAGTCCTCGGGTCAACAGCTTTCAACAACTCATCATCTCATGAAATGTTGTGATTTGTGAAATCTTTTCTTCAGTTAGTTATAACATTTTTAATATACAGTCACTTCAGGTAAAGCCAGTGTCTTCTTATATTTTTACATTACTTAATGTTGTTCACAGCTGTTTTTTAAAATCTTGTTTTGCTCTCTGTGAGTTCTGTAATAAAGTTGACGTTACACACCAGAACACTAGGTGGCACCGTAGCATAAGGTTGTGTGTCTGGGAACGTTTTAATGAATTTAATTTGGTCCTTCTCCCTCAGATTGACTCCTTTGAGCTGCTGTATTATTATGACGAACACCTGGGACACTTAATGTGGTATGTTTACAATAATTATGTTGCATGTACAGAAATGGATCGCTATGAACCACAATTTGCCCTTTTTTGGGTGGGGTGGGGGGTTATCATGGATATGTTTTGAAAAAACATACAAAGGCGAGTAAAGTAATCAGAGCAGAGATTTTGAGGAAATCTGTACACAGTTAGCATTAAGCTTTAATGTGTGACCAGTTTTTGTCTCTAATGAATCCTAATGAAAATGAATCCTATTACGTGCAGGAAAACTGAGAATTTTTCCAGATCACTTGGTTTTATTTTAAAATGAAGAAGAGTTATAACTCTCCTGCTATTTCTTATTATTGCACAGACTTTTAGTTTTATGGGTTTGTTTATGTTTTATTCCCCTCATAATGTTCCAGCATTGCATTTTCACTGCTGAGGTAAAGGAATTACAGTTTTCAGTGGACGAGTCTGCTGTTCGCTCAGTAATGCAGATATGGGTGTGGTTTGAGTATTGCAGTTCTGGAAAGAAGATAGAGGGTGAGTAGGGAGATTGCTAATATGTTGAAGCAGGATGAACTGTACTGTAGTTGTCTTTTTACCCCCTTGCTCACCGGTGCTGCCAAAGAACTCATATGAAATTAGATGAGTGAGTTGAGGCAGTGTTTAAGCTTCCTTTGCTCAGGCATTACATAAGCAGCCTCATGAAGAGTTGAACTGCTTTGTGACAGATGACAGGACACGAGGGAAGGTGCAGCTGTGAACTGTTCAGTGCCTTAGCCCCAAAACCAACAGGTTACTTTTATACATATTCTTTTATTTATGTTTTAATATGAAGAACATAATCTTTTAAACATGAAAATATAAATGAGTACACAAACCTGGATATGTGCACTTTCGTACTCATATCCGGGATCCTTTGAATTCTAAGTTGGAAGCATAAATTGTAGTACTGATGTGATTTGTGATACACTAATAGTATGCAAAAATCTGTGTAGTTGTTAAGGAAGCAGGAATATGAGCAGAGACTATGTTAAACTCATATAGTCACTTGCTGTACTCGCCAAATTAGTTTGACAAATATAATAATATAAAAGCCGTTAATGGAGCAAATAAGTGGACCTGATGGGAAAATAATGTTCCTTTTAAACCTTTGGGCTCATCCAAATGGAGATAATCATTTTACAGGAGATGAAACATTTACAGTCGGACTAAATTTACACAAATAAGAACCACCAATAATAATTCTCTCTGGGTGGTATGAAAGACTCTAGCTTGAGACCAGCTGACAGTTTAATAGATTTCAAAGGTGTTATTAACTGACCATGTACAGCACATCCCTGTAATATTTACTCTGAAAATAAAATGCAGTTTATTTTATTTTTTTCCATCTTGTTTTTAGTAACTTTGATCAGCGATTAGATTCATTTATTTTTACAACTGTTCTGCTAAATTGCCACTTTCATTTTAATTCACTGCTTAAAAATGTACTAATAATTCTTGCAGATGTTAAGTTAAACAAATGACCTCATTATCGTTATCACGTCTAAACATTTAATAACAAAAAGAGAAAGAAATGGGTTTTTTTCTCCTTCTGCTTTTGTGGTTTGTTAAATACTGTTTACTTTTTTTAGGTTTTAAAGGTAGCCTTGAACCGAGCTCAATAATATTTTTCATTGCCCGTTTATAAAGATGTACTTGAACATAATGTTCATCCTGTGCAGAGGATAAGGGTTTGCTTCTTTTTTTTTTTTCGCCAGGTATATTCCTTTCTTTATCATTCTGTTCATCTACTTCACTGGTTGCTTCTCCAGTGGTGAAGAACAGAAAAAGGTTCCTCTTGCTGGTTGGCTGTTGCTGGGACCAAGCGCTCTCTACTATTGGTCAGTCTATCCTTTAGACACACTACATAGATTACCAGACACACAAACTCACCATGAATACATTCAGTTGTTATTAAAGTGATGAAAACTGTGAAGGACATCTGAAGTCTAATCATGGGCTTTAGAGAAGAAATGCTTAACACTAATTGGGATGATTACAAAAAACTTTCATAATCTAAACTAACGCTCACACGCTCACAGTAAAGCCAGGGAAACATTCAATACTACAAAGTGAAGTTAATAGCTTATGAACAGTCCCTCCAATTATTCTGCACTCCAAACTATTTTAATTCTTTTATAAATGACCTTTAGTATTCTGAACTCCAGTATTTTCTAACCTATTTCTAAAATCAATTTCTTTCTGTCTAAAAAGTCTGACAAAAATGAACATGTGACTAAACCAGATAAACAAACATCTAACAAATGTCCAAATTGAATTTTACACACAAAGAAAGATATAGATGTGCTTGAGAGCAGCTTTGACAATCCTAAGAAACCTGTGCCATTTTGGAAAAGCAATTACCTTTCTTATCTGACATCTAAACGGTAATATAGTTAGTAATGTGAATAGGATTGTTGCAATATACAGCAGTATTGATGTTTCCATGAAGATTGCAGTTTCCTTATAATAATATTTTGTTGGACATTTAGTATTTGGTTCTCACTGATTTTCTGACTTCTCCTGTCTCTTTTTTTAAAATTTCTTCTAGGTACTTGGTCACTGAAGGACAAATCGCTGAACTTTTCCTCCTCACCTTCGTTGCTATGGTTGCTATGGTGATATTCCAACATCATAAAGGACTTGGCCCCGACAGTAATGGTCTGTTCCTGTTCTACAGTTTCGGTGTTACTGTGTTGCTTGTGGCTCTGTGGGTGGCCTATCTGTGGAATGACCCAGTGCTACGCAACAAGTACCCCGGGCTCATTTATGTGCCGGAGCCCTGGTCCTACTACACTTTGCATATAAAGAAGAGCCACTGAAAGGTTTCACCAGTGTTGTATGTTTTTATAAGTGAAAGAAACTGCTCTCTTTTCTTTCTTTTTAAAAAATACATTTTCTCAAATTTTGTGTGGCAGAGACATTAGCTGTGCTTAACTATGGCACTTAATAAAACTCATTGATGTGCACTGGTTTTCACTGTTCAACTCAAGGATATTCTGCCTCCTGTCCCAGTACTGAGCAGGGAATTTGCCTCCTTTGTAGATTTTTATATCGATGTATGTGAAATGTTTCGCTGTTTGTCTCACTTTGATTAGGCAATGTGATTTTTTTTTTAATGCTTGAATCTTGTGGCATGAGAAATCATAAAAGAGACCAGCACTGCACACTGTCATGCATCATGTTATCAGTATTAGGGTAGATTTTGCAATTCTCATGTCATACATGTTTAATTCACTAATGCAAATTGGGAATAAATCTGTTCATCATTTTTAAAATATTTTGGCCAAATGGGAATGTGTTAAAATTAAAGGTATAAATACTGGACTGGGATTTAGCCAATAAAGACAAAGTGAGCCCCTATGGTCCTTTATTTACCTCTCAATTACCATTACACATGTTCTATTTTACTTAGAAACCAATCACTGCTTCACGACTGCTACCAGTCATTCAAATATAACTTGGGGATGTGTTGCATTTAAAAATCTATTGCACAGGACCCTAAGATCAGGCACAAGCCCCGCTGTTAATTCAAATGAATTAAGTGCCACTTAAACACCTGTGGAGCATTGACATTTTGGGAATGTTTGGTAATGAATTCTTTTTAAAGAATTCAATTAATTTGACATATGACGGTGCCACGAAGCAACCTGAATGGAAAAAGAGAGAGCTGACCTTGCATAACCTCAAAGAATCCAATCTATTAACAGCTGAATGCTGTAATATTGATCTTTAACACCCCTGAAGAAACAGGTGCTATGGTTACACATGGTCCTCTCTTGACTGTCGGAAAAGATAAAAAGAAGTAGTTACAGTATATAAGTATATTGCTTTATCTTAAAATATGCATATTTATAGAAATTTAGTTGCATGGCAAACAAAACCCCCCTTAATAATAGTTGTGTTTTTTTTAATGTAGAAAGTATTCACTCATCTGCCTTCAAATGCATTTGAATTTCAGTGACATCCCATTCTTAATCCATGGGGTTTGAATATGATGTTGGCCCACCCTTTGCAGCTATTACAGCTTCAACTTTTCTGGAAAGGCTTTCCACAAAGTTCAGGAGTGTTAATGGGACTTTTTGAACAATGTTAAAGAAGTGTATTTGTGAGGTCAGATACTGAGAAGCCTTGGCTTGCAGTCTCCACTCTAATTTACCCCTATTGGGTTGAGGCCATGGCTCTGTGCAGGCCAAAGTTATCCACTTATCCATGTCTTTGTGGACGCTGGTGCACAGTCATGTTGGAACAGGAAGGTGCCATCCCCAAACTGTTCCTACGTATTTGACAGCATGAAATTGTCTATGATGGTGATGTAAGGCTTGGATGCAGCTGCTCAGCCATGGAAGCCCATTGCATGAAGCTCTCCACACGCTGTTCATGAACTAATCTAAAGGCTACATGAAGTCTGGAGGTCTGTCGTGATCGACTGCACACTAAGTGCCTAAGCATCTGTTGACCTCGCTCTCCTCGTGGAGTTGCTTTTGTTTCCAGTCGCTTCTTCTTTTTATAATACCACTAACAGTGACTGTGGAATATTCAGTATAGAGGAAATTTCATGAGTGGACTTGTTGCACAGGAGGTACCATGTCACGGTAACATGCTGGAACTCATTGAGCTCCTGAGAGCGACCCATTTTTTCACAAATGTGTGTAGAAACAGTCTGCATGCATAGTTGCTTGATTTTATACACATGTGGCTGTGGAAGTGATTGAAACACCTGAATTCAATGATTTGGATGGGTGAGTGAATACTTTTGGCGGTATAGTGTATATGGATTTATAAAAGGTAAAAATAAAATAACAATACAATGACAAAATATTAAAATAACTAGATTAAACCTGACTAATCTTTAAGTGGATGCCACTATAAGAAGTCTCAGTTTAACATGAAACATCAGCATTACATAAATAACAGGCTCTCTGTTGATTGGTCAGTCAGTCTGGGTCATATGACTGGCTGGCGTATGATCCAGCTTAAGTGATTTAGCATCTTTTCACGCCTTCTTGTATCACCTAGTCGAATCCCACACAATGTCTTAGTAAGAAGGCTTTCTATTTTGCCTGCACCCAAACACCCGTCTTTTGCACCTCCAGCCTTTTAAGGACACTGTGAATTACAATACAATACAACTTTATTTGTTTATTTATACAGCAATAAAAGGGAATATAAGAACAAAGTTACTAAGAACAGATATAGCTAAAAGATAAAGTACATAAATAAGAAATTGAACCAAATATAAAATAGGGACACTAACTAGATGGAAAAGCTATGTTGAATAAATTAGTTTTTAAACGGGATTTAACACTAGATTTACTAAACCTGTGCTAATTTGCGTAACTTCCCTAAACCCAACACCTACTAGAATTACTGGCTTTTTTATTTTCTGGTGCAAATCCCGAGGTGTTAATCACCCCTGCTGAGATTTTCACAGGTCGTCAGCTTGTTTCTCCTCCAGCTTTTGTTGTGCAAACCACCCATTATCCTTGAGGCCTGGCACATTTGCATTTGCTCACTCACAGATCACAGATCCAAGCCAGGTCAAACCTCTGTGTTACAACCTTCAGAAATTCCTGCCATATCGATACAAAAGACACACATTCACAATATATGGGTACACAAGTCTGTTTTATTTGTTTTAAGTGTTTCAAACTTTACAGCGTTTGCAGACCCAGTGTTCATCATCCCTGCATTTGGCACAGGTGAATTTCTTACATGTTGCACAGGTAAACCTGCTGCGATTCCTGTTGCAGCTCTCTTGCACCTGGCACTGCGTTGTCTTTCCAGTCCCTGGCACAGCAGCTTCAGCAGGCTGTGCTAATATTTCCTTGTGCTGCTTGAATCGGCAACGAAGTTCCTGAGCTAGAAGACTCAAAAACAATCTTCTTTTGCCTGTCCACCCTGTACATGCCGTGTACAAAATGTAGGCATTCCCCGCCGCCAGGTCCAGCATATTGTAGAAAACTGCTACTGGCCACCTGCGTGTTGCTGCTCTTACGGAATACATCCGCGCAAGTTGAGGAAGTTCACGCCGGACTTTATTCACTGTGCCCAGTAACGTTGTTTTGCGCTGCAGCAGTCTGTGCGACAGTGACAGTGAAGTAAAGAAATTGTCCGTTGTGACGTTTCTCCCATCATCCAAAAACGGCTCCATCAGTTTCATGACCACGTTCTCTGCCAGCCTCTCTCCCTTCTGACGACTGGGGTCCTTTCCCAAGTAAGGAGATGCACTGCAGACATATTTGGTGTCCAAGTCTGTGGCCATCCAGAACTTGATCCCAAATTTGTCTGGCTTGGTTGCGATATACTGTGTGAATGGACAACGAACCTTGGTAGGGAACAGCTGTTCATCTATGGTCATGTGTTCTCCTGGAGTGAAACTCTTAGCACAGTTCTCGTTGAAGCGTGTCCAGATGTCAGAGATCGCCGCAAATTTGTCTGTTTTCACCCGTTCTGCCCGCGTGTCCTTGTCATCAAATCGAAGGTGTTGCATAATTGAAATGAATCTATCTCGGGGCATTGTCTCTTTGATTACTAGCACCAGAAATCTTTCTGACCAGCAATCCACAATGGCACCAACGGGACACATGATTGCTCTTACAAACAGAATTGAAATGAATGCCATCAGTTCATGAACTGACAAATTCCAGTCCGGCTCTGTTCTGCGGGCTTGATGTACCGTACAGTCTCTGATGGTGTGCAGCATTCCCACGTCTAACATGCAAAGGAAGCTTTGGAGCACACTTGTAATTTTACGCTGTTGGAAGATAAACAAATAGAGAATGGTAAATTTACATGAACCTCACTCTAAATGGGTTTATATAAATATCATATGTAACATGGCAATGACAAACCTTAGCAGACTCTGTGGGTCCAGCTCGCGCAGTGAAGCACGAGCGATTTGCTGCTGCACTGGGCATTCCATTGTCCTCCTCTACCCACGCAGTGCCTTCTTTTGCCGTCTGGCTCAGACAGGGCTTCGCAGTACCACGGGGCCTCTTCCGAGGAGGCATGTTGGGTTCTTCCGTCTCCTTTTCAGATTCTTCTGAGGAGGTATCAGTGGCCTGCTGGACAAATGAAACCTCTCCTCCATCAGAATCTGCTTCGTCCATTTCCTGAAGCAAGGCCCAAGCCTGTTGCGCGGATAGGTTCTTCCTGGGTCGCAGTGATACGGAGGCCATCGTGATGTGAGTTCTCAGAAATGCTAAGAAGAAATTATTCTCCCTCCTGGTCGGTCTGCTTTTATGCACAGCACTGTGCTGTAGTCAAGCAATGCCACTCCTACACATACACAAATCTCTCCTGGTTGGGGGAGGGTGTTTTGCACAACAAAAGCAGGAGAACAATGGAGCTGAAGGCCTGTGAAAATCTCAGCGGGGTGCTAGCACTAGAATTATTGAGCCTTTTTTTTCCTGCTGTCCCTACTACTACATTTACTAACCCTGCGCAAATTTGCATAAATTCCCTGAACCTAACACCTCCTAGTACCCTGCTGAGAGGCCTTCAGCTCCATTGTAGGGTTGTAAAACAGATTTTTCTCTTGCCTTGGATCTGAGCTACTCTGAGTGAATAAATGCAAATGTTCCAGGCCTCAAAGATAATGGGTGGTTTGCACAACAAAAACAGGAGGAGAATCGAGCTGATGACCTGTGAAAATTTCAGCAGGGGTGATTAACACCTCGGGACTTCCACCAGAAAATAAAAAAGTCAGTACAGTAATTCTAGGTCTTCAGGGGATTTACGCAAATTTGTGCAGGGCTAATAGATCTAGTAGTAGGGACTTGCACCAGGAAAAAAAAAAGGCTCAGTAATTCTAGTGTTAACACAGTCCCAGATAGCCTGTATTAAACCTGCACCTGTATTGGCTTTTGCTACAGGCGAATACTTTTGCAAGCCACTATATATATATATATATATATATATATATATATATATATATATATATATATATATATATATATATACATATATATACATATATATACATATATATATATATATATATATATATATATATATATATATATATACATATATATATATATATATATACATATATATATATATATACATTATATTATATTATATTATATTATATACATGCAATGAAGTGACTAGGATTGACAAGAACTAATATTGCATAGTAGTGCACATAAAAGCTACTACTAATATGGTGTATTGTAGGCTGCAGGTACTTTGTTGTTGAGTCTGACAACGATTGGGAGGATAGACCTTCTCCTGGTTCTCTCCTGTCTCCTGAATCTCTCCTGGTTGGGGGTTGGGGGAGGGTATGTTTGCACAACAAAAGCAGGAGAACAATGGAGCTGAAGGCCTCTCAGCGGGGTGCTAGGTGTTAGATTCAGGGGAATTTATGCAAATTTGCGCAGGGTCAGTAAATCTAGTAGTAGGGACTTGCACCAGGAAAAAAAGGGGTCAGTAATTCTAGTGTTAAAAGATAAAACGGAGTCTGACGCACGCAACAAAACATCAACAATTCTCTTGTTGATGTTTTGTTTCACTTCAGAACTAAAGTATTAAATATAAACCTCAAGCTGAAGTATATTTAATCCCCTGCTGAATTTCTATGTTTGCTCACTTAGAAAAAAAAGTCTCTAGTTTTTACGGTAGTTTGATCTTAATGGAGCGAAACAGAATATCAGCACAAATCCAGAAAAAATACATAAATTTATTTGCATTATTACAGGTGGGTTTGGATGTCTGTAAATATTTTTTTTCCTGCACAGTTTGTTATTGCAAAATTTGGATTCTAATATGTTTTGTATAGCATTGCTCCATGGTGAATGGGATTTTTTTAAAAGTGCATTTTAAATAAAAAAAACAAAACAAAAAACGTCATACTATCACTTAGATATTTATCTGAAGTTATCTGGGAGTTTTAAATCTTGCTTTTAACTTGATGTCAGACAACGTTTTTATGATGTGACACTGTGGTAACATATGGTAGTTGTCTAGTAGTAATCGGTCCCTTTTATTGGAGGGGTGGTAAGAGGAAGGACAATGCAGCGCTGTGGATCCGATATCTGTGTTTCCACAGCAACAGATATTAAATTACGACGGGTGGTGGACTTTAAACAGAGGTGGAGGGACAGGTGACGCAGGCTTCAGTAAACTGTCTTCTTCCTGAACAGAAACGCAGGAGTCTCAGACATGGTAAGAAATTCCATTTTCCATTGAGCCTTTTTGTGCATTTTCTTACACAACAGACCATTTTTCTGTATTTACCTAACAAGTGATGCCACACCTTGCAGGCTAAATTCCTCACACAAGCTCAGATCAATGGTAAGATTCATCTACAGGTGCATGTTGTCGATCACTGTTTCACTCTGTTACTGATGTTTGAAATGATTTATTTGTACAAAACAACCAAACTCTCTTCTTTTTCAGTCTAATTAATTCCTGTTTACCGAGGATTTACTGTGATAAAGCTCCTCACTAATTACAACAAGGGGGGAAAAAAGTACTGTCATTCAAAAACTTTCTGTTTTCCCCACTGCAGAGTACAAAGAGTGCTTCTCATTGTATGACAAGAATCAAAACGGCAAGATAAATAACAATGACCTGATCACAGTTATGCGCTGCCTGGGTACAAGCCCCACACCCGGTGAAATCAGGAGACATCTACAAGTGCACAAAATTGGTAAACTATAGCATGCAGTAAATCAAAGTCTTTTTGTCTTTGAATAACAGCTTGTTGTGGGTTTAGACACATGAGTATAGCATAAGGGACAAGTCTGAGAGGTGACGTTTAAATGACAGTAATTTCAAATTGCACTGACAGTCTTTACTACTACTGTTGAAGCATAAACTGGTGTTTGTGCTTTAAAATTTGTGGTTTTGTACATTTTTCTTACAGCCTTCTTAATGTGTGCTACACACAATATAACACTATATATCTTTAAGAAATGCAGGGAAAAGACAGCAAATAAAAATAACAAAGGACCTAAAGAAGTACAAGAGCAAAGGGCATTTTCTTTTTAAACTTACATTAATCATCAAGTCAAGGTTAAATAAAATGTACCACCTGATTTCACATTTGTGTTTAGAAAAGTCTGCTGAGGTGGAGTTCTCTACGTTCCTGTCAATAATGCACAGACAGATGCAACAGGAGGATCCCAAAGTGGAAATCCTGGAGGCCTTGAAGATGACGGACAAGCAGAAGAAGGGATACATCGAGGCATCTGAGCTGCGGGCCAAGCTCACCATGTTAGGAGAGAAACTCACAAACAAAGAAGGTAGAGCAAATGAGGTTTCTAATTAATGAGATGTTAAGTTTTTACTGATACCTCGCAACAATACGGCCAATATTAGATGATTACGTAGTGTTTCATAATCCAAAGTGAGTCTTAAGGTCTCTAATAAATATCTTGAGGACGTTTCGATCTGAGCTCAAATAGCTGAGCTTGTAGGGCATTGCACGACAGGAAGGACACCACTATGGCCTGTCTCTCCACAAAGTTTGTGAAATTCATTTTGGTAGTTTTAATCCTGCTCACAAGAAGATGCAAAGAGATGCACCTCTCCCCTTTGCAGAGAAATAACCAATAAACCATTTCCATAAGTACAAAGAACTTGTTAGAGCAATTCTTTGCTTCAGTATTGAACATCGCAACACCAATAAACCACCATTTATCTGAATACTTTATGACTGCAGTAAATATCAAATGGTGAATCAGGAGAAAAAAATGAATTTATAATGAACTCTGAACCTGATAGTTTTCCACAGTTGATTTCTTTAATGATACACGTGTTCTGCATCTTGACACAGTAACTGACCCACCCCTCAAAAAGTGACTAATCGCAGGAAGTTTGTCTTTAGAGCTGAGCTCAGAATCTCGTAGGTAATTACAATAGTTTCTCTCCTGGTATTTACTCCGTGGCTCCTAAAGGCCACTCCCTCCTTCCTGTCAGGAAATGCACTTGCTGTTGTGTTGCATGCTGATTAAGCGTCAATTCGTTTTCCCATCAGAGAGATATTGTGTGAAATATTTCACTAACACTACCCGACAGAATGAAGTCATAGCTGAAGTCAAACCCTGGCAGATGTCTGACCGTACAGGTCAATCCAACAGGGGGCACAAGTCTTGTGACACCAGGGGGACGGACTGGGCGACACCACCTTTGTACTGAACTTGCTCCCCTGACAAGCTGCTGAATATTTGATCCTCAGGCTTTGTTTTAATTTCCACAAAAAGCTAAAATCTGTGACTGATTGGCATACGATGCAGCTTAAGCGATTTAGTGTCACAACTCTTTGTATCGCCTAATTAAATCACAGACAATGTCTTACTTAGTAAGAAGGCTTTCTATTTTTGCTTGCACCCAAACACCTGAGACCCTTGCACTTCCTGTCATTTAAGGACACTGTGAATTCTCTTGTTGATGTTTTGTTTCACTTCAGATGTAAAGCATTAAATATGAACCTCAAACTGAGACTTTTAATGGAAGGACTCCTGCTGGGATTTGGATATCTGGTTAAATCTCCAGGGTGGATTTTTAAGTTTTTTAAAGCCACCTCATTCACACAGTGACGGGTCTCAGAGCAACATAAGCTGTATTTCAAAGTCTGTGGATGGGTTCTGTGTACATAAGGTTGTTTATAGTTAAATGAAGCTCAAAAGGCTTCTCAGTGGGGAGACATCTATCAAGTTTTTGGATTCCCGAACTGCTGAAGAAGATAGTAATGCCAATTTCCTAAAAGAAGAGACAACCATTTTGAGTATTCAGGACATTCAAGACATGAAAAAGTAATGGAATGCCAAATCTTTTACTACACTTTTGTAGTTTAAGTCAACAAGGGTCCATGGTGCATGATATGAAGAGACATAAACCCTTAGGAAACTAGTATGAGTACAGCTCACAGATAAATACTGGAAGGGAATATTTGTGACTGAAATATAATGTGTTGTGTTGCAAAATATTCTTTTCAGTCAATATTGTTTTTCTTTATTTCATCCCTGTTAAATATCTCACAATAGCAACAGCAATAACACTAATTATAACCATATTTTGGTGAGATTTGGCTGCTTATCCACTTATGCTCTTATGTTTTCTCCATCTTCCTCGTCTAGTGGACGACCTCTTCAGAGAGGCACACATCAAGTCAAATGGGATCGTCAAATACGAAGAGTTCACAGCGATGCTGACGCTGCCACCTGTTGATTACTGATTTTTTTTTTTTTTTAAAAAGAAAACAACTACGTCAAACTTCAGGACAACAAGCTGGAAAACTGACTCTGAATATCAAGAAGGTGACATCATAGTCACATTTTGCACATGAAGTTCGGTTGTATTACATTTGCCTGTTGGTACAGCAAAGGTTTTTCACAATGATTATTTCTTGAATATTTTATGATTAATACACAATAATACTTTAATTTCTTTCCATAACTCTCCTTTTTAACTGAACACTACACAGTACGTGTTAGCGTGTGACCCTGGTGTAAAGCCATTAAATCCTCAGCGCCATAGCTGACCACGCTTCACCCAATTAAATCCTAGCCCTTGGGTGTTATATTGACTAGTGAGTATGTACCAATCTCATCTTTTATGAGTTTCAAGTGTTCACACATCGTTGTTCAACAAGTTTGTATGTAAAACTTGTGGAATTTGAAAGAAAAATAAATTCTAATTCCTGCTGGTATTTAGAAACTCTGACAGCTCCAATTTCTGTGTCATCTCAGATCTTGCATGCATAAATAACTGTCTCACATTTATTAAAACTCTATTTAAATAAGTGACATCTCATATTTATTTTTCCTTTTATGAGGGCTACAGCCATAAAATCTTTGTGTTTCACACGTTTTAATTAGTAGCGTTTAGCACAGTGTATCAGTATGCATACTTAATGACAAAACACTCACAGACTAATTCAATGAATTCCATTTTCTCCACATTTATTGTATGGGCTAAACTTTAATGGTTCATTAAAGTTAATTATACCACGGTGTAAGTGCTGTGAAAAGATGCTACTTAACTACTACACATGTGGCATTATGTCCATTCAACATAAGTGGTTGATCTTATGCTTGGAAACCAACAATTTCATTAAATGTACAGAGATGAATCTTTAAAAATAAAACAAAGTACAGGAATAAATCACCAACAAACTAAAAATAATAATAATAATAATAATAAAAAACCACTATGCAACTAAACATGGCAGGTATGTAAAGTTCTTTACTCATCTAAATTGTCTGTAAATATAAAGGTTGTACATGTCAAAGCACTGGCTTGTTTTTGTCTTCAAAAATAAGAACTACTAACGAGAATAAATGAGCAAAGGTGTGAAAAACAGAACATTTTATCTTAGTGGTAACAGCAAGGCTGATATAAAACATCTATTAGTAAAGTCTGAGTTTCATGCAAGTGTAACCTGAGTTCACCTGTGCCTTCCCCATTATGACATATCAAAATGTTGTAAAAAACACAAATTAAATACTATGTCTGCTCCAAGATAAACAACTATCATTAGGATGCCCGAATACTGCCTAAAGTAGGCCAGGCTATCCATTACTTTGAGTTGCGAGATAAATAACCCTGGTCTCTAGGCCTAACATTTCAGTGGTGTTAATTGGCCCCAAATGCTTCTATGTCAGTGCTTAGTGGTTTTGTCCCATCCTTTACTGGAATCAGACAGGTTAGAGTCCTCATCCATTAGCCTGTTGTTTGGTAAAAATGAAACATGCTCCCTTCTACACACATCAATAACCACCTGGCAGGTTTACCATCTAGGCTTCATTCGTCATGGTTATATCTTAGATTTATCATGGTGTCACAGTCCTTGGCTCTTTGTCATGATCTAGGCAAAGACTTTTCCCTATACAAAGTTAGGAGAAAAATCATTACACGTGTAATCCAGCAGCATGCTTCAGAGGTATTTCAATGGCCTTACTGATGTTTTCAATTTTGGTGAAATAATAAAATGCTTGCCACGGCACAACCAACACTTCAATTTATGCAGACTGTGTCTCTTCTGCCCACTTTTGTGATGAAGAAATGTTTTGTCGGCTTTGAAAATACTTGAATTACAACTTTGGAGTGACTGAAAACAACAATGCAATTATAGTTTAAGGCACATCATGCTCCTCGACATCAGATAAAAAGATTATTTCAAGCTTTGATATGTGATTAACTATCAAAGTTGGATACAAAGAAAAAAAACCTTTTGCAGTTACCAAAATTTGGAAACTGCAAAAGTAATTTACGAGTTCTTACATTTCCCAAGAAGCTGCTGCTTTGAACCACAAGTGAGTCCAGCAATAATCTCGTTGATAGTCACACAAAACACCAAAATGTTTACATGTTTACTTGATATCAAGTTGGTAAATCTGCTACTGCATACATGTTAATGCTACAGTACTGTACAAAATTCTCAAGGAACGCCTCATTTCTTTATATTTTGTTAGGAAAATAGGACGTAGGCGCAGCAAACACATGGAAATACAGTATATAAGGCAAAACCAGTCTGTACCTGTATTAATACATTTTATATTTGGTATGAGCACATTTATTCTTCAACTGAACTCTTAGGCAAGCTTCCTTCTCATTTCTTTAAGTAGTCTTCTAAGAATAGTTCTCCAGGCTTCTTGAAGGACATTAAAATCTCTTCCTTTTTTGTTCCATTCTGTCAAAAATTATCCCTCACTACACTAAAACTACACTACAAGAAAGTTTAGGTGTTTGGAAGCAAATTTTAAAAGGATGAGGGGTAGATCGAGACATTTGCACAGTGGTGTGCAATAACATTAAAAATGTGTCCAACAGAGCAACAAGCAACTAAAAAGGCAGGGGTACACAATAATCCTCTGTAATTGTAAAGTCATCATACATTCTGATGATGTATGAATCTTTGATAATAACAAATATATAAAAACTTGGCATTCACTGGACAGAATTTTAGGTATTACAATTCTTTTCAGCTACACTACATACATATGTAATTTGGTCCTTTTATTGTGATTTTTGACAAAAGGATATAGATATTCCTTATCATCCCTTGTTTAATAGCTTTACAGAAGCTTGCTTATTGGTTTTTAATCATTAGATATGTAAGAACATATATGACGGCACTGAACTGAGAAATCTGAGCTGCTTTCCAGTTTCTGAAGAAAGTTTTTAATGAATATGTAATTATCATGAATTCTCATAACAGAACATGGCAATAATTAAACACCTAGAAAAGTATAAAATACCACATATTACTGATTCTTCCACTAATTTACCCTTTTGAATCTATTGTATTATGATGTGCTATGTTATCTTAATTTCCCTCCATTCAACCATTATTTTAATCAAGAGTTTAATAATATTATTGACATCAAATGATCCAGTACTCAAGAAGTTAAGGCACTGGGCCTGCCAATACCTGACACAATATGTTTGTTGGCTATGTAGCCTCAAGCACCAGGTATTGACTGCAGCTTTTCCTTTTGAAATGTACATTTTACTTTGTTAATAAAAGTTTGCTTAAACTGTCCCTCTAAGCGATTACAGTATAATAATCACAGCATAAAACCTAAGCTTCACATCTCTGCTCGCTGGAAGAGTATTTGCTATCTTGGAACCAAAGGTGACCCTATTTGAACGGAAGAAACGCTATGTTTGCAGGTAAAGCTAGCTAGCTCGATTAGCATAGTGTATCCATAGATTGGATAACATACAAACAAAATTCTTGAATGTAGTTTAATAAACTGCAGCACAGACTTCGTGTGGGCAAGTTGCTAATTAAATAAAGCCATGTATAGCTTATCTTATTAGCATTAACAAGCCATTTCAATCTGATATTCAAAAGCTGTAAGTTTGTTGGTGTAATCTTAATTTCTTCTTAGAGTTCTCTATTTTTCTTATATCTAAAATAATCAGACTCTTTTACGCGTTGGTTTGTCAGCAACAACGACAGTGAAACTGTCATGTTGCTCCACCATCCGATTATTTATTTTCCACAAAAAGTTCACAATAAAGGCTCGATATCCTTTTGAGACTTTTCAAAATAAAACAGGAAATAACTACAAATGGCGCTTGCAAATTGTGTCAGTGCAGCGACTGTTTCTCTGTGCTGACAGAGGGAGAGGATTCTTTTTTTTTTGGTAAAGGTCATTATAAATACAATTTCAGAGACTACCTTTAACTTTTTATTGAAATCATTTTTCATGTTCACATGTGTAAACATTACTGGGTTGCACACATCTCCTAGCCACAACACAGCCACATTCAACATGTCTAAATCCGGAAGTGGCTCCTTCAGTCTTTTCTGGACAACACTGAACAGTTATGAACGGCTGATCTGAATAAACTGGCAGATGTGTCGAGTTCTTCTGTCATCAGGGTCATGTCTGTGGGCTTTTCATCAAAGGCAGCAACTGCGATAATGAATGGTTTATTGCTTATAAGGAGAGCATTTAATGTTACCAGTCTTTGACATTTTTTTAATCTTGATTTTAAGTGCTTTTCAAAGGTGTTTAGACACATTCTGTTTTCAGTAAACTCTCTTAATCAACTAAATTCATCATGCTTCAGAAGAGAAGTGCCAAAAACACAAGCACAGGTCTTTGGTAAGCCATCTTTGTTCATGACCTTCAGGATTTCCCCACCTATTTGTCTTCTTCCTATCCACAGAAAAACTGAAGGCTAATATCCATTCTCTTGTTTCCATTTAACTGAAAACCACAATCAAATGCAGATTTTGTGATGTAACCAAAACTACCAGTTGCAAGATAAATGCAGAGAGTGGGGGTGTGGTCACTAAACAACGGTGGCCTTCATAAGTCATGATAAATGTTAAAGGTGTAGGGTTTGAAAAGAATTAAAATATTTCAGAATTTTTAACAGCCTACATTGGCAGGAGAGCACATTTATAGCGTGTCTAAACCTGAGAGCCAAAACACCCACAAAAATTAGAAATATAGCTGGTTAAAATAAACTGAAATCACACTTTAAGGGACAGGGCTCTGCAAACAGTCAGTTATTTGTTACTTAGCAAATATGCACCACTTATTTTTTCTTTATGACATCTGTACCACTTCATGCTGTATGTAAAACCACAGTGAGAGCTATATCCTGTCGGTTCTAACGTGTACAGTCTCCGTTGCTGTCCAAAAAATTAAAGCACTGTACCAGCCATAAAGATACAATAAATGAGTGGTTTGTCTATATCTAAAAATGCATCATACTGCTGGCTACATTGATTGGATACTCCCATGTCTAATGTAACAAAGAAATGTGCAGCAAACAAATATTTACAATCTCGCTACTTTGCTTGTTCCATTTCCCATTAATTTCATCAGCACAAACATGCATAGTCCAGGTGTGTGTAAGAGTCATAACCAGTCCATAGTTCAGAAAAAGGGCTCAGATTGTTGACTTTTAATGATGATTAGATTACATCACTCAGTGGTACAATCAGTGTGCTTGTGAGCGGTTAGTCTGCTGCACCTTAGCTGCGAGACCTGCTGAAGTGGGAGCGCTGGCTGCAGGATTTACAGCACTGTGCTTGTACGTTGGGGAGGTGGCAACGGCCGAGCCATCGAAGTGTCTGACAGAAACGAAATGTCAGCCGATTGTGGAGACAGACTGTTCCTGTGTAGGTGAGAAGCAAACAGAGGTCACACACGCAAAGGTTAAATACTGACCTCATTCGGGACACACAAAGTCACATTTACTGACAATTCAACAAGCTGATATATAAGTAAGCAAGACCCCCTGAAATAGAATAGAATAGAATAGAATTCAACTTTATTGTCATTGCACATACACAGGTACAGGGCAACGAAATGCAGTTTGCATTCATCCAGAAGTGTAGAGTGGATACAAAAGGGGATTAATAAAAGGAATCAGTAATTTAAATTTGTTCTTAAGTACAGGAGAAATAGTTTAACCTTGATTCTGAACTCAGAAGTATAAAACATGAACCAGAGCTCTTTGAGAAAGAAATGTGGAGATTAAATCAACTAGCGGCGTTGTGTGATCTTGTAAATGCCTGTTTTTAAGCATCAAAAGCACAATAAGTGTATTAAGGCAACTCTTAACACTAACGTGGGACTTCAAGTAAAAACACAGCTTTATGTCTACTTAAGGAAATTAACTTTTTTTCTGCTCCAGATGTAATTTTTGCCTAATTATTGTCCGTGCTTTCATAAGCATATTTCTAATATATTTAAAGACTGGGATCACATTTTGATGTAAGCTGATAAATCCTGAAAGAATGTTAAAAAAAACAAACAAACATCAGTGTTGTCAATCCAAACTAATGGTCTTTTTATGCTGGAGAAATAGTTGATCAGCGGTACTCATGTGCCCCTTTATTAACACTAATTCTAGTGCTCAGTGTTGCTGTTGCACGGTCTACATTTGTTTTAGACAAATTAAGAGTTTCCCGTGACTGCGCTAAAGTACTTCTTGCACCAGACCCTTAGATTTTCTAGACCCAGTGCATATTGTCAGAAATTCTTATTTCATCCACCAGCAAGGCACCCTTGTACCATTTCCTGCATTTTGTTTCCCTCTACTCTCTATATCTATATCCTGTCCAAAAAAGGCTAAAAATGCCCCCAAAATAAAAGACTGGGATTGTTTGTGACTGAATGTGGTTAAGTTGGCAATTATATTCCATTTGCTATGTGATAAAACAGCAGTTAGCATTGATAGAGAAAATTTGTAAATCTGCTTCCATCTACATATACAGAAATTCACATAAATGTCTTACACTCAGAGTCAACCTCACACAAAATCCCTCCACAGTGACGTAGCTGCTGGAAGATGGCAGGTAAATGCGCCTCTGTTTAATGACACTTTTATATAGAAATCTAGCCAGAACACAACGCTAACTAATGCCCCTATCGAGATGCAGACTGACTCAGATTGATTGCAACATGTTGACAATCTGTCTGTGTTTATAAATTAGAAGCTGAGCTCCATTTCATGTGATGACATCTGACGACTTTGTATAAGCAGGAAAAAAAAAGATGGATCTCACACAATGGAGCTGTATAAAGCACAGAGTTAGCATGGAAAGAAAGAACAATGACCAAAAAAAGGAATGTGTGTTTACCTACTTTAGCCTGTGAAGAAACCTTTAAAGTGGTAAATGGATAACAGATTTCTACTGCTAGTGTGTTCCAAGCGCTTTTATAATGCAAGTTACACTTGATTGTTGTGCGCACACGGTCATACCAGTGGATGCATGGATAACATTTCTTAAGAGCATCTGAGGAGCTGTTTTTTTTTCTGTCTACCCTCCTTTTTAAAACACCCACCACTGCTAAAAAATATTAAGGAAGAGAGGGACAGAAAAAGAAAAGCAGAAAGAAAACAGCCCCCACACCGCTGCTGAAATCTCAGTTTTGGTGGTTAATATCAACATTTTGGCGCAACAAAGGCAACTATTAATGGCTTAAACAGACAAAAATATTTCAGTGCTGTAGATCCTCCGCCTTTGAACCCATCCCCTCAATCGAGATGACTAAAGAGGGGAAGCAGATATTAAAGGCGAATGTGAAAGGGGGGAAAATGGTGTTAGATAAAAATCATCATTGCTTACTCAATATATTTTTATATATCGAGATGGCCTATCAAGATAAAAATGTTACTTTTTCTTAACAACACACTGCACTAGTCTGTACTCTAAATATGGTTATACTATTTAAACATTTTCTCTGCATAATATGAACCTAAACCCACCGCTCTAGATTCTCAAAACTCCACTATGTAGAATTTGCAATGTCACTCAGTTCAGTTCACAGCTGCCTCTCAGTGCACAGTATTTCCTGTTTCCTGCGCCTCTCTTTCTATTCCTCTTTCTGTAAAGAATAATAAACAACAAAAGAGAAGAGTGGGACTATGGGACTCTTCAGTTATATGTATTTTTTCACAGTCTGTGAATACAGGCTTGGGTTGGATGACAGTCTGCAGTGGATGTGTCTCTGCATCTGTGGGCTACTATCTATAAACTGTACAGACGTAGATATTCTAGAAATATATTTATATTATAAAGCTAGTGACAAATAAAAAGGTAAAAATGAAAATAAGAGTTGAATGACCTAAAATATATAGAACTAAAACAATTCACATATAATAAATAAATAGAATAAAAGTTGGTATTTTTTATTATTATCACTTTATGAAACACTGAAAGTTAACAACAGTTTTGCATAATGTAGCAAAAGCAACGTTCTGAATCTGTTGGACTTTAAATTACAAACTTTCTTTCACCACTGACAACAGCTATGTGTTTAAATTAGTTTGCAGTAATTATATTATATGTCCGGCAGCCTCGCCTCTGTCAGTGCACCCCAGGGCAGCTGTGGCTACAACGTAGCTTGCCATTACCAGTGTGTGAATGACTGAATGTAGTGTAAAGCGCTTTGGGGTCCTTAGGGACTGAGTAAAGCGCTATACAAATGCAGGCCATTTACCATTTACCAATCAGAGCCAAGTTGGGAAAAAAGATTATCTTTTAAATTTACATTTGCATAATTAATTTCAGTTCTCAGTTTTCATTTATTTAGGGCTGTTTCTGTGCACCTTGAATATCTGTCAAGGACTCACTCTTGTTTTGCTCTGAAAGAGATGCCTGCCAAAAACAACATTATGTGACAAGTGAAAGTGAACCAGAACACTAATTATGCCTTCAATATTGTCATTTTCTACAGTACTAGTGCAGTTGCAGTTACACTGAGACTGTGTGTGGATATTTTACATTCTCGCAGCCGCCTGAGCTCCCACACCTTCTCATTACCAAACACCCGCTGAGTCTGAAGTAAATCTGATGAACGAGCGATTACCGTTCTCTCTGTAACACCACCTGTCAATGTCGATGTCACAGCATAAGAGATTTTGATGACGATGCCTGATTGCATTGGGCTCCCAGGAACATAAAAAAAGTTTTTATTCAAATGACATAAAGTTTGAAACTGATGAGGGAACCGCTGTCCTACATTGTGATTTCAAATTGAAGACTTTTTTCCTCTCACGTCAAATGAAAAAACGGAAAAATGTTTCTGCTTGGTCTGTGGAGTTCAACGGCAGCTGGAGAATCGTTTCATGTTTTTGTGGCCTCCAAACTCCTCCACTGGTGAATGATATACCATTTCAGTAAAGTATGCATGCTCTCTGGGGGGTATGTGGGCTGCTAGTTTGCAGATGAAATTGAGGAGGGGACCCCACTCCCACGCCCTGCCCCATATATGGCACTTATCTATTATGTACTCCAAGTTTCGGTATTTGGATTTTAATTTTCAGTAAAATATGACATATACTATGAAACCAAGACAGATACTTTTACATGCAAAAGGTTATATGAAAACTTCATTAGTATCCTGCATTAACTCTGTGCTTTGGGAATGTTTGTCTGCAGACAGACGCTTAGACTGTATGTAGGACATGCATCTGCTTGACCTCCCACTATTCTCCCTGTGGCCTTTCCCAGACAACATGCACAGACTGCAGAACTTATGTCACAGTGTTGCTGTGCTGGCCCCCAAAATCCCTCTGCCCTGTCCTGAAGATACAACAAACAGCAAACAGCACATGTCTATTAAAGCAACAGTCCAGCATTACTTCAAAATGAACTCAAGACTGACAGATCCCCATCTAAAGACCAGCACCCTCTTATTTACCTAACATTATAATTGTAGCTGCCGTCATAGGCAACTCTCACATTTAAGTTCATTTTATTAGATAGTTAAGGTTGAAACAATAAGTAGTTGAAATATTAAGAAATAATAAATAAATAGTAATTCATGTTTTGTTGATTAGATTTATATGTTTAAATGTGTTATTTGTGCTAACTGTGCAATTAGGTAGGAACCTTTTCTATAGTTCCGTCTGTTGTTGCTAGGAGGACATTTTTTTGGCTGTCACACTCAGCAAGCTAATTAAGAGAAGAGCCTGTCTACAGAAAGTTAGAAAAGAGTGCTTTTTTGGAACTCCCTACTATTTGTAACATGGTAGACTAATGTGCCTGTGTTAATTCAGCTCCATATTATTGTGTGAAGTTGCACTGGGTTGGGAGTGGTTTTGTGTGTGTGTCACATTTTTGGTGAGCCAATGGCGAGAATGGGGTTGGACTAATTAGAGGCAGGTGTACTTGATTGCACTGATACACTGGTCTACCTATAGCCCACACTACAAACACTGCTGTGTCGTTTTGTCTCTCTGTGCAGGTATGTAATGTGATGAAATCTGATACGTTTGGGATGGATGGGTTTTTGCGCTATGAATTTTATACTGAAGGTGTCGTTTGTCTCCCTGTGCAGGCCAGGGCCTATTTATATGCCACAGCTAAAGGCAGCCAGAGTGCGGAGGCTGGAGTGACCACTGGCTATATGCTTGCAGGGTGGTGGGTCTCCAAGGACAACTTCTAACCTTGTTAAAGGCAAACACGTGAGGTGCAACTGGCGTGTGGCCATAGCTGGCTTGGCCTTGGACTGTGTGTTTTTATTTGATTCATAAAATGGGACACTGGACTGTTTTATCTTTTATCTCTTGATATTTTTTGTCAATAAATTATCTTTTAGAATTTTATGACTGTCATCTTTTTGCCCACGACTGAGACGGTTGGTCAGACCTAAAATCTTTCTTTGGGTGGTTACATATTTATGTTATAGCGAGTTCAGTAACAAAAACCTGACATATTCAATAAAAAAAAAAGGTAAATAAAAAGTAAATTTGATTTTGATTTGATTTTGAATGTCCCAAGGAAAACAATCCATATTAATTCTGCAGTCAGAGTTCATGATCAGGACTTCAGAGCCTCTGCTGTGGTTAAGGTTGTAAGGGGGGGGGGGGGGGGGGGGGGGTACGGTTAGACTGAGCTCTTAAAAAGAGCATAATTAACAAATCCAAAGGGCGAAAATGCCACACTGATTTTGTCCCAACGAATGCATCCCTGCTTCTAAAACACGTGTAATGTCCATGTGAAGGATGACTTCGCATCAATTTCATCTCATCTTGGTAAGAAGCACCCACTGCTTCCTAGTAGGTTATTAATGACACACAGCCTCGGTATATTGTCTGGCATACAGGACTCATAATATATCTTGGTTTCACGCAGCTCCACACATGTTTTTACACGTTTTTATGCCACAGCACAGCGCATTCACAGTGAAAGTCAAAGGGGTTTTTTTCTTCTTCATCTTCCACTCCATGTCTCATCGGATTTTAATTAGAGAAGCTTTTGGAAATCATGAACTTGTAAAAAAAAGAAGAAGAAAGGGTTTGATTTTTCGGATTGATTAGACCGTCTATTAAAATATCACAGTGATAAATTGACATGAATCCAGATTTCATCAAATTTCAGATGGCTTGTTGTCTAATTCATATCTGAAAAGGTTCCCGCACTTCCCCATCACTGACCACGCAAACGCACGCCACACCTTTGAATTTGTGGCTGGAATTTAATGATCGTAAATCTTATCTTAAGAGATAAATTATGTGGATCACTGAAACACGTCTCCTCCATCGCTTTACATTTCTGTCATGCCTGGTCCCCTGTTAGCAAGATCTAACAGGGGACCAGGCGTTTATGATCTATGTCCAGTTTATATTTGTGATGACTCTCGGTTTGCTGCAGCAACTGAATGGCACTGAATTAATAACCGTCTCTAAGCTCTGATGTGGAGTGATACTTCAAGTGATTAGACAGGAGAACTGCTTTATGTCACAAGAAATGGGCTCATTTGAACAGATGCCAAAACAGTGGTGCAAGGTCAAACTTAATTTAATCCATTAAAATCTATTATACTGCACACTCCGAATATTTTTTTTGTTCATCATCTTCAGTATTTCCTTCAATATCATCTGTTTAAAAAGGTCATGACTGAAGCTTTGCTGCTTTTATGTTTCCTTAGTGATCCTAATCATTGTTTACAATAACATCCTTTAAAGTCATATTTAAAAAAATATCATAAGTCAACATTTAAAGTGTAGTATCATTAGGTTTTCTCCACTTCATGTTAGCTAGCACACAATGAGTCACTGGTTTTAGTTTGATATGCTATAATTACACCCTAATAACGACTGTGTTTAGTCTGTTCCTTCCCATTCCATGCAAGGCCACCTGGGTTGGCTGGAAGACTGTTTACTTAGCCTAGCAGGGCGAAGGACACTGTCTCAGCTGAACGCTTATTCCCTTCCGATGCTGCATCCTTTACCCACCCCTGTTGCTTGTCATGTGTTTCTTTGGTGTATTAAGAGTTTTTTCATGTGCTATGTGCAGAGGTGTTTTTTTTCTGTTCTCAAACTGATCTCCCTGTTGGAGCTCAGTCTGGGGGGACTTCCCCATGTGATGTTTTGTGTAATGTATGTATGATCGGAGGGTAAGATGGCGCCGCCATTGCGTGCAATAGGTCGGCAGCCTTATGAAATTTCCCCTTGTGGGACTAATAAAGGTATATCAATCAATCATGTGCACTACTCAAGAAACCAGTACTATGCTAATAAAAAAAGGAGCTGAGATGTTCCTGCTCTGTACTCCAACACCCTGACAGGGCATTAATCAGTTCAAACAGGCTTTATTGACAACAAGGAGGAAAAAATAACCTTTGTCACCATCTGATTACCTTATTCCAATGAAAATCCACAAACACATTATTGACTGTAACTGAGGGTGAAACACAAAGCTAACATGGCCAAATATTTGCTGCCACGTTACACAAGCCTCAAATATTTATCATTACACTTTAACTCCTCTGTGCTCTCAAAATGTCAGCAAAGATGGCATTCAGACTCCAACAGGCTGCCCTCTGAGGAACACTGTGATTTCATTTCTGATATATGCAGCAGAAATGCCAATGAACTGCTGTGGCCCAGATCAAAACAACTGAAAGTAAACGTTGTGATTGTTTAATGACAACGCATGTAAACAGGAGATGTAGTAGTGATGGACAGTCTTTGGAGGTTAGTGCCTTTTATAAAAGAGTGTTCTACACTAAACACCTTTAGCGCTACTGTTATGGCATAACCAGGTGTGAGTGGGCACACTTCACCTCACAGGTATACACTGAATAGTTGGCAGTGAGAGAACCACTTATGTTATAAAACGGCTGCTATACCTCACTCTGTGCAGGTGACCTTCGTCTACAATCACCTACAGTAATGAGAGGCTATTGTAGAGCCAGAATGTACTTAACAAAAAAGATCGAAAGTGAAAACTTTGATCCAATAAGAACGAGTAAAATAAAAGATGACGCACAGCCAGCAATTCTCCAGTTTTGAATGGAAGCTTTGAATGTAAATATCTCCTTCTTGGCTTCGTTTGAAAAAGAAGTTTCAGTTCATCTTGTGCGTGCCCGGTTAACAAAGAAGGCCTTTCAGGCTAACGTACTCAGTCTTTCCACTTATCTTGTGATGTGGCACCATTAAAGAAATGCTGATAGATCCTCTGCTCCAACTGTTTTATGTAGATTTGGTTCGATATCACCTTGTATATTATTTTGTACTATAAATCACATTTGTAATTGAATTTTGTTATTATTTTCATCACTATTTTGATGGCACAATACAAGTGGGAAATTGAGCCAGCTATCTAGCACAAAGTCCACGCAAGGCTCAACTGCGAGAAACAGACATCACATAAAACTAAGTCACCCACATCACTGGGTTTGTTTTCTTTTAACCCCTTATGCAGTCTGTACATTTTGTTCTGCCTTAATGTCACTTGAGATTATGTCGGAATGACAATCTTAACTCATGTTGAAGCTCCACGTAATTGCCATTTTAACCAGTACCCTCACACCCAGAAGAAGAAGCAGTGGATATTGAAATGTTATCTTCACCTTACTGGTGTCAGACATTTTCTCCCGTGTTAGCTGAATCAAACTCATGCTGCGATCTCCCTCGGGATTTCAGGGAGACACTAAGAAGCAAGAAAGTTCACGCACCGATCTAAGCACTGATCACGTGGGCTGGTAATAATAAACACCACGTGTCTCTGCAGGTAATGCTCGATATGAACCACGCTTGTATCACCTCATTTCAGGAAGTCAAAGGCAAAATAGCTCACAATGCATGAACTTGGCAGCCTTTATCTTATAAAATGATTACAAACAAGCAAGCAACGGTGTGTGTACGTGTGTAGGTGTGTGTGTGTGTCACACCCAAGGTAAATGATAATATTGAGGTGAATGTGGATTCTCTGAAGATGCATCACAGAAATACGAAACTGTTTGTGTAACAAACAAATTAGGATCCTTCCACCGAAGGTAAAGTGATGTTTACACGTCTGTGAACTGGCCGGGTTGATGGATGCTAGATTTGAATTTCATGTAAATTACACATTATTTCTGTCTGATCACGTGTTGCATATGAGTTTGTTCTGTCACAATACATGACGCAGACCTACATTTTGCCATTTGGCGTGTAACTACTGTAAAAAAGCTGATTGGTTCAGCTGGAACAAGAGAATCATTGCTTTGGAGCGCTTTAAAAAAAAAAATCATAATATGACATTTTGAGTAATTTAACATGTTTAGAACCAATTATTTGCTATCAAACACCCTAAAGGAAATACACAAAAAACAACCCACATCTGCTTCTTAATCAGTTTCCTCTACTTATTTAAAATGTCAGATTAGCTCGGGACTGGAGCCGACCACACAAAGAAATTTAATGGCTGCAGGACATTGGCAGTGTGTTTTGATCATTCTTAGTTAAAATTCTTAGTTAATATTTTTTTTTGTTCATCATCTTCAGTATTTCCTTCAATATCATCTGTTTAAAAAGGTCATGACTGAAGCTTTGCTGCTTTTATGTTTCCTTAGTGATCCTAATCATTGTTTACAATAACATCCTTTAATGTCATATTTAAAAAAAATATCATAAGTCAACATTTAAAGTGTAGTATCATTAGGTTTTCTCCACGTCATGTTAGCTAGCACACAATGAGTCACTGGTTTTAGTTTGATATGCTATAATCATGTGCACTACTCAATAAAACAGGACTATGCTAATAAAAAAAAGGAGCTGAGATTTGATGTTCCTGCTCTGTACTCCAGCACCCTGACAGGGCATTAATCAGTTCAAACAGGCTTAAAATTGAATTAATACTGACATATAATATTTAGGGAAGGTTTAAAAAAAAATCCTGTCTTAGTGAGAGCAACTACACTTGCTGGCAGCAGCAAAATATAAATCTGTTAATCCTCACAATCTTTTTAATTTAATCTTTTTAACTGAACCGTCAGCAACAGGCGCGCAACAGTCTTTAAGTGCTCGTTGTAATCATTGATTATCAAAATTAATTCTGTTAGTGTGTTACATAAATAGAGGATTAGGTGGATAATCATTATAATAAACATAAACACACATTATGCAACACTTAATTCCAAAATAGTTGGGGCACCGTGTAAAATGTAAATGGCAACAAAATGCAATGATTTGGAAACCTCCTGAGAGCAAATTTTAATCACAATCGAAAACATGGTTAACGTGAGACATTTTACTATTTCATACATAATTTCAGCTCATTTTGAATTTGGCAGTAATATAGCCCAACAGGGTTCACTGTGGCATCCATAAATGCAGGTTAAACCTTTATTGTACAGACAAGCAGCCAAAGGTGAACACAATCCAGAAATGCTGTCGTCTTCTCTAGAGTCTTCTTTAGAGGAAAATATGCTCCCATAATGTCTTTTTTCAGAGAAGGCTGTGTGCATTTAAGCTAGACAAAGCTAAACTAAAGTGCCTACTGCAGCTATCGTGGCACGGCTTGGCAGCAGAAGACTCCAGATTCGAAGCATCATGATACAAATAATACAACAAAGAAGACACGGGACTTTTTAGCAGCAAGAGTCCTCTATCAAACAAAAATGGACCAACATTCATCTCCAAAACTCCAGCAGCTGGTCTCCCAGATGTTTACCGACTGAGGTGAGATGCTTAAAATGGTACATCTTCTTAATTTAAACAGTGACTGTTTTATATGTTGTACTGTGGACAACATATAAGATTCAGCTTTTATTTACATTTTTTACAGCATCCCAACTTTTGTGGAATTGGGGATATATTAGTATTTAACCAAATGACCACATTTTTTCCTTTCAAACTTACTCACCAGGCTGTACGCTCTCACACTCTTGCGTGTTACACTTTCGGGTGCTCTCAGGCGGTGGCTCGTGGTGACATTGAGCTTGATCAACTTCTCCATCCGTCTCAGCCCTGGTGTCAACACATTTAATAAGTCGATGCTGCACTCCAACTCCGCAAGAAGCTGAACACTGCAAGAAGAGAGGTAAACAATTTTAATGTGTTTTAAAGGCGAGTGAAAAAAATCTTACTGTACAAAAATCTTGTACAGTAATATCAGTGTTCCCCAAACTCTTCTCCGAGTTTATGATTGACAATTAAGGGCCACATTTCAACTGACACCAGTAAAAATATTACAAGATGTGCAGAACTGCTTCAGCTGTCAGTTAAGAGGATAGTATATTTTTGACATTCTCAATCTAAAAGGTGTATCTGAGAGGCTACACTGCCTCAGCGCTCCTGATTGGCCCCAATTCACTGATTCTGACGTTACTGATTCTCCCTAAACTCTACTCAAACACTTGTGCTGCTCATGTGGGTGTCTCATGAAATCCCCTGAAAGACTCTGGTCGGGTGACCAGGTTATATTGGCAATACACTGTGCATAGTCTGCAATGAACTCTTTTATAGGATTGCAATTTTTGTTTAAGGATTTCTACTTCAGGAAAACCCCCCAAAAAAACACTGTATGAAATGAAGTATGAAATATCCATGATAGCAGGATGGACGTCAAATTATTTTGTAGCCTTCTATGCAAGGTACTCGTGATCCTTTCGTACCTCAAGCAATAATGCTTCATCAATGACAGGGATGCTCTCATGATTTTGGTTTTTAAATGCAATCAACAATGCCTACGTAGTACCTGTCCCCATGATCCGGTAAGCCACTGAGCACAAGGATGGCTATTACATGACTGGATGGTGCTGGGCTCGTGGTCTCTGTCGCATTGATCCTCCTCTGGACAGGTGACGATACGCTGCTGCTGACCTCCTCCGCACACCTCAGAGCACTGAACAACCCAGAGCACAACAGCAAACACATGGAGGCTGTAAATCTCAGTGTTTAGGTCAACTGATTGATTCTATGGATTTCAGACATTAAACAAATCCAAGGGGATTACAGAGATGTTGAAAAATCCACAAAACACAGCACCGAATTTTAAAAAAGAACAGTTATCCCCCCATTAAAAACACCCGAGTACAACAAAAATAATTTGATGGCTTAAGTAAAAATTGAAAATAGATTCCATAAATACGCCACAGCCTGACACCTATAAGGCTCTTTGGTTTTCAGCATCTAGATGTGTAACGACACATCTAGATGTGTCGTTACACATAGCATTGGTATGTGCCTTTCATAGCATTGGTAAAAGAAAAAAAAAACATCACGGCTGTGTTACTAGCACAACACACCTACACCAAATCATGACAGCCATGTGGACGCACCTCTATTATCTGTCAACTATATTGAGGAGCATGCCCATATTGTACAAGTAATAGAAGCTCTGCTCTTATACTTTGATGTGTAAAGCCTTACAGCCTTGACTGAGATGACTGCAAAGCTTAGACGCAAGAAGAAATTTAAATTCAACAAGGAATTACTACAGATGACATTTAATGCCCTTTTTTCCCTCTAAACTTTCCAAGAAGCTAATTTTTTTAAAATTGATTAGATAAAAATTAAATTGTGGAGGCTTCTTCGACATTGATAATCCATTAACTGTGACCATTTTTGTTACGTAAAGATTATGAGGTAAACCACTTAAAAGAACAAAGTCTTTGTCTTTAACCCTGCAGCCAAAGTCATATTCTTGAGTGCAGGCAATTATAGACAAACACAGTGTGTCTACCAGCTGACTGTCTTTCAGATTTTTTCCTTTTTTCCACTCCAATGATAAAATCTAATGTTGCATTGCCTTCAATTTTATTGAATTGAGAAATTTTATCTGTGTATACAGAACTACTTTTCATCACAAAGTCACTAACCCTTTGTTTTATATTACTGACCTGACCCCAGGAGGAGGTGTACCATTCAAGACATGGCTGAAGGTTACAGGGCATCGTTGTTTGGGGCCTGGAGGACATGGCTCGGCAGTGGAAAGGTCGAAGGGGTCTTTGGTCCCTCAGGTCAAAGCACTGAACCTCCCGCAATTTAATGCCGCCTTCACAATAGTTGGAGCACTGTGAAATCACATGGCCCAACAATTAGAGACAGAGTTTAGTCTTCTGGCACTGTGCTCCCCCCCGAATTTGGCCACGTGTTTTTTGTACCAGCAGACTTGCTCCATTTAAAGGCCTTTAAGCCAAACTGTCGTCTTTTCCACTTTTTGTTCATCTTTTTTCTGTTGTGCCTGAAAGAGCACATGCCAGTAAGCAGTAGCTATGTGTTGTGTTGAGCTTACCAGTAATAGTTTTGTGTAACAGTTGAGAAACGGCTGCAATTTCAGTGTGTTAGCCCATTTTCAATGTAATGTTAGCCTTGAGCTAACTGCTAGACACCTGGGGCAAATAATCAGTAAAGTTTTCGGGATATGTTTTGTGTTTACGTGAGATGTGCATGAAGTTTAATGACTCAGTGTTTGATATTGTAAAAGCAAGTCAATGACATCATAAATATAACGTGTTGTTTTTTTTCTTTCTGTATCACAGTGCTTCTGACAGTAAACAGTTAAAATGTACCAGATGACTCCTGGATGCGGACTTGTTGTTAGAAATCAGCTTCACACCTTAGTGAAGGCAGAAAAGGCACAACTTCACTTACTTCCAAGGTCTACAAAGAGCAGAAAGTCTAAAGAGGATGAATCATCAGCAACACTTTCAGTATAAAGAGCAGCTTTATTATCTTGCTCTTTATTAGCTTGTAGCCTTCATTAGGGTAACCCATGAATATAAAGAAGCTTATTTGCAATGTGATTTTAATGTGTTTTTTCCACCCCAGAAAGCTGGTATCTAGTCAGGTTAGTCAATGGATGGCTTTAAAAATGGATTACCAGCAATTCTTGTTGCCTTTAATTTAGTATAACTTAAACCAGATGATCAGAAGTGTATTAATCCATGAAATCTTTAAACAGCAAGGACAACTTTCTTCTCATTGCCCAACCTGTCCAAAAAGGTACAACTTTAACCTATCACTCTCAGTTTTACACAGAGAGCTGGAAACAAGAAGATTTAACACAAACAAAATGATGGTTTTCTTCTGCCTTTTGTACCATTTCCATATGGTGCTCGTTTTCTTACCCAAATCTACGTTTACAGAACTACACAACTCGATTTCTTCCGTTGTATGGAACAGGTCCATTCCAAAAATATTTTCACATCACTCGTTTCTCTAGTGCTGGTTTAGCTTACTGGGTTGGACAGACGACCCATAAGTATACAGACATTGGTCTTTCTTCTGTCTTCTCTCTTCTACCCCATTACAGAGTCAAACTGTCTCTGTATGTATTATTGTAGGATCTACCTTACAATATAAAGTGCCTTGAGGCGACTGTTGTTGTGATTTGGCGCTAGATAAATACAATTGAACTGAATTGAACTGAACTTGGCAAAGTAACAATGGTCTAGCTCTTTTTTAAGAGATCTTTTTGTAAAATGAACACTCGTGTTTACTTGAGGCAGATTTATTTATGAATTGTTTTTTTTATAAATATTTTATAAATTAGCAGTTTTCTTAGTAAGCATTTCAGGCTCCAATATCTAACAGCCAGTAACGATATGGATGAAAAACTTGGTTTACTTCTATGCAAAAGGTAATATGTCTAAAGTCTGCACTAAGATTGAGAGTATAAATCCATCCTCGTAGGGAAAAAACATGGCAACAGGATCCATGGCACCTTTGTGCCATTGGCAGCAGGATCCATGGCACCCGGGGAGGTCAGGGGAATGAAAACATTCCCCTGACCTCCCCGGGGAATGTTTTCATATTTCTCTTTGTATTAAACAAAGTCTGATTAAGTTTAAATTGGTACATCATTTGCACTGCTCAACGGTGAAACTTGTAAAAAAACATATCCTAATGTTACCCCAGCATGTTTACACTGCCACAAAGCTCCAGCTACTAGCTCATATGTTTTGGGACTGGGAATTTTTGAAGATTTTCTTTCAAAGCCCTGTCATTTTTGTGCAGAAAAACAATAACACTGTCCATACATCTTCATTTTCAAGCTCTCTTTTTTTTTTAGAGCTCATGGTTCCTGCAGCACAACCAAAAACAATCGCTTTTGCATCTTTAATGGCCTGAAAACATTTTCTCTCTGACAAACCTCCATCTTTCAACATGTGGATGAAAGAAACGCTTTCTGTGACTTTTCATTGAATGTGTAAAAAAAGAAAAGGCGATGATGTTTATTCCTTCCATAAATGTATACTATCTTTATCTTATTCATATCCACCTCCATGTATTATATCAAAGCTGTTTTCTTTTTCTTTCTATCATGTATCTGTAATCCCAGGGGGGTGGGGAACATTGCATCGGTTTGTTTTTTTGTTATTGAAAAACTATAAAATACAGCTGCAAAAAAATAAGTCTACAGCCAAGTCTACGACACTGAGCTCAATGCAAACATAACATCAAAATGCCAACATGCCCACATTTATTACACCATGCATAATGTTAGCTGTTGTCCAACTTTGAACTAGAATATCAGACACAAAGCTTTGACTTGCAAATCCAGTCAGAGATATTAGAGTTCAGTCTAGACCAAAGTCCTAGACAAATCACCGTTGCCTAAAATCCTGCCGTAATAAAAAATAGTAAATAGAAAAGTCCACCTTATTACAATTTTATTTATTTAACTTTTGATTTGTATATGATATATACATAGATATGATATATAAAACAAGTAGTCTCACCTTACTCCATTCCCCAATTTTCCATGTAGAGCATGGGCGCAGGTAACACCTCTGGGCAGGTGCGGGCCTCTTTGCGGGATCACAGTCCGACTGTGATCCAGTACTGCAAGCCAAAGTTCTCCAGATAGCACCGAGTCCACAGGTGGTGGAGCACTGCTCGTAAACATAATAACTCATATTAGAATCATTTTGTGCTGCACAATTTGATGGCTGGATGCACAAAGAACACCAGCACGCGCAAGAAAAGCTTGTGGATAAGAACACATTTGAAATTTAGAGATGTTTTCGGTATTAAAGCAGTTTATTATGTACGTTGACGCCGTGTTAACCCTAGCTCAAATCTTGTCCCTAAAGAATGAAGATAATGCTTTTATTTTGTGTTTTTTATTTGCCTGGAAAAGAAAAGGAGGTGTAATGTGTAAATTATTTCATACATACAGCACTCCAGTTGCCAGCAATCCAGTAGGCAGCTGCAGTGTTTTGTGTGTGGGCGTAAGTTTGGACAGATGTTAGGACAGCTGGAACGGTTGGCAAAAAGGCCACAGCAGGTGTGGGCGACTCCGAGTCTTGTGCTGATGTTGTGCTGTGTTGAGGAGTGGCTCCTGAGCTTGTTGAAACCTGGTATGAAGAGCCAGGATCACTGTTAATGCCGCTCCTCACCACGGGTGGAAAGGCTATTTCGTTGTAGTCATAATTCGCTACATCAAACAACGGAGCTTGAGATGTGGGATACGTTCCAGTTGTTTTAGTGAACTCTGGCTTTGACGGAATCGGTTTCATCGTATGCGTTGGGAAATCAGCTGGAGAAAACTGAGTAGGAGGTATGATTGCTGTTCCAGTTAATGATGTGGAGGCCTCTTGGTTACCTGAGATGAGCAAAGAGGAAACAGGGGGAGGAATGGATTTCTCAGAGGCAGGAAGTGAGGTTGTGCTGAGGTCTCTGTCGGTATCTCGTGAATAATTCTCGGTAGTGGCGTATAATGTATCAAAATTAGTCTGATCCGTGTTGACGTCATCTATTGTAAAGGCATTTGAAAATAATGTTGACCGACTGGGTTGAGGTATTTCTGCAGTATTTTCATCCAGTTGAACTTCAGTCTTAATTTGAATTGTAGTTTCTGATGTGGGGGGACCTGAAGGTTCTGGACTCTCGACATCCTCCTGGTCTGCAGAGATATAGTCATAATTATCATATTCCTTTGTTTCCTGAGCCCCTTCAACAGTAGAGTCAGGAGTACTGATAGCTGTTTGTTGTCTCGGAGTAGAAACAGTCTGCTTTGGAGTCATAGTGACATCCTCAGTGTCATTCTCCTCCTCACTGAAGCTGTCATAGTTATTTTCAGCCTCCTCTGCATATTGCCCCCATTTCACATCCTGTAAAGGATGCTTTGTAGTGGAACCCAGACTAGGCACTGCACTAATGTTTTCAGGCAGCCACAGAATGCCATGCTTCTCTGCCGCTGGTTTTGATTGCTGAGTTGTAGACAATAGTGGAGAGTGAGTGGTTGACACAGGCAGAAGAAAATCCTCAGAAAGATAGTCATCCAAGTTTTCAGAATTTGATTGCAAAACCTCTTTTGCCGCTGCATTTTTACTGCCCTTTGTTACGTTCACTTTTGTGTTCTGAGGATTTTCGGTTTCCAAAGTGTAGGCAGTGGGCTTTGGAACGGCTGAAGTAGCTGTGGGAGTGGCTGCAATTTCTATGTGAGCACCTTCTTTCACACTGTGGGTTGGCTCGACCTCCTGCGAAACACTCAAACCATGACTGACTGAATTGTTTTCATTGCTCTCAAAGTCATCTGACAAGTCTTCATGGAAGTTGATAAAGTTATAGTCATAGTAAAAATCGTCCACTGGGACATAGTTGTCTTGAGAGTGATCAGTATTTTCAATGTTGTTGTGGTAGTGGAAATCTCCCTCAACGATGTCATTAAGGTCGTTATGAACTCTTGGCTGCTCTCTGGTGGTGCTGTACTTGGCAGGAGTTTTGACTTCGGGTATGGGGTTTATTTCATTAAGCACTTCTTTGCTGGACCAGCCACTTCCAGACCAGTCGAAACCTCCAAAATTATCGACAATCTGTGGACATTCCTGGATGTAGCAGGTACTGACAGCTAAAGGTTTCTTTTGGGGGTCACAATCAACCCCTGTGTTTCTAGAGCAGGTAACATTACGGTGACGTACTCCACTTCCACAAGACAGTGAACACTGTAAGAGGAAAAAAAAAGAAAAGACCAAAGCATTATTAAGCCATGTTACAGCTCTGTAGATTTACAATGTGCTTAAAAAACATAACAAAGACTATAAAGTGTGTAAAGCTCTGTTGGAAAACAATATGATGATGTCTTCCATAGCACTGGTACCCGCATCAAGCTCAGGTTTAAGAGGTGTTCCAGGACAACTGGGCAGCAAAGGACTTCAGGACCTTAGGACTGATGAGATCGGGGGTCTAGACTTAGTGTAGATGATCCAGCTGTCACCTCACCAGTCATGACAGCCATGTGTCTAGGCAGGTTAATCTGAGAGGAGGATGGACAGCAGGGAGTTCTGAAATGGAGGTAGCTGAGGAAGGCTAAGGAGGTGTTAAGATTGGTGCTGTGTGGGGAAGGGCATCAGCCATACCTCCACTTAATGCTATGTCTTTCTCAACTAGTCCTTGTCACAAACAGGCTGAGCAGTTAAGACTGAAGGAGATGAATATCGAAACCATACATTTATGGTCATCCTTCAAACAGCTGTGGAGAAACAATTTGATCTGGACAAAAGATTTCCATATATCCATTCATAAAGACCTGGCAAAACTAATAAAGTACAGAGAAATGCTGAGAATAGGGAGAGGTCAGGGTATAAATGCTCACATTTAAACACCCTTAAATCTGGCTTCTTGCCTTATTCCACACTGTGTCTATATGTAATAGAGTCAGAGAATAGTTACACAAAAGACATTTAAGCAACCAGCAGTGTCTTAAATGATCAGTAACACTAAATGTGTATAACAACTGAAATGTATTTCAAAAAGCTTGAGATGTGAAAATTTTCTGTGTGAATGAATGCTTTCAAAATAGAAAAAACTAGAAAACTTTCTCCACAATAAGTAAATAATTCATTTTCCCCAAATGTGAAGGTTGCTGTAAGTAATTCTGGTTAAACCTGAACCTCAGATTCTGACCCACACTCACCTTTGACCAGCTGCCAGTGGTCCAGTCTGCTGGGCAGGGGATGTGTGTGTTGCAGGAGGATAGTGACTCAGGTTTAGGGATGTGTTCACAGTTACTGGGCTCCAGGGCTTTCTGCTCCTCCGCACTTAATGCTTGAATGCAAAGAACTGTCCTTTTAGTTTGGCCTGAGCTCCCACAGGTCGCTGAGCATTTCTGCCACTCCCCAACCCACCATCTACACAACAAGACAGAAAGATTACACTGATTTCAAATGCAATGCTATCCTTTGTGTAGAATAAGAGTGTATTTAATGACTGTGACAATAAAGATGAGTCTTTGTGGTTTTACATGCATACATGCATACATGCATATATATACATACATATACATACATATACACACACACATATATATATATACACACACACATATATATATATATATACACACACACAAAAGTCAGAGCTCTTTTGAGCCAAACATCCCTTTAACGTTAACTAGTGATGACTTCATGAACTTCTTCACAAATAAAATTTTTATCATTAGAGAAAAAATTACCAATAATCATCCCACAGATGTAATATTATCTACAGCTACTCTTAGTACCATTGATGTTAAGTTAGACTCTTTTTCTCCAATCGATCTTTCTGAGTTAACTTCAATAATTACTTCCTCCAAACCATCAACGTGTCTTTTAGACCCCATTCCTACAAAACTGCTCAAAGAAGTCCTGCCATTGATTAATTCTTCGATCTTATATATGATCAACCTATCTCTAATAATCGGCTATGTACCACAGGCCTTCAAGGTGGCTGCAGTTAAACCTTTACTCAAAAAGCCATCTCTAGACCCAGCAGTCTTAGGTAATTATAGGCCAATCTCCAACCTTCCTTTCATATCAAAAATCCTTGAAAGAGTAGTTGTCAAACAGCTAACAGATCATCTGCAGAGGAATGGTTTATTTGAATAGTTTCAGTCAGGTTTCAGAGTTCATCACAGCACAGAAACAGCTTTAGTGAAGGTTACAAATGATCTTCTTATGGCCTCTGACAGTGGACTCATCTCTGTGCTTGTCCTTCTTGACCTTAGTGCAGCATTCGATACTGTTGACCATAATATCCTATTAGAGCGATTAGAACATGCTGTAGGTATTACAGGTACTGCACTGCAGTGGTTTGTATCATATCTATCTAATAGACTCCAATTTGTGCATGTAAATGGAGAGTCCTCTTCACACACTGAGGTTAATTATGGAGTTCCACAGGGTTCAGTGCTAGGACCAATTCTGTTTACATTATACATGCTTCCCCTAGGCAGCATCATTAGAAGACATAGCATACATTTTCACTGCTATGCAGATGACACCCAGCTCTATCTGTCCATGAAGCCAGATAACACACACCAATTAGTTCAACTGCAGGAATGTCTTAAAGACATAAAGACTTGGATGGCCACTAACTTTCTGCTTCTTAACTCAGATAAAACTGAGGTCATTGTACTCGGCACTGAAAAGCTTAGAAATATGGTATCTAACCAGATTCTTACTCTGGATGGCATTACCTTGGCCTCCAGTAACACTGTGAGGGACCTTGGAGTCATTTTTGACCAGGATATGTCCTTCAACGCACATATTAAACAAATATGTAAGACTGCGTTCTTCCATTTGCGCAACATCTCTAAAATTAGAAATATCCTGTCTCAGAGTGACGCTGAAAAACTAGTTCATGCATTTATTACTTCCAGGCTGGACTACTGCAATTCATTATTATCAGGATGTCCAAAAAACTCACTGAAAAGCCTTCAGCTAATCCAAAATGCTGCAGCAAGAGTACTGACAGGGACTAGAAAGAGAGAGCATATTTCTCCTGTTTTGGCTTCTCTTCATTGGCTTCCTGTTAAATCCAGAATTGAATTCAAAATCCTGCTCCTCACATACAAGGTCTTAAATAATCAGGCCCCATCTTATCTTAATGACATTGTAGTACCATATCACCCTATTAGAGCACTTCGCTCCTGCTCTGCAGGCCTACTTGTTGTTCCTAGAGTATTTAAAAGTAGAATGGGAGGGAGAGCCTTCAGTTTTCAGGCCCCTCTTCTGTGGAACCAGCTTCCAGTTTGGATTCGGGAGACAGACACTATCTCTACTTTTAAGATTAGGCTTAAAACTTTCCTTTTTGCTAAAGCATATAGTTAGGGCTGGACCAGGTGACCCTGAATCCTCCCTTAGTTATGCTGCAATAGATGTAGGCTGCCGGGGGATTCCCATGATGCATTGAGTTTTTTCTTTCCAGTCACCTTTCTCGCTCACTATGTGTTAACAGACCTCTCTGTATTGAATCATATCTGTTATTAACCTCTGTCTCTCTTCCACAGCATGTCTTTTATCCTGTCTTCCTTCTCTCACCCCAACCGGTCGCAGCAGATGGCCGCCCCTCCCTGAGCCTGGTTCTGCCGGAGGTTTCTTCCTGTTAAAAGGGAGTTTTTCCTTCCCACTGTCGCCAAAGTGCTTGCTCATAGGGGGTCATATGATTGTTGGGTTTTTCTCTGTATCTATGAAGCGCCTTGAGGCGACTTTTGTTGTGATTTGGCGCTATATAAATAAAATTGAATTGAATTGAATTGAATATATACACACACACACACATATACGCACACACACACACATATACACACACACATATATACACACGCACACACACACACACACACACATATACACACACACATATATACACACACACACACACACACACACACACACACACACATATACACACACACACACACACACATATACACACACACACACACACACATATATACACACACACACACACATATATACACACACACACACACATATATACACACACACACACACATATATACACACACACACACACATATATACACACACACACACACATATATATATATATATATATATATACACACACACACACACACACACACACACACACACACATACATATATATATATATATTAGGGGTGCAACGATACAACAAAATTCACGGTTCGGTTCGGTTCGATACTTTGGTGTCACGGTTCGATATTTTTTCGATACAAAAAAAATGTTCATGCCTTTTTATTAATTTGTCATTTATTAAATTTTCACGGCACATTCTGCACCACATCTCTGTGCGTTCATCATTTGTTTGAAGCCAGCTCACCTCCTGCAACCACTTTTCCGAGAATACGTGCTTCTTTTGTGGTTCGGACTCCTTCTGACATTTCTTTGGAGGTGGAGGAACATCACAGTAATTGCTTAAAGGAGCTTCTTCGACATCTTTAAGAGTTCTAAACAAATGTCTGTCCTCCTCCTGAAAATCTTATGTACGCAAACACGCGTTGCAACTTCTTATCTTGTGCGGGTTTTTATTTTGACAGCAAATGCGCACCTGCGGACCACTTATGTGCAGCCCTGGTTATTTAGCTCGTCATATTGCAGCCACAGAAATTCTTTTGTCCATGAAACCATAAAGCTGCACTTTCTTTTTGCCTTATAGTCTGACTTGTCATAACCTTTCCGTTTTGTCACTTCTTCACCCTGACCTGTCTTATTTGGCTCAGCAGAACTAAAATATATATCCTGCTGCTTTTACACAGGCACTAACATAACGCTCAGCGATTCTCTGCGCGATCAACCTCTCACATGTTTAAGCTGCAGGAGATTTCACTTGTCATGTTTGCATAGTAAGCTAACGATTGATAAGACGATGTCAGAGGAATTGGTGCGCAAATTATCATCACTCACCAATCAGTACTGTCGCTTTCTATACACAGTTCACGCGATTGCAAAGTGAAAGCAAAAAACAAGCGCAAATTCAAACGTGATTTCAGTATGTCACATATTGACAGTGGCCGATGCCAATGACATAATTACCCAGCTACATTTCCGAAAGAATGCAAAAGCATTGACATATATTTTTCCTTCCTACGATAGGCCGACGGGCAGGGCAGAGATAGATTTTGGTAGCCCGACTGGAAAAAAGCCCCAGGACGTCGGGCTAGCGATTTTGCGAGCCCTGTATCTGATTGAGGAATCACTCATCTTTGGAAAAGAGAGTTTATTATGGAGAAATGTCTCTTTCCAAAATAAAAGCTATACTATACGCTTCTTCTGGGCTATATTCTCAGCAGCATATTAAACATATCAGGTCCCCATAAGGAGAATCATGTGCTAACGGCTGTCTAAATGACTCGGGTAAAGTTTGTAGCATGCGTGCTTGTTTTTGTCTGCTTCCACTTGTCTTTGCACTAGGATGATGTAGGAGTAAATGTGCAGTCATATTGGTTGTGTTCCCACTAGTGCTGTCAGCGTTAATCTGAAATGACGTTAAGGTCACAACACGGCAAATCTCCGTTAACGAGCTACCGCGGATCGCCTCATGAGTGGGGCTGGAAGACAACACATTAACGAGCTAACTGCGCTAACACACTAGTTCCCACCAATTGAGCATTGCTGGCACATCCAACATACTGTTTTACTTTTGTCCATGACACGCTTACCTTCAGGGTCATACTTCACATAAAAACCAAAATAGTTCCAAACGCCAGATCTGAATGAGGGTGGGGGAGGTTCAATTTGCCATGTTGCAAGAGCTTAACTTCTGTCTAGCTAGCTTGCCCTGCGCTCAGTGAATCTGTGTTTGACTACTCCGCCTAGGCTGCACTGTCGAGCGCAGATCCACTGAGCGCTCAACACAGACAGCATCGTCAGAAGGAAAGTTGATAAAATAAATTAAAAATGTTGTATCGTTCGATACATATGCGTACCGAACCGAAAGCACTGTATCGAACGGTTCGATATCGATATGAGTATCGTTGCACCCCTAATATATATATATATATATATATATATATATATATATATATATATATATATATATATATATATATATATATATATATATATATATATATACATACATATATATATATATATACATATATATACATATACACATATACATATATACACATATACATATATATATATATATATATATATATATATATATATATATATATATATATAAAAATATATATATATATATATTTTAAAAAAAATATATATATATATTATATATATATATATATATATTTTTTTAAAATTATCATGCAGCGATGTAGTGAGCATTCATTGTATATTTGTTTTTGTTTTTTTTGTTTTTCAAAGTTATGTTTGACATTTAGTTTCAAGCAAAAAAAAAGGCTTTTATGCATACATAACAGTATTTTTACCCTTTATATTGCTCATTTTTTTACAGTGAGAATGTATCCAACCATCCATCATGAATATAAACCTCGCTGCCTGTATTTGATGTGCGTCTGTTGTAATTGACTTTTATAGATTTCCATCAACACTGGAAATAAATATTCTAAAAAAAATCAGTTATAGAGTTTCTACATGCAAAATCTTTACTGGCATGTTTTACATCTAACAGAGAAATAAAGATGATATTTTTCACTCACTTTTTAACAAGGCATGGCAACAGCAGGGAGCTCTGCATATTTGATTTGTGTAAATTTATTTTATTTGCCTGCTGGCTATTTCACTTCTCTTGTCTTGTCCAATTAAAAAAAAGAAGTCAAAAGGTAATTTTTTCAAAAAAAGAAAACACATAAAAACCAATTTGTCTTCAAAGGCTTGAAAAAGTAAATTAAAATAAATGTCAAACTGCAATTTTTGAGTTAATTAAAACTGTTACAACATGGAAATTTATTCTATAGAATAATATTAAACTTGCTGTAACTTTAGGTTTGGCAGCTTTGATTGTTTGATGATTGTAGAGCACGCAGAATTTTTTGTGTGTGCGAGTGTTAAAGTACCAACACTGCACGCGTCCTTTTGTAAACCTGGGAGACAAAAAAACCCCAACTCACATGGCTGGACAAGGATCCTTATTACAGCTGGTTTGGTTGTGGTCAAGTCGGGTTAAGTGGTCACAGAAGTGCTCCTTAACTATCCCAGTTGTCTTTTCCACACAGTGGATAATCTGCCTCTGAACACCTGCAATACAGAAGAGAGAAACTTTCTGTGACACCTAGTACACAACTTATAAATGACTATGAGAAACAAAACAAAAAGTGTCAACATATTTATCCGTTACACATTTTAAAAACAGAATCCGACACCAAGGGCTGTAAAAAGATGTTAACAGACCAGCCAGGTGGTTTCACTGTTCGATTATTAATTTAAACTAAAGGATTACATTGAAAGGATTTACAACATAATTAAAAATATGGGTGGAAGTGGAAAAACAGAGCTGCCCATTTTAACGTACATTTTATTTGCAAACCCGTTCCGTAGCTTTCACAACAAAAGTAATTTTGAACCATTTAACATTAAGAAAAAAGACTGCTACACTGGCACATTTGTGTTTTGATTCAATCACTTCATTGTGAAATGGTGTATGCTGAGATAAATGCTGCGAGCAATGTAAATGAGCCAAAAAACAAAGATGAAGAAGAAAAAACGTATGAAACACATTTTGAATCTTTGCTTTAAATCCATTTTTCAGAACATCACTTTAAACCCTAACATAGTCAAAGCCCATTCCAGTTGATTTTAGTTCATGGAGGGGTTGGTAATATGTTTACCAAACACGAATTTACAACAGTATCACACAATTAGTCTTAAAACCCACAAAAACCCAGTATTTACAACACTGTCAAGTTAAGCCACCATGTTGCAACTGACTGAAGGCGACTGAGGCCAGACTGGTGGCTGAAAGCCAGCATTGCTGGCAAGCCTGACTGGACAGAGGTACCAAGATGGGGTTCTCCAAGCTGTAGCTGTGCCACTCTTGTGGCTGCACACTGTCCTGTGGCTATTTCAGCAGGACAATGCCTCCTGTCAGAGTAGCGCCAGCCTTTCAGGATGACTCATATCCAAAACCTTCCTTGGTCAGCATTCAGTCCCGTTGTTCCTCCTATTGAAAATACCTGGGGACACGCTGGCTCGAGGTGTTCATGAGAAGCATCACAGTCAATAAACCATTTTGCAGATAAACCAAGAATCTGCATTTTTGTGACTAATATATAAATATTTGATCTAAATCCATATGCCTGTGGTTAAGCAGTAAAGAGCTATCGTTCTATTTCAAACATATGGATAACCAATAACAGATTTATAAACACACTAGTAAAAGTAATTTAATGGCAATGATTAAAACAAGGTAAATAAAAATAGTGACTCAAGATGAGTTAAGAAGAAAGGAAGAAAGAACTGTGAAAAAATGTAAAAAACGTTTTAATGATGATAGGTTTCCTTTATTTAAGCGATCTATAGAAAATTTTAAAGCCATTTTTTAAAAATCTCTGTAGGCAGAGTGTTTGAAATATGTGCATGTTTAAACGTGAAAGGATTCTGATTAAATATTAAACGTTTGAACAGTCCTGTTGAATTTTAACAGTATGCTGAGTACCAACTGCTCCTGTTACAGTGATACCTTTGCTTTTCCGTGTAAAAAATATAACGAAAAATCGACCAAATTCTCAAAGCTTCTCAAAGCCTGTGTCACGTAGCTCTTCTCATCCAATATTTTACAAATTTGTTGGTTGTTAATTTTAGCCACCTGACGCTAAATGGTTACACCACAAGAAAAGATATCAACAGAATCGTGGTGTGCATATACGGATGGTGAGTCTTTATGGTTTCAAAAAGCACTGCACTAACTGTACCTAATAGGCTGACAACAGGTTCATCTCATGTGATAACGCTCTCCATCATTCCTCTCCTTCTCCTGAGGGGACTTTCATCCTGTCGAAGCAGAAGACAACCCTCAGCTCACAGCGCCCTCCGCTCTGATCCTGCTGAGGACCACAATGCACATTTGATAGCTAATTTACACCTTCATAGATACGTCTTAAGGGTCATGAAAGCTATGTGAGATTGGAAGCTGCACAGAGACAGAAAGAAGAAAAGAAAGTATATGGGGGAAAAATACAGAGAAACACCCCATATTGATGACATGATGTTTGTGGCTAAATTTAAACACTACTTGGACAAATAATGTTCTCTTATCATGAATTCTTGGTACACCGAGAAGCTTATGAATGTGGGTAAAACAGGGACACCCAGGGAAGGTAAAGAATCACCAGCTAGATATACCATTGTACTGTCTTGTTATTGTGTACTAACTAACGAATACTAAAGCAGATGAGGTTACTGTATTAGCTCTTCTGTACTTCTGCTGCTGCTGCCCTTATAGCATTTTCAGAATTAAGCCTTTCACTTCCAAATCTCTGAATCCCACCAAGTCTAGACAGCCCACTCAGTAAAATGATTTCCATCAAATATGCAGATGTTTCAGCTTTGGTCATCGGGATGAAGAAACTGAGTGGCATCCAAATATCTCTGATGAAAAATGAATCATGTTTTAAAGCCAGGAGCGATCTGAACTCTGGGAAGAAATGGTCAACAAACACAAGGAAAACATGGACACGCCACATTAAGAAGAGCGCTGTTATATCGTGAGGCTCAGACTTTTTTCCTGTATAGCGGCGATATTTATCACTGAGTCACCACGCTATAAAAAATTGTCCTCTTTGAAAAAACAAAACAAAAAGACTAAACAATAAAGCATTATCAATACTTTAGTAAAGGAACACAATGTGGTTTGTGTGCAGTGTTTACTTGAAGCGAGGCTCAATAGGAATTTCCTCGCTGGTGGTTGTAAAGTGATATTTATGAAAGGATCAACAAAGACAGTAATGAAAGACACTCGGTGAAGCTTGTTATTGTTACAAGTATTGGCATGATTAAATTCATCCAAGGTCATCACTCTTGAAAATGCATTTGAAAGCAAAGTCAAATCTGATTTTTCATTTGTCTCCGAGAACAGGACACCAGTTTCACTGATTTAGTTTCATTATCATTGAAAAGTCTCTGACTGATCTTCAAGCTCAAAACAACACCCCTATTTGGGAGGTTAATACAGATTTCCAGCTTATACAGATAAATGATGTCTAATAAAATAAAAGCCTGAAAAAAGAAGAGGAAAGAAATATCTAAACACTGAGCCTACTTGGCAAAATTGGACAAGCTTTAGGGGTTGCAGAAGCTTGTTATACCGATTTGGCAGTTTAAAATGGATTTGAACTTTGAACACCATTCAATTACGTATTTTCATTTCCTTTTATCTTATTGAAAAAGAAGACATTCACTGGTGCTTTCCAGAAACAGAAGTCAGAAGGGATAGAGTCATTTTTATCCATATTTAAAACAACATTTAAAGAGCTATATGACAAATAAAGAGTTACATAAATAAGGAATGAAGTAAACCACATGAAAATACCAAAGATGCAATCCTGAAAACACACAAAAAAGTAAACACAGAAACTCTACACCTGGTATCGAAAAAATCTCCCAGCTTTAATCTTTATGTTACAATCTAACCTTAACCAATCTGAACTTCAATCTTGTTACCAGATCATCCAAAACCAGAGGCAGACTGGTGCTAACTATGTAGTGACTTTAAAACAACAACAACAAAATTACACAAAAAAAAGTAACGACAGAAAACCTTTCATGCCCACATTCCCACTGACGGGCAGTATGGAATCAGCAATAAACCTAAACCCAATTAGCAAAAAAGTTTGGGGACCGCTGCTATGCAGCATCCAACTGGGCACTAAAACTCCTAAAGCCCCACCGACTCCGTCAGTGTATTCTTGGATACATAAAAGTACAGCTTCAGTGCTACAACAAGCTTTAGAAGTTCAAAATCAATGTCAAATCTAAAAGAACCACGCGGTCATGGTGTCCGCGAGTATATGTAAAAGGGATGAAAGGACTTGTCAGAAAGGCATTTCTTTCTTCTTTATGAAACTTCCCACACATTGGGAAACGCATAAACCCTGAGTGGGTTTACACAAGGCTGACAAACCATAATCTTCTGTATGTCTCATCTTTGTAACCTGCAAAATGAGTTTGACTCATTACGCGACAATTTGACAACCTTGTGAAACTCTGAACTGAAAAATGAGGCAATTACAGTACAAAAGGAAGATGAGCAGATGTGAGAAGAAATTATAAAGGCGAAATCAACTGCAGGGCAAGGCTCTGGGAGGGGGTCCATCCATCAGGGCCACACGGGAGAGTGGAAAGCGATAAGAAGCAAAAGAGATAACAGGATGGCACAGCGAGGGCAACAAATAGCAAACAATTGATCATACTGGCCTCTTTAATCTTAACAAGATTTTTGTATTTGAAATGTGTGAAGCAACAGCATAAATGTTTCTTCATCATTCTTCATTCTTTTGTTGTTTCTCAGAAACTATTGACTGTCTTGTGACAAATTAAAGTCACCTCATGTTTGACCCCCTATAGTGAGCTGATGTAGTAGCTCTGCTTCGCTGGCTAGAGCAGAATATCTGTAAATCAATACAAAACTGTTCTGAACAACCACTTTTATCCTGTGAAGAAACACTTTTTGTGTTGATGGGAACAGCCTCGTGCAGGATAACAATGTCTCCACGAGAGCTCACTCATGGGTTTAATGACTCTGAGGATGAATATAAATCATCGATTTCACTGGTCTTCACATCATTAAACGCCTATGGGAGATTCTGAACAGTACGCTCCACCATCATCATCAAAACGGTCTCTATTCCTCCACATGCAAAAATAGTGGCATGTGGCACATTTTCTGCCATAATCTCTCTCACTCCCCATACGTTTGCCCACTTATGTATAGCAAAGCTGTTTCTCTTACCTGTTCCGCAAGTAACGCTGCACTCAGTCCACGAACCGTATTTCCAGTAGAAAACTGACACCGGGGTGTTGTTCTTTTCTGAGACATTTTGACTGATGGTGTACTCGTACCTCACTCCTGGATTGGCTTCTTGAAAGAGAAGCTGTAACACACGAGAGGAGAAATAAGAAACGTTTCATGGCAACAGAAAGTGAGGTGCAAGGTAGAATCAAAAATAGTTATGCTGAGTGGTGAAATTTTACTTCCCTCACCATCTCTTATTTGCACAGCTATAGACTATTTCCAGTGTCAACAGAAATTATTATAGTTACTACTACATTTGCTTATTTGGAGCAGAACTGTATGCAGTTTAAAGACTTGAGTTTAAAAGTTTTAAATATGATAGTTACTCTTAAAAACCACCGATGCAGCTGAAACAATTTTTTTGTCTTCATGAAAGTAACCAAAATGCAAAGGACTTTGTTTCCCAGTCTTTTCATATGGGAATAAACAGAGTCTTTCTCTATGACTTAGAAAGGGATAATGCATTTAAAACCGTGGGTTTACTCATACCTGAATCCACAGAAGCTCTGTAGTGGGCCCTGGAGATGTCAGGTTTTCAAGCTGTCCGGTCCTCTCATAGGTGAATACTGTTCCAGCAGCCTTGTATTCTCCATTCCACTGGATCGTCCAGCCACCATTCAGGAAATACTTGCTGGGATTGTCACTTCGGAGTGCCAAGAAATTTCCAGCTGCACCCAGCTCCTCAATGTGAATGTCCCAGGCTCCCTCTGGGATCAGTCCAATGTCTACGTAGCCTAAAAAGATGTGAAATTTTAGTGAAAGAACAATCTTTGTGACATAGAAATACAAGTATTCTGATACGCGGTGAACAAAAAGTGCAGATTATGGTGGAGAAAAAACAAACACTTAGTGTGTATTAGGCTAATGTAACGGCATGTAGAAAAGAGGAAAAAAGGGAGTTAAGTTGTAAAATAGCGACCTATTGTTTCAAATTTGTTTTCAGTCACTGTAACAAATGTGTAAGTCAGAATTTATACCTGGAAATCTTCCAGGTGTATCCACAAAACATTCACAAATGTTACATCTGTAAAAAACATACTATTTTGGGAGGTTATAATCTGCTTTTTTTTTCCCACAGCAAAGATTTTGTGGAATAATATGTTAAGACAACAACAAATAAATCCTGAACTCTGAAAAAGAAACAGCTCGACTCAGTTTACCCATCATCCCTTTTGATTTCTTTGTACACATCTTTGTGATATGTCAAAATAACTTTTGTGAGTAGGGTTAATGTAAAAAACAGAAAAGAAAACAACATACCCAGCCCTTCACTCTCTTCAAATGCTTTCCTGACAGTTGTACAGGTGGAGCCGTTACCATTGCACACTCCACAGCGATCCTCTACAGCAGTGGAATCTATTGCGTAATCACAGCCTATATTCTGTTAGAAACATGCCACAAAAATGATCAGTATCACGATAACGGACATTATGTAGCAAATGTGACTTGGTGAAACTTTGAACTGTGGTAGTTCCTGTGTACATCGCTTTCTAAAAGCCAGAAAAACAGCAGAGGCTGTCTCATGTACCTTTGACTTGTTTGGAGAGGGCAGATGATGCAAATGAAGCTCAAAGTAAACCCTAATATTATAGTTTACTATTTATTTATTTACTTTTTAGGTTGTTTTTCTAGATACTGTACTCTTGCATGGTGCAAATGAAGGCACAACAGTAATCCAGATAAACAAAAGGCAGCAGTTGAGCTGCCTCAGGTGGTTCGCTTACCTAAGTCCATGTAAACAAAGTTTGACTTTGGTAAAAGAGCAAACACAATAGCACGGAAACATGCCTATTTTTAAACATGCATTATGCAGAATTGCATCTATATAATATATTTTAATCATATATGCATCTTGCTACCTAGCTCATGGATTTAGTTGCCAAATCAATAAACTCATTTTAATTGTGCATTTCAATATATTTCTTAATTATGTACATGCAGTGGCAGAAGGGTATTCAATTCTGTTCTATTCTAAAGTTAAACCTAGGAGAAATAGCAAATAAATAGACATTAATAGCAAATAAATTCTACTGAGAGAGTTGAAAGCAACAAAAAACTGAGTACCTCAAAGATGCATTTATATACAGTACTTGAATAAAGGTATGTACTTATTTTGTATTTATTTATTTTACCAAACTTAGGATGGGAACATGCTTCCCTGGGTGTTTCTAGATTATACATGTGAATAATACTTGCTTTTTATGTTACGGAGAATTAGATTTTTTGAGACAAAGAGGGTTTTGTTGTGTGACAAAAATGTCACAAAATGTCATGAAGTCAGATACCCAGAGTCAGAGACTGCTGTCCACTCGGTACCCAAATAGTGTCTGTTTCAATGACTGGCATTTTAGCCCAGGGCGATAGGCAAGTAGAGGCTGCTATCTTAAGATAACAGCCTCCAGATTTGTTTCCCCTGCCTTTCCTTCTTTCTTTTTCTATTTTTTTAAATCAGCATGCTTATTGTCACCCAGAATGTCAAATGTACAAAATTCGCCAGCAGAGAAAACAAGACTAGCGCCAACTCAGTTTACTGCATGAACGACAAAGCACAAACGCAACAGAAGAAAAAAGATCCCCATCAATCAATACAAAGTTTTTTCGGTCAACAGAAGAAACACCTTCAAACCTGAGGACAGTATATATAGAATGCCTTGTATTGCTTTAATACCTTACAAATGCTGTTGATGCATATATCTCGCTTTTTGTTGCCTTCATAACAAGGTGTCCCATCAATGACAGCATCGCGCATCTTCTCAGAAAAGTTTTCATTCAGTGGACGGCAGTGCAGCTCACAGGGGTTCACTGTTTTCACAGAGAGAAGCGGTAACAAAGTGTTGGCGTGAAAATAGAAATTTAAAAAACAGAAGCAACAGCGGCTGACTCAAATTTAATCTGCTCACCCGTGTTGATGACTGCCTCCCACTTGTAGAACTTGCCCTTGTATGGCTGACTGTTGAAGTGACTACACTGGATGTCCCTGAACGTGGGCAGGTGATGAAGACAAGGTGTGGTGTTACAGATCTTGTACCTCCGTCGCTCTCCCAGACAATACTTCCCTCTGTACCTAGGACTACAGAAGAGGGAACAATGTTATTTGAATGCTTTTGTACTTTTTTTTGAACAAGCATAGGAAGCATTTGTCTCTGAAGCACAGAACCAGTAGACAAGCAGTGGGTAAATTTAGACATTACAAAGGCCTATACAGATGTATTAGAATAGGCCACATAAACGTGAATAACAATTATGGGTTGGCGGCATAAAAAGGAAGTTTATACTTTTATTTAATCACCCTAAGGTCGTTCGCCTGTCCAATTTAATGAAACAAGCAGTCAAATGTACAGAATATACTTTTTCAAGCTGCACTTATTTGCATTTTCACTGCCAGGCTTTAGCAGAGCTTCAAATATGTTTCTCAGTTTTGGTGAATAGACAAAACATTGCATGTTTAAATCTTTGCAATGAAACTACTGTAAGTGGGGTTCTGCAGTTAATTACGTTTATCGTCTATCGGAATATTACATGACATCATCCTTTGCTGACATTACAACATTTGCTGACATCCCTTTTGACATATTCCAGTTATTGGATTTTCAATTCCACAATTACATATTCAATTATATATTTAAAAGAAATTACACAGCTTAACACAGATCACCTATAGAGCATGAAACTGATCTGCTGCACATAGAGAGCTTTTAGATCAGCTATAAATGCAAAACTACAGGGTGGGCCATTTATATGGATACACCGTAATAAAATGGGAATGGTTGGTGATATTAAAGTCCTGTTTGTGGCACATTAGTATATGTGAGGGGGCAAACTCCTCCAGATGGGTGGTGACCATGGTGGCCATTTAGAAGTCGGCCATCTTGGATACAACTTTTGTTTTTCCAATAGGAAGAGGGCCATGTGACACATCAAACTCATTGGTAATGTCACAAGAAAAACAATGGTGTGCTTGGTTTCAACGTAACTTTACCATAAATACACATATTATAAGAATATAATATAAAACAGTTGCCTGCATATGAATTTTGATAATTATATTTTATGTGAGTTCAAAAATATTTTTTACTTTTGCAAAGAAAAAAACAAAATCGCTCCACCATGTATTTTTCCTACTTATACAGAACTAGTCTTTGCTCGTCTTATGTGTAGGGTTGAAAAGTCACATGCCTTCACCTTCAGTTTCACTCTGTCTCACTACCCATCTCAGGTCAAATAAGAGCTCAAAGCCTTAACATCAAGACTTTTCTACATTTCGGTATCGAACCGGATCCTTAAATCACTTCACAGAGTTCAGAAGTTGTGTTTACTCTGCAGAGTCACACACAGATCTGCCTGTACGAGCTCATCCTCACCAGAATGCCATCCAGGTTTACTGCAGCTACGCAAGGTTACCTACAGGATCTATGTGTGCACTTAGCCATATGGCAACAGTATAACTTCAGGAATTAGTTACAGCTGTTAAGTATTACTGACACAGAGATCTGACTGATGAGGAACATTGTTGTAAATGTACGCAATGTACACCTGAGTCAGGTGGCAAACAACAGTTACAGAGTTACACAGCAGGCGTGCACACACTGAGTCCTAATGTTTAATGCCATTAACATGAAAATTTCCTTTTAATGTTAATATAACTAATTAAAGTAAAATTTTCTTGTTTATTTTTTTTCTTTTTTGTTCAAAGTCAGCATTTGGAATAAGGATTATTGTTTTATTACTGTGTAGCATAACCAGACATAATGTATGACCTCAATTAATCTAAAGTAACTACTGAAAATGGTGTCAGGCATCCGAGCGACAATTAAAACACATCTGTGTGCACAATGTTAGACAGAGTTTAAAAAAAAAAAAAATCACTAACAAGTTAAGAAAACAAAACTGAATAACGCACAATAGTGATAAATAACATAACCAAACAAATACACCCTAACAATAGAGGCAGTTGCAATACACCACAGCAAATATATAATATTTTATTCTGCACATATATCCAGTATGATGCATTGTTTGGACTCTTATATTCCAAATTAATTTTGGGGCATTTTTGCTTTTGTTGGCAGGAAAAATCGAAGAAAGAATAGAAGGAAGACGTGCAGGCAAGAGCTGTGTTATAGCCGTGCGGCATATAAACATTGATTAAATTTAATCAAAGGATCAGTGTTTGTGTTCTTTTCTTCTACAAAAAAGGAAAATATCAGGACTGCATGCACTAAATAAATATCTAGGAGTCTTACACTGGGTTATCACACTCTCTTTCAGCGCTCTGGACACCAACACCACAGGTCCTCGAACAGGCTGACCACGGGCTCCAGGACGCCCAGCCGCCATTTATAATCTCAGGGTAATATCCAACTGCAACGCACTGCCCACCAAAGCACCACTAATGACAAAGGACACAAAAGTTTCATCATTAAATACATGAGCACAAAAAAAAGAGTTCCATTGTTTTGTTCTGGTAAGATCATAGGACAGTTTGAACTCAACATTTAGATTTTTCTCTTGTGTATTTTGTCTTCTAAGTAATGCGGATGATGGAAAAGTGGGAGTACTCTTGCTCCACTGATTTAGTGTTATTTACTACATTGAATATGACACAAGACGTGTCAGTAAAAAAACTCACGGGTACAGCTTTTACACTCCTTTCTTTGAGGAATAGAAATTTAAACAACTATTTGCAGGAATGGGGGTTGACTTTGTAAGGATGCTTCACCAATCACACTGTCCTGTTTCCATATGTTGACTCCAATATTCTCAGTCAAACAAAGATACAAATCAATACTGCAAACAGAAAAGACTACCCAGATACAAAACTCTTCTTCCTAGATATAAAAAACTGATAGTTGTCAACACCAATATAAGCAATCTCATCACGACCGTCTTCCTGGCACGGTCATGAGAGGAAAAACTCACTTTGTCCTCCCCACAACTCGTTCCATCCACAGCCCCATCCAGCTTTGAGTGGCAGGTTGTTCCCACAGTGCACCACAGAGTGCTGCATACATTCTGGAAGAGCAAATACAGATTAATATCTCACACCCACAGCACTTTTTTTTGCTTGTACATCACACAAGTATATACTGTATAAAAATAGTGGACAGGCATAACTATTGCATTTTACTGAAAATGTTGCATGTAAGAATGTTGATTCATTTTCATATTGCCTTGCAGATAATACGTGTTTGATGCTCTTCTATGAGTAACTGGAGTTGATAGCATCTTATCTTATATGCCAAATATCCATATTTTTAACTGTAGTTCAAAATAATATTATTAATAACGATAGATGACGCCTATAGCCACTCATAAAGCCTAACGTTTGCTCTTGCTCTGAGTGATAAGATGTGTCCTCTCTTCAGACACGGCAGATCAGATAAGGATTACCGGTTGCAGCTATCCAGCAGGGATGTCTGATATCGACTTCTTCTAGAAATGCACCACAGTGCCTTATATGAACGGATTTCTATTCTTTCACTCTGTCATCCATTATGCATCATATGTAAAAAAAAAAAAAAACATTTTATGAAATATGTATTTAATTTTTTTTTTTTAAGTTACAAATTTACAATACCATTACTGAGAGTTAACCTGATGTCCATGCCCTGACTTTGTCTATAAAAACCCCCAAAAAACAAAACTATAATTGACTTATTAAAATATGTTTGTTTGCCTGGTCCAAAAACTAAGAACTCTTAATCAGGTGGCTCGGCCAAGAAATCCTCAGAACTCCAATGATGATCAGATATAAAAATCAATGAGCCTTAGAAATATCTGGCTGATCAACCCTGATTTCAGCTAAGCTGAACATCCCCTATAGCGACAGCATCATATTTCCTGTACAAACATGTTCAGCTTCAGCCTCTGACAAGTGAGTGTATTCACCAGAATTATTAACTCTTCTGTAATGCTGGTCATGCTGTATGCTCTGATTGACGGTGTGAAAGGAACTCTGACCTGCAAAAAACCCCAAAACCTCAAATGCCAGAACAGGTTTGATTTGCACCGCACAACTAAAACATTTTTTAAGGAAAAATTTCACTCAAAATCAAGTACAAGTGACAAATATTGTGCATTTTTGTGTGTGTTGATATCGTATAATAAACAAGCGTGAATTTAATATTTAAAAAACACAGACCATTTCATGCGTTAGGTAGCCCCAGATTCCTCTAAATATACAATTTTATAAACAGCAGTCATTCCATGAAAAGTCTGTCAGTGTTAACATAAATGCATGTGATTACAAGAAAACTCAGGGCACTCCAAGAGCTGTGTAAACAAGCTGTAAAAAACAAAAAGGGATTTATCGAATTTTCATAACAGTAGGCTGTAGGTGTTGTAAATCTCTCGGCCTCCCACAGTCGTTTTTCCAGTCAGGATGGCGCTTGTAAAATCCACACACTTTACTGCTCTTGCATTGTTCGTATAAAGAAAATGCATGTGTGTGGTCCTCACCTCATCTGTCCAGTCTTTTCAAGGCCCTGTTGCTTGAGGCTGTATATGATTTATTTATATGTGCTCCCAGACATAAAGAACAGCAGCCCTGCTAAACGTTGAAGTACTTTGAGCTTTGAAAAGAGAGGGGACTCAAATAAATTCACATTTATTTTGCACAAAAAAATCTCCCCATGAAGAGTGTTTTTTTTCCCCTCTTTGTCAAAAAAGGTGGGAGGGAAACAATGCCAAGGGAGTGGCGGACACACAAATGCCCAAAGGAGCATGACTTTCCCTGCTGGCTGGATCATTTGCTGCATGTCATTCCACTATTGTGTCTTCATGTGTTCCCTGACTAAATAAAAGCATAAATGTATTATTATCCTTACCAAAGTTAGATAAATTGGCTTTACCGGTGTTAATGAAATAGAAAAATACAGCACTTGCTGTGGTTCTAAATTAAAGGTTAAAAAAACAGAAGCAAAGTACAAAAAGCTCAAGCCATTGATTTTCAGTCCAGGTCCTTTATAATTAGCATACCTCAGCCTCGTCTCCCAGTTTCCCCTCCTTATGAATGGCTTCTTGACAGCCTCCCTCCCACTGAGACCATTTCTGGTGAGGCTTCAGTGAACAGTAGATGGATAAATTCAAGAGCCAGATGCATTTCTCAGGTCTATATAAATAGACTATATAAATAAAATTGAATTGAATTGAATTGAGGTCCCGTGTCAGGTCTTTTGTGAATTTGTTCCCATGTCTCAAGAACAAGACAACATTGTTCATCTACTGTAGATATTTTTTTTAGGCCTTCCACTTCATTTTTTCTCCTCCAATAGTCCAATTCCCTCAAATCCTTTTAAAGACCCACTGGACATCATGCAGTGATATACAAAGTTCTCTGTTAGGTTGCCTGTTATGCACAGACAACACCGGTTCAGCCTTTTTATGCTTGAATGATTCATAGGTCAGTGTTAAATAACTTAAGAAGCAAGGAAACCAAAACAAAAGGTCAGGTCAGGTACAAACAGACGAGGTTAAGAGCTTCTTTAGCACTCAGCTTGTCTATCCACTATCAGCGACACACTATGTTAGATTCAGTCTTCTCTTCTTTTTGAAGCAACACACTACTTTCTGCAGTACAATACTGTTCAACTGATGCTCACGAGGGTATGGTACCATGGTGTGCACCCACACTGCCTTTATGCAGACAGAGGGGTTTGTAAGTAATCCAGAAAAGTTGGAATGCCTGCAGGAATTAGTAGCGCCAGTTTTCAAGGCTTGATCAGCCTCTATTGCTGCAGAACAGATTTAAATTGTTAACATATTTTGCGTTCCCTGAAAAAGGCCTTTTTGTATAATTCTGAAATGTAAATTATTTTTAAGTTTTGGAGCTTTGAAGCTATTCATTGGACTTGAACGACTTGATTTGCAATAAATAACTGGAAAAATTGAGGTGTTCTAAAACACAACGTACATGTCGTGGACACAAAATGAAAACAGCCACATGGAAGAACTCAATAAATATTAAACTGACTGATACCACTGTTATTTTAAAATGGCTGTTTAGTCCATTTAGATTAGTTCTTTAGGCTATTTTTTTTTGCCTTGTGTGTTATTAAAAGGTTATAACTGTAATCAACACATTTATGTGGTTGTTGTGAGGCTGGAATTAACATTTTGTTATTTCATTGCACTCAGAGGAATGAGGTTAAAGAAACGCAGAAATTGGTGCAGAGCGGAGAATGTTTTCCTTATATGTTCTCTTAGTTTAATTCAAGCCGACAGACAGTTCTGAGGAATGGCCAAAGATATTGCCAAAGTCAGTTTATGTGGGGTAATATTTTAAATCACACTATTGTGATTTAATGTCCTTAAAATTTGTCAGAAATAAGACAGTAAAACCAAGGAAAAAGACGGATGTATAGTGCATAGAAAAGAAACTCATGTCAAGAAAGAACAGAAGATGAATCAGGGAACAGTCGTTAAGGTTTTGGGGTTGATCAAAAACATCATAAGAACATTTTTAAGGATTACGGGACAAAGACTATCATTTAATTGTGTAATTTTAGAGAATCTTACATCCATGTCATCACAGAGCAGGGATCCTGATCCATACTGGAGCCGACACTGATGGACAGCACTGTACAGAACGCCAGGAAGCACCGTAGATAGAGACAACCTATCCTTCACTGGGGCATCATCGAGGCACCAGCCCCAGCCACGGCTGCGAGGGAGGAGGAAGGTAGAAGTTAGAGAAAAGAATGAAATGATCACAGTTTATGAAAATGTCAGCGGCTGTGGAGTATAGTACAACTTTTCTGATTTCTTTATATAGTTGACTGAAGCAAATGTACAATAACAAAGGCTACATTGGTTATTACTAAACCCTGAGGGTTTCATTTATTGATTGTCTTTAGGAAAAAACATGCCGAACGTACAAATTTTGACAAGTTATAGCTTTAAAAACTTAATGTGGGAGTAACACTAGCCCTTGCACAACTCAGTGGCTATACAAATACCTACAAATGACAACTTAGATGAGGGCACTGCAATTAAAAGGCGGAAAAGTTTCAGAAAACCACAGTTGATACACAGCTACAAAGCCCATCTGAATATAATAATCAACTGCAGGCATATATTCTCTGCATGACATTTCATTCAAAAGAGCATTTCTCTTTCCCACTTCATCCACAGCTTGACAATCAACGTGCGAGTGTTTAATTATGTGATTACGGCAGTCAAGTATAATTATAGACTCCAACAGAAAAATTATTTACAGGCATCACAGTGTCAAGTGGAAGATGAGGAGAAAGATAAGTGATTTGGTTTACTTTGTCCTGTATTTTGTTTTTAGTAACACAAGAATTTCGAGCCCCATGAAGGTGATGCAAAGAAGGATCCTCAGAGTAAGGTCATCTTCCTCTTGACTTACCTCACACTGGCAGATACATTATCATTGATGCATCACCAGAACAGATTTACACATGTAGAATAGAAATACATACAGTTTTGTCTTGTTAATAATGACAAGCTGTGTTTCTTAGAACTTGCTCAGTTAAGAAGACATTCAGTCAGCTGTGAGGCTAAAAACATATCCTTCTGTCATATACAGAAAAATCTTCTTTATTGATTCAATTTATATTTATATCCATCTTTATATGTGTATTTAAGAGAGATTTGCAAAACTTACTAGTCTTACCTTGTGTGAGACACGCTTTTTAGAAATAAGTATATGGGTACAGATAAATATAACATAAACTTACAAAATATAGTCATCAGCCACTTCTCAGTGGGTATGAAAGATTATTTAAAAGACTTGAAACCTGGCTGTTGGTGCCAGACAAGTTCGTAGTAGATCAGAAACTGCAGATCTACTCAATCATCTCACACTGGTTTCCAACGAGCAGAATGAGAGATTCACATCATATATGTGCAGCCAACAAATCTGCATGCATCATTTTAGGAGACTCGAATTATCCTAACCAATCACTAAAATATATAGAGCTTGAACACTTGGAAACACTTGGCCTATGTTAGCCTGGCGATGGCGCTAAATAGCTAATTGATAGTCCTCCTGTCAAGCTTGTTGGACCACGTGTTTTTCAGCTAAAAAACCCTCTATATCATGACAATAGCAGACAAATCCATCAATATCCTGGTTTAAGAGTGTCGGCCAAGGAAAAAAGTTGTTTGATGTAAGGATGAATCACACTGTCGATTGAAATTTACCAGGACTTTGATCTCCGCGAAGATAAAGTTGTGATGATGTTAAGTAATGTGAGCTTTAGCTACATCTTTGGTCAAGCTGCTAAATAACTGCATTTAAAACCAAAAATAACAGTTCTGCTTTAGTGAACCCGAAAGAGTTGTCCTGCATTGGTCTTTAATGCTTTAATCAAAATGGTAATAAGCATGTGAATTGGCTAATAACATTAAATGGTAAATGGACTGGTACTTATACTTTTCTACTCCAACTGAGCACTCAAAGCACTCAAGAGAGTCAAACAATCTCATGTATGTGCAGTAGCAGAAAAAAAGAAAAGAAAAAACATATACACAATAGAAAGATGAAAAGTGGCCTCTGTCACATTACAACAAGTAGTTTCATTCAGTCTTTGATGTCTCCAGAGCTGCTCTCTTTACCAACCAGTCAGGTTGCAGCTTACATCAAAGTCTGTCCAGATTCATAATAAATTTAGTTGTTTTCACACATGCACTTCAGGCTTGAACTTTTTCAGACATAACCCTGCTTAACTGCACATGAGAACATGAATGAGTTGTAAGTATCTTGCTTCCTGCTTGCTCTGCTCAGGTGCCACCCCCCCATAAAAATGCAGTTCAAGTCCTGTAAATCTGTGAAAGGGCAACACCTGGACCTAGTTGTGGAAAAATACTCTTTGTACATTACAAGTCAGCGCTTGCAATTTGACAGAGGTCACTTGTTTTTTGCCCAGTATGAGTAGAAAAGTGCTACAGAGGCAGCACTCCATTTACCATTTAATCACAGTTTCAGTGACACATGCTTATTATCTTTTTAAATTAAAGCATTACAAACAAGTGAAGGATGACAGTTTTGGTTATTTACTTTTGTTATTTTTGATTTTCAAGTGTGTTTCCAGGCTGTATTATTTAACAGCATAACTAGATACATGCAGCTAAAAATCATGTTACAAAGCTCACATTACTTAACACAGGGCCATCATAACTTTATCTTGATGGAGACTCTTATTTTAGCGCTAATAAAATACCAGCTCTTTCACCATCTAGAACCTTTAAGAATTCATAATTGAAAACAATGTAATTGTCAACAATCCAGTGTCCTTTACAATTTCAAAGAAGGGCAAAAAAAAAATCTTGTCTTCTGATTTGGGATATGATGTTCAATACCACCCCCCCATCAGTGTACATAGATGGACAACATGAAAGTCTAATGCATGCCTCTAGCCATAGTCATCACTGTGTTAATCTTAGAGGTATTAGTGATGACCCAAGTTTTGTTTGGCTCTATCAGATCCATCTATCCATCCATCCATCCATACACTGTTATGTGTGAGCTATCTTAAGGCTTCTTTCAGCAGTCTGGACATTTAAGCGAGGCTCTGTTTAGTAGCCCATCTATGTGATTATATCAGTCGTCAGCTCAGTGTGACCTTTCACTTTCCACATGAAATGACACCTACAGATCAGACCTCTGAAGCAGTGCGAGCTATGGAGGCCTGCTGGGACAAATGAAGCTATATATACAATAGAGGCTTTGTCTTTCAGTCAGCGGCAGAGACGTGGCAGAGAAAAATGGGGTGAGATGGGTAGAGTTAAGTGAATAAAATGGAAAGAAAAATAAAACCTCACGTTAACCAGGATTTAATGCATTGTGGCTTTGAGCACAATGCTAAAATATATGCTAACACACTATAGTCAAAATATTGCAAAATACATATAGGCGGGTTTGTTTTGATTAAAACACATACTGACTGAACTAACTGGAAGTGCTGGTTTTAAGTGGTTTTAGACTTTTTTTCCCCACTTTAAACTATCTGTCAGAAACAGACACACAAATTAAACACATATAACTCATATAAACACACAAACCACTGGCTTTTGTGCCGCAAACTCCCACAAGTGTAAATATCACTGTGAACTCCCACAGTGGAGTCAAGTAGACGATACTGTCAAGTAGCTGAACACCCACTAAATGAATTCCAGATGCTCGGAGCAAAGAAACTGGGGCAGTTCTGGTGAAATATTTGAGACGTTCAGCACATGTGCTGCTGAAGCAAGAATCAAGTCTTTGATGGTAGCAGCTGTCTGTACAGCTGAGAGACACTGGCAGACTGTAGTGTAAAAGTAGCCAGATGATGGAACGTATGATGGGGTATACAGCCATATACTGAAAGTTACACTACTGCATTGTTTTTATCAAATATTATTATCAATAATTTAATAATATTGAGTATAAGTTAATATTGGCAAGACAAGCCCAAAAACTGCACAGTTCAACTGGAACATTGCAAAACTGATATCAGTACATGATGTAAAAAGCTCACTAAAGACAGTCACAGACAGACATGTTTGTTTCAAAATCCATTTAAACAAAGCTTTGATTCAAGAAAAAGAAGCACTCTATTTAGGCTTTTACTCAACTTCATCACATATGAATTACTGACTGTCCAGTGAGCTTTAAATGAAGTTAGAAGTCACAGTTACTAGTCCTGGGTCACTATTTGACTATCAGATGTAGAAGAGAGGTGGGTTAGAGGGCCTTTTTTTAAATGTCAGTCACTAAAGTAAGTGGGCAGCATTAACCCTCTCATGCTCAAATTAAACTTTTTGTTGCTAATGCACAACCAAGTCCTGCAGTGGTACTTCTGAGTAAAAAAAACTCATAAAATATGTATGTGGGGTAATCAGGTTGTTAGTTTTTAACTGTTGCAAATCGGCAACGCCTGCCTTGAGAGGGTTAACTGTGCTGCTGACCTTAGGGGGTTTAACAATGACGTGGCCATTGCCCTTCAATATAAATACTTTTCTAAGATAACATTGCCACAGTAATAAAAGCATTCAGCAGTGAAGAACAGCCTCTCTTCTGTACTATTGTGAAAAGCCATTATTACCCAAAGGGCTCTAATGTTAAAGGTCATTTGAAACAGTGTTATGAAACTTATTTTCAGTGTATCTTGGTCAGGAAGTTTTATTATGTAGTGATGGTTTAGTTTTGTGATCTGCTAATGGTTCTAGATGTTGGCGACAGATTACAGCAAACAGGGAAACTGCAGGGAAATCCAAAAAAGTTTAGGGCACATGAATCCTCAAGCCTATATACATGTATGTTACACAGCAGCACAGTCATACAGAACAAACAGGCACTCACTCTAGGAAGCGGGTGATGTATTGGCGACTGCAGCGTGACCACCTGGGCAAAGAGGTGCCGTACAGGAGCTGTGGAGACATGACGAAAGGTCGTTTCCCAACGGGTTCACAGTCATTACCGCTGCCATCATGCTGAATCCCAAAACTGTGATAAAAAGGAACAATTCACAAAAAAAGGAAAAAAAGCAATTAAAGTGAGGGGGCACAGCATGTAGCACGTATATCAAGGTAAAGCGCCGCATGTGTAGTATAACAAAGAATTATGAGCACTCCACATGTTTAAAATACATCAAAGCAGGCAGAACTTTTTTATTTATGTAACCTTTGTTTATCCAGGTAGTCCCACTGAGACTTAATATCTCATTTACAAGAGACACAGAGTTTCTTTCTTCTTGCAGAGAGCGTGACTACACAAACATTACTAATGTGAATATGATGAGGAAAAGGCCATTCACCCCTTCTTTTTAGCCTGAATTTCTTTTTCTCTTTATCTGGAGCGCTAGGATCTATTTTCTTAGATAACTTCAGCGATGACTGGCTGCAAGTTTTTCAAAATCTGATGGATGTCGATTAAGAAAAGATGAGCGCGCAAAAGAAAATCTGCTTCTTCCAAGTACAGCAAATGCATTTCATCATCATTTTCTAGGAAATAATTTTTAAATGAAATTGGGGTTTTAACATGTAACTTCTTTTAACATGTGACGAGTTCCAAGAACAAGTTTGGATTTTAATTTTGAATTGAAAAATCTGCGCTTTGCTTATCGATGAATGAGCATGAAGAAAACCTTAGACAAACTAATCTGACTTCCTTAAATCATTAAAATCATAAATGAAGCTTGATCAAACAATTACATGTATGATCATGTGTATTTCAGTATTATAGTTTTTCTTTGTTTCAACAAAGCATAGCAGCATTAATTTTCTCAATTTTAGCCAGAGACCCTGTAAAAAGGATATGGCTTTCTGTTATACTCTAGTAGACATATTCCATCTAGAATAGCTGTTTTCCTGGGTAATAATATAACTTTACAATACAACAGCTTTTTTAAGATGATTCGCAGCACCATGTTTATACAATATAGTAGCAGGAGACAGTGATGTAGGATTTTCATGGTAACTGGAAGAAATACAGTATCCTTATCAGTAATATAAAAAAGACCCTCAATAAAGTGGCAAAAAACCAAACAATCAGACCAATCACATAATATAAAACACAGGCAATAACACAAATATATACAATATTTTCTTTTTACCCTTTTAAGCAGTCTAATTGTACCATTGTGGTTTTGAATGAAGAAAATAACTTTCATAGCCTTTCATGCTCTGAATTAATTTTGTCGTCATATTAAGAACACCCTTGTCTCCCTTCAGCCTAAGACCTGTTCAATCCTTCAAGAAAATAACCTCGACATATATTCAAGGGTAAAACCAAACAAACCAGATATTGTGAAAAATAGGGTCTGTTCAGCACATTTTCAAGGACAAAGTTCCTAAGGTGACTTAATAAAAGTAGTACAAGTACACACTTGTAGTATAGGTTGAGCTGAGTACAGTAATTAAGACATAAATTAACCTATCGACCACTCACTCTTTCAAGTCACAGGAGTCAAGTTGAATTAGCTTGAAGAGGGTGTGATTTATGATTGTATAGATGCAGTCCAGGTGACAATAAGACTATAATGAAAGACTCGACTCCTTCGCGTGTCTCTTGTTTGCTTTTCTCAACAGCAGTCCGTCCGATCTACCTCAGACCCGATGTGTGTGTTGACATAGATCCGAGAACATGCAGGAGTGAGTTGTTTGGTTGTGCGATGAATGATAAAATACATTTTTAAAATACATTTTACATTATCTATAACCAAGCTGGTCCTCGGGTTCACTTTGGAGAGGTTGCTATATCATTTACCTGCAACGCACACACACACACACACACACACACACACACACACACACACACACACACACACACACACACACACACACACACACACACTTTTTTGGTGCGTATGCTCATAGCAGTCGCCTTTTCAAAACAGCAAGGTTTTGTGTAGTTGTGTGTAGATGGAGTCCAAGCGACAATAAGAGCATAATGAGATACTCAGCTCTTGCGTGTGTGTGTGTGTGTGTGTGCACCTGTTGTTTGCTTTTCTCAACAACAGCTCATCCAATCCACCGCAGATTTGATGCGTGTATTGCTGTGGACCAAGGACAGGCAGCGTCGGGCATAGAGTTGTTTGGTTGTGCAGTCCTCCATATTTTTTATGTCAACAAAATCTACTATATAAGTTTATTCTTCATTCACAAATCTTGATTATAAATGTTGTTTGCATTAGCTGCTCTTTATTAAACCGGACTTACTGGACTTACATATTCACATGAGCACTGGCTCGTTCTTTCTTCTGGGCACATTAACGAGACTTTTCCCTCGTTTCTGCTTTACAACTAAATGTGGGCAGCCTGAATCAGCTGCGAATTTAATAACACGTTCTATTTATGTGGCGACAACTGACTTCAAGCACTCGCTCTTACTTTAAGCCAATAACAGCCAGTTCTGAGCAGACACTCTTTGAATGAGTGCTGCACTAGCCCAATACAAATAGCAGTCTGTGCTCGAGGATTATGCGGCTGTAGCAGCAAGGTAACTTTTATTTTTTTTAATTTGTGTTAATGTTTAAACAGTTTGGTTAATTGACCAATAAACAAACAGAGGGCAAAAATCTAATTAAATTAAAATAAGTTCAAATTGAGCAGAAAGCACTAATGTTCTCAGCAAACTGGTTGCTTTGGAATATCAATTATTTTGTCTTCCAAGGTTGTTTCATCCTGTTAAAATTAATACCTGACGAGGGCAACTTTGCTGATAATTACATAATTAAACACTTAGACAATTTTCAAATATCATTTGTTTCAGATGAGATCACTTTAGAGTGTTGCTTTTATTTCATGTGTTAATCTATTATTTAGCGTCTTGTGTCGTACTATTTTTCTTTATTGCTCGGTCTATTGTTATTAGACCATTAGTTAAAAGAAGAAAGGGTGATATTTAAGAAGATCTTAGTAAAGTACAGTTGTAATGTGTAATGTTGTAATGAAAAAAAAAATAGTAATTTAGTAATAATTACAGACATGGATGAAAAAAAGTAGAACATTTCAAGAAAATATGATTTTCTTTAAAAAAAATGTATTGATGTTTTTTTTTTACATATCCAGTGTTATAATGGATTTATTTTAGAATATGAAAAGTCGACTCCAGGATCAAGCTTCATGTTTTATAAAGAGGCTGATGATTGTGTTTGTATGTGTGCATGCACCAAAACCTTACTTGTGTCCTAGCTCGTGTGCTACAGTGAAAGCCAGTGGGAGGCCCGTGTCCTCGCTAATGCTGCAACTGCGATGCGGCTGACACATTCCCGCCACATGCGACAGACCCAGGGTTTCACAAGGTGTGTTGACGGATGCGCAGATGTCCTTTCTGTGGAAAGAAGACGACAGACTGTTGGTCACATATCAGAAGAAGGGGGTGAAGCAATGATTACAAAATAGTCCAGTTTCCTACATTTTTTAAGGACGCACTGCACATTATGCTGAAATATGCCAAGTTTTTGGGTAACAGCTCTTCAGGAATCACCTTGATGTCGCAAAGATACTGTTTTATGTCTGTCAAACAGTGTTTTTTTCTCTTTTTTTGGCATATTTCATAGATTTCGAGTAAAGAAATTGAAACAAACAATTTGTTTTTTGGCAGGTTGTTATTAAATTAGTGCCTAAAGATACAATTTAAAATTGGCTCTTTGCTAAGATGTGTGACCACAACGCTGGTTCATCCCTTGAGTTAAGTGCGTCATAGGTCATTATCAAGCGGCTTAACTGACAAAAAACATTCCTCTGAAATTGGTTAGGTACTGCTTGGAGGCAAACTACAAAAAATGTGTGGGCACAGTACTTTTGTACAATACTGTACAAGTGTCTTTTCCAAAAAGTCAAACTATTACTTCTGAACTGTGACAGTAGAGAAAGGTCGTGCAAACAAAATCTCAGTCATATCACAGACATTTCAATCTTGGTTGAATGTTATTAACATTGAATTCTAAAGGGAACTAAATAATTTTAGTTTTAATAACAAAATCAGGCATTAGTTGGCCTTTTGTCATTGTCTTGAGAAAAAAAACATGATCTGATTTCAAGCTGCACAGCCCATAAACTGCAGGGCTGAGTAAAAGCAGTTCTCCCCGGCTACTTTTCATGTAAAAGCTGAGGCTGCGTCTTCTTGTTCCATTACGCCCTGCAATATCACAAATTGATGCCCTGTTGAATAATGCAGAAATGACTGTGGTACTCTTTGGTTCATTTTTGATATTCACCTTGCATTAGCTGTAAGGGTCGCCACAGACACTCGCTTTGCAAAACTGCAAGTATATAAATTTAGTAATATTCTAATCAGTGAGCCATAGGTTTAGTCACCATTGTGTGATTTCACGTTGCCACAGGGCTTAATTTAAACAGGAAACTTTATGATTGCCACTTGCACACCAATATTCACATTACACGCATAGCTGGGCTTTGGGCTCAAACAGTAAAAAGATAAATGTACTATGAAGGAAAGCAGTGAGTCGGGTGTATGTGGTACCTGGTGAGCAGAACAGCGACATCGTGGTGGAGCGGCTGCTCGTCCCCTTTCATGTTGAGTTTCTTTTGCCACTTACAGAAGCTGTTTAAGCTGTTGTCAGCGTGGTGTGTAATCTTCAAGTCATCCTATCGGCAACATGTCACAATCAGATGAAGAGAAGAAAACATAACAGCAGACAAATCAATCATTAGCAGCTAATGCACACTAAGTACACAAAATTGCCCGGAATAAGTGCACAGCACAGAGATAAATATGGCTATAAACTGAAATGGAAAACCCATTTTCATTTATTTATTGCATAGTTACAAGTTGCAAGTATTGACTGCACCCAAGAACCTAAAAGCAAGTAATGTTTAGTAGTTTTTAGTCATTCTGAATGGGATTTCATTCATTAAATGGAAAGAAACCCAGAGAGTACTTTCAGGACACCAAACTATTGAAGAATTTCTGTGGTCAGGAATTTTGGATTTGACTCTTTATATGGAAACTAATAAAACCACCCTTCATTAACATACAGAAATTTGTTTTTACCTCGTCCTTCTCCAGCAGGATGAGTCGAACAACCACGATGTTGATTGCATTCCCAATACTGGCGTCTCTGTAGAGACCTGCAACCTGGAAGAAAACTTCTTTTAACACTATATTAAAATCAGGGCAATGGCTAGAAAAATAAACTTGACTGCTGGATTTTCATTTATTAAACACATTTATGCTCAAACTGACACCCTAGCTAAAGTATCAGCCTAGACCTTTTCAGTTAATAATTTGCAGTTTTCAATTCTTCATTGTCAACATAAATTATCATTTGCATTTTACAAATATTTATTTTTTTAGAAACCTTTTCCCCCAGCCTTTCAATGTTTTTCTATGCGCGAGTCATGATCTGAATTTTCAAAGGGAGTCTGTGAGCGGGTACCTGTACAGCTTTTTAATACTTTTAACCTCTTAACATCAAAGCTTTCAAATCTATTTATTACAGCTAGTCTCTTTAACTATCAAAAGCCTAAGTACCCTGGTATTTAAAAAGAAATAATTATAGCCTGTAATTATGCACATTTAAAGCGAAACACGTCAGTAGTGGTATGCACACAAACAGCAACACAACATCTGATGTAATTTTTCACCTTTGGGTTTCTGGTTTACACTCAGGGAATATGGAGGATGTAAAAAGTATGACCCTAAACTCTTCTATTTTTTTCAAATATGGTTCCCTTGAGCACTTTGTCACAAGGTTATTTATGTCTAAAGTACCAAAATTTAAAGAGTTAGTCAGTAGCTTTAACAGTGGCACAGTCACCATGCACCAAAAAGGCTCTGGGTTGGGGTAAAGGTTTGATGTAAATAAAGTGCTTTTAGTGCAAAAATAAAGAGCTGGATGAATGCATTAGTCAGTGTTCTTGTAGCCTAAAGATCTCTGAGTGCAAGTAGAAAAGCTGTATATAAATGCTAGCCTGTTTTCCATTTCCACGAGGAAATCCTTTACAAAGGGCAGAAAGCAGCATGAGGTTAATTACTAAAGAACAGGGAGGGAGATCAATTGATTCGTGAAATCTGAAGTGAGAAGCGTGAAAGGAAATCACCTCAGATCTTTGTTGGTCAGTTGATTTGAGAAACCAGAAATGAGAAGCATGAAAGAAAGGCCTGAGAGGTGGAAGGAACTCGCTGGGATATAAAACTCTAACCATCACTATCAACAGAGACTGATAGAGCAGCAGGTTTCGATGCATTTTTCAAGCATGAAAAGCTGCTTACAACAGGTTGGGATTATTGCTTTAGCATTAAAAAGAAAGTGTGCTTCAGACAGTATGATTTTTGGGATGTAGTACAAGTCTGGAACTGGGGTGTCTGAATTTGACCATTTGTTTCCTAACTTAGCAGCAGGTTAGTTTTGCAGAGGTGAAGCAGGAATTCAACTCTTCCCTCTATATTGCCTTATTTTCTTCCTCACATACCGCACCATGAATGCCTCTGAGAGGAGACCATTGAAACACACGATCGTGGTTTGTACAAAAATCACATTCTGCCCCTGTTTACAAAAAGGTCAACCTTTCTCCTGCCTTTGACTACCTCTCTTCTGAACAGCTATAAACAAGCATTCTGTAACTATGATTGTTTATTGGATGCGGTTCGTTCCACTGCTACACTGATCCAGGCTGCGAAAGTCATTGTAATTCAGATGGAAGTTTATTTTAACAAAGACTGAATTTTACATTTTAAAATTAATTGTGTATTCATGGTTCATACTATGTGAATCTCCAGTTTTTCTAAACCAAGAAATGCCTCGTTTAAAGTGTATTTCACTGCCGAATAACTCCGGCACCGATAAAAGACTTCATTCATCAAAAATTATTTTTATAACCTCACTGTTGTGTCATTCACAGATATTTTCAGTGCATATAACAAACAACAGCAACATTTTTGTTAAACAACCTTATCATCATTTCATATCATCTTTATCCACTTTTTCCTACTCTGTAACTTGTGAGTACAAACAAAGCTGTGGCTTTTTAAAGCTCGTGCATTTTTCTCCACAACAATGTGCTGTTGTTGTAACGCGTTTCCCCTCGGCCCACAGAGTGCTGTGCTAATGTTTCGCTCGACTGTTAGCTCAAAGTGATACGAGGGTGTCATCCTTGTGAATACACAATGATTTTCCATTCGATTGGCTGCGCTGTGGGTTATGTTTTTTTCATAAATCCTTACTCTGTGTGCACAGAAAACAGCAGAAGACAGAAAACATGAGCCTCTTGCATGGTTGACAATTTCAAGACATCGCTGGTGAGGAGACAATGGAGCAACTGGCGGATGAGGAAGATGATGACATTGTTTGAACGGTTCGTTTCCCTTGAAGCTCTGCAAGCTTGTTTTTGCAAAACTGAATTGTTTGGGCGTTTAAAGTTCAAAGCTATGTAAGCTGCTATGTAACACTGTAAAGAAATTTAAAAAAGAACCGCAGGAGGATGTGGAGAATAATAGCTGCTTCCTCCTTGTATTACTGTGTGCTAGGTCAGTATATCTGTGTCCTTTTCTGTCAGTGAATTGCATTTCCTGATATTATGTCCTCTGATAGAACTTTCAGGTGCTGCGGTCTGAGTCAACATGGCACTAATTTGGAAAACTCCCTCATGCGCTACTCAGTAATAGTGAAGTCACTTTACTAGACCCATGAATACGATATAGGAATAACAATGATTGCAGAGTTGTGGCGTGACATGGTTGGAAAAAAAGGAGAGAAAAAAAAGTCTTTTTATCATGATGCTTTAAAGAAAATCTGAAAATTTTCAATCAAAACGCGCCAGATATTCATCCTTCAACTCTACATTAAAATAAATTCTAACACTATTCCTCTATGTGCTAATATTAGTTTAAATCTATCAAAACATTTGTCCAATAGTGCCTCCACAGTGTAGTGGTTAACACATTCCCTGGAGACACAAATCCCCTTTTGGGTGAGATAAAATGGCCTAGTTGCGTCCTCCCTACTTACATATTTTTATAGACAGTCCCCCATTTTCAGAGGTACAAAATGAATTGGTTGATTTATTGACAAGCAGTATTTGGTAGGACTGGGTGATATATATCGAGTTTTTAAATATATCGATATATTTTTTTATGTGACAATATCGTTTATATTGATACAGTATATGTTACATTATAATTATACTTGCGGAGCCGCAAGTTTGCCTCTCTTGTCTCTACGCAACGTTACTCTGCCTCGCCGCTCTCCTTCACTGAACACAACTCTCCCTCCCTCGCTTGCAGGCAACGACAAGATGGACACGGCAGCTATCCGCTGCCAGCGGAGCTCACGGGCACGTCACTGCAACCCCCCTGGCTTCTGCTCCACGGCTGCTGAGTGACCCCTCATCTGGGACTCTCCTCAGCTCTTTTGGGATAGTGGCGTGGCTGCCCCTCTGTTGGTCTTCCTTGGGCTCTTGTGTTCTGAGGGCCTCTGGATGTCTGTCTCCTCCATACCTGCTTCATGCCCTGGAGGACGGGGCTGTGGCCCCCCCACACCCTCTAGCAGATCATTACATGAAGGAACCTTTTAAAAAACAAGCGCGTCCATGCTCACAGGTGTACACACGGGTGCTCACACACACAAACGACACCCTTTTTGGCTCCTACCTCAAAGCACACTGTGCGCTGTCGATCTTACGTGCTGCACAATAATGTTTAATATTTAGTATTTACTGTTATATTTCCATATATCATCGTGATGTTGTTTATTGTATTGCTCTTTTTTTTTCTTCAGCTTGTTTTCTCTTTTTTCTTTCTCAACAGGTGATCCAGGTGATTGATATATGTATTTTTTGTCTGCTTATTTTGTTGTTTTTTGCCCTTTATCCCCGTCCCTCTTCTCCGCTGTTTGTCTTTCCCTCTTTCTTTTCCCCAGTCAAATCTGTCCCGTATTTAGCAAGTGAAAATAAAATAAAATAAACAATAAAAGGTGAATCAAATAGACCATTACGGCAAGGCTGGGATGGTCCATTTGGTAAAGTAAATCCGTTGGGCATCTTTCTTCACCTTTAGACAATAATTCTGATGGCAAAAGAGCCAAACGGGACAGGCAAAAAAAAAAACTATCAAAGAGGACCTGGTTGGTAAAAAGAAAACATTTGGAGATTACTATTTTAGTGCTGGTAGCGTTAATCTAATTAAAATGACATTAAGGCCATAACTACATTAACGCAGCAAATCCCTTTTAACGAGTTACCGCAGATTGCCCCGTTCGTGGGGCTGGACTGCTTCAACGCGTTAATGAGCTAAGCGCGTTAACGCGTTGGCGCCATGCAGCTTCACTTACGGGGGCTGCACGACCTAAAATCCTTTCAGTTTCTCAAAAATCGGCAGCGCGCCTTTTGTATGAATTCTGGTTGTGCTTACTGACTGCAAACTGATTTTATGTGGTACACGGTGCTCAGCAATCTGTCAAAAAATGTTTTAGTGCGAGTTTTGTAAGCTACAAAGCTGCACCGCTTGATGGATTGTCAGAGCATTACGGCTACGGTAGTCAGAAGCCTTGTGGAGTAATACGTACTGTGCTTCAATGTAATATTACCGTACTGTGTAATATTATAAGAGCCACAAATGGCACCTGTTAAGAGACAAGGTTACGAAGCAGATTACAAACTTAAGGCTGTCAGTCATGCAGTAGAACTTGGGAACAGAGCAGCTGCGAAATCTGTCTTTGTTATTATGCTCAGCGTCTTTTAATTTACATTTTGACTGCACGATTCAGCCAAAGAATATCGAGATATGAATTTTGGGTCATATTGCCCAGTCCTAGTATTTGGTAACTTATCACTGGAACTCTCCATAGGAGGTCCAAAAAGATGTAAACACAAGTGAAGAAGACTGAGAAACCAAAGTAAATGTTTTAGAGTTAGAAATCTTTTGAGGAAAAAAGGAGTGAATGTGTCAACCAGCTGAAAGACCACATGATCGAACACTTCAGTCTCTGATTAAGAAAATCCCTTCACAACGTCTAGCCAAGGCAGGAACACTCTCAAAGAGAAAGGTGTATCATTAGCAAAGCCTACAATCAATGGAACCAGTGAAACGGAGTCAATAGTTTTTATTGATGACGTGACTGCTGAAGGAAGAAGCAGGATGAATTATTTAGAGGCAAGAGTTTCTTTTTTTTAGATTCAGCCAAACATGATGAGGTGTTGCTTTACAGTGGAAATGGATAATGACATAGAAGTAAACTGCCACAGATACCCAAGTGTCAGGGACTGTCTGTGACCCAGATTTTGAGTTTATTTTTGTATTTGTGATTTCTTATGTTTGTATTTGTGATTTCTAATGTTTGTATTTGTGATTTCTAATGTTTGTATTTGTGATTTCCTATGTTTTTATTTGTGATTTCCTATGTTTTTATTTGTGATTTCTTATGTTTGTATTTGTGATTTCTAATGTTTGTATTTGTGATTTCTTATGTTTGTATTTGTGATTTCCAATGTTTGTATTTGTGATTTCCTATGTTTTTATTTGTGATTTCTTATGTTTTTATTTGTGATTTCTTATGTTTGTATTTGTGATTGAAAGGATGTTAAGTTCTAGTATTATTATCAGTTTGCCTTGAGTTTTAAGTCTAGTTTAGGTTCTTCTATGTCTCCTTAGTTATGAGTCTTTTCTCAGTGTTTTACTTTCAGTTATGTCTGTGTGTTTGTCTCTGCGTGTTCTAATTGTCTGGCTGGTGTTTTCATGTCTACACCTGTCCATGTTTTATTTTGAAAAGTCTGGTGTGTCCGTGTTTAATGTGTTTAGTTTTTCTTCCCCTGTGGCGTCATTATGTTTATTCCGGTCAGCTGTTTCCCCATGTGTTTCCACTTGCCCTGATCACCTCCTGTGTGTATTTCGTCTGTGTGTTTTCATTCAGTCTTTGTTAGGTTGTCTGTTTTCCTTCCCTCCACATCACATCAAGTTCCATGTACTTCATGATTCTGCTCAGGTTATGTTCATGTTTCATGTTCTTGTTTCTTCATCATAGTTTCTTGCACATTCCTAGTCAGAATCATGTTCACGTCTGTGTTCATAGTTACCACAGTTTAGTTTTTAGTTTAGTTTTCAACCCTGCTGTTCGCCTTTTGCTTTATTTTTGTAGTCATGTCTAACCCGCCATAATAAACGCCTCGCTTTTTGTTTTTTGTGTCCGCGGTTGGATCTTCCTTCTCACTCCCACCAAGAGCTTCTCAAGGCAAGTGAATGGTCTATTATCCAATAGCCAAGTCAGTCACCTGATCTCAGCCCAGTGAAGCATGCTTTTTAAAGACCCTCAGACAAGCAGCAGCTGAAGGCTGTTGCAGGAAGGGCAGAGCATCTCAAAGGAGGAAACGCAGCATTTGCACAAGCACATTAAGCTACTACCTCATCTAAAGTCTGTATATAAAGATACAGGCTGGCAGTCATCGCTTCATTGTTGATGCCTATATTTGTAGCGTAATAGTACTATTAATATCGAATACTTACAATATTCATGACAGCAAGTATGTAGCTTTCCACAGCTTTGCTCCCATGATAGTCCACCATTTTGGGGTCAGCCACCACCAGCGTTTCCACCCATTTCTCTTTGCTGACAGAGCGTTGACTAATTCTTCTCCTCCTTCTCTGCTGCCTGCGCTCCCAACGCTCCCGCTGTCTCTCAATGTCTTTAAAGCTTTGATGATAATCTGCAGAAGGGAAATATAAATAGATATTAAAATCTATCACACTGACACACAACAACAAAGACTAACTGACTTTACCTTGTCACATGTAGTACACAGTGCTGTTAAACAAATCTTTGCCCTTTAGCCTACAGACTCCTTGGTCATCCTCTTCAGTAATCTCTAGCTGATCTTTCTGAGTATTTTCTGATCATGTCTTTATTGGATTAGACAAAAACACATATAATAGATATACACATGCATACTAGGAAAATGCTTAGCACTTGGGCAGCAACCTCCAAGCACACACAGACATACGGATGACAAACACAGCATACAAATGAACACAAGTGAAGCGAGCTCAGAGAAAAGGTCACGTGTTGTTTGTTTGCACAATAAAGGCCACTCTGTTTGTCAGCTGCAAAAAAGTCAATGTTTCATCCTCCTTATTATATTGTCAAAAACTTTAACATTTACGTACTCTGGGACAGGAAGCACAGTGGGCAGACCAACAGCAGACACACACATTACTGTGGCTATGATGAAGCTGAAATATCAACTTCAGACCACTCCTAATGATACTAAGGCTTACAGGGTGACTCAGATCATTCTGTAGTGTTATTTATCAATCAGTTTAAATTGACATGGATGCAATAGTTAGCATTTTGTGCTGCGAAAGCCAAAAAAAAAGTCTCAGTCAGGCTGATCTAAGCAGTGAAGCCTGGAGTATGTAAAATGTAATGTAGCAGTTTACGCATTAGCCAATTCAATTCAGTTTTATTTATAAAGCACCAAATCATGACAACAGTCATCTCAAGGCACTTATAAACAAAGATAAAGACCCTACAAAGACCCTACAACAATACAGAGAAAACCTCACCAATCAGATGACCGGCTATGAGCAAGCACTCCCTGTGACTGGTAGGGGGTGAGGGCAGGGAGACAGAGCAAAAGACATGTTATGGAAGAGCGCCAGAGATTAATAACAGCTAAATTAAATGCAAAGTGGTGTATGATCACATATTTAGTGAGAAAAGGTGAGTGATGGTGCTGTCCCCAACGACATCTAGATGAGTTGGATAGAGATGAGTCTGCTGTCAGATGCTGTACGAATGCTAAAAAAGTCTTCAATTCAAAACATGATCCTATCATGGTTATATGTATATAAATGTACATATAACAGTCATAAGGTAAGCAACGAAACTAAGTTGAAGGTTTGGTGAAATAATAAGGCATTTCCCCCTACATAAATCATCTTCATTCAACTTACTCTCAGTTCATATTTGTGGTTCACACACCCTCCCAGTGTATGAACCACAGCCACACAGAAAGAAAAATCTCTAGGATTGGCTGACATATAGCGATACAGTGATTAAGTGCACACTTTAAACACAGGCCTAGAGGGGACGCGCTTAATGATTTGAAAATTCTGATATTACAGAAACTGCTTAAATCAACGTTCAGACCTTATCAGTCTGTTCAGCAAGCTGAAAAGAAATAACAATATAAATGCTAAATGTGTATTTAATCAATTAAAACCATACACAAGCTTCTTTGTCCTTGAAAATGCGTCTGTGCTATCATTCTTTAGAAATCAAAACAAGTAATTTACTTTGCAATTTGGAAGATGCAATGAAGTTCATGTATTTCAAAGCAAGTAATAAGCTAATAATACATCTTTCCAAATACAAAAAACTGAGCTTGATTGGTGTTTAAAGTAGTGTTTAAAGTAGTATTTAGGCACAACTATAACTAAGTTGTGCCTAAGTACAACTTAGTTATAGTTGTATATTTGATATTTTGTTGTTGTTGTTGTTAAGCTGATTCTGAAAGCAAACCCTTCAAATCCTCTGGGACATCAATTTTTTTTCCAGGCCCAATTAATTCAACTCAGAATTTTAAGCAGCTGGTTTACGAACGTCTGCATTTCAATGGCTTTATTCTTCTAACCTCAGCAGATTATTACCAGGAGACAAATGAAAGACAACAGATAACTTATAATCTTCATTCTCATCATTCAGTGCTTAGTAGCTAATGAGTTATCAGTATTTTGACTTTTAAATTAAGCATTTTCATTGAACAAGTAAAGAGATTTAAGGCCTTAAGATATGCAAATATAGTACTTATCTCCACTGCTGTTACAAAAAAACAAAAACTGGCACATCACCCTGACCTTAATCACACTGGGAGCTGTTGGTATTTTGCGGTTTCTGTATTTGCAAGAAAAAAATAATGTACTGATACAATATGAGGGCTTACATTTTAGCCACAAATGTTGTCTTTACAGTACGAACATTGATCATTTAGTTTTCAAACTGCCTCCTCCTGCTGCACGCCACACACAGCGACCTACTCGAATGGGGGAGACATGATAAGATGATGGAGGTCAGCTGCGTGGGTCAGGCTCCCCTGGCACCACACTCTGAGCCCACTGCTCCTCGCCTTCCCTGCAGCTGAGCCACAACCCACACCCTGTCACACTCATTTTTAAGATATTAACAGATATTAGCTTTGCCTTAACTACAGAAAAAAAATATTTTGGTAATGCATCCGTTTATGTGTTTCCATGAATGCTCAATCATTCAGGGAAGGAAGCACCGGAAAGTTAATGGTGTTCATCTGGATCCAGATGAACACCATTAACTTTCTGGTGCATCTGTTTGTACTACAAATCGTTAGTTTGACTTCCTGTTTTAAAAAAAAAAAGAAGTATATTTTCTATGCTGTGCCTTCTTTGCTAATGTAAGTAAATGTGCATGATTTACCTGTGATTCCACAGGTACCGTTGAAAGGTCGTTTCCCTGAGATGGGCTGTATGACTGGGCTCCAGGAGGGAGGAGACACATGCCGTTTGTAGATGGCATGGGCCTGTGGTGCTGATGTTTCATCACTTGATGTCTCCAGAGGCTGAATAAAGAACTCTTCATCAGACAACTTGAAGAGTCCCGTCTAAAGAAACAAAGAGCTGTAAGTCAGTTCTTCAAATCTCTTTAAACTATTTTAACTGTTGCCAAAGAGTGAACTGCTGAAATGTTGAGAAACCAAAAATTGCTCTTGATTTGCTCTTCTGTCGTCAAAGATACAGTATGTAATGGGTAGGCAAGACATCACACAACTGCATACAACATTAATTAGTAAGTTAATCCAAGTTTTTGACATGAAAATTGATCAGAAGCATTTTTATATATTATGCTCTGCATAATTTTGCGTTTGCTCTCACGGTGCCATATTTAATGATCTTACTTTACTGAACTTACATCATCTTACACCATAAACAACCGAAGATTTCCGCTTTTGAGTATTTTGATGGGAGAATTACAAAAAAGTGGAGACACTGTGTTTGCAAAGTATTTAAAATCTACATGTAGCCAGCAACATCTTTTAAAAAAAACAAAACGTTGCAACAAGAGGATTTCTTTTTACCATGCCAGGTGTTTGGAAACGGAGATCAGCTGCTCTAGTTCTCTAGAAATTGAATTGTTCTTTTTCTTGTTCCAGCTACTCCACACCTTCTTTGTCTATTTTCCCCCCATTTCATAATGTATCAAATGTTTGCAGTGGGAACAAAATCTGGGCTGCAGGTTGGCCAAGCAGCACTCTTTAACTATGCAGTTTGTTACTTTATGTGCTGCAAGTGTTCAATCCAAGTCCCTAATTTTTATGGTAGTAAAATTATGCATTTGCATTTTTAAAGGCAAACTGGCCCCAGAGTATACTCCACCTCTGACCCACTAACAGCTGAGAGGCTCCAGCCTGGCACAACCCTGAACTGAACAAGCAGTTAAGAAAATACAACCTGAATAAACGCGCTAAGTGGTACTTTCTAAAACTGTAAATATTTAATATTATTAAATACAAATATTATTATTAATATATATAAACATTACATACAGTACTGAAGACTAGTGAATAAAAATGCACAAGCACGTGAAAACACATCGAGTAAGCTCCCACTGAAACAGCAAAAACAGCCCCAAGTCATAATTTTTCTGTCGTACGACTGGGCCGGGGGAAAGATCAAATGTCTTTTAAGCAACTGCATAGTAAATCAGGCACTAGGCCAAAACCAAATTCCCCTAGGCCCCCTGTTGACCCTCGCTGTCTTATATTTCATTCTTATCCACCCTCTGCTCCAGTTAATCCCTTTTTCATCTTACACAGTGTCCAAGTGAAGCTCAGGCAGGAGGGCTGGCCGTTATATCTGAAGCCCACACACTAAAAGCTGAGCAGCAAAAATTGTTTTCGTCCCATCTCCAAAAAAATACAATATCAAAGATATACTGGCTTTAAAATTGGCTGTTGGTTGGTGCTGACATTTCCCAAAATGCTGCATCATTCCAATTTAGAGTCAAGTGTACTGACTCAGGTAACAGGTTGAGTAAATAACACAGAACCTTCAAATGTAACATTTGAAATGTAAAATAAGCCATTAAACACGTCAGTTAATCAGAATCAGAATACTTTATTAATCCTGAAGGAAATTAAAAACATCTAACATGTTCTTGTTTTAATCTGTCTCTTGTCTTAGTAAATGCAATCACAGCTCACTGGATAACAATTTCAGTGCTCACTGGACCAGTGCAGTAAATCAGGGGTGAAATGAAATCCAGTCATTAAAGTATGTTTCTATTGTAACCGAGTTTCATTTGGAAATCTGCACAATTTTCAAATACCTGCATACCATTTAAGCTGTTTTAGCCTGACCATGGTGGAGGTGCGTATGGAAGCTGATCTACAACTTCGGCCCAGCTCCTTTTCTTTCTCTCTGACTCAGTTGGTGTTATTTGTCTTGTGTACTATGTTAAGTGTGGGAGGCTCTTTCTCCAGTTTGAAGGAAATGCACGGATGCAAGAACAATAGTCATGCCGGGAAATATAAATATCGTGGTTGGAATAATCTTTTGTGATTTCGTATTTGGGAGGGAAACTTACACACATAATTAACATATAACTATGTAATATATTTCAGTAAGAAAGGGAGGCTTGTTGATCTGACGTTTTGAGTCATTTGGGAAGTGTTGTAGTCTGTCAACATGATAGAGTCACAACCACAGGAAGAAACCGTCCTGAAACTACAGGTTTCTGGCTGTGATCTAAAACATGAGGACTTATGGGACTCCTTTGCAAGATGCTCTTTTGTGCAGCACTTCAGCTTTGAAAGTGAAGAATAATCTGCAGACAGTCAAAGAAGATGACGCACGTAAAATCGACTCTATCAACGTTAAAGATGTGTAACTGAATTTTCTATCAAAGTTTCTTCATCTGTAATATCAGCCAGCTTTGAAAAACGAAAAAAGGATCACATTGGAAACATGTTTTACTTTCATCAATATCCTTTGTTCTTATAAAGCAAACTGTCCTAATAAGTGCCTTCAATATTCAAAATACTCTTAATCTCATCACTGTCTGTGTTTTACCAAAAAAAGACAGGCTGAGCTCTGGCAAGTGAACCAAGCTGAGGTGCTGGCAGAAGTTTACTTGCTGCTTTGCACCACAATAATTAGTTACCTGCATAGACTGTGTGCTAAAGATCAGTACTTTGAACTCCTCATGTTGTGAAAAAGAAGTCCAGTTGTATAAAAGTCTATGAGAAAACCCCAGTAAACACTTTCCCAATTAAATTATGGCTTCAGTTGTTGGTCTAAAGTTTCACTCATTACAACATGGATGCATTAGTTTTGGAAAGAACGATAAACAGGGCATACTTTAGGGCAGGCCAACCTTATAAATGTCAAGTCGCTATCGTGCGAGTGTGGAGTGTCGCTCAAGTTTTTTCACTCAAAATCACCAGATGTGACATCTGGTTTCAAACAGGATTTCACAAACTAATGTGTGACGTCACTTTGGCTGTGTCAGTCTTTTATATATGGTCTGTGGTTGTCTGCAAACACTTATTTACTTTGTTTTATGTTTTGATCAACATGCTGAAGTGTTGAAAAAGACACAGTTATGTATGTGAGTTACCCAAGAAATAAAACTTTCATTTTTACTTACTGTATGGAAATTAGTTTCTTTATCTACAGGGAACCATCAGGAAATAAAAGTGTTTGAATATATACCATCACACTCTTTTGCTTTTCTCAAAGAAAGTTAATTTCATTGGGACATTTAAGAGCATTTCAAGTCAGCTGTACAATTTCTGGACTAAAATGCAATCAAGAAGTCTTTCAAGAACCAGCGGAAGGATGATCATAATCCAGCTGATCGTGTGTTTTACTTGATGTAAATCAGACAGGCAAATAACCCAAATTGTGCAAGGAGCCGGCAGAGCGCTGGCAAAACACCAGCAATGTGGATACCATATGTCTGCTGATGTGTTTCTGACTTAAAAAAAACAAATGTCAGTAAAGAGCCTACCAACAATTATTAAATAAAATAATTTGTTTAGTTTTTTTTCCTACACTAATTAAATGTTATTATACCACATACCTAAGAGTTTTTGACTGATACTAGTGGTGCAAAGCACTGCATTGTAAAATATGCAGTCCTGCCAGTAAATAAAGATGTGGAGGAAGATTAGAAGCAAGAAAACATGATTGCTTTTCAAGAGGAACCTGTCTTCTGGGAGGAAAATTTTGCTAAATACTCCCTGACCACTTCATTAGGTGCACCTATTCGACTACTTGTTAATGCCTTTAGGCATGCAGACATGGTCAGGACAGCCTGTTAAGCATCGGAACCATAAAAAAAAAGGCCCTTTAAGTGACTTTGAACATGATAACTGGTGTCAGACAGGCTCGTCTGAGAAACTGAGAAACCTGATAACCTGATGCTGAAAGAATTTTTAATACACAACTGTTAGTCATCAGTCTGTCAGCATTACAAGAGAGTAACGCTTCGCTTTTGAGATCTGACTTTCATTTCAAAAGTTGCACTGCAGTTTACACACTCACTTAGGCACAGGGCTAAACAGCTTCTAGCTAATCTCTGAAAAAAGTGCTCTCTTTCTAAAACTACAAATCAAAATGAAGAACAGTTTGGAGCATATTATAATAAAGGTGAAATAGTGATCTATGTTGTGATTATTTATTATTGTGATCGATGTGAATAATATCTCCATTTGGAAATTTCAGACAGAGAAAAGAGAGGTGGTGAGTAAGTATCTTTTGAAAGCCCTGGTCCAGATCTAATTTGGAGAAATACGACTGCAGCATTGTGATAATGCAGTGTCAAGGATCTAAGTGGTCTTAATGCAAATCATGCCCACCGTATCCACTTGTGGTCTAAATAATCTCTCTTTTATGAGCGCACATCTGTTACAGACACAGTGGAGAGCATAAATCACTGGCCTAATTTTGAACAAACTCAGACAGAGCAGGATGCGGACTGCAGGACTGCTCCGTGATTTTAAAAAATGCACTCATGAGAGTGACACTTCTGTGGCGACAAAGGGACAAAAATGGAAGTTCAATATACATTTAGTACAAAATATAAAGGCGGGCTCCATTACTCGCAATACTCAAGTTTAAACCCTGCTATAAAAGGAAGTGCATCAGGCACAATTTTCCGTCTGATGGAATACGCTCCCACGAGAACGTCTGCAAATCAGGGAAATGCTGCATCCTTATTATGTGTGCAATGCAAATCTCTACAAAATGTTACAACCAATATACATCTATATATTTTATATATGGCTGAATCTCTTTATATCCACTCGTTGTGTATAAATGTGGAGCTGTGGTTTCAAAGTGTCTTCTAGGCTTCTAAGCACAATTAGCTTTCAAGTCTGAAAGGTCCTCCTCTTTAATGCTCCGCCAGGCCTTCGCTGCAGCGGCTTTCAGCTGCTGTTTGTTTGTGGGGCTTTCTGTGCAAAGTTTAGTCTTCAACAAGTGAAATGCAAATTTAGTTGGCTTAAGATCAGGTGGCTGACTTGGCCATTCAAGAATATTCCACTTGCTTTAATAAACAGCTGGTTTGCTTTGGCTGTATGTTTTCGGTCACTGTCCATCTGTATTATGAAACGCCGCCGAACCAATTTAACTGCATTTAGCTGGATTTGAGTGGACACTATGTCTCTGAACACCTCAGAATTCATTCGACTGCTTCTGTCCTGTGTCACATCATCAATAAACACACATGTCCCCGTGCCACAGGCAGCCATGCACGCCCAAGCCATCACACTGCCTCTACTATGTTTAACAGATGCCATCATTGTGGTACAGGTTGATCTTGGCTTCATCTGCCCAAACAATGTTTTTTTCAGAACTGTGCTGGCTTTTGTAGGTGCTTTTTATTTATTTATTTATCAATCAAAGTCCAATCTAGCCTTTCTATTCTTGAGGCTTACGAGTGGCTTGCACCTTTGAACCCTCTGTATTTACTTTCATGTAGTCTTCTCTTTATTGTAGACTTTAATAATGCCTACTTCCTGGAGAGACTCCCTCACTTGGCTGGCTGTTGTGAAGGGGTTTCTCTTCACCATGGAAATGATTCTGCAATCATCCACCGCTGTTTTCTGCTGTGGACGTCCAGGTCTTTTTGCGTTGCTGAGTTCACCAGTGCTTTCTTTCTCAGTATGTACCAAACTGTAGATTTTGGATGGCTTGGATGGCTTGTTTCACCTGCATGGAGAGCTTCTTTGACCACATGTTGTCCATTCAAAGCAAAATCTCCCAAATTTAAGCACCACACCTCAAATCAGTGCCAGGCCTTTTATCTACTTAACTGATAATAACATAAAATAGCCTTTGAGACAATTGCCCAATTACTTTTGGTCACCTTTAAAAGAGAGTGGCACATCTTAAGGAGCTAAAACCTTTAAACCCTGCATCCAATTTGAATACAAATGCCCTCAAATTAAAACTGAGAGTCTACACATTATGTCCATTTCCATTATATAACTATAATAGGAATGTGCTTCATAAACAGGTTAAAAACAAAACAAAACTTGTGTCACTGTCAAAATATATATGGACTGAACTTTTCTGGAAAAAAAAAATCATCACACCATGTTGCTGTTTAAATGACCCTTAAGTGAAGATGAAATTTCACCGTTTTGAAAATAACTTCTTGTTGCACCCAGCTCTGATGACAGCTGCCTGGTCACCTCGCCTGCTTATGCTTTTCAAACAATTTTAAATAGTTCGCTTATCCACTCACCAGGCCATCACAAGTACTTATAGCTGCGCTCCCTTTCACAATGGCATCATCCCACACTTCACCCAAGAAATGACAGTGGGAGGATCCAGCAGGTTTGATCCGTGCCCCCTTCAGGCCACCAAACCTCCTCTCAGTCATGAAGCCTGGAGCCAGCAGGTGAGGATTCAGAGTGAGGTTGAAGTGCAAGTTGTGGCCGCCGTGCCAAAACTGGTAGAAGATGCGATCTAGTTCTGCTGGTTCCACTGAGGCTTCCCTGCGCTGTAAACGGCGAGCATGGTGAGACAGGAAATTGGACAGGAAGTGACCCTTGGCATCCACTCTCGTAGGGTGAACCACCTCGTACAAAGGGAAGTCATCCTGAAATCTTTCTGTAAAAGCGGTGATGGGAAGAAGACTTGTTATTAAATCGCAGGAAATTGGATTGAAATTAAATAATCATGTGGCTGCAAAGCGTTAAACAAAACCTGGGAAACTCTAAACACACATATGTGCTAATCTGTCACTTTATCTTTGAATATAACTGACATATATGCAGCACTTCTTAAAAATATATTCTTTGACGCTTCACTCTCATGTTTAATAGTTTGCATTGTTGCTGGAAGACTGAGTTTCACAAACCATCATTTGCTCTGATCTGGAATAGCTTTGTCCAATGCACGGAGAGCAGTGTGACAAAAAATATAAGGACTGCGCCTCAAGAAGCAGGATGAGCAGTTTTTCCATCTTATTTCTATCCATACAATTTCATTGTACCTAGCTAAATCTTGCTAAACAGTGTTTATTTCTTTTAGTTTGCAATACTCAGTAATCACTGTGTATGTTTAGTATCCACTGACAGTACACCCCCCACAGCTGCTATGCTTATCACCACATACAGTCACATGAAAAAGGGGTTTTTCACAGGACTCCATGCAGTCCAGTGAAAAACTAAGTACACCACATGATTCAGTAGCTTCTTTAAAACATTGCTTCAGTTTATTAAGGTTTGCAGGCATTTATTGTGTTGAGGTCTGGACTTCACCACCTTAATTTTCTTTTCATTTTCAGCTATTCTGTTTTAGATTTGCTGCTGTGCTTTGGATAATTATCCTGCTTCACGACGGAATTTGTGACATGCTTTAGCTGTTGCTCTCACTCTAAAATACTCAGAGGAGCTCATGGTTAACTCAATGAATGCAAGATGGCCATGACTTGTGGTTACACAACAAGCCCAAATCATCACCCCTTCACTACCGTGTATTCATGCTGATATGTGCCGCTGTGCGTTAGGTCCAAATCTCCACTTTATCTTGTTTGTCCAAACAACATCGTTCCAGAAGTCTTGTGCCATGTGATGATGCACCTTTGCAGACCTAAGATGTGCTGTCTCCCGTCTCCTTGCAACCCTTTCAAAGACCTCATACTCGTTTTGTCTGTTTCTCACTGAACTGTCATAAACGTGAACATTTAACACACTAATGGAGGCCTGTACAATCTGAGATGTGGCTCCTGCAAGGTCTGATTTTTGTTTGACTTTGTCAGGATGTCCACTCCTGGAGAGAATTTAGCAAACTGCTAAAACTTTTGCTTTTATAGAGGTATTCATGTTTGCTGACAATCAATTAATCAGCTTAATTTGATTAGCATAGCTTGGCTGCTACTTGCCCTCTTAAATCCTATAGAAGCAGCACTACTTAGTTATTCACACAGTGCACAGAGTCCCCTGAAACCTTCTTTTTCACCCGACGTGTGTTAAAATGCATGAGTTTAAAAAGCTGAATATTAAAATAATTTTAATGGTATATTTGCACTAAAGCTAAGTCATAAATCAATTATAACTTTTTTCCAGTGATAAGAATTTTAATGATAACAACACTGTGAAATATTGATGTTTTTATCCATGTGATGGACACTGTACAAATTAAATAATAATTATTACCACTGTCAAAAATAAATCACAGCTACTATCTGTTTCACATTCTTTCACTTATTCTGTGCACTCAAAGTACAAGGGTGCAAACCCTCACACTATCATTATTGGCTTTATCTCATTCAAGGGAAATGAAGGAGTGATTACACACAGCCTTGCTGACTCGAGCTCTTACCGTGTCTGCACTGCACAGGATTATCTGCACAAATATTTTCAAGCATACAGCACTTATAGATGATTTGGACAAATATTTGAAATGTCTGACTGAATGAGGAGTTTTCACCTTTCCATTGGCACTTTAATACCGTACGATTATTTTATTGACTTCTCACTTTACCACATGCCTGAGTATTCCAGCTATGCACTTCTTTGATTCGCGCTTTTGCTTTTATTTATGAACGTCTGACCAGCAACAAATGCCAAATAGTCTTGGATTGATTTGAATTAGTGTAAAGACATGGCAGCCTAAAGCAATGGGCTTGACTGGTTTTCATTTATGTGTATTACTGATGGCAAGAAATCTCTGGAGAAAAAAAAACATTTCTTCAAAAATATCTTATCTTCTACTTAAGGTCAAAAGAAAACATAAATATCTTCTTGTAGCCTTAACAAGGCGCAACAAAGGCATGGAAGGCATTCTTCATGAAAGCAGTGACTGCATATCCATTTCTACCTTTGTTAAGGAAGCAAAAAGATTTTTAGATTTTCTTGTGACCTTAAGAAGATATTCTTTAAGCAACTGAAACAAATATTTTCTGCAGCTCTTCACAAAGGTCTTTCTCATCTAGAATGAGCAAACCAGCAAGTTACTCTCCTGTGGAATTGGACTGTGGATTTGTGGTGATCAGAAACCATCACATTCATCAGAAATAAGGTTTTTTTCATTGGAGTGATTGTGATAAAACTAGGGATCCTTAAGAGTCTTCTAGGATTTGCTAAGACAAATGAACAACACTCAGGTTCAGTTAATTTACTTTTTATTCTTTAGTCTTACAAGTAGGTAAGAATAAAAAAAATGTCTTTAAGCCCTTTGCTTATCAAAGTGCTTTTCTAATTTGGGAAACAGTTTCAGGCAGACATCGATAATTCCTGTACAAACATTTAACACCTGAAACATCACTATCTGACAGGTCCCTCCCTCAGTGAGTCATCCTTGCCTAGAATGCCAAACAGTAGCTAGCACACAGTTGATTTGTACAGGATGCGACAGAGTGCACCCACACTTCTTGATCTGTTTGTTTGGCTAATTTCTGGAGAACCCGGGAAGTCTGAGTGGATGAAAGTGCATGACGTGAAGGCAGGGGGTGCTTCCTACCAGACATGAGGGGTTTAATCCTCTGATGTGATGATATGCACTGGAACAGCCAATACACTTTCTGTTGAAACTGGGTGTATTAAGAGAATAACAATAATGCATCCTGTCTATTCCCCTAAGTGAAACTCTGTTTCCTGCCCTTGACTACTGAAGTCAGAGGTCAGTGTCAGTCACACAGCAGCAGCACTGCACTGGGATTCTGCGTTTTGATTAAGGGCACTACAACAAGGGCGGACCGGGCTTCAGCCTCTGATGATTCATTCAGAAACAGCTCTCTCTACCGCACTTGGTTATAAACGTTTGAGCATAATTGCTATGGCTGTCCCCAAACTTTGTAAGCAAAAGTTGTAGCTGGCTTCTCATCAGGGAGGAGTGTGGCTGGATTCACTCACAGAGCAAATGCGCACAACAAAAGCAGGCAGTGTACGAGAGCGTTGTGGCATTCGATGTGTTTGAATCTGAAAATGTTTAAAGTATTTTAGTTTTCAGGCTCACTAACCTGGTTCATGTGATAATCCCAATCCCAAAGTTTTGCAGTTTTCCAGGACCACCAGGACCGCGATGAAGAAGTGAATGGAAGACGCTCTTTGTCCGAAAGCGTGAAGCCCGCAGTGCAAACGGGTCATTTTGTCAGGACGGTAACTTATATTTTCGAAACATTTAACGCCTTTCTGACACCGCGTCGACTGTCAATTCAAATAGGTCAAATCCATCTGTGCTGGGTGCGTTTCTCGCTTTGTTGCGCCCGTGCACTTACGCTGTGACAGCAACAACAAACTTCTTCACTTCAGGCCTGAGCATTGTTTGCCTCCGTGGGGGGGCTTTTGCTGCATCTGTTTTGTGTGTTTTGTTTTATGTCGGTGTAAATGTTTGCTTACAAGTTGCTGGTCCCCCTGTCCTCCATCAGCCTCCTCCCGACAGCCAGTGACAGCTTAAAACTTTGCTGTGAAAACTTTCGCAGAGCCACCCCCACAGATGGGTGGACTTAAGACAATGGGCTCAAGAGAGAGCTGGAGGGCTTAAAGGGGAATGCTACTCCAAGAGATCGGATACAGAGATGCAGTCCAATTGGAAGTTCCTTGGGGTGATTCGGGTTCTCAGTGGGTCAGATGAGGACCAGACTGTTGCATTCACTTGCACAAACAACGTCATTCACGTTCTGTACGTTTTGACCGGAGGTTCAAAGCATAAAAAACAAGCGTTTCCCAGTGGCAACTGTGGGAAAAGCCCGAGTAAAGTCTTAAAAAACAAAACAGCGACTGACACCATCGAGTTCGGGAGATTCCTGATTTTAAAACACATCTGGAAAACCCAGATCTATATCAGTTATATCCCCAAATGTTTTACCACCTTAAGCTAAGCTGGAACAATTAAGAATTATGCCTATTTGGAGGTGGAACACGATGTAACCAAACTATGTTCGACCGTTATTATCCCTCTCCAAAGTAAGCGCTCCCTCTAGTGGAAGAAAAATGTCACACTATTGCTTGAGCTTACGAAAGTTCTACATGTTGGCCATCATTTTTGACCTATAGTATTCATTTAATATTAATTATAATGAAAGCATTTAAGAAGTACGTTGGCATTCTTAAAGGCACGCTCATCTTGGTTTATTGTGTTTGCAAAGACGGGGCGTGCTGGAGCGCGTGAACAGAAATCAACAGGTGTACCGGGTGAGAGAGGCAGGACGAGATCTACATCTTGATTGATGTATTCGTTTGAATTGTCTGGATTAAAAGTAATTTTCATCATTTATTTTCTTTTCCTATTTTGCGCATTTACGCACGATTCTTGTGACAAATACATTGCTTTATGGCGGATAAACTATAACAATAAATTTTATCCTGTTCTTCCTTAAAAGCTGCCTGGACCGTAATCATTTCTGTCACGTCTCACTCGACCAATCGTGGCTCAGCAGAGGAGCGACACACCTGTATAAAAGCAGGTTTCTGGCCAGCTGTCATTCAAAGGTGTTATGACTACAAATTTGCATCTAATGGAGATGAAAGGCTAAGGCTTTTTTCATGGGGTGCCTCGTAGAAGAAAATGTTGTGAGTCAAGCTTTATAAATTTAATGATGGAGGAAATGTTTAACCACAGCGGAGCGCTCAACCGAAGTTCAGTGCTCGAAGACATCGACGTGAGCGCGGATGGCACCCCCATCCTGAGGATACTCATATCGGTTGTGTACTCTGTAGTTTGCGCGGTGGGTTTAGTGGGCAACCTCCTCGTCTTTTTTCTAATGAGGTTACGACAAGGTCGAAAGAGGTCCACTATTAATGTTTTCATTATCAACTTGGCAGTGACTGACTTCCAGTTTGTTCTCACTCTGCCCTTCTGGGCTGTGGACACCGCGCTGGACTTCAGCTGGCCGTTCGGAGACGCCATGTGCAAGATCGTCCTTTCGGTCACCGTGATGAACATGTACGCCAGCGTGTTTTTCCTCACCGCCATGAGCGTGACCCGCTACCTGGCCGTCGCCTCGGCTCTAAAGAAAAAAGCGCACAGGAGGTCATGGTGTGTGAAGTGGGTGTGCACGGTGCTGTGGGTGGCGGCGACAGTTGCCACAGCTCCAACAGCTGTCTTCTCCACTGTGACTGTGGTGGCTGGCGAAAAACTCTGTCTCCTCAAGTTTCCCGAAGGACACGACTGGCTCGCCCTCTATCACATCCAGAAAATCTTGATCGCTTTCATTATCCCCATGCTCATTGTCTCCGTTAACTACCTGATGCTGCTGCGCTTCGTCAGACAGAGGAGCATGGACAGCAGCAACCCTAAACGGAGATCCAGAGTCACCAAATCTGTCGCTATAGTAGTTTTGTCTTTCTTCTGCTGCTGGATGCCAAATCATGCCATCACCTTCTGGGGCGTGTTGGTCAAATTTAACGCAGCAAACTGGGACACGTCGTATTACATGGTACACACCTACGTGTTCCCGCTCACCGTGTGCTTAGCGCACGCAAACAGCTGCTTAAACCCGGTGCTTTACTGCCTGATGAGGCCGGAGATCAGGAAGATGCTGAGCGGATTGTTTTGGAAAGCCTCCACTCCGTCATCCACGAAAGGTTGCGCCACGCGCTCCATGACACAGGCAGAAACCCAGGGAGCTACGCCTCTCCAGATTATAGACAATGCGGAGTACACGCTGTCCATCATAGACCGTAAGGGTTTATCAGCCTCTAAAGTCCTCCCGTATACTCGTTAACTGTAGCCTCGTGAAAAACAAGACGACGCTTTGTGGTCCACCTGTAGATGTCTTCATTACGCGTGCGTAAAACGCTTTCGCGTCGGTCCCAGTCTAAGTGTTTGGATGGGTTGCATCGCAGATTCACACCGTGTGCGCTTTTTTTTGTGCCTTTTTCGCAGAATGGCGCGGAGTGGTGTTTGTTTCACTGTGACAACTAAACTCTGAATTTGTCCCGGTCTTGCTGTCCAGCTCGCGTTTCTCCTTGTCGTGATTGTTAAAGACAAACAAGAAATAACCGGGACGAGAGGGAGACACGTCCCCGAGTGGAAATCCAGTTGGGGACATTAGGAGGGGGGGGGGGGGTGTCTGGGGGATTTTGATTGTATTTTTAATTTTCAGTGGTTTTGCTCGTGTTTGCTACCATGATTTAATTTAAAAAAATGCCATGTTCATCAGTCCTGAGGCACCTCTTAAAGGACTGACGTGTACTGTATAGTGAGCCTGCAGTCTGTGAAAAATAAAATAAACCATGTTCTAAAAGTGTATGCGCAGAGGAGAGTCTATTATTTGTTTTCTCACTTAAACTGACATCAACTAAAACTGTGTTTTAACACTGAATTTTTCTTTCAGTCAGCAAAAAGTGTGTAACCAGTTTGCTATCCTGTGCTTACGGTTTTCAAAAGGTGAATTCTTTTCTTTTATCGTCCCAATAATAAATGAATTGATCCTTTCTCTTCAACTCGATTCAATCAGGAAATGGCTAAACGGCTACAATAAAATAAAGAAGTCATGTTAAATGCATTATATAGTGTCAGCACCTCCAAGACGCTTTTCATCACATTCGGTCCTTTCTGTTGTAAATGTTGAATTCCTATCCTGGCACATGTCAAAAAACAAAAAAACAAAAACCCTGGGCTCTCACAGGTAGCCCAGGAGGAGAAGCTGACAATGGCTGCAAAGGTACCAGCAGTCGCTTTGGCAGCCGTAGTGACGCAGATCTTCGTCAGACGGTTCAGTTCACAGAATGCAAAATGAATTCATACAGTCCAAAATCACAAACCACAGGGGGGGGCTTTAGATTATAAGTGCCATCTTCTTTACCAGGACAGCAATATTTAATGAAGCGCTGATATAACAATGAATTATTAATTCACTTTTTTTTCTGGGAGGAAACATTTCAGCAAACTGACGCGTGCTCATTTGCATTTGGGATTTGAGCAAACTGTTCAAACTAAGCGTGCATTTTGCAGTTTTCCTTTGATGATTCCTGCAATAAAGGTTTATGTTATCTTTGTTGTGGCCACAGGCAAAAAGGAAGAAACCCCAATTAATACATTTTGTACTTGACTGAATAAAAACGAGCACCTATTTCCCCCTTTTCACAAAAAATAAGTTGCTTAATTTTTGTGAAAATGCTCAGACTTTCATATTTCATGTCTACTAATCCACATTTACAGTGGGATGTGGTAATATATGTTAATGTAACCGCACTAATATTGTATGGTAATATATTCTGCTGCTTGCCTTGGGCTGTGTTTGTGTGGCTGTTTTCTTTTCTTTTTTCTTTTTCTTTATCAAATATTGCGGCTTTTCCTCTTCGGGGATCAATATGCTTTCACGGCAGCACTCTTGATGCCAGATTGTGCCCATGTGTCCGCTGGTTGAATCCAATCTGTTATCACAAAATACTTAATACTTAATTTACTTGTTTACGTGTTTTTTTTAAAGTCGATATGAAGCATTTGAAATGATTCTTCTCGTGGCTGTAGCTCAGGTGGCAGAGCAGGTCAGCCACTAATCACAAAGTCGGTGGTTCGATCCCAGGCTGCCTCCTGGCTGTATGCCAAATATCCTTGGGCAAGATACTGGTGGTCAGAGGGCCCGGTGGCGCCAGTGTCCGGCAGCCTCGCCTCTATCAGTGCGCCCCAGGGCAGCTGTGGCTACAATGTAGCTTGCCATCGCCAGTGTGGGTGAATGACTGAATGTAGTGTGAAGCGCTTTGGGGTCCTTAGGGACTAGAAAGGCGCTTTACAAATGCAGGCCATTTACCATTCTTTGTTTATAGATTCAAATTTATTTTGATTTATTGACAGCACCTAAGCCTGGCAGAAACCTGTAGAATTTAAATTGCTCTGACCAGCAGGTGGCTATGCAGTCAGTGCTGTTTAATAAAATGCAAATTTCTTACTTTATTATATTCATTTTAGTTATTGGTTGGCCTGCTGTTTTTTTTAATTGATATTTTGTGTAATTTACTGACTGCTATATTAGGTACATCTTGCTAGTACTGGCTTCGATCCCCTTTTGCCTTCAGAACTGCTTTAATTCTCCGTGGCACAGCTTTAACATTCCTCAGAGATTTTGGTTCATATTGACATGGTAGCGTCACACAGTTACTGCACATTTGCAAACCCATGATCTGAATTTCTCATCATGGCTTAACGTGTTATCCTGCTGAAAGCAGCCATCAGAACATGGTTACAAAGCATGCCAGAAGAGCGCAGTCCCGGGAAAAGCAAAGATACTGCGTGGGATCCTCAAGATCCCAGGAGGACTGATTGCATATAAGGAAATATGGAATCCGATAAGTCACACACTTTAATGAATGTAGAACACAGAGTTAGTCAGAGTACTACTTTAGGCTGATAAAAGAAATAGGTCATTATTTTGGGAGATATTTCTATCTTCTTCATTTTCTGGCAAAGATGAGAAGAGTAAATATGAAGCTAGCAGCAGGTTATCTTTGAATGAAAAATATAGTTGTTGGACTCCCTTTAACCCCCAGTATATGTGACTTTCAGTATTTCCCCTGACGCACAGAAGCATAACCACGTCTCCTGAGTTTGTGATGATTAATCAACTTCGAGCAAAATAATTCAGCCAGTCTGGTCAAGCGTCTCTGATGTGAATATTTACCTAACCAAACTTCAATTGTGTTTTCTCACTGTTAGTCAGAGAAACAGCGAAATATATTCACATGGGCTTTAGGACCTGTCCTACTTGATATTATGCATTAGTGATGAACATTTAAAGAAACTGGACTGAATCAAGCAGGAATACAGTAAACATGGGCTGCTGGAGTTTGTGTGCGTCTGGTAAAATTGAGGTTATGCTACTGTCTTTAGTTAATAGTGTGGTCCTCCGATTTAAGAGCATGATTTGTTGTTTTCACTTGTGGATGTTATAATGATCCCTTATTCTTGAATACTCCAGTTGTCCCTGTCCAATGTTAAAACTGAATTTTGTGTCATAAGTTATTTCCTTCGGGTTTGGGTATGCACTGCATAAGTGCAATTTCTTGAGGAGTAATCCCCCAGTTTTAGTCATAACAGTCCTCTATTTCTATTCTCTCAAACTGCTCTTTATTCCTGAATTCATCACAAGTACTGTACTGCTCAAAAGTCATGATTCACCCCAGATTTCTTTATATTTTGGGAGAATGGGAGCTGGTGCAGTCGTCTATTAAAATGTGCAAACACCAACCAAATATACTATATACGGTAAAACAGAGATTGTACAGTTCTAAAAATCTTGAAAATCAATATTTGGTATCTTCACCTTTATTCTTCAATACAGCCTGAAGTATTTTCTTTAAGTAGTCTTCAGGAATAGATCTCCATAGGCTGCCTTTTGTTCTGTTCTCTGTCAAGATGATCCCACACCGCTTAAGTATTGTTGAGGTTGAGGCTCTGGAGAGGCGAGACTCCCCCCCCCGTTCCTTTCTTAATGATGGCTTTTTGACAGCTGTCTACAGTCCACTGAGACCATGAGGCCTCAGTGAAGAGTAGATGGATCAACTGAGAGTCAAATGTCTTTCTCAGGCCTTGTGTCGGGACTTTGCTGCATTTTTTTTTTAAATTCTTACTGTAAGATACTCTTCACCTGTGGTAGATATGGTTTAGACCTGTCACTTCTTCTTTTCACCTCCACTTGTCCAGTTTCCTCAATATATAGGGACACGCTGCACAACATGCTGAGATATTCTGGGTTTTGAGCTAATAGTTCTTTGGAAATCACCTTGTTAATGCAAAAATAAAAATTATGGGTTATCTTTGGCATGTTTCTGCTGATTCAGCTAAAGAAACAGGAACAAATGATATGTTTTTGTGACAGGCTGCTAGTAACAAAGGCAGAGAGTTGTCTGCTATGTGTAGACACAACACTGGTTGTGTTGGCTGCATTTGTAATGCTTGAATGATTCACCATTCAGCATCACAAATAAAAACTCTGAAAGCCTTTCAGAAAACTATTGCTCAAGAGCACTTGGTAGGTAGGTAAAATATAAAGAAACAAGGGGCGACTAAAGACTTTTGCACAGTACTGATGAACTTAATGAACTTGTCTTTCTTATTCATCTATAACCATTACATCTTAGTCATAGTGATAGGTTAAAAAATTGTCCATTGCCACTTTAGGTAACAAAAGTAAAAAGGGTCATAGTAAAACTGTGTCTGTAGCTCAGGTGGTAGAGCAGGTCATCTGATCGGAAGGTTGGTGGTTTGATTCCTGGCTTCTCCTAGTCTGCATGCCAAATATCCTTGGGCAAGATACTAACCCCAAATTGCTCTCATTGGAGTACGAATGTGTGTGTGAATGTTAGTTTGAAAGTGCTTGGGTGAATGCACAAGTTGTGTAAAGCGCTTTGAGTGCTCAGAAGAGTAGAAAAGCATTATATAAGAACCAGTCCATTTACTTACTAAACTAATGTGAAGAAGGTTTATTTCCACCAGTAAAACTGCAGTAAACACGTCATGTTTCAAAACACAGCAAACAGTCTGTTTATTTAGTCATTAACAGTTTAATTATAAGGTTCGGAAATAAAAACATGTTTTAATGTGAAGTTGAAGGTGAGCTTCCCTCCCTCCAGCACATCTACAGGAAGCGGTGCCTGAGGAAAGCGGGGAGGATCATCAAAGGCTCCAGTCACCCCAGCCATAAACTGTTCAGACTACACTCTTATATTGTACATATATTTATTCATATAACTCTCAGATTTACTCATTCTTATAATTTGCTTGTTCTTATATTATTGTATTTTTGCACACCTCTGTTGCTTGTGAAGCTCGCACACAAGAATTTCACTCGCATGTACTGTACCAGTGTACCTGCACATGTGATGTGACAATAAAAGTGATTTGATTTGAGCTGGTAAAGGCTTTCCTTGCTTTCCTTGTGTCAGGATCATATTTCATCAACTGTGATGCTCAGAAAAAAGATTTAATATGTCTATTGATGTCCTGCCATCTACTTCCTGGCTTTTGCCCTTTGACAACTGTGATAGACTCCAGTGCTCCCGCAGCACTGAATCGGATGAACAGAAGAAAATGAACAGATGGATGTCTATTTATTTTTTCTCTCTGTTATTCGTCAATCCCAGCTTCTGTTCTTGAGGCCTGTTTCTATGCAGCTGAAAGCGCTCAGATTCTTGTGAAAAAGACACTCATAGACCTATATCGTTTTATTTGTAGGCATATTACAGGTCTTCACACTTCTTCAAAGAGAAAAAAACTCCAGACATTGTGCAATCACTGGACTCATGTTTACGGCTTCTGATTATCATTTACTTACATTTCTCTTAAGAATTGCTTCAAATGTAAAAAAACAAAAAAATCCCATTAATATCATAAGCACACCCTTTGCTCTGATGCAGTGCATGTTAAAAGGCACGCAGCTGTCTCGTATTGTAACAGGTTCAGTGAAACAAAGCCGACTTACTGAACTGAAAAAAAAAATAATGCCATGAACCACGCTGAAAACTGTCAGAAAACCATTATAGTACTGAAAGGATATAAAAAAAAGCTAACTGACTATTTACAAAATTCAAGTTAATTTTATACAAAGTAAAAAGTGCATCAAATGTTTTAAAAATCACCCTGCATGATTCCCAGGATGTTAATCTTAAAATGAATGAACTCTTAAGAGATGATGCATTTAGAGGATTCTTCTCCAAAGATTAAGAAAAGTCTCTAAAAGTTAAACATCACAAATCTTCTTCGTTCTCTGGTGACTTTAGTTCAGTTTTCTGTCGTCATAAATTATTATGCAAATTGACTGAATACATGGCAGATAAAAATTTCTTAAACTTGGAATTTTTAATATACAGTATAAGAGCTTTACATTTTGTTGTAGCTTTTGGGTGGGAAAACACCCTTGAGGTTTTTTTTTTCATGTACTTTACCATAGGAGTTAAATAAATAGCCTACACATCAGGAAAAGACAAAAGAATGACTGGCTAACATTTGCCTCAAATGCAAATAGTGGCCTGAAAATCTTGAAACAGATCGACTGAAAGTGGCTCTATTCTTCTGTAGAAAACGGACAGAAAAACCACCAGAGCTCCGGCCAGAAACCGACGCAATTAGAGCTCCAAGATCTCTGAAGAGATGACATCCAGGCCAGTGGAAGACGTAGACAAAGAAGGCCCTAATGTCGCAACAGTGCAGGAATGCTAAGTGAGTGTGACAGTGCTGATTGTTGGGGGTCAGGGGTTGTGGCGCAGGAAAGATCCAGTGCACTGAAAAAGCCTTTCTTCAGCAATAATGATCGTGTGGAGCTGTGTACGCGGTGCCACTGCAGCGGTAGGGAGCGGGTGGGGTGAGGCGGATTGGTCCCTGAGTGTCGGGTCCCCTGTGGAAAGGGTGTCTGATGGGGGCCCTCAGCCTGCGTTATCGCTCTTCTGCCACTTTGCCGTTGACCTCCTGCTCATCCTCTTCTCTTCTCTTTTGCCTTTGGAAAAATCCAAGCTGGGTGGGAGAGCAGAGATAAGTTAGATAAGAAGTAATGCTTCAAACACAAATGCGCTACAAATATTGCGGGCACTGTGCAGCACACAGATTGCATCACTTCCTTGTGACTGCAAATGTAAAATTTATGCAAACTTAAGAAAAAGCTAAGACGTTTCAGAGTGTGCGGCTGTGCTTGCAGATCTGTGAGGCCACAATTTTAATGCTGACATACTGATGTAGTCAATGTGTAAAATGCTGACTATGTTCCTAATCTCAAAACAGCATGTCACCATTCACTATGTGGCACCAAACTGTAGATGTAAAGTCAGTAGACGAGGTCATTAGTCATCACCCCCTATGGATAAAAGTATTGAGCAGCTTTCAAGATAAATATCATAAAGTGATTCATAACAAGAATGGTAGAGAGCTCTGGAGTCACACCACACCACGAAAACTCTTTCCTTTAGCTCTCAGATTGCATAAAACCAGCAGGTTGTGATCATGTGACCTCAGGAACGCACCGCGGATATATGGACACAAAAGTTCACTATTGTATGGTGCTTGCCCATGCAGAGCTCTAAAGGTCAACATCAGAATCGTAAAGTGACATTAATGGGGATCCAGTGCAACCGAATTACCAACCGTGTGACACATGAGCACTTGGTAGACTTTAGTCAGAAGCCTCGCAGCAGCATTCTGAACAACCTGCAGATGTTCCAAGAAGGTTTTGTTAAGACAAGTGAACAAGGTGAATGCGATAATCCAGACATAAAGGTCCCAATAACAATTTCCAATTCAAAGTGTGACACAATGGAACTCAACTTGGAAATATTTCTTAAGTGACAACAGCAAGAGCGAAACGGTGATTAAACGCGAGCATCCAAAGTGAAGGCTGAGTCACAAGTTACACTTTCAAGGTAGAAAATGTAGCAAAGGTACCTGGAGTTTCCATTACTGTAGGCACAAATCTGTCAGGGGTACAAACCTGTCAAGGGCACAAACTTCTGTTTTCTCTTCGTTAAATTGGAGAAAAATGTCAGCCATCCAAGTTTTAATAGATTCTAGATGCAAGATGTGCAGCTTAGAAACATCTCGGGGCTTAAAAGATATACGACTGAAAATCGTCTGCACGGCAATGATAAGAAATGTCCTTAAAAGTGCTGAAAACGTGCTGAAGAAGGAGCAGATACAACAGAAACAGTACAGGCCCACCAGTGTGCTACACAGTACGCAAGAGAAGTGGAAGATGACCTAGAATTAGAAACAGCCACAGATAAGGACCTTTCAGACAGATTTGAAGAGACCACTCCAAAGCAGACCTCGATACACTCACACAGTGTCTCAGCCTGTCAATCTCAAAGCGATGATTAACAGTATTAAAGCCAAAGATCAAGTCAAGTCCAGAAGATTCTCCTGTGTCACTTCACATCAAGATGTCTCTGGAGACTCCCAGAAGAGCTGTTTGTGTGGAATGAGCTCTGGAAAAGCCAGAATGGAAATGATCAAGGCTGCTGTATTTGTCCAAGACAGCTGTAGGCTGCTTAGGCACAGCCTTTTCTAAAATCTTAGCAATAAATGTGAATTTTGAGATTCATTTGTTAAAACAGCCACAGCAGGTGGTGCAAGAATACCAATTTCACTAATACAGTGTTGAATACCATCACAGGATTACCTCTGCTCTTTGAAACCAGGTTTGAAAAATCAGCAGCCCTCGCATCTCTCCCTGAAGCGTTAAAGGACACTGAAAGATCCTTCAAATGAAGGAGATGAATGGGTAGATGACTTGATCTCCACAAGTGCTCATTTTTTTCAACAAGAATGCTTTAATGCCGTCATTTATCCAAGGAGAAGAGTTTCAGGAGCTAATCTCAGTCAAACAGGACAGACTTATCTAAAATAGAAAGACAGTTATGGTTAAAATGATTCAGTGAGAACTCAACATTGTTCTAAGGGAATGTAAATAAATTAAAAGCAGAAAATTTATCAGCAGTTAAGATGCTGGAGCTAACGAAATATAGAGGCACATGAAAGTTAAAGAGAGTATGGGGATGATCAGAAATAAAAAATATCCTAATAGTTAATATATAAACCCAAAGTAAAAACAGGGTCCAGTCTGTATCCCTCGGGGTATGTTTGAGGTCAGGAATATACTGGGGAAGATTAAAACCACAATGCTGATAAATCCAGTTTAATCAATGTCTCTCTCTCTCTCTCTGTGTGTGTGTGTGTGTGTGTGTGTGTGTGTGTGTGTGTGTGTGTGTGTGTGTGTGTGTGTGTGTGTGTGTGTGTGTGTGCGCGCGCGTGTGTGTGTGTACTGGAATCCCCAGCTACAGCCTGCCCAAATATCATGACAGTTCATCAGATCCTTTAGATATCTGCTAAAAATCAAACCTCATGGTGACTATCACTAAATATCATTTAGCTTTTTAACATCTAGTGGATCATATTCAATACATGTGATTTTGCGATTTTTTAAAAATTTCTGCATCATCAGTGACATTTTTCTTCCCCCTGAAAAACCTAAATAAATAACACACAATACATTTTTACACTTGATACAGAAACATGAGGCAGATGCTTCGGTTCAAACTGACTGACCCTTTTCCCTATAAAACAATACATCAGGAGATCTTGCGTAAAAGATGACCTTCCCTATTTAATTATATTAATATAAGCACTGACGCTGGTGCTAGATTGATGATTTGCTTGTGTGTAGAAATACCACAAAATTAAAATAAGGACGTGCTTTTAAACAGTTTTGTAATATATGATGGGAGACTAGCAGCTTCTTGTAAATGTAAGCATTTCAGCCAGTAAACCCCCTCCCCTAATCACACACATACACACGTTGGGTATTCATATGTTGCGGGGACATCTAACTGACATTATGTTTTCCCTAGCCCCTTACCCTAACCAAGAAAAATGGATCCCTAACCCTTACCGTCATTTTGAGTCTCAAAATATGCCTTCAAACTTTGGGGACCAGGATTTTTGGTCCCCACAAAGATATGAATACACGCTCATACACACACATACACGCAAAACAAAAAGCGCAGCTCCACATATTCAGACAGATTCTTCATTTCTGTCAATGCATCCTGTGTTGAGCATAAATATGAGGCTGCCTTTATTGCTGGCTTGACCTTTACTTGACAGTAAAGGATCCAGGTGATGGATATAAAACAGCCGCTTCATTATTTCTACAGGAATATGAAATAAATAGAAAACATGCAGACAAGAGTCAAGAAATGGAAGAATCTGGCATTTTACACAGTTTTGGTACATAACTATGGCATTTCTGTCAGACTCTTATTTAAAGACAATATCTTATTCTTAGCCACATGATGGCAGTCTAAACCTACACTACAATAACCGTCTGACCACAGCTCACATTTACAGATGAGGTAGTAGAAAAATGAGCTGACTGCAGGTTTCGACCAACCTTGTAAACAGTCATGGCAATTTGCATATTAATGAAGAAACTGACAGCTCATTGTTCGCCAGTGGTGCTAGTTTCAGTTATTGTGCAAATGTACTGTTTATAAGGTTGGGGAAACTGAAGAAATCACAGATAAGTGACAAAATATTTCTCCCACTTAAAACGTTACGTCCAGATGAACAGTATCAACTGTTTGTGGGGCTTTATGCTTTAAGGAAACATTTTAACCCCAGTGAGTGTGTTTTTTTTTCCCGGGATGGGAAAGCCATTATCCTCATGAAAATGCTGGGAATCACATGCTACAGCTCCCCCCAAATTGTCACTCATCAGTGACTAAAAGTGGGTATTTAGATAAATACCTCTAATATCTCAATGGCTATTAGTCAGCTAACTAAAAAACTGCACGACGTAACTTACTTTCCATAGAGCGAGGCTGAGCAGGGCTAACAATAAGAGTCCTCCCAGCGTGCTTCCAATGATAATCCAAGTAGGAATTCTGTAATCTCCCTCCTTCCTGATCTCCAGTATTATCTGTTGGACATGACAACACATAAAATTTGTTTTCTCTTAAGCACGCAGGCTGAATTGTACACACAGGCAGTGATAAATGGTATTTTGGCTTAAATATATAGCTTTAAATAAATATGATTTTTGCAGAATAACATAACGACAATTCATGAATTTTGATAAGCGTTTTCATAGACCGATCAAGTACATCCATTCACCTTTTACATCCACAAAGACAGTCTCTTAAAAAACAAACAAACAAGATAATAGAGTCTGACAGTTTTAATGACCAATAGATGGCAGCACAGATTAGTGTTTCAGTCCTGACTCATACATGTTGTGCCGCTGGTCCTTTCGGTCCCTAAGCACCACACAGCCATGAGTGCTCCAATACTAACATTTACAGTGTGATTATTCACTGTTTCAGTTCTGTGCTCATGAGCTCAGCTGAAGCAGAAACTTTGTTGTTTTCTTTTTCATTTTTTAATAAAAAGAGGTGCTTGATGGAAAATTTGTTTTTTTTCTTCTTCTTAGTTTTCCATGAATGGTAACATCACATACGAGACACTATTTGAATACTTAAAGTCTACTGAAATAAATTTGAACAGCCGATCTCGAGAACCGGGCACGTGGTAAGAATAAAATCCAGACGAGGACAGAAGCAATTTAGAGCACTGGTTGTTGCCGACTCACATGTCTGACAGGCCTCTCTTCATGTAAAAACATGGGGCTGGAGGAGGGGAGCTCCACTGATGCACTGGTCACCAGTTCCAGGATTTTAAACTTCAGCTGGAGAGGAAATCAAAACAAGCAGGCGCTTTTAACATAGACATGACACAGCTGAAAGCACTGCAGAGCCAAAGTTTTATAAAAAGTGATAAATAATAATTCATGCAGCCATTGACGAGGTTTAAGCTCACCGCGTGTAAAGTATCTATTCTAAGTGCTCCAGTGATTCTAAAGGCAACGTCTCTGTAGTAAGCCACATTGACTGTGCATTGAATTGGAAGAGTTAGTGTGTTGGATCGGTTCTGTGGGAAGAAGCAGATCGAGAAAAAAAAGTTAAGAAAATAAGTTGAGAACTAAACTTTTATCTGGGAAAGAATTTGATAGGTTTTATTGACTTTACCAAGCTGGAGAAGCGTGACAGGTCTTCAGGTGATGCCCTGCTCTGTGCCACATGCTGAGGTGGTAAACAGTGCGTACCATCTCTCTGAGGTGTGACATGGGGGGTAAGAAATTCCTCTTAGTGCAGTAAAATGTTATGTTTCCAGAAAAGCAGTGAAATAATATGCTGATAAGCTGGAGCTTATTAGATCATGTTACGAAAAAGAATGATTATTGTTCAGCAATTAATGTGAAGTAAATGTAATGCACTGATAATATGTGATTAGGTTTGGACGCTGTGTAGCTGAGGTTAGTCTGCCGAGCTGACTCTGTCCTTCTTTTGGCTGCTCCCTTTAGGGGAGTCCACAGCTTCCATCTCACCCTGTCCCCACATCCTCCTCTGTCACACCAACAATCTGCATGTCCTCCTTCGCTACATCATTTAATCTTCTCTCTGGTCTTCCTCTTTTCTTCCTGCCTGGCAGCTCCATCTTCATCATCCTCTGTCCAACATATCCACCCTCCCTCATCTGTATATGTCCCAAGCATCTCAGCCTTGCCTCTATTACTTTATCTCCAAATGGCTCAACCTGAGCTGCCCCTCTCATTCCCAGTTAAAAACATCAGAGGCTGAACCTCCAGACTCGAACATGTTAAGAGTTTCAGCAAGCTGACCTTGTCCAAAGTTTTAAGAAGACCTATTTACAGAACCTGTGAATCTGTATTATTCCAGAAAAACTTTCCAGAAATGATGAACTTCAATAGTAGAACAGGTCTGCTCAGTTCAAACCAAACAATCTTTCCCCTAAACAGTAGAAATACCACCACTGCTCTTCTGTTGTTATTTACTGCTGATATTTATGTGATTTTTAGCAGAACAATCGCAAGTACCAACTGACGATACAGGGTAAATACAAAAAAGTAAAAAAGCAAAAAGCAGCATGGGTGGAAAGGAAACTGACTGAAACCCAAGTGGCAGCTCGTCAGCTCCAAAGTGCCAAAATCTCACTGATTACATTATGTCAAAGCTTAGAGTAACAAATGATTTAGTCCTAGCCACTCTAACAATTACGCTGCTAATTGTCTGCAAGGCATCTTTTATGCAGCGTGTTAATATTAGCCACTGTAAGCATCTGTTATCACACCATGGAGTGCTATAATATAAAAAAAATCTGCCACATGTCCCTCATGTTCTGTTTTTGTATTAACTGATAGACAGTTTGAAGCTCTGCACACACCTGGTTAATATGGAAGTCGGATATCTGAAGGAGCTGGTTGCCGTTTTTTGTCATTTCTGGGATCTCGATGTTTAGCTGCAAATCCTTTACCGGAAAGTATCCAAGATTCTGGATCTAAGGCACAACAGGGGGAATCGTGTAAACTATTTCCAAGCTGTACTTTGAATTAAGCTCATGGTGGTGATAGAACTGGTCTCACTTGGAAGGTGAAGTTGAAAGGAGGACCGATGATGCCTGGCTCCTCCAGTGACAGCTCTGGTTTGATTTCATATCGAGTCGGATTAGAATCCCTGTCAAAGCAAATAAAGAAAAAAGTAAATAAATAAACAAGCAAACAATCAACATAAAGTTCCCATTCCGGCTGCACTACTAGCGACTAATTTCCCCCACAGTTACATTCAGTATCTTCCAGATTATGCCAACATAGTTTATTGTAGCCCACTGCATTTCTAAATTCCTCGCTTGTATTGTTTGGTAAAAAACAAAACAACAACAACAACACCCACCCCCCGAAAGCTGACTAACCTGGTGAAGAGAAGGTCTGCCTCGTACTTCAGCGAGTAATAGATATCATTGAAATTATCGGCTTTGCTATTTTCTTCACCGTCACTGTTGAAAAGACAAAAATATTCAACAAATAGAAGTGATGATCTTACAGCGAGACGCTTATCCTTGTATTATTTTTTAAATATCTTTGTTGATCATTAAAACACAGAACATTTGTCTACATGCAAAGCAAAAAATAATTGGGATGTCAATAGATATAAAGTGATGTCCATACCTGCTGGCCTCCAGGATAACCCGGAGATGGTCAAGGAAGGTAGTGCGACTGAATTCGAACTCCAGGCGAAATGTTACCTACAAAGAAGAGGAAGTAAAGATTAGAAGCACACACTACCCATTTATTGCTTTTCCTAAATTATATTTCATCTTGCTTTAACAAAACTCTAAAGTACTCCAGATGCTATGCTATATAGCATTCCTAGAATAAAGGACACAAAAGAAGTCAAGTCTGCAATAACCTACTATAATTCCCGGGTTTTGACCCCAGGCAGCTGCTTGCACAGTTGTTGCTGCTTAAAGAGAGCCTGGGAATTTCCCCTCAGTTGAAGACTATGTCCACTACATACACACACATTCACTCACTCAAAACTTCCAGTGGAAGCCAGATTCAGGGCAAAATAAAAGCAGAGCAGTAAAAAGGAGACAGCCAGAAAGAGGAATGGGTATGTATCAAAATTGGAACCCAAGTCTGCAAAGGAGGCTTGATTGGCAGCAGAATGCAGATGTAGGAGAGCAGAGTTTAGCTGAGCATTGTTTACAGTCCTCAATGGCGTAATGAAATCCTGAAGGATCCAGTCTGACCAGCCTGGAATGCATAACGAGGTTTCCTCCTTCCCTCTTCCATATAGATGGACTCATCCTGAAAGCAACCACAGATTTAGCACAAATATAATGATCTCGTTGCGTATCATCTTGTCCCAGATGTGGAAAATGATCCTGGTCCTCCCTTGTTAGTCCTATCGCATATCCTGGTGAAGAATGGTTAACCTTGACTTCAGCCCACTGTTTCTTGAGAAGGATGGCTGGATGAAACACAAACATAGGAATCCAGACACGCGCACACACACATGCACACACACAGTTGATCTGAGTTTTGAGGGCGTGATTGTCCATGGTTGGAGAATGTTCATGCATCTGCATAGCTGAACACAGATATTCAAACAGTGCATGTTTCTCCTCTTCCTCCTCTGTGTTTCTTCAGTCTGTCCGCCTCCTTAGGCCACATTCGTTGTCAGTCGTCAAACCGCTAGTAACTAGAACCCTTCTCTCTGCATACACCCACAAAACCTAAAAACACATTTGCTTCCACGATCACGTGCAAAAGGAATCGATATTTAGACGTCTTGTCGCTGTTGGTTGTAAAGTTTACTGAACAAACTTGTTTTACACGGGTCAGAATCAACTGGTAAGATCCAAACAAGCGTGATAACTGGCTAATTTAAAAAGCTTGCACTGGAGTTCCCACTTTCCTTCAGCTCTATGGTGGTTTAGGCTGGCTTGGCAGTGGCACTGGTGTACAATCAGCCTTGTTTAACTCTGTGCCACATTCTTAAAAGGCTCTCGACCAGAGCACATCAGTTTTGTGGCTCTGGATGCTGTTTAGGGTCAATGAGTGGGTATGAATCACTCAGTGAGCTCTAAAGGGTGATCAGGTCTGCTTGGTTCAGTTGCTTGGGAGCATTACATAGAAATTTGGGTTTACTTGTTGCCCAGGAGATCACCATTGTTTGCGATAATCACATGGTTCGGACATTTCATGAACTCTTTCAGTCACCTTCCGTCCTTCATTCCTGCATTATTAGTCAGCAGACTTTGTTTCAGTATAGAAAGCTGAAAGATTATTGTTCAAATGTCAATGAAAAACACATTTAAAAAAGGGATAACAGCTTTTAATTGCACGGACTGATTTACGACCAGTGTCATCCCTATCAAAGTCAACACAAACATCACCCTCCTAAAAATAAAAAGTAATGCCTTGCTGTAAAATACCCCGGAAAGTGCACAGCCTCATAAATATTGTTGACTTTATAAGCCTGTGGAAAAGCTTGGTACAGCAGAAATGAATGTGAGAATCACTAACAGATGAGGAAGGAGAAATGCATCTCGGTGTCTTTCGTTCAGTCTCACCTGAATAATGCTGAGAAAAGAGCAAGTCTTATCTGTTGTGTTTACCCCGTTGCTAAGATGCATCTTCCTAATGCAATAACAATTAAATGTGATGTTTTTATAGTGAACAGAAGAAGAGGGGTCCAGACTGGCTGATTTGTTTGTCCATATTTGGGACAGCTACTTTAACCGTTAGGTAGCTGTTCTAACACGAGACACGAGAAGTCACTGTCATCATGAGGGACGACAACGGATAAGCTATGAATGGTGTCCTAGAATCTCCATATTGCACTTTTTTTCCATAACACTGGTATGTTTTCCTCCAAATGACAATGTGCCCTCTTTCTTACATTGTGGAATTTCATTCTTTACATATAAAAATACAACATCATGTCACAGTAGTCCAGGTACTTTGATCCAGGTACTATCCCTGCTGCTTTGCTTTTCAGTTGGATTCGGTGGGTGGATAATCATGTAGGTAAACAAGCACATTTAAGATGAGAATCTCCCGTTCCAGCACATTCCAAAGGTGCTGTGGAGGCCACTTAAGTACAGTGAACTTGCTGATACAAAGGATGGATTCATGTTTTCAAGTTGTTTAGACCAAATTCTGAGTCAACCATCTGAATGTTGCAGCAGAAAAAAGACCAGGCAATATTTTCCCAATCTCCTACTGTCCAGTTTTATTGAGCCTGTGTGAGTTGTGGCATCCACTTGGTGCTCTTAGCTGACAGGGGTGGCGCGTAGTGTGTGGTCTTCTGCTGTTCGTCTGTTTCGAGGTTCAAGGTGTTGTGCATGCAGAGATGCTCTTCTCCATACATCTATTATAACAAGTGGTTGTTTGAGTTTCTGGAGTGTTTATAGAAGCCTTTGTCCTCTGACCTCTGTCATCAACACGGGATTTTCACCCTGAGAACTGCTGCTGGGTTTTCTCTGTAAACCCTAGAGATGGCTGTGTGGGAAAATCCCATTAGATCAGCAGTTTCTGAAGTACTCAGGACCAGCCCCCCTAACAACATCAGACATGTCACATTCAAAGTCCATGCCAACAGTCGTGTTAATGTTTCAGGCTTGTGGCATTCATCAGAGCACTGATGAATATATGCAATATGATATGATGAAGGGTACAGGGCTGAAACATTAGCATGTTAAGTTGGTGTATTTGATATTTGTTAATTGAGCTGCTGCCACTTTACAGGTTGCTCATATATTTGCATTAGCGAGCAGTGGAACAGGTGTACCCAATAAAGTTGCAGCACGTGTTCGTGGTCCCCAATGCACTTCGTGCTCGCATTATACATGAACAATGACGCATTCAGGTTTAATACGGGACAGGTCTGGGCAACTATGTTTATTATTACGTGTAAATGTGCTTTCTGAGGACGATACTCTACTCGTAAACATGTTTTGGCAGAGTTAAAAGCCTGGATGAAACATATTAAAACTGCAGTCGGCTGAAAACTCTGCAGAAGAGCAAAATAGGCAGAACCTACAGAGCCAACATCTGGCATCTCCACCCCTTCACTTCTAAGCAAATACAACCCGATGAGCACAGGCAGAGATACTGAAAGAAAATTAATGCTGATTTCTGTTTTGACATAGGGGTTTGAGTTCTCTCAGATTTCTAAATCCTGAAATCAGAGCCCAGACGAGGAGCAAGACTTTAGTTTCTTCTTGAATGATGAATTACTTTATACTGGTGTTTCGCATCAATTTTCTCCAGTGGCACCAACTAATCTTATTTGGGAATCGGTACGAAAACTGGGCTATATCATACCGTTCACGGTAATACCGGTGTAATTTTGGACAACGATAGGAAAATGAAATATCGCGATAGAATATGGGTAAAACGCGCATGCGCAGTGCCTTTGTTTACATACGTACATGGCGGCAACAAAGAATGAGAAGGGCGAAAGCGGATTGTTAAATGAAACGGATGAACCAGAATTGGTTTGTAAAAATGCTGCAACTTCAGTGGTGTGGAACTGGTTTAGCTTTCGTCCGTCAGACACACAACAAAGCACTACTTTTGGTAGAGCATGCTAGCGGGCCGTCGTTATTACCGTGTTGTTTGGAAAATACGGCACACTTAAAATCAATCCTTTGATTTTTCTGAAAATCTACAGTGCCTCTTATAATCCCGTGTGCCTTATGTATGAATTCTGGTTGTGTTTACTGACCTCGAAACAATTTTATGTGGTACACGGCGCTCGAAAATCTGTCAAATGTTTTAGTACGACTTTGCTAAGCTACGAAGCCGCACCGCTTGATGGATTGTCGGAGCATTATGGCTATTGTAGGCGGAGCCTTGCGGAGTGATACGTACTGCGCTTCAACATAATGTTACCGTATTGTGTGTGTATAACCTCTTTTTAAGTTTTGTGGATATTATACATGGTTATGCTGAGGATATGTTGGCCAATTTCCACTGGAAATGCCTTTTGGTTAAACTGTCAGCAACAAATTTGCACTGTTACATTTTTATTTAACTTTAATGCACATAAAAAACAGCTGCTTGTTTAAATGAAAATATATTGATGTGGGTTTTTTTGCACTAATAAAGTTGAGGAGTTGTAAAGTATTTTGTCTAGTGTCAATTATATCATCAGTTATATCGTTATCACAAATTTTCAAATGTATATCGTGATAAATATTTATGGTCATATCGCCCTGCTCTAATACGGATGAATTTCAATGGGCTGGAAAAGTTTTGCATCAGCTTTATGCCTTTCCAGACACCTCTTCAAAAACACCTAAAACATTATAGTATAATAAAAAGTTACAGCTTTTCAACCTGAGATGTTTTTTAGTTAAATCTCCGATGGCAATGAATCCAATTTATCCTTTTGCTGCCAATGACAATAAGCCTTATCTTATCTTATTAAAAAATCACAACGACACATATGAATTATGTAAAGAAACATGGTTAACTCACCTGTGTTTTGGCCCTCATGAAGGGTGCGCTGACATTGCAGAGCTTCTCGTTCCTCAGTTTGTCCTGACTGTAGCACTCTATTTTGATGTCCGAGTTGTCCTGAATGAAAAATGTCACTGCTAGTCATAAATGTAGAATTTATTTCGCCTTACCTGATGGTTAAACCTCGGACTCTTTGGAGTAACATAGACCTTTTAGGCTATTTGAGAACATCTGTCCTGATAAACCACATGAAGAGTTTAACACACCTTGACAATGAGGCTAGAAAAGTGCAGATTGGGTGTGTAGGTGATGTTGAGGCGAGCGTTGTATGCGTTCTCTCCTTTGTTCTCCAGCCGAACATCCACCACCATCCTCCGCCTGGTTGCCTCTAGCACCCTGAGAGATCCCTCCATCTCCCCTTCACTTTGACGGCGACAGAAAGCACCACGAGACTGTACGGACTGTGCACAGAACTGTCTGGGAGGCAGCGAGGAAGGAAGGCATTGCATTATTTATTCACTCGTTGCGAGTGTGCAAATAAAATTTGTCCCACTGTGCGACTGTAGGCATGGTGATGAATATGCGTATACCTACTTTGGAGTCATCAGGTCATTCATGCTCTGCAGCGCCAGGTCGGGGATGCAGCGATCGTCTTCGTCACAGCCGTTCCAAAAGGGCAGCTTACCAAAGAGACAAGATCTCTTTACATCAAAGGAACTACTGCTGCTTCATATTTCACCCAGATGATGATTGATTTTCCTTGTTTTCTGTTGTATTCTCTTTCTCAGGAGGATCATATTAATCATGGCCAAATTATCTAAATATTGAGGTCAGTATATGTGTTAAACATCTACTGCTTGAACTACTTGGTTGGAGATATTTTTCTTTACAGGCATACAGCTCTGAAAAGCCTCATCCACCTGCTGTCCAAACCTCTTTGAACTATGCATTATGCAAAGCTAGAATTAGGGATGCACCGATACCGATATCGGGGCCGATACTGTAAAATGTGTTTGTACTCATACTCGTAAAAGTTAACCGATACCGAGAACCGATACCAACTTATTTCATTAATCAGAGGGTGGCTTGTCATTTCTGTTGTAGTTTTTTAGATTGGCCACTAGGGGGACATGCCGCGCTAAAAAGGCACAGGGTTAGGCGAGTGAGACTGGTGGCTCCAGATAAAAAAGAGAAACTGGAGGCTGCTGTAGCTAGGCTAAACAAAATGTCAGCAGTGTGGACCGGAACAGCCAACTTTAACTGAGGTTTTGGAAAAGCGATGAAAAATGTTAAGAGAAAATCCGCGGGCAGCTAAAATAACTGCACCGTCTTCTCAGCATACTCGAGCCGCGATATGAAATTGCCAGACGCCCATACATCAGGGAGATAATGGTGCCAAAACTTTCTGAAGAGGTAAAGACAAGCAGTGTGTGCGCGATGTCAGTCCTCAGTTGAACAACACAGTGGACTGATGAAGAGTTTGCTTGTCAATGCCAAATACTTTCGTTATTTTGTTTGTTTGTTTACAATATGGACACTGCAATAATTTAACAGTTTATTTTATTCTCAAACCTAATTTGTATTTATTTTATTCCAAACAGAAGTGTTTATTTATTATTCTGAAAGCTCGAGACAGTGCCCAATAAGTCAGTGATATTTTGTTAAATTTCATTGTGGACACTCCGCAATAATTTAACAGAAGTGCTTATTTTTCACTTGAAATTTTATTTTTGTGGTCATTTTTATTAATATTTTATTTTTTATCGGCAGAGAATAAAATAAAACCTGTCTTCCAATTCATTGCATTTGTGTGTGTGTGTGTGTGTGTGTGTGGTAGAAGTATCGGTTTTTGTACTCTGTATCGGCAAGTACTCAGATCCAAGTATCGGTATCGTATTGGTTTGAAAAAATTGGTATCGTTGCATCCCTAGCTAGAATAGCTGTGTAGCTGAGCAGCATGTTGAAATATAGGACATTGTCAGATTGTCTCTTACCTCAGTCTTCACCACAGTAGGCCAGCTGTCATCTAGAACTGGTGCGTTTTCTGGATCTTGTAGTGCCACTTGTACAGTGAACACTATGGGTCTGGCGTAGTCTGTCGTTTCCTAATGTAAAAAAGTTATTTTCAGAAATTAACCAGCAGATTTTCTGTATTATGACACTTTGTCTGTGACACTCAAATATCTATGTTTTGCTTTAAACAAGTCTATACGTGTATGTTTTAGATTTTAGCCAGTGACTAATATCCATAGTGATATTTTGTGAGCGATTCTGCCAGAACTGTTTTGATTACGAAATGATTTGTAAGCAGAAAAGCAACCAAAATATCTCACCATGACGTAAAAGTAGATGTGTTCGCAGGTCTCTTCTCCCGGAAGGAGGGTCAAGTTTTGAGGCTGCATCTTATTCGGGTTATCCAACATCGCCCGAGGATTGTAACGTTTCTCCGCGATAGAGACATTGTACTTGATCCCTAGTGGGTTGTGGGAAGGATTAAGATATTACATTTCAATATGAAACCCTGAAAAATCCTGTTTGTGTTTTTAAGACAGACATGCTTCTGTTCTTACTTATGTTAGTACAGAGTAATTGATAAATGGCAGCAAAAGGAGATGGTAAATTACATCATTGTAGCACTGCAATGCAATATCAGCTTGGCACCTAACATACGCTACATGTGTGACCAACACATATAAGAATCCAAACCCTTTGGCCTCAGTACTGACTCATTTCCAAACCGCATTGTTTCAGAGGCTTTCATGGCATGAGGAAAAATCTACCAAGGCTAAACTCATGCATGTGTTATGTTTGAGGTCAGCTAGAGAAGCTGACAGAGCTGCAGAGATCTTAATATGTTACGCAAAAAAGATCCGTGCAGATAACGGATATGACATTTGGAACTTTTTCTGTCCTTTTCACCACATCGCAATTACCAGTAAAAGTTTTTCCTCTTTAGATGAGGAGAGCTGCAAGTTCCAAAGCAATTTTTCATCCTCAGTCTTTAACTTGTACTTTTCCACTCTGAAAAAGTGTTGAGATACATAGCAACGCAGTACGCAGTAAGTCAGCCTGTCTGTTTAAAGAGCTCGCTATAAGACACTCTAAATAGATATTTGCATAAAAATGAATGGCTGAAAAAAAGAACCATTTTATGCAACAGACCACAGAGATTTCACAAACAGCAGCACATCTGCCACCCATTACTACCCAGACACGACAATGAAAGGAAAATTAAATAAACGTGTTCCACTGTATGCAACCATGAAGGGTAAGTTACCTCCCTCTGTTCCTCCTCTCCTCTGTTTTGGCACATATGATAGATATGATAAAGATGCCACGGGGTCAAGAGGTTAACTCAGAACATGCTACACTACACCTCTCCTTCCTCCGCCACTGAGCCCTGCTTCACTGTGAAACTGGACCCCGCCATGATAGCTATTAAAACAAACTGCGAGCTGAAAAAAAACACTGCACTTAAATGCATGTGGGTTGCTTTTGGTGGCACAGCACATTTTTGCAGACTTGAGTTATCTGGGACCTTTCACCACCATCAAACAAATCTCTCTATTTTGAGGAAGCCGAATGCAGCCGAGCAGAGATAAACTTCCAGATGCATTCCTAACAGCGCTCGCGCACGAAAAGGAACATTTGATAGCGCCACAGTGGCTCAGACACAGTGGTTTTTTGAAGGCAGCAACATTAGCTTTGGCAGAGAAACAACAGTGAGATCAGAACCTCTTATGCTAGAAAAGAAACATTTTACTTTGGCACCATTAAAAGTAAAAGGAGTCGTCAGAGTTTTTATGGGCAGCCATATGCTGAAAAGTGCATTGAAGCAAGGACATGAAAGATATATAAATATATGCATACATGAATTGCCTTTTTTCACTTGAAACCGGTTATATTTCATCTTGTCTTGTATAAATATCCACATTGCTGAACTATTAAGTACCTATGGGTCCAAAATATACATGAATACTGTTCAAATACATCAGAAAAAATGATTTGATAATGATGTGATAATATCCAGAGCCACTAACGTATACGTCTTTTTTGTCTCAAAATCTAAAACTGAGCGCTCAACTGTGAAACAAGCTTGTGTTTTTGTCTTTCATAAATCTTTTTTGTAACCTGTCAGTAATCTAGGCTGGGCAATAAGTAGTTTTATTCACCTTGCCAAGTGCCAATCTTGTCATGTGGAAGAACTAGAGAACTTCGCAGTGGATTATTTTTGCTGGCTTACCAATTTCCTGTGTGGGAGAAATGGCTGTCCTGGCTGTGATGTTGAAACATACAATGGCTGACATGCAGGTCACGTCTTTGCCACCTCTCTGGCAGTCTTTCACAAAGATGTTGATCTTACTGGGCTCAAACCTCACAGTGGTATAAATACGAACAACGCTCTGGGACCTGTGAGGGCATAGAGGGCGTGACAGATGACAGACTTTAAAAAATTGCAGTTAAAATGCAAAACCAAGGATCATGAAAATCTTTGAATTAATTGCCAAAATAAATTTATAGGAATAACTACAATGTCTATTTTATTTATTTAAAAAAAAAAAATACTGACCAAAGTAGAACAGCAGCACCGAGGGAACCTACAGCTAGGTCCACTAAACCATCATCGTTCATGTCCATTACGCCATGGATGCTACGGCCAAAGTACTGCAGGCCAGGAGCCAAATCTGCAGCTGCTATTCTCTAAAACAAACACAGACGGTTCACAGTGACAACAATCAATGCTTACAATAATCTGCTTAAAATTCAGTGCACCCATATATACGCTTTTGCAAATGAAAACAAACTTTTTGCAAAGCTCCAGTGTTTGAGGGGTTGGGTTTTTATTAGAGTGAATATTTCCTGCAAATATTGTCTTTGTTACCTACAAAACAAGCAGTCCTCTTCCATAGAGTCTTCTATGTTACTGCCATTTTTTCTTTTTCTTTTTTTTTTTTGCCTGTCCCGTTTGGTTCTTTTGCCATCAGAATTATTGTCTAAAGGCGAGGAAAGATGGCCAATGGATTTACTTTACCAAATTGACCATCCCAGCCTTGCTGTAATGGTCTATTTGATTCACCTTTTATTGTTTATTTTATTTATTTTTTTTACTTTTTTCACTTGCTAGATATGGGACAGACTTGAATGGGGAAAAGAAAAGGGAGAAAGGAAGAGGGGGAAAAAACAGCGGAGAAGGCTATTTTTTCTACAGTATCTCTGAACAGACAAACCAAACACTGGCTCTAAAAACAGGCTTTTACCTGTTTTCTAATGGAAAGTTGATTTTACTTGATTTCAGTTGGGAACTGTACTGCTATACACCAATAAATTTTACAAACTGGTCCTTTAATAGTATAGGAGTATTTAATAAATACAGAAATTACAGAAGGGTCACTCATAATAATTAGCTTACAGTACATGTTGTAAGTTTCACCTACTAAGATAAAGTAGATTTTAACCCATCTGTCTATCCATCCATCCTCATTCACTTAATTCAGGGTTGCTGGGGGGAGTTTGAGCCTAGCCCAGCTGTCATACGCCAGGTACAACCTGCCAGTCTGTCACTGGGCTAACACAGAGACAGACACAGGTGTGAAAAAATTCACACCTGTGGCTACCAACCCCACATTTTTGTACCGTGTGGAGAACTCACACAGACACAGGGAGAACATGCAAACATACTGTGCCGCCATGTTTTTCAGCTTTTAACCTACCCGTTAAACTTGCTTTTAATCCATCATTTAATCCAAGTTTTACAGTTTTACAATACTACTTGTTGCATATTTGCACAGTCATTGCATTCATCTAAGCTGTTATGAGTAGGAAGAATCAAGACTTTCACAGGTTTTCGCCACAGTGAAATATACATAAATCCACGGCTGCCCAGCTTTGGGAAAGTTTACATGTATGTGCTACAGTGTAATGCACCACACCACCTACCTGTTTATATTTGCGTAGTATTCTGTTTTGTTGGCTAAAGAAAATATAAATGGCTCCTTTATGCTCATCTTCCAATGGAGCTCCCACCACCAAGTCATTGAACCCATCACCATTCAGATCAGGGACAGGAGCGAGGGAAGAGCCAAAGCGAGCGTTTTGGACACCGTTGTGAATTTCCAACGATCCTTCAAGGAAGAAACGATTCTGAGGGGGAGGAAAAAATGACAGTTGTAATTGTTACTCCTAATACAGTGGTCTTGTTTCTGTTTTGGTTCCCACACATAAATATCTAGAGGCTACTGTCCCATGGGGGAGAATTTTAACAGTTTGTTTTTATTCACACAAACATTCGTGACTATCCACTTTGTTACTGGTGTTGATAAATAGACATTAGCATTAGTGGGGATTCCCATAGTGGGGGATCTGGCTGCTCATCCCCCCCAAAAATCAACTACAATAAACAGAGTTAGTGAAATAAAACACTGTTAACCACAGCAAGAGATCAGAATGCTTTTCATTCCTTTCCAAAGCTGGATTCTCCCCCCTAGACATCAGCCCATGTATTAGCAACTGGAGTAAATGACTGATCATGAGAACTCTGGATTATTTTAGAGTTATTTGGATATTTTCGAGCCTCGCTTTTGTTAGGTTTACTCACATTCATTAAAGGAATTCTTTCAAAGTCATATTGGCTTGTTGCATTGGTTTGTTTTGACTGTCTTCATGACCTCTTCTTTGCTCAGTTTATCACAAACTCTGAGTGGGCCAGAGACCGCAGTGCACATCTTGAACTGCTGCACTTGAATAATAATCTTTAAAGCTGACCTTTGTATGAGAAATAATTTGGCTGAGGTTTGTATGTGTCATTCCAACTTACTCACACTGTAGCACAACTAACAGCACTATAGTTTAAAGCAGTGTGTCCCAACCACTGTCCCACGGGATATAGGTGTGCCGTGAGAAACGATCACGTGTGCCATTGAAGCTTGTCTGGTCCCAGTAGTGATGGGATTTCCGGCTCTTTTTAGAGATCCGGTTCTTTTGGCTCGGCTCACTAAAAAGAGCCGGCTCTTTCGGCTCCGAACCGGCTCTTCAGGTTGTTTTGTTGCTTTAATTATTTAATCATTAACAATAATATAAAATTATGCAGAAAAGGAATTACTAATGTAAAAAAAGTGGTTTTATTTATATATGTTTATATATGGCCCCTAGAGACAAAGCACGTACAAACTCCAAAACACATTTCTAGCGTTTACTGAACTTCCAAAACAGAGCTACCCAGATCACTTAAATTACACAATTGAAAACATGTGTGTATTGTTTGTGTATTTATAGACAAGCACTCATATTTATTCAAATAATTTAAAAAAAAAGTTCATTTACCTGTTACTACCACACACCAAATCCGGTTGTTGATACTTCCTGGCTTGTGTAGCCACTAGGTAACAAAAGCTCAACACTGCGCCCTAGAAACCTGGAGCACTTCTGTTGTCTTTTGTACGTGTTTTGGAGTTTGTACGTGCTTCTGAGTTTTACGTGTTTTGGAGTTTGTACGTGCTTCTGAGTTTTACGTGTTTTGGAGTTTGTACGTGCTTCTGAGTTTTTACGTGTTTTGGAGTTTGTACGCGCTTCTGAGTTTTTACGTGTTTTGGAGTTTGTACGCGCTTCTGAGTTTTTACGTGTTTTGGAGTTTGTACGCGCTTCTGAGTTTTTACGTGTTTTGGAGTTTGTACGTGCTTCTGAGTTTTTACGTGTTTTGGAGTTTGTACGCACTTCTGAGTTTTTACGTGTTTTGGAGTTTGTACGCGCTTCTGAGTTTTTACGTGTTTTGGAGTTTTTACGCGTTTTGGAGTTTGTACATGCTTAGGAGTTTGTATGTGTTTTGGAGTTTGTACGTGCTTTGTCTCTAAGGTCCACCATAAATATACTTTATTTATTCACTCCACATAAAATGTAATAAATAAATCATATAATACAAAAAACAACTATTTACATTTTAAACTTTTAACTATTTAAATTTTCAGCTTTTTCCTTTTAAACAAATTTAACGTGAAACAACACAAAACACTGAAAACCACAACACAATTAAATATAAATTAAAATATTAAAACAAAAAGAAGATGCACATTTTCTGTCATATGGGCCTGCATGATTTCTGAATCCTTTATCATCTGCAACTGAAAATAGCGGATGATTACTATACCTTTCTAATGTGATGTTGTTGTCCCTCCCTCTCTTTCTCTCTGGCTCTGTTCCTGTGCTACTGCGAGTGTAACTAACGCCCCTCCCCCCTCTGCCCAGCGCAAAGTACAGGCCGCGCATGCGGAGTTTAGCGGAAAAAAGGGCGAGAGAGAGGGTGAGAGAAAGAAAAAAAAAAAAAAAAAAAAAAACCCCTCACGGCTCCCAATAAGGAGCCGGCTCGCGTCTTTCACTTCAAAGAGTCGCCTCTAAGAGCCATTTCGTTCGCGAACGACCCATCACTAGGTCCCAGTCAATTAGTACTCTAAGCGACCTGCGTGAGTAATGGGCAGAACAATTACATTCTCTACCACTAGAAAGCAGTAAAACTACCTGCTCTAATTAAATGGGTTGCCAACTGCCAGTAAAACAGAAGAAAACCAAGAATACATTACATAACAGTCATCCTCTGAGTGAGAAAACGCAGCGGGTAATAGCAAGAGATAAATATTTGAAAAGAAAAATTAGTCAGTATGACCTGGGTCCTGGAGAAAATTCCGACCTAGATGAAGACAATAGCATGAGTAGTGGTCAGAAGAAAGCAAAAAAGGTATACTGGGGACAAACCGAGCAAATTCCGCTATACCTGGTGCGCGGGGGGGAAATGTATCAATATGCTTTTTGTGACATTTTTGTTTGGTGGTGTGCCGTGTGATTTTTCAAATGCGAAATATGTGCTGTGGCTCCAAAAGGTTGGGAAGCATAGGTTTAAAGGGTTAACAGGGTTGACAGAATGGCTGATAATTTTGATAATTCAACCAAAACATAATCATGACAACTCTCAGTTTGTCACTGCATGGTGACAACCATGCCAATTCAACCAGAAACATCCTTATGAGTGCACGGCTATAAGACGTTTAGTGTGTCTGGTACATTGGATACTTGTATATGGGCAAAGGCACCAACAATGCTGGACAATGTCATGTTTCTCAGTTTATTTCATAATCTGCACATCATAAAGCGCTAAACTAGCCTTCCTGCTGTCCAGACCTGTCGGCAACAGAAAACATTTGGTGCAATTTAGCTTTCATGGTTCCTAAATGCCTTTGACTGTTATTAAAACTAAATTTCTGAAGTCATTGGAGCAAAATCATTGTTATTTATATTCATACGTAGCATACGTAGATATAAATTATCTGGTCGTTAAGTCTGATGTCACTAGCCATGTCTGGGCCTAAACTCCGCTGCAGGTCCATATATCAAACGATCACTATGGCATTACTGAGAGTTGAAAAACTGTCTAAAGTCTTTCATCTTTAATAAAATGATCAGCGTTCTGCTCTACCAGGTGTAACAATTGAGTTTAACATCCAGGCATCCATTAAAACGGAATTTATGACATTTAACGGAGTTAGAAGTTAGCAGGAAGTTAGCTCGCTAGCTTCTATCTAAATACAATATAGCATGTCCTGACTGTGGGGTTTTGGAAACAAATTAAAACGTACAGCTCTGTTATCACTTCCAACATAAATGAAGACAGAAAACTAAACAGCAGTGATGTTTGTAGGGTTACTGAAGTTTGGCTAGCTGGTACTGGTATATAATGAAGTGCTACGTGACTGCTAGCGACACAGCTATGTTAGCATAATATAAACAAGCTAACTTTTTTTCCACTCGATAAAAGTTAACGTGAGTGTTCTCGGTGGTCAGGAACAAATGTAATCGCATGGCAGGATGCTGTAAAAGGACCAAACTTTAGCCAGGAGAACAACTGAGATAATCCATCCACAATACGAGGTTAGTCATTCATATACTGCTGCATGGGCTGGGCTGTAGTTACATCCTAAGGTTTTGAAAACTGAGCTTAAATAAATGATTAGCAGTGATAAAAGCCGAGGGAGGTCAGTGATCACTGACTGTTTTAGGAGCTTTTTGAGATTAAATAGAAGAAAATACAAAACATTAAACATGTTAACAACACAAAAGCCATATTAAACGTAGACTACTTTAGGCCCAGAAGTAGGATTCGTCACGTCATCACTTAACGACCGGATATCTACGTATGCAAAGTGGTCCAGTCTTTTTGTAAATGAAGAGCTTACTGTGTCAAAAAGCCATTTTTATAAATAGCATGCAAAAAGTCCCAGTGTACCATATGTTCCATTTAACAGAATAATAAATGCCTTCAGGCTCAGCACATTTCTCCATTAAAAGGACAGATCTGCTCGTTAAATCATCCATAGTTCATTTATTTAGGCATCTCATAATAAGAGCAAGGAAGTTTTTTTGTTCTCTGCCCTCGGTCCAGCTGCGTTTGTTGTTTCAATTACACCAAAACATCTTTAGTTAACCAATCATGTCGTGCTTTAAACAGAAAAAGAAACAATATTTTCTTCTAATCAAACAGAAGATAAGGCTTGGCAACGCTTCAGTGTTTTCTGCATAAGCCTTTAATTCTTCCTGTTTGAACTGAAATATCTTAAACATCTGGCAAAAGAGAGAAAACATGGAGGAATTTCACCTTAGGGCAGTAAAAGAACTAAAGACTGTCATATAACTTTAGTATATTTATTCTGACGCTCTATTCTTAGTAAGTGTTGAGTCAGATGGACGATAGCCACATCTATGAAAGCAACCACCCGACTGGAACATTTTTCAAAGAGGCAATCTTACAGAATGGAGCCAAATAATGGAGTCGATCAGTAGTCATGCATATCATTGCTCCACTTGGCATCCCTGATCATAACATAATTCAGGGCTGGCAGACGAAACTTGAGATCACTTGTTTTTTCAGTTGAATAAACGTGAAAGGAGTTGATTTAGGATGGTAGTTTTAACTTCTCGGCTACCTGATGTGAGCATGTGTGACACAGAAAGAGATTGATAGAGAAACAGGGAAAAATACAGTCAGCAGTGTTTAAATGTGAAACACATGGCTCAACCAGAGGGCCGTGAAGGGTCATAACCAGTTTGTAGTGGCTTAGGAGCAAGTTAAAAAAAAAAGCAACCGTTTTTCATCGGCTGCCAGATTTTAGGTAACTTTGGCTAGATGTGGACAGAGTTTTCTTTACTATTTATTTCTGTAATATGGTGCACTTTACATCATTTTCATCATCCCATCTGCAAATTTTGCATTCGTTTGTGTTTTTATTTTCTTTTCATTTTGTAATTTGAAATGAATTTCAGTTCGTTTCCAGAGTCAGTTTAGTTTAAGTTTAGCTTCTATTAGTTTCAGTCTTGTCTTTATTAATTATTATTGTAATGGAGGATATATGTCTAACATCAGAACAGCTACTACAATAACAACACCAACCTTTTTCAAAGTAGTTGACTCAGTCTTTAAGGCATCCAAAGTCTATCAAAGCCTCATGAGGCCAGGTTTGATAAAAAAAATTAAAAGAAAATCTAAGAACATTTCCTCCATATTGTTTGTAATATTTTAGTTAGTTTTAATTTAGTTTTATTTTTTTCTTTTAGTTAACTAACCTTCCTTATGACTGAGGTGACTTTTACAGCACTGTATTATCATTTATTACAGATATGAGGAATGTTTCGGACAGTTGCTATTACACATCCAACTGATACATCACTTTTGTATTAAGCCTACTGTAGCCTCTTGGTTCTAGCTTATTCTGATTATGTATTCTGTCAGTGTTTCCGGTTTTACTTTGAAGGTCTGTGTCTCTCGTCTGCTTATGTCAGTTAAGATCCGCGCGTGTATATGTATTGTGTGGTCGCCTGTGCTTGTTGTCGGTCCATCGGCGTTTCTTGGTGTTTGCCGTCTCTCTGCTCATCATCCCGTGATATTATGGTTTTGGGTTTGTTCATTAGTCTTCCCAGTTTAGGTTTTTGGGTAGCTCCTCATTCATTATTTCCTGTTTTTGCCACCATTGTCAATAAACGCTCACTCGCATCACAGCCTTTGCCTGCATTTTGGGTCCTTCCTCCACAAACACCACACGGCTTGCCCCGCTAACAGTGACACTAAAAGAGCACAGAGAGTGACCTCAAAGTGAAAAGAGACTCCACAGAGCTGAAGAAAATTGAGCGCTTTAATTCTGCACACTTCATTTACAAGAAGGCATGCCATAAAAACAAAAGAAATCTGATCACTGTTGTTGTAAAGGCTCACCTTTCAGCACACTCACTTCACCAAATGCACCATGTCTCTTTTCCTCACCTTTGATTGGGTGTGGTGCTTGCCCTTAATTGCGCTCACCTGTCACCTGTTATATAAGGACTGAACTCACCTACAGCTCACTCTTTCACTCCCACATGGGGCAGCAGCTGAGGTGAGTTTCTGTTTGAGTCTCCTGAGTTCATGCATTATTTTGAGTTACTGAGTTACTTAAATCACACTTTATTTCCTTTCAGAGATAGCAGTCCATGTGTGTCTTTCCTTTATACACAGTAAAACGAGAAACCTGTAAGTGATTGATGACTGTTCATTCTCATCCTGACCGGATGAGCCATGATGGTAACAATCTCCAACCTCCTCTGAACCTTCCTCCATAACAACTGTGGTGCTCTCAATCAAAATATTAATTATCAAGTAATTAAAGCTTCTTTCAGCTTCTCCTGTACTCACAAGCAAATAATTTATATACTTTATTTGGCAGATTTTCACACCAGATGTCATTCTTAATGAAACATTTTCTTCTTACCACTGATTTGTGTCTCCTCTCAGTTGCTAACCGTGTATCTTTCATGTGTGAGCCACTACATTGGAGCTTCTATATAAAGCAAAGTTAGAGAATAAAAGAATATGCTGGTCATCCTTTAAAAAACAATTTTGGTGTCTATTAAGTGGCCAGCATTAACCTTTCTAAAATAATACATTCCTGGTTGCTGAGGATTGGTCTCTGGACAATTAAAAATGCATTAGTGCAGAATCACATTTTTGACTATAAATATCAACTATGAGCCCAGCTGCATATATATATATTTTTTAAACCAAGGAATTCCAACTTAAGAAATTTTCCAGGACAATATGACTGAGCAGCATCCTGGAGCAACACCTGAATCAACCACATTATTAATTATCCAGAACATGTGGCATTTCTATCCTGGTGAAGAGAGACTTTTTTAACATGTGATTTCTGTTTGTTTGGTTTTTAAGCTGCCACCTGTGATGTGGTTTAGGGGTACACTGGATATTTAAATACCCCTTCTATGCCTGTTCAATGGATTTGAGACAGCTGAAGACATTCATTATTCCAATGAGCATGACAGACCTGGAACACCGGGAAATTTCCTTCTATTAAAGAAAAGTTCTCGCCTCCAAATGGTTTGCTGGAAATGGGTTCAGAGGAGAGAGAATACTTTCCTCCTGAGTTCATGCTGCACATCAAATAAAGTCGGCACACTGGCATGGCAGGCTGTCATTTGATCTGCGTATTTAATCTGGACAAGATCATGTGTCAAATGTTGACAGTGGTGCTGGAAACCAGCAGAGTGTAACTGGGAAATCTGGGGATTGAACATGTGTCGACCCAGTTCTGTGCAGTCGTTGGTTAACGCTCGCGTGCATTTATATACTTACCAGCTCTGTGACTCTGTAGATGTAGACCTTTCCTTTCTCCAAGCCTGCGCTGAAGAACATCGGTGCTGACACCAGAAGGTTATCAGTTATGCCGTCTCCGTCGATATCCACAGGTGCAATCTCACTGCCATAATAGGAGCCAATCTGAAAGAAACATTAGTGTGTGCAGTGTGAAGATCTGTATGATTTATCAGTTTAAAAGCATTCAACCAGATGATGACATTGCCTGCATTTAGTTTGTTAATTAAATCCAATCACAAACGACACACTATACAAAATAAAACTCTTAAGTTCCCTCTTGTGGTTTTTGCACCACATGATGTTTGGGTTTGAAGAGTTGCTCATGAGCTCGAGTGGCTTTTGAACTTCAACATTGTCAGCAAATGGCAGGTTGCTAGTGGTCAAAAGTCCTGACACTTTTGTAGAAGCTCAGACTGTGGGAGCTTTCCAGAGGGAGCGTAGATCAGTCACCGAAGTGGATGAAACATCTGCCTCTTAAATTTTTATTTTTTGCTCAAGACTTCTCAGCTCAAGAACATTTTCTAAAAAGAAACATCTGCTATTTTGGATGAGCTGCTGCTGACAGGGTACAATGTAAGCTGCTGCAAGATCACTTCAGGCTTGCAGCCTGTGAACCGCTGCCAGTTCTGAGTGTAGTGGTCATTAACACACGGAGCCACATCCCCTTGAAATGATGACCGTCTTAAAACGTACTGTGACTCAGACGGATTAAATTCATAACACATGATCTGTAATCCAGTCGAAGTCGTAAAGTTAAAAATGATATAACAACAATGACACCAAGTGAAGCACAAAATCGTAAAAAGCAATGCAAACAGTAATGGAGATTATATACAGCCTTTTCTGAAAGGGTACTGCATGTCATGATCATTTTCCCATTCATTTGATCAGATTTTATAGATTATTGATTTGGAGTTATTCCAATGGTTTTGAAAGCTAAATTTACAGGATATGCTGGGTACTGAAATGTCTTTAACAGAGACAAAAAGCAGTCCATCCCTTTGATCTAACTGAGATAGAGTCCTGCACTGCCAGATGTGATCCTGATTTTTATACAGTGCTATACACATACACCACCGCTAGAGTTTATTAATATACACCCACTTTTGTGTTTTATCTATGAGTTTGATGTTTGAGTGGGTATCATTTAGGAATGGACGTCCTGTTCTAAAACCTTAACCAGTTAGTCTGCATATGTAAGGCAAACCGTGGTTGCTATAGCCTCAGTAACTGTTATACTTCCAAGACCAATATTAGGATTGCATCAACTGGCATACAGCTGCTTAAGTATGAATCAGTCGGTTTTTGGCTGTGGATGCTTCTGTACCTGCTGGCCTTTGAGGGAGTGGAGGATGGTGAGGTTGCCTGAGTTCTTGAGTGTGAAAATTATCACTTTGCCGGTGTGGTTAAATCGCGGAGCACCCGCTACGAGCAGACGACCATTTCTGGCTGACACCACAGACGTCACAGTGTAGCCTGTTTATGTAAAAGAAAAAAACATGATGTATAAAAATGCAAACACCACTCACAGACTAAAAGCTAGCAGAGTATGCAGCTTATACTTATCTTTTTATAACTATCTGTTCTGTATGGCTCTTTAAAAGTCTTTTTTTAAGTGATCTTTATGTAAATTAAAAGTATAAGGAACAGTGGAAAACTTTATGTTAAATCTTACAGCAGTGATTTGCATGAGTCAGGGAAAATGACGATAGTGATGCAATTTGAGGACTTAAATCTCAGTAAGCTGGATTCAGTAAAAGCTGGTGTTCTGGTTTCTCAGGTTTCTCCGATTTCATCTTCTATTTCATTTTGTCTTTCCCCACTAAAAATTCCAATTGCTCGCTGTGTACTTTTCCACCTTCATCTCCCATCTTCATACCTCTCTTTCCCCCAGCTTTAACTTTCTCCCTGTCTGTCCAGAATTCTCCTTCCACCTCATATTACGATTCAGACTAGAATGCTTTCTATTGGCGGCCTGCTGGATAAGCTCAGAGACAAAACCACTGATGGCAAAAGCAGAGGCCTGTGGTCATGGAGTGGAGATGGAGCTGCATATGGTGGAAAGCACTGGAGAAATGGGTACACTTTATAGAGATGGTTTGCAGCTAAAACAACTGGTACTATTCCACAGCAGTCATACATCTCAGCACCAGCAAAAAGAAAAAAAGGTTGGAGCAGAAACTAAACACCGATAAGAGAAAATTGCTCAAAGGTTCTTTGATCTAAAAATAACATTTTTCTTTCCTGGATTTCTTTTATCTTTTCAATCATTTCCGTAAAACGTGTCCAGATTTTTCCACTTTTTAAAACTCCCTTAGGCTGTTGCAGTACTTACCCAAGTAAGCACCGTGGTTTTTGAGCTCTTCGGGAAACTCCTGAGCGTAGGACAACTTAGGAGGGACCACCTTCCCCTGTCGTGTTTCCTTCAATACAGCTCCGTTCCAATCATAAGCCCCAACAGCACCCACCAGAGTCCCATCCTGTATGTGACGTTAAGTAGTTAATAAATGGATGTGCATGCATGTACTTCATTCACACAGCAGAGCAACAGAGAAAATCCTTCTTGTGCTGCACATGTTGCATATGGATGCAGCACAGTAATTTCTGTGTGACGATGATTGTGAGGACACAGTCATGGAAAATAAAGGTTTCCAAACAGCATTATGTGGCAGAGTCTGAGTGTTTGGCTCACCTTAGCTAGATTAATGACCGTTCGACTCACTTATGGTGAAATTTAATCTGGTGATAACTCTGAGGGGAGTTCTGAACTGTTTGTACTACTTCAAACAATACCAGGAAACTCTAATTAGGATATACAGTACCTCTGGCTCCCTCCAGCAGGTCATGGGATAACATTCACGCAGATATCAGGATAACAGTGGAAAACTTTCAACCTCACAAGCTCTTGCACATTTACCAAATGAGTTACCATACTGAAGGTATTATGGTCAGTGGGATTTGTGGTGTTTGTTTTTGGACTTTACTGCTATTAAGCGGTTTCACTTTTTCATGGTTATTCTTACGCTCTTAGGTTTGTTTCATTGTTTCCGAGTCGAGTTTGTGATTCTTGTTTTTATTCCTGGTGCGCTTTCAGACACAGTTCTTGTAACACTGAACTTTTGGTTCCCATATTTTCTGTCTTCTAGTAATGATTCTTGGTTTTGGCTTGTGTAAATTATTAAAATCATTAAGCAGTAGTTCCTCTAGTGTTTCTGTTTGTGTCTTGCTCTGTGTGTCTTTTTTCTCTGACTTATTGTTAAGGTCTGTGTCTGTCCCATGGATAATTTTTTATCCTTTTACTTTGAAGGTCAGGTTTCTGTTGTTGTTCCTGTCTGTCCTCCCCCGACTTCACTGAATGGTTTTACTTGTGTCTCATTCCTCACCTGTTTGCCATACCCGGTCAATTTTCAGTGTATTTGATGTCCTGTCCTCCCTTTATTCTTTATCATATCACCTGCATGTCAACAGTCAGGTACTCCTCATTTAGCCTGCTTCATTTTTGATTGCCTGCTGTGAGTCTGCATTTTTCTCCCCTTGTGATGTGAAACCTAACAGAAGGTCTCTATTTAAGCAACAGCTTCAGACAATTTGGACACTAATCTTTATCAGCTCGACCCTCTTTGTCGGTAAACATTTTTATTAAACGTTCAAAATAAAAATGGATTTTCTTTCTTATATTAAATGTACACAAGTTTTTCCAGAGCCCTTGTTAATATTTTTTTCATTTTTTGGGCTCTCTGGTATTGCCCCTGTGGATTATTTTGCCTGCTGAGCAACTATAACAAGCCTTTCAGGGAAACATAAGTTTATCCTAACCTCATATTTCCTGTTATCCCTGAACTTCAGAGCTAATATAAAATAAATGAAAGCACGCAAAGAAATCAATCAGATCTCTGCTAAATATAGTATTTGTAAGTTAACATTCAATGAAGGAAACAAAGCTGTAAGTAGAAATCAGCTGTAGCCATGAGGAGGGACTGAGGGGCGATTTTCTGTATTCCGTAGTTCACCATACTTTGTATCAGCGACACTGAAATTATAGGGTTCCTCGGTTCAGTGGGCCCTTTTTTTTTCTCGCTGTACAGAATATGCCGACAGCACACTTTCCAGTATTTGAGCATGAGTTGGAAGGTTTTCTATTCCTTCCTAAAAAACGGAATTGTGTGCTTACCGCGCTTGCACTACGTCACTCTGTAACAGCAACGTTATGCCAGTGTGGTTATGTGTTTTGGTCAAAACGGTCTCCATGGCATATAAATGAAAGTCCAAAACAATTCAACCTCATAATCCAGTGACCTATTTCTACTGCAGATTCATTTTTGGACATAAAGTATGCCTTGCTTTTATTTTGAGATTGCAACCCTGTACTCTTCTACTCAAGATAGTCAGAGCTGCACAAACACACAGCTTTGTACTGGGGATGTACATTTTATCCCAGCTAAAAAACAAGTAACGGATATTCTGAAAAGTATTAAACACCGGAAACAGTTTTTGTGCAGATATGATTTTTTCTGTTTTAATATTAACTTTTATTTAACCAGCAAGTAAAACTCATCAGTTTAAGTATCCGTCAGCACAAACCTAGACCCGTCCTTTTTAGAGGGGCGAAACCGGAGCTCCTTTAGAAATCCTTTGCTAGCATAGGGAGAGTATTCAAACCACACAGAAGCACCCTGTGTGGGTTTGAACTCAGGAGCCTCTTGCTGTTAGGCAACAGTGCTAACCACTGAGCTCGAGCGCTGCTCAGAAAAGAAAAAAAAAAAGCACACTGAGAAACTGCTTTATAAGAAGTTGCATGGGACGGCTAAAAAATATGTGACATAAGAACCCTTCCTAGCTGGCACTAGTTCAGCAAAACCATCGGGGACCTTAAAGCAGTTTTTCTCCTTTAAAGCACGGACATTCTTTCCGATGTTATCCTGCTCTCAGCACTCTGAATGGCGATGTCAGGCATCTTTGGAATCCAGCCTTGTGGACGAAATTTCCAGCTACCGCTGCCACCCAGCTGCAAAGGCTGCATATATTTATTTTTCAACATATATGTGTGTGTGACATATTTATTTCTCCCTTGATAATCCTGCTGTTAAGGTGAACTGGAAAAAAAAATCAAAGCAGTTGCATCAGCCAATGTCTCTAATGAGCCAGAAAGCAAGGAATGAAAATCGATGAATTGGTACTGTATGAACAGCAGCTGGAGGAGACTGACTTATCGTCCTCCTCCAGCTGTGTGTAAATCCAGCACACCTGCGTCTATCTGCTCTAAGATACAATCAATGTCTATAGTGAGTAAAAGCGAAAAAACCTGAGCCAGTCTACACCACAACTGTCTCACTTTTGTCTCAGCGTTTCAATAATATGCTTCCTTAGGGAGCGAGGGCTGTCTTCACTGCATAGCTGAAGTGGAAAAAGGGCCTGTTTCTCTTGTCAGTGGCTTTTAAATCAGGGTGACCTAAACCTCCAGGGCCACACATCACCTCAGCACCTCAGGAGGGACTGGAAAGTAATAAATGACAGGTTTTGGGAAGGAGTTATGATGGACCTGAATTTGAGACAATGTGTGTTGTCCTACGCAGTGACAGATGATGTGAGACTAGGAGGTAGCAGAAGTTAGACTTACCTCAAGGCTGTGAGCGGAAAATCCAGCCTGAGACATCTGGAGGCCAAACGCTGTCCCATTCTTACTGGTTCCTGTGTAAACAAGTCAGTTTTTAGAGTTTTGAACCACTGCAGCGGCACAGACGTTTTCTGAAAGGTGAAGGAACTGGATACTTTTGTAGCATGACCACTAGGAGTGTAACAAATTATTACTTTCACTTTAATTTAAGACTTTAATATGAGATGTTTACAAGATGATGCCCGTTAAAAGGGGAAAGATGATGTTATCAAAAAGCACTTTTTAACAATATGTATTTAATTTAAAGTTACACAACAGAGGAACAACGTTTTTGTGCACATTGCTATTTGTTTAGTTTCTTTTTAACAAAAGGACAGAGACCAATACATTTATTAAACTCTCTCTTTGTATTTGCTAAAGACAAGATTATTGTTTGTTATTTATTAGTGTATATTAATCATTTATTGTTTATTATTATTGTTCTTTCATTATTATTTCTGAATTTTGCCACATAGACTTAATCGTACCCACAGTGTTGTGAGTTCATCCCTAAAAGCCTCACTTTAACCATGAAATTTTGGTAAACTACAAGTCGTGTAAAACCTTCCAAACTGAAGATTCGCTCTCCGAGTGCGTCCACAATATCCTTCAGCGCTGACTCGTCTGTCACATTAAAGAAGTGTTTGTCATCTGGATCGCTGGCAATGTACTTGATTTCATTAAGGAAGGCCTCGGGGTTGATTCCTCTGCGGTTGTAGTAGCCAAGAACCTAAAAAGATCAGATTAAACAGTCTGTCACTAAATGCATGAAGCCAGGACCAGCATAACAAATCTCCCATCCTTTAATAGCCCTGAACCGAGCTGATATTCGCACTCATTGAGCAGGTTTCTGATAACCAACTCCAGTTGACTTTCAGCCAAATGACTCAAAGGGCTTAGCGACTGAATGGAAATAAGTGTGCCCTATCTCCACAGGAGTAATGGCAAAAACTAAAAACCACTGCGGCTTTGAAGAGATCATTCACGCCGTCGACTGCTCTTACACCGAGTGTGTGTTTGGAGCTCTTGGAGGACTCTGAGTGTTTTGGCTCCATTTGTAACTTTTGAGAGAGCTGCTATAATTGAACCCCATGAAGTCACCTCATTAATGTTTATGGTGTTTCATTGCTCCACAGGGAATTTACTGCCCTTTAGAAAACCAAGTTCAACCTCAACTGTAAGCCATGTAATCCAGTTCAATAACTGATCTAGCAGACTCACAGCAATGGCATAACGGGTGATCCCGTCCTTCTCACTGTCCTCAATGGCTTGCTGGAGATCAGCACTGTCATGTGACTCTCCGTCAGTTATCACAATCATCACCTTCTTGGCTCCACGTCGTCCTCCGTGTTTGAAAGCTTGGGAGCTGTAAACATGTTTACTATGTTTAGTAAAATGCAGTACAGAACGGAGGATTACTGAAGTGTTCGTTTGGACTAACGGAGTTACTGTACCGTGCTGTGTTGATGCCAAGAGCTGTGTTGGTCTCCTCACCACCCCGCTGGTCGATACTGCGTGCCCTTTTCACTACTTCCTCTACTGATTTGTAGTCACTGAGTTTGAATTCATGGACAACCTTCTCACCATACTGCACAACTCCAACCTACACAAAGAAATGCAGTGACAGTGATCTATAGCAACAAAAACATCGTCTTCATATTAATGAAACATAATTCTGAGGACACAAAAAACACGGAACAACATAAAATACATTGAAGACTATGAACGAAGAGCAAGATCTAGATCTGTTTATGTCATGGTCCCCGTGTCTGCCCGGCTGGCCCTGTGTGGCTACATGTGTGTTGCTTTTGTCTCTCTCCTCTCTCTCTCCTCTCTCTCTCTACTTGCTGCCTGGGCGGAGCTCATTGTGGGCTCCCACCCCTGGCCTTCACCACCTGCAAGCAATCACCTGTGGCTCCTCACCTTGTTTGCTCTCGCTACTTAAGGCAGTGACTGAGAGCACCTCGCCGCTGGACTATTGAGTAACGCTCGTCAGTGCTACTTTAGCCTAAGCCTTGAGCTCTCTTCGTGAAAGTTTTCCGTGTTAATTCCTGATCTCTGTATACAGATTCTTCGTGCTCGGTTTGGAAGTTTGGACACCGAAGCCTGTTTGTGAGTGCCGCAGTGAGAGTGGCGTGTGTGAGGAAAGGACCTTTCCAAGTGCATTGTTCTGTTCATGTGGAGCGGAGCAAGAGAGGACACTTTTCCCGATTCTTCCCTGTACCCCTGGGAACCTTGGCCCCCTTCTCCTTCACCTGTATATAGTGCACCGGGAGTGTGTAAATAAAATTCAGTTTTCTGTGATTTCAGTCTGCGCCGAGTCCTCCCTGTTCCCTCGTGACAGTTTAACATACCTTCTCTTTGTATTTTTTTTTTTTTGTTTGTTTTTGTACAAACCTGTATTTGACCGGGCCCAATGTAGAACTTCTGAAGAATGTTGATGAGAAAAGCCTGCACTTCATACCAGGGATAGATGGAGTTTGAGCCATCGAGAACGATCACTATGTCCATGTAGGTTTCGCACCCTGGAAGGATAAGGCACAAGCTCCCAGATAAGGATCTAATCCTTTGCAGAGACTTAAAACCATCAATGAATCTCATCATTTAAAAACGTACTCTGAAAGGCAGGGGCGATTGTTCTGGAGAACTTGAAGCTTGCATTGACTCTGGAGCATATGCCGGTGCTGTAGTACGAGCTTCCACACTCATACGACCATAATGGTCCACAGGCCTGAAAGAAAGCATTGATACAAGCAAGATTATTGACCTCAGCATAATACAAAAAGCAAGGTTCATGCCAAGAACAGCAGCATTAAAACCATGTAATCAAAAGACAATCTTGCGGGAAGTTTTTCTTTTCCCCCTTATTTGGACAACTGCAATCTTATGTGTTCTTACACGCTCAAAAAGTTCTGCAGCAGCAGGCCATTACTGTATGTTATATTTCATAAAACATAACTAATTTTTAAAAGGGGCTCTCACCACAAAGCTGTTGTCTTTAGGGTTAGATGTAAGCGTCATTCCCAGTCTCATCTTGTCCTTTCGCTCTGATACGTTTGTCAGAGATATCCTTCCTTGAGGGAAAATAAATTTCACTGAGATCTATGATGGACTGTTTCAAACACACATAAAGAAATACGCTATCCACAATCTGGAACTTTGGTTTGTGCCAGCAACATCTACATCCTCAGATCTAAATGTTTACTTCATGAAACTTCTCGCGAGTACCTAACAAGCACAACATGTGCAACCCGTATGAAGAGGCATGTGGTAACATTTGCGGCAAATCACACAAGTGGAAATGCACATAAACTGTTTAAAAAAATAATAAAATGCGGAATGCATGGTATGGTACCCACATTTCTGTCTGACACATGTCATCATGATGTTTACTGACACATGACGTGAAAAGCAAGCAGGAACCGTGGTAAACAACTTTACAAAGCATGCATTCATTTTGCGTTTATGATGGTCTCTGTCAATGTTTGGACTCTTTTCGTGATGCTCTTGTAAAAATTGAGAGGTGTTTTTAATACTGCACCTAAATTGAGCTTGGCGCAACCGTTGCCGTTGGTTCGTTTGCTCAGTGAGCATTTATAAACATCCCCCGTCTGGTAAGCACCGTTCATTTCATACGGGGCACCCACTAATAACCTGAAAAACAAAAAACAGAATCCAAAAGTTAGTCACTTAAATGTTTAACAGCAACAGCATCAAACTTTCTTATTTTTGCCCAGTAAGCAACTTTCTGAGGGAATATGATGGTGACTGTTAACATCAAAGAGGAACAAAAAAACACATGGGCTGACCTAAAATACTTAATCATTCTTTTTTCCATGGAAGTCACTACGTGTAATCTAATCCAGCACTGCCCCGTCTCATAATCATTAACAGTTCCACGCAGTCACACCTAGAAGCTGGCGAGTACAACCAGTCACTGCTTATAAGCAATATCTTTACAACAGAGACATCAGAGGTGCAGGTTCAGTAACGATAGGAGGAAATGATCTTATTTGCATTAAAGAATCTGATCAAAACACTCAAGATGCTGCAGGACTTTTCCGCCACTCATGTCAACATTTTGGAACATAGCATCAAATTCAACAGCAAGGCTAGAAGCCATTCACATTCAGACGTTATCGTAGTTTTTAGCATCGCTTTTTCTACGTGCTGCAGCGGCTCACTGTGTGACAATCAAAACTACTGATGCAACAGCAAAGGAAACAAAAACCATTGCTTATGCTTTATAACATGTAAGACAACATTTGAAGAGTGGAGACGTAAACATTATTTTTATTGCAGGACAAGACCATGGTGGTAAAGTGCAAACTGCAGCCAGGGCAGAAACAACTGCATTGCACTCAGTGACGTTAATTTAGTTTGTTGGGGCACTAGGGGACCCCTCCAATTCATCACCACTACAGTATGATATAAACAACTGACAAAAATTGTAAAAAATGTGCACTTTACTTAAAAGTTAGATTATTCAAGACTCTCTCTCACATAGTGAAGGCTAGAGTAGCAGCAGCAGAGAGTGGACTAAGGTTAGACCCTTGGGCGGGCTAGTTTCTCTTATTGTGACTGAAAGTTGCTGGAGTCTAGAGTTTGTCACTTCTCGGGGAACCCTTGCTGAGCAAATGCTCCAAGGAGTAATCTGCCTTGCAAGCTATGCCTCTGATTATGCAGCTAGCACAATATCAGCTACTTGGGCGGTCGTGGCTCAAAGAGTTGGCAGTTCGTCTTGTAACCGGAAGGTTGCCAGTTCGAGCCCCGGCTTGGACAGTCTCAGTCGTTGTGTCCCTGGGCAAAACACTTCACCTACTGACCTACTGGTGATGGCCAGAGGGGCCGATGGCGTGATATGGCAGCCTCGCTTCTGTCAGTCTGCCCCAGGGCAGCTGTGGCTACAACTGTAGCTTGCCTCCAGTGGAATTGTTAAATGCATACAAATGCAATCCATTATTATTATTATAATTACTTTGCAAGTACCTACACAGACAAAATCAGCAAAGAAGCCAGAGTGATCTTAAAGGTACGTGTATGGCGAGCCCAGCCCAGCAGCCAGAGCAACAGGTAATAAAGGCAGTAAAGATGTTTCCGTTTGTAGCTTCCATGTCTACAGGTACATGTGTCTATAGTAGAATCATTGTGGCAACCACTTTAAAGTCTCTTTGGGCTGGTTTTTAACTTTGCTTCGGTAACTTGTTCGGTAAAGTGGACAGTGTGGTGAAAATGTTGAGAACAGATTGCACCGCCAAGGTAACAAAACGAGAAAATTAGGCTAAAGAAACTTAAATAATGTTTTCCAAGAAGGAAGCCAGAAAAGGCTGTATCCACAGAGCTGAATACATTTTTTTAAAGTGAACCTTAGGCTGAAATAACAGGGCTGCTTGTTTCTCCGGAGAAACTCATGACAGCTTGGGTAAAACAAAAAAGACAGAAGCTTGGACAATAAAGGTGACCGCGCAAATATTTAATACTCCTGCTAAGTGTCTTTGGATTTGGAGACTTGCTGAAGTCTGAACGTCTTAATGTGTTAACGCTAAGGTCTAATCACTGCTACAGTAATGGTTTCACTGGGACATCTGAGAGGAATAACTGACTTATTTGAGAGCTGTCCCATTACTAAACAGAATTTAGATGTCCTCAAAGAACAGTGCTGAGTGCCAAAGATTCTTTTCACATGACGAATGTTTGTGAGGAGTCACTCCTGTACTTGACTTCACAGTAGGTTTCCTGTGTGGGGTCAGTGAGGTCTAATAAAAGTCACTAAAAAGTTTTAGACGACTTCATTTGATGGAGAATATAAGTCATCTGGCGAGTTTTCTTCAGGGCTGATGGAGGGCGTAAAGATCTCAAGGAGGACTATAAATCAAAGGAGTTTCCAACAAGTCCTCCAAGGTAAACAACAATATCAGTTTCTTGTTCCTACCTTTATATTTGACCCATTTGCTGAAAAAAAAAACAACCCTCATATAGCAGAGCTATAAGAAAGAGCAACACAATCCAGAAACGGAGGGTGGAGGTGTCGTGGAGGCATATTCCCGCTGATTTCCAGCCAGGAAACTGGCACGAGATTTCCATTTTGGACCATTTCTTTTTCATTGTTAGTTTTTACATTATTTCTGAACCAAAGTTTGTTTGACTGGCTTTGTTTTCAATTTAACTTAACATTTGCTAAGTTTAACATTTTTTATTAATGATCTCTTAGAGTCAAGCATTGGGGTGTTTTAGGTTTTCAGTATCTTTAACTGTAATGATTGTGTTAGATTTAATGGCACATCATTTCTACATAATTTAACCTCAGACTGCCATTAGCTCAATCTTTAATTTTCACATGCAGAGCAGAGTTACTATGTACAGCATTAAACCTGCAATAAACCTGAACAGCACCAGTCAGAAGCAAAATTTCACAACACATACACTGCCATAATAACACTGGAGTTTACACGAGACAGTTTTATTTAAACTCCACAAATAAATCAAACCTAAAAAAAATTCAGGTTTTTGCCAGCATTAGTGGCAAAAACCTACAGTTTTAGTTTTTTTTAGTTTTAATGTCCGTGTAACGCTGGAATAATGTTGTAATAACAGAAAATATCAAAGTAATTAACCTTTGTCAAATATGGTTGTGACAGAAGTTAAAAACCTTTGATGGATTAGCAGTAGCTGGTATTAGGTTACTGAAAAAAATACACAAAGATCACAGTGATGAGGGAGTGTGACATACAGTATTAAATGGTAAAGGGTAAATGGCCTGTATAGCGCTTTACTAGTCCCTAAGGACCCCAAAGTGCTTTACACATCCAGTCATCCACACACACATAATGGTAAGCTACATTGTAGCCACAGCCACCCTGGGGCGCACTGACAGAGGCGAGGCTGCCGAACACTGGCGCCACCAGGCCCTCTGACCACCACTAGTAGGCAACGGGTGAAGTGTCTTGCCCAAGGACACAACGACCAAGCCGGGGCTCGAACCGGCAACCTTCCGATTACAAGGCGAACTCCAAACTCTTGAGCCACGGGGCAAATGACACGAGTTGAATGGGGAAAGTTGGGTTGGTTTTAGATTATTGTCTATTTTGTGATTTAACAACTTTTCATTATTTTTGTCTTTGACACAATCTGCATTAGTACCATTAATTAAAAAGGAGCAGATCTGGCAGCCAATATCACATTCTTACTTAAACTATGTAAAATAGTGTTACTTTTTCAGATTTCCTGAGCTCAACTAATTCGGGCATTAAAAGGCAGGTTGTATCCTAAAATACTCACATTCTTGGAAAGGCTTCGGAAAATTCCCTAAGTCTGCGACAAAATTAAACAACATTGCAGTCCAAGTGAAAATAACAGGGAAAGCAGCTGGCAAAAAACAGCTTTGGTGTCCCAAAGGAAAGATACTGTACACCACTTTATAGCAAAAACAGAGCAGGATCAACCTCCTGCATGGACCTTTAGGCCAAAATCTCACAATTAAACGAGGACGGATCTTTAGCTTAAGTACTTTGAGGTTAGGCTCATGATTGTCAGACTTTCTACCTTGTTCCAGTACTTGACATTACATGATGTCCATGATTTCAGTGGGAATCAAAGGCTTGCACTACTAGGCACTTCATTAATAACAACATTGTAACACCATGTAAATATCAATCAGCAATCACAGCAAGAAGGTCCTGGGTTTGAATCTACTGCCTGGCTCGTCTCTGTGGAGTTTGTTTTATACTTCCTGTGTCTGCGAGGTTTCTTTCCAGCTTCCTCCCACAGTCCATACAAATGCATGGGTTATATTAATAAGTGATTTTAAAATAGCCATAGCCTTTTATCCCATAGCAGCTAGGTTAGGCTCCAGCAACACCTGCGATCCTGAACTGGATAAAAGGAAGGAAATGGATGGATGGGTGGCATGTGTCTGATATGTTGGTGTTGTTCCTACATCAGCATAGTAAAGTTGATCTAAGATCAACATTGCAACTGAACAATCACATTGTCATGATGTTATAGCGTTGCAATGTGGAGGAAAAAGAAAAAAAAAGGTGAAATCCTGCAATTATTCCTACATAATCTGTTATAAAATATATAAAAAGTACCCAATGTTTGTCCTTTGGAGAAATGAAAAGTAATGGTTACATTTTTTGTGTTTTTCCTTTTTATTCGTATTTGTTCACCTGGGAAGCTAGCTCCCGATTAACACAATTCTTCTGTATTAACTTAATGGACTGTATTGACAGCAAAGTTCCCAAGCTGAACCGGACTTTGTGGTGGGAATGTTTGATTTTGAGCTTTAGTTGGGAAAGTTCTTCTTGGGCAGCTGTAGATTCACTGTAGCCACATTGTACAATCAGGGCACAATCACTAAAAACTTAGCACCAGCTGTGATTTGACATTTTACAGCAGCAACTGCAGACAAGGGGAAATGTTGTTGTAACAGTCCATCACTGCACATCAAAGAGGACATCATATGGGATCAAGCTTCAGTGTTATTGCTCCTGAAGCCAACTTTAAAAGTCTCACAGACTCTGGAAGTCATTTTACCACAGAGGCTCCAGCAGTGCTCATATTTTCATAGCTATTAATATCACGATTATTACTTTGGATATTGCTATCCCTTGGCCAGTGGAGACACAGCAGTTTAAGTTCAGGTCAGGATACATCTACCTTGATGAAAAGGGACCATTGTTGCCTTTGACTTGGATGCCTGCCTTAGGACCTCCTGAATTTTACCAGAAGCTGTTCAAATAATCATGTTTAGAAGCTCATTATGGTCAAACGCTAGCTTTGGTTCATCATCACAGCAAGAATGCTAATGACAATGAAAGAAACTATTTAACCCAAAATGAACACATGGAGCTTTTCTACCATGGTTACCAATGAATACAGGATTTGGGGGTTTGAGGAAGTGCCATCCCCAAGCCCAGCCTGTCATTAATGTGGTCATTTTTTTCATATTTGGAAGGCGGAGATGTATTTGCTGTGAAACCACATCCATGCCCCAAACATGAGTGTGCTACTCCAGTGTCACGCTTGCTCATCGCATTCTGTCCATTGGTATTAACAGGATATGTTTCCTTTTGTTAGTGCTGCCTCATTAATTGAGGGGATTGTTATGGTCACATAATTATTTTTCCAAGACATTTATTTCCCATGTCTGCTCTGCCTGGGAGCATTGAGTTGATGTTAGCAGTAATCAGAGGATTATGAGACATTAACAAGCTCTTAATAGTTTTTCTTTACTTACTGTCCTCAAGTACGGAGAGGGAGTGAACATCCACATCCACCTTTTTCCACCAGAATGGATTAGACTGGATGACATTTGGCTTAGACATTTATGGTCTCCACCAAACTTTGCTGACTTTTGTGAGGACTTGTCTTAGCTTAACCAGCAGGTCCAAATTTTCAGTTGTTCAATAAGCTATTGTTATATTTACTTGGCACTATTGTGGTTTGGGGATTCAGATGATCAAATGGTGACCACAGTTATACATGTTTGTTTTACAGGCATTTATCATTCCCTGACAATGTAAAGGCAAAAAAACTCAAAACATATAACTGAATCTAAATATCTGAAAACTGCTAAAAATTTGTCTGCAGACACTATGGTTCCCAGATGATGAATCGTAATGGATTTGGTGGTAACTTTTCCTCTGGAAACATGTGGTTGACATTTGTGAAAACTGAACATTTAAATTTTGCCCTCACAAATGCAATTTTTTTTTCTGAGCCTTTCACTCTGTAGCGCCATGATAAAAATATCCAACTTCTCCAATAGCTTAATTTTCAGCTAAACACCTTGGTGTTAATGGACTATAAATAGGGAGTAATACGCTATTTCTGTTCTTTATTTTGGGTGTTTTTGTTCCTAGTCACATAACAGATACATTCTGCAATATTATATACAGAAATTAAGTTTGATAACACATATATAAAAACTATAGACAGTAAAAAATATCTGTGTTTCTTCTGGTTCAGAAAAATTAAGCTAATGTGGAAGTGCTTTAAACCTGGATTCAATCTGAAGGCCACCAGATTGCAAAAGTTGTGACTTCAAAAAGACTTCCAGTTCTACAGATGTCTACAGGAAAACAGCTTTAGGACTTGACCTTTTATAAACACTTTCCTGCTGAGTCTATAGGCTCAGTCACTCATTCTGGGTCATGCTGAAGTTTAATTCTACTTAAACTATAAGAAACCGAGCAACCAAATTTGGCACATAGCTTCATCTTCATCTTCACCCTGAAGGTCTTTATCTATCGCATATCATGACATCATCATGCAGCCTAGCAACAAAATATCATGTTAAAATGACCTCTTATTAACATTTTTGAATCTACGACACCTTATGAAAGCATCACAACAACAACATCTAATCGATTTTTATTATTATTATATATATAATTATTATTGCTGCATTATGCGTTGCATATTATGACCCAATAAGATTGCCTGGCAACTACGTACTAATTGGCTAAAATCACCTGTTTTTAACCTTTATGCACCTGAAATATTTTTTCGACTTCCTGACAATACCATCTCGTTTAGGATTACATGCCTAGCAATCACCTAGCAACAGCTAAAATGACCCATCTACTGCCACTATTTTTTATTTTCTTTACTTGTACTTTTCATGTGGCTAAATCCATCAGTTGCCAACAGGTAAAAAGCCAAAGAATATCATAGCATGGACCTTTAACAGTTGTAATAACATAGTGTTCTTTTAGTGCCTGAATCAAAAGTAGGTACACTGAATTCTCTTTTATGACCTTTTTTTGGTGCAGTTCTGCACAACAAGTGAAATAAAAGAAGCACTCCTTAAAGCAGAGGTGAAAGCCCTCACAGACACTCTGTAGTTATGTTTGGTGTGCAACTTCTAACTGAGCTGAGGAGTAGATCAGGTCTCAAAAGAGCAGACCTGATATAACTACAGTAAAATAAACAGCAGAACAGACAGAGGGGGGCCTCTGCAGTGTATGGCACAAGTATGCAGGTCAGTGCATCCCATCAGATTCAAAGATTTAAGCTCTTTGCCAATTGGAGGTAATGTGGCCTCATTTCAGTAACCCAATGTGTGCCTGCTGTGGCAGGGTGTTTAAATCACCCTGTTGAGCAGACATGTGGAGAAATGGTGCATGCCCTTTCCTCTGTAGCTCCATCAGCAGTAATGCACAGACCTCAATAAATGTCGTTGGGCAAAATAATGTCCTTTACAGTAGACACTTGGCAAATAAAACAACCTTAAAACTCAAAAGGACTTTTTGCAACTCCAATGGTTAAAGCCTCTTAAATACTGGAGATTATTTTTGAAACCAGCCTCCATTTTGATCTCGACTATAGACGACAAGTTTCGTGGCTTTATTTTCTATGATTATGACAAAATCTGTTGGCAAAATCTGTCTACAGACAGACAGAGAGGCCTGCCAAAGTTCTTAAAAGTGCCTTTGTAACAGTTCCCAACTAGCTGTCATTCCAACTGCAGTTTTGCCAAAGCCATTTGGGAACAAGGTAATATTAGTGGACACTAAGGGCAAACACTCATGTCTGGAAGAATAACACATAGGATGTGGTTAAAGCAACATAATTCACAAGACTGTTGACCAGGAGAGTGCTGTTCGAATCCTGTGTCACTTCTGAACTTTTTTTCATTGTTTTTTTGTTGTTTGCTGTTTCACTTCTTTATCCTTTTCAACTTTCTTTGGTTTTCCTTTTTACTCACTGCTTAGTTGAGTCATTGGATCCAAAGGATTTAGAAAAGACAGTACAAATTTACCCTTTCACAACATTAAATGACACTGAATTGTACCTACCAAATTAAGATTTTGCTAACAAAGCCTTGACCAAAGCTCTGTAAGCAATGCATGTCTTTTGGCCTGTCTCCCTCACCCCTAATCAGTCACGCCAGATGGCCACCCCGCTGTGAGCCTGGTTCTGCTGGAGGTTTGTTCCTGTTAAACGGGAGTTTTTCATTCCCACTGTCACCAGCTGCCTGCCTGTTTTCAGTGATTTGTGATTGTTGAGCTTTTCTCCGTATTATTGTTGGGTCATTACCTTACAATATAAAGCACCCTGAGATGAGGGTTGTTGTGATTTTGCACAAACAGAATGGAACTGAATGACATGTACACAAAGACTCACAAGCTGTGCTATCAGCTGTGATAATAACCTACCTAAATGCAAAGAAACAGCAGATATCTTTGTCTACTGTTCTGTTTTGGTTCTCAAATACAGCCTTTTAAATACAGCTGCATTCTTGCCTAACTTCAGGTTTTGGTCATAAAAGGCTTTTTTTTTTTTTTTTTTTCACAGAGTCACTTTCCAGCTGTGATCCTGTTCCTATCCAAACATTCACAGCTGAGGGAATGAGAATTCAGACAAGTCTGGAAAAGTTAACTGTGCTATAGATTGGCGCAGAAGCCCACGGGCCCTGTCAGTAAGTGTAAAAAGTCTAGTTCTCCTGGAAGCCTAGTTGACATGAAATCAGTTGAAGGGAAACTGGAAGCCTAAAAAGCATAAATGATCTGGAACAATCCATTGCAATTTACAGAACATGTGTAGTTTATTTAATTGACTTATTTAAATGTTAAATGTTAAACCACATGTGTAAATATACTAAATAAAAGCAGTTTCACATGATTTCAGGTTCATGCAATCAGCAGTTCATTCTGAACACTATACATACATGGAACCCAGAGATAGGGAAAACGGCATCAGTGACATTATACTGTAGTAGATATGACAAGGATTTAGTCAAATTTATTCAGTGGAGGTAAACTCCAGAAATCACCCTACAGATGTGTAGCAACTGCATAGAGGAACTAGGAACTCATATATGCAAGTCAGTGTGGATAAAATGATAACGTAATCTAAACTTGTTTTAATGATCTGTAGCTCTCATTAAAGTGGTATTTTTACATTGGCCACAGCTCATGCGACATTCCTGCATCCAGCTGAGAGCTGTCAGACTATGTACTGTGCACACACTCCCACATACACATACAAATATACACAGACAGTCTTGCATAAGTGCACAGCTGTTTGATCAGTCACCAACTCTTGCTGCTCTGACTAAACAGTCTTTTAAAACCGAAATTCAACAGGATGCGTAAGATGTCTGGTGAACAGACAGACGAGTCATAACTGAGTAAAACACTGGAACACTTACTGCTGCAGGCCACAGCATTTTCAGCCAGACAGTAGACTGAGTAGCCAATACACAGAAACAGTATTGTTACAGTAACCAAATCACTGAAAAGACATCTACTGAAATCTGCACACTTTTTACCAATTTCTATTTATCATATGCGTTATATTAGATGCACAAACACCTAACAGTGACAAAATACCAATCCCCTCAACTCTATTTTGCTGTATGTGGTTTACACACTGTTTGCACCTCATTCTCAGACATTTACAGACAGATCTGTTGACCTTTATTCCACATGTGTCAGTCTCATCGGATCTTTTCATTTCTGGTAGACGTAATCGACTGGCATGGTTGCTAAACAAGTTGGCTTTTCAGCGTAATATCTTTAGTAAGTTGCAGGTCACAGCGTTTTTTAGACAGACAGTAGCCAATACACAGACACAGTATTGTTACAGTAACTTCACTAAATCACTGAGAAGGCATCTATAGAAATCTGCACACTTCACCAAATTAGGAGTGGTATTTAGTTTCTACTACTACTACTGCGACTACTGCTAATAATAATAATAAGGATGAGCAGATCCATTGATTGGACACATACAGTCCAATGCTCTCTGTTAGCTTCTAGCTTTGCTGAGTTGCTGAGTCGTGATTTTACCAGGAAGCAGAAGATGGTAGTTTTGTTTCCACCTGGAATATTGTAAAACTGCTTTATATGAACCATGCATGTACAACACTAAAGACTTCACATGCCGGACTGCCATAGAAGACGTGCAGTAGAGGATGAATAACTTTGCCAAGGGGAACACTAAAAACGACACTAAAAAGTACACCATTGTATCACCATTAAGTAAAAACACAGGTATTTAAATTCAATTCTGCTCTTTGATTGAGCTAACTGGAAACAATTTCCTAATGCGTTGTACTGCAACAGTAGTGAGATTAGGTTCTGATTAATCCAGTAAATGTCTCTGAAGTGCAGTGCTTCGGAAGAGCAGGACATGACCTACTAGTAGGGATGTTTAGGTTTTATCGTGCCAAACCGGTACTTTTGAAATGGTGCCGGTGCTTAAACGGTACTCAAACCGGTGCTTAAAGAATGGAGAACACAAAATTGGTCCAAAAACCTCTCATGTTCAGCTGTTTTTTTGTAAAAAGATAACAATGTTAGCCTTTTCTGCAGATATGGGGCATATATGGTATCACTCTTGGCTGGAAGCAGTGCTTATGGAAAAAACACAAACTTTGTCCAAAAACCTCTCATGTTTAACTGTTTTCCACTTTTTCTTTGGTCATTTTAGCCTTTTTGGCCAGGGTGAAGGGAGCATCTGCCATCAAACAAGAAGACAGCCGCATGTAACTACGACGGTGTTTGCTAGTTCACCTTACATGCATTAATTTAATAATGTGGTTAGCGTACTCAAGGTAAATTACACACAAACAACATTAAGCCACTCACGCAGAGAAGAACGGCTGCTGCTGCCATCATCATCCGTCATCATTTCTGCTACACTAGCAGGGCTCCGGGTCCGATAACAGGAACCACACCCGCAGTAGATGTGCACGCTGTGAGGTCTCGCAGCAAGCTATCAAATACGGAGCATTTCTCGGCTTAAAAAAAAAAAACCGCTATGCGTCGCCAGGTGTTTCATCGGATTTGAGGTGTTACCTCCTTTGACAGTGTCACAGTATCAGCTTAAAGCACTTGTTGCAGGCTGCTGAGTTTGCATATTTTGCTGTGAAGTACAGCCAGGCTTTTGACCGCTTCGCCTTGGGCATTTTTAACCCTTTAAGACCTACCATAGAACCAAGTCCGCCAGAGCTTATATTATAGTTTTACATGCTGTGGAGCCATTTTTGGGAGCATTTCAAGTTGCTATACATCAATACAACCATTACAGCCTAGATTTTAATAATATGTATGAATTAAGTGTATAGTCATTACATAAATTGCAAAAAAGTGCAATAAACTACAAAAAAATTGAAAATCGTTTTTGTTTTTTTAACATATATTTCTAGTTAGAGAAATTTAAGAGGCTTATCCCTCAAAACTGTAAATACAAAAAAGTTGCACAAAATAGTTTCCCACCACAGGAAATTTATTTTGAGTGCCTTCATAGTTTTATTTTTGAAATACACCAATTTTTATACACTGCAGGAAAAACGAAAATAAATATTATAATGCAAATTTGCAAAAAAGCAGCATATGCATCAAAATAAACTATTTCCAGCAGTGCAATATGAGTCCTAAGCATCCCAGAAACGACACAGAAAGTCATAAAGTCAAAGATAACTTTTAAAAACACCAGTATAGGCTCATTGAGGCCCGGACGGTAAAAAACTACATTTCCGCGAAAATGACGTCACTTCCGGTTTCGGGCAGGTCATGGCGGACATGCGATAGCATCTAATCCAATGTAGGAAGTGTTACAAACAGCTGATCGGATCAGCAAAGCGTGTTTCTGGAATATTATGTTTTTGTTGCTGCAAGTGCTTTTTATGCAGTTTTTGCAAAGCTTTATGTGGAAGGAAACCGTGACCGAGGACAAGCTGATGGCATAAGATGTAAGTACAACTCCTCCGGTTTCATATGCAAAAAAAATTATTGCGCTAGCTCACGTGGTTGCAGAGCTACCGGGATTTAAAAATAGTTACGCAAAACAGAGCGTTCCCGCTCCGACCGGTTTTAAAGGGTTAATCTGTAGCTCTGCTCTAAAAGAAGGTACGTACCTGGACCCGCCTACTATCCTCGGAAACGTAAAATGATTGGCTAGAATCTAAAGTGTATCACAGCTCAGGAAAAAAAAAAAGCACCGAAATAAAGCACCGAAATGTGCGCTGCTTTTCGGTCTGGTTACTACCGTTTATGTCAGAACCGGTGCCATCATGGCAGCGGACACCGGTATCCAGCCCTACCTACTAGTCAGCTGTTTTGCCATTTAAGCCTTGTGGCCGACTGCTGTACTACAACAAGGCGAAATGAATGAATGACTGAAGAGTAGGTGAATGCTGAGCATCCCACACACACACACACACACACACACAGAAAAAAGGAAAAACAGCTTCAAGAGCGCAAAGCAGTCATTTTATGTGTGTGATGCTGCTCCAATGTAAAGTATATGTAAAGGCAAAGATTTTTTGACTAGACAGAACCAGCAGGAGGGAAAAGAGACCATGACACTATATATAATCATCTTTCAAATAAATAACAGGATTTGAAAGTCTAAACACGAACCTCAAAACCTCAAAATGAACTAAATCCCTGCACTTAGAATAGGTTTATATGCTTTAATAATTGGGGTATATTTAATAATTTAATAAATATATTTAGAGAGCACATTTTCAGAAACACTTTAGAGAAAGGCTGCAGTGAAGATACGTCATGTAAGAAAAGCATGAACTCCAAAACATCAATGTATTCTGTGGGAGAGAATACGTCCATTTGGTGTGGACACAAAAGCATAATATGGGAGTTAATTATAAGAATTAATAAGAATTATAACGTATAATGTTAAACATGTAAAGCTCTATAGGTCAACATAAAAAATGTGGTCTCACTATTACAATGTTGCAGTTTCTGCTGTCATCGTTTAAACAACTGCAGGAGGTTACGGTCAGAAAACTGAAAGGGAGGTCATGGAAAGCATTTCATGAAATTCGTCACACTCGTTATTTTCTGGTGAAGGACTCTGGAAGCAACTGAAGTCAAGTTTTTTTTTTTAAAGGACATATAATTATATATCTACATAAACAGAACTAATGGTTTTTGCACACACACATACACAGAAGCAAAACCTGAACATGGCACGGTGTCAGCACAATGGTGGCTAAAAGATATTTTGGAAATGCCAGAAACTAATTCTGGCCACCACGTGGTGCCAGTTGGCCTAGTGCGCATCAGGAGTTTGTGCTATGAGGTAATATGATGAATGTGAGGTATTCGGTTCAGAGCTACAGCTTGATTTGCAAGCACAAATTACTGGGAGGAAACCACCACAAGAGAGGTGCAGTAGATCACTAGCTTACACAGGGAAAAAATAGAGACATCCCAACATCTTTGCCAAGTCAGCTGTCTCTCAGCTCCACATCTTGTCAGCAAGTGTTTTACAGTCATTATTTCCTTGACCTCTTAATCTTAGCACCTGATCACTAAGGTGAAGTTTGACAGTTTTATACCAGGCTACAAATATGCATTACAGTAGGAGATACTGATATTTTAAATAAAATAAAGACAGTAAAAATTCCGCAATGCAATAAAAGTAGCCATTGCACCAGCAGAAACCATCATAATGTCAATATATGAGATTTCCACTGGATGAAGATGTATATCACACACAAAGAAAGCCAGGCCTCCTGTCACATGGACTAAACTTGACTCACCATCACTCAGCAACAGCTTGATTTGAAAGATATAATATTTGCCAAGCTACAAAACATCAGTAAAGAGAATTTAACATGAAAAAGCTGTAATATTTTGCAAAGACGGCGTGCGTAAATAACATGAGTCCTTACCATTTTTCTCCTCCAGCAGCCACATGTTGCTGAACAGTGTATCCAAACTGTGCTTGTTTAGGGCCTTTAATGATCCTGTATTTCTTTGTGTCGATGTTAAAGCAGTCGTGGAACCCTTTGGAAAAGAAAATACAAGTCTTGTCAGCAGCGATATAAGCAGGACTTTAAATACCATCTCCAATGGCATTAGTTTAATCCAAATAGAACATCTAGATTGTGTGGTATATGTTTGTGCTGAACCTCAGCATCTGGCCTGAATACAACAAAGTGCAGCAAAGTCCTCCTTACTCATCCTCAAAATAATCCCAAGTCTCCTGCTCCAGCCTAAACACAGACTTCCCTCCTAACGAAACAAATATTATTCAGATAAACTGAGCTGTCTCTCATGTTTGACTGACACTTTTCCATTAGACATCTGCAGACCCGGAGGAGTTTTGGTTAAACGTGTGTCAACATGGCCACCAACATAGCACATTTTTTTACTTCCATAGGGCATACTTGACAGACATCAGGGTTGTTTACTTCATCCCAGTATGTCAGTCTAAGGTGAAGTAGAAGAAGACAAAAAGAAGAGAAGCAATTGAAATTGATATAATAATTAATAGCCGGTGAAATATACTCGGATGCAATCAGAGGGCAGGAGGAATACATGTGCACTTAAGTTTTTCTCACATTTTAGGCATCTTATAAAAATGTCTTCTGCAAAAGCACAAACCACTAATGGCATTTTTTGAGATTTTGCATGTCACTAACTTAACTCATTATATTTTATTAATGCTGACAGTAAGATTTGGCCTTCAAATTTCCATGAAAGAGGAGGATCTTTGTGGAGGTGACGAAACGTTACTTTTGGCAACAAAGAAGGGAAAAAACGTAACTGTAATGCAGCTCTGCTTTCCTCTCAATTCATCTCCCTCGCTTCATCCGTCTTCTGCACAATTTGCTGCCGAGCTCTTTTCCGCTAACTGCTATACTTTATACTGAAGAGACCCTGCTCAGTTTTTTTTTTTTTTGCTCTATTAATATTTCAGCTACTGTAAGTTCAGGACTCACATTTACCTTTGCACTACATGTTACTGATATCCTCAATCCAAAACTACACCGAGTCACGTTTCAGGGAAAAACCATCGCCTAAAGAGACGGACATAGGAGGGAAATTGAATCACGCTTGGTGCTTAATGAGACACAGAGGTTTCCTTAAAATTAAAGTGTTTTCTCACAGCTGGAGCTGCAACGCTGAGCTGAGAGCTCAGAAGTCTCATCTTTTAACCACCGCAGACCTCTGTACTTCTTACTTTGTGGCTCTTGTCCTCACACTGTAGGGTTTATTAAGTCTCTCACACTCGAGCAAAAAACCACCACACACAGTTCATTCCCCATGAATGAGACTCTGGGGTCACATTGAGTCAAGTGAGACGTTTTTGTCTTTGTCTGGAAATCTTTGATCAATTCAAGTGAAGGAATGTGCAACAAAGCTGGACACATGTTCAATTAAAGTTACTCAATAAGAAACTACAGTTCAAAAATCAAGACAGCTGACTCACAGAGAAAGAGAGGGAGAGAAAACTTGCTGCTGCTGTAACTTAACACACATAGTTTTATTCACTATTTTTAATCTGATGTTGCCATAATGAAAACCTGTCAAACATTTGACTGTCAAATGTTTGCACTCTAATTACATTAACTGGTGATTCTAAATTGCCCAAAGGTGTAAATGTGAGCTTGAATGGTTGCCTGCCTTGTTTGTGTTAGCCCTGGAGTGATCTGGTGACCTGTCCTGGGTGTACTTTCACCCTTTGCCGGCTGGGATAGGCTCCAGCACCCCAGCCAATCCTGAAGTGGATAAATGGTTGAGAAAATAGGTCCATGGAATCTTTTCTCTTCACTTGCATCAATGTATCTGTTTATGTGGATGTCCAGCAGCTGATCACATGGTATATGTACCGGTCTAACATCGTGTATGTTTCTTTGATACACCTCTCAACAAGTGTTTTCTGTTCATCACCTTTAACAAAAACTCTGAGATCTTCTTGGGATGTTAGATGGATCTGTTGGGTATTCAGGTGTTCAAATTACTTTTTTAAAGTACCAAGGTGTTGATTTGGAAGCAAAATACGAAAATGAGTGGTCACCCAGAGCCTCAGCGCAGCTGTGGCAAGTGTGGCAGGAGTCTGTTTGCTGATTCATTATTGAAGCAAATTAGGGAAGACATCATTTTAAGTGGTCATCTTACAATATTCTGCCACTGCTCCAAATTTAAAAGGATGTAGAATAGCATCACAAGTATTGTCAGAATGGTTAAATAACAACTGAATTGCTTGTAATTTATAAAGATGTTCTATATTATAAAAAATATTGCATTGTTCTTAAATCATAAATACTGCAGAATTACCACTTTAACATTGCTTAACACAGCAGAGCAGATTTTAGTTCTGCTGGTGCTTTGACATGTAGAGGAGAGGCTGGATGTTGAGTCCGAAGACAAATGGCCCCTCTACAGAAATGTGAATTTGTCTGCATTCCTTAGATAGTGAATATTTAGGCATGTTAATAGGCTGTCTAAACACACATGAAACTAAATATTTGCTTTCCCGGTTCCCTAGCAAGCATCTGTAAACTGTGGCCAAAACTGACAGTTTGGGGACTGCAGGCAGTTTTAAAAAAATAAACATAAAAAAATAAATAAACTGAGACCACACTTCTACCACAGCTACGCTTGGATTCCCAGCTACACAATGAATAAGTCATTCATATTTTTTTTTTCAGTCAAGTGACCTCAAGTATCTCATAATGTGATCGGCATCACCGTAGACTGTTTGTTCTGCTTCATGAAAAGTTCTCTTAAAGTGAAAGGCCGTCTCTGCCACGCAAACTCTTCAAGTAAATATTGACACATGTGCCACATTGCTCATTTCTTGTGGTACGAATGGTGCACATGGCCAGCTCTTCTTTCATCCTATCCCATAATGTCCCTTTAAAGTTTCTATATAGCTACAAACATATTCAGCAAACAAGGTTGAAAATAAGTCACTGGGATGGAGCCGTGTGAGAATAAATCAGAAGGTGCTGCATCATTTTATAGTTTTTTTGTTTTCTGTTTGTTTGGGGTGTTTTTTTTGGGGGGGGGGGGGTAATTATAAAATACAACAGAATAGTTTCTGTTCTGATATCTGATATCTGGCGAATAAGCAATGCAAGCAATTATCCTCCTTATCTCGGCTGAAGATGAAGCAAAGAATGTTACAGCTAATAATCTCACAGTGCTTGTAACAGAGAGAGAAGTGTCAGGGTAAGAAGCATGAGAACTGAGATCATCCAGTTTCCATTTAAAGACACTAAAGTGGCAAAGCAATTTAATATTCTCAGTAATATTAGCAGCTTTTAACGTAAGGTCAGAGTCTTGCTGGGTTTCCTGTGTACCGGTTTCTTTGCCCAGATAAATAAACCTCAGGCCGGTGGCTGCCGGTGTGACTCACATTAGTCTGCTGCTGCTTTTGGCCCAACACCAAGCCGCTGGAGCTCCACCGCAGACCCGCTGATATAGAGCAGCAGTTTGGATGAACTGTGCAAACTGCTGGCTTGGACACATCCTCATATCACACACACACGCATGATACAGCATGATACGTCTCTTCTTCTTCACTGATTTTTAAAAAAATCTATCCTGACAATCACTTCTGATATGTGTGTGTGTGTGTGTGTGGAAACAGCATCCAACTGGTGTTACATGACCAGGAGCGATATCTTTGGCATATATGGGTCTTTGCATAAAAGTAAATATCAGAAGAAACAGGATGCAATGATTTCCCATTGATGCATTCTGGATTTCCAGTGATCCAATGGTTTTCTCTGGAAAGATACACTTCATGGTACTTCACAGTTGACAATGTACTTTCAAAGATTTTGGCGCCTTATTTCACTGTTATCTATGCCAAAGCAAATACTGTGGGAGGCATGGGGTGTGTAAAACCAGATGCTCCAAGCACACAGGAGCCAACTGGGCACTGCTAGGCTGTTAACCTTCTGAGTTGATAAAAGGCTCAACAGGGATTCAGACTAAATCTCTGTAGCTGAAGGTGGAGCATAAATTGCTATGGGTCAGTATGGCATTAACTAACTGTAACTAAAACATGGGCAGCTTTTAAATACAGATATAATGGATTGAAATGGCTTTTCATTGATAAGTAGTTATCAGCCTGCAGGAATTATAGATCTTGTCCACTGATAACAAAGGAGGAACTTAAGTAAAATGAAAATCTGTGGAGGGCAATTGAAACTAATTATTTAGCTGTTAATTATAGGTAACATGTGTCTTCAAACCATTAAACCCTGTTACAGTTTCTTGGATGTGGACGCACTTCACACAAATACACGGAAAGAAAAATAAACAGTTCATACTGTATATTCTGCTGGCAGAGTGAAACTAAGGGACATGTTTACACCCTTTATACATATATAGAAGTTTCATATTCATCAAATCCAAACCAAATAGACGTATTTAAAGTTATCTTCTTTCAAAAGTCATGTCAGGCCACACACAGTAATCCACAGCCTCTTGCTTGCTTTCCAAAACATCTCCCGCTACATCGCATCTTCTGCCGCAGACTCCAGCTACAAGGTCAGTGTCTGTATTACTGTGGCATCAATCCAGAGGTTTGCTCCAGTGAATTCCAAAACTGATACAAATATTTACAATATTCATTTCCTTTTCTCCAATCTTCAGTTTCACATTATTTACCAAACTTGTAAATTAAAGACCAGTATGTTTCCTCTTCCAAATAGTTTGAAAAGAAGTGAATACTGCCTTTCTGTTGAGGAAAAAACAGGCAAAACATAATGTACAGCCAAAGTGACAAGTTGCCCGGAATTTTATGGAAATGTGTCCTCACACAATTTTAGGAAATGCGGCTGCATTGTGACTATACTGAGCTCAAAACGTAACCATACAGAAATCTCCAGCCCTGCATCGGTTACTGAAGCTTCTACAGGCCATTTAAAGGATGCGGTTGATTTAATTAGCTTTACTAAACACTGGAACTGTATATTACTTTAGACGATAATCATAATAAAGGTCTGGCTTTGAAAAGTACATGCATTTGATGCATTTGACTCCGTCTCTGTCATCCTGTTTCTTTCACCCTGTCTGGATGTGGTGCTGTTAAAGTGATTACACTGGTAATTGACCACATTTCTGGCTGAGCACCACCAGTTCTCCAGTCTCTGTAAAGTTGACACTGAAAAGATGGCATGAGTTTTAAGAACATGCCTGCTTCCAGTGTGACACAGAGCTTCTTTGTGGACCTTTAACAGACAGCGTATCTTTCAGTAAAGCAAATGACCTTTGCCTTGCTGTTTCTTGATACTCATGTGCACAAATAGCCTTTCATCCACTGAAGATACTCAAATCTTGCTGCTTTAGTACAAAGCACACAGATTTGCAAATAAAATATCATAATACTAACAAAATAAGTCATCTAATGTAGTAAAAAAAGAGAAAACCTCGTTATTTTAGAAATGTTTCCTGCTGCTCAAATGAGACACAGTACGATTAAATAAACGTTGTATTTCTATTATTTTAAAGCTACATGAGGAAAAGCGGTTAGATCCACATATTAGTCTGATACAAGCACACATATATTGTTACAACAATAAACACCTTTCACTCACCCAGCTGCTGGCTGTAGATCCAAAGCAGGAGAAAGCTGTAGTACTCCATATGGTCTGCGGTGCAAGCGTGCCTCAATGTGATGGTGTACGAGTGATGACTGCTGTGAGGGTGTAAGTGGTGGGCTGAGGCACGCACGGTTAAAGATCCCACTCTGATTGACTCGGAGTTAAAGTGCTGCCTATATCTCGGGGAAATAGGAGGGGACTGTCGAAGAAGAAGGAGGTACACAAACAGCAGGGCAGGGATTCTCCGTCTCTCACAAACTCATTCAGCTCAGTTTGGCCTGACAAACGCTTTTGAAATGATTTAACTTGAGTTTTCAGTAGAGGACTTTTGAATGTGGGTTTTTATCATAGCATACATTTGGAGATTTGAGGTGTTAAGGTGAAAAGGAGATACACACATCTTGTTTCCGAACATATAAAAAAAAACAATAACCGGTCATATTTTTAGAGTTAACTTGATTTCCAAAAGATTCTTTGGAAATAGCGTAAATCAGCAGCACCACCACCTATCTTTTTCTCAATACAAGACTAAATGCGCTTCTTTCAGACTCGACACCACAAATGCTACCATCATGGCACAACCACAAACTGACAGGTATATTAACAGTGGCAAGAAATTGCGGGGTTGGTATGTTACCTCATGTGCTCTCACTTGAACCATGTTCAAATGCAGAATGTAGACTGATCTAATTTATGCAGTAAGGCAGATTTTGTGTACATTAGCTTTCCTGAAATCACTCTGTGGTCACCTGGTAGATTTCCATGTCGAGCCCCGAAGAGTTTATGTTTCCACACAGCTAAACTGTATTCTAAATAAAGGGGACATAGTTTCTGCCAGGTCCAAACTGTTTTTATTTACAAATGTAAGCTCATCAATATGCGGTAAATTTGTTATATATATTCTTCATTTCCTTCTGGTGTTTTCTGGCAACCCATCCTAAATAAAGTGGAACAGTGCACATGACCCTGGTGACCCAGAAAATAGAGGAGAGATTTTATTATAACCCAAACCCAAAGATTTTATTTTCTTAAACATATCTAAGTAGTGTTGCTAGCAAACTTTCCCAAGTGTTACCTTTTGAGGCTTCTGGATTGACAAGGTGTATGCTTTCCAACTCCTAGCCATGAGCTTGTAGTCAAAGCACAGTCAGTTCAGATTGCGAGCAATTAGGCAATAAATTTGCTGCTACAGACACATTTTACTTGTTAAAATAAATCTGATCCAGCAAGAGGTTTCTTCAGTGCTCAAAACACCTCATTTAGCGGGTGTCCAGGAGGCTTTCTAGACAGGTGCCCAGAAGCCCAAAATGAGCCAGCTCTACTCTGAGCTGTTTGTGAGACCAGATGGCCTTTGGAGGAAGCTCATATTTGCTCCTTACATCCACAGTGTAATTTTTCCTCTCACTAAATGCAGCTTGCAAGTTGCAATTTGTTCAGAACGCCACTGCAAAGCTTCTGACCAAGTCCTCCAAGTCCTCCCATGTCACACCCCTGCTGATTCAGCTGCACTGGCTCCCTGTGAAATTGACTTTCAGAGCTCTGCATGGACAAGCACCAACATATATCAGTGAACTTTTACATCCATACATTCCCAGCAGGTCCCTGAGGTCATGTGATCAGGGCTTGCTGGTTGTCTAACGCACGAGGCTGAAAACAAAAGGCGACAGAGCTTTTGTAGCTGTGGCCCCCAGACAGTGGAACTCTCTCCCTTTGAGATCTGTGGACTCAGTGGTCGCTTTTAAAAAACAGCTAAAAACTCATCTTTTGCTTTTGGTTGATTTCTATTTTATGTTTTAGCTTCTGTGAAGCACTTTGTGATTTTTATCCTGAAAGGTGCTATATAAGTAAAATGTTACTTTTACCTTTTTTTAAATAGCAGCTATAGATCAGGTTAGAAACTTGGATCAACAACTAATTCAATAGCTTCACCTTTGGGCTAGGCTCTCTTTTACTACCATTAACAAGCTGATTGTCTCCCGCTTCAGTTTTTGCCCTACTAGTGAACAATATCCTGTGGTGCATTAGATAAAAGGTTAGCAATCTGGTCTTAATGCTGTTGGAGCTGTGGTCCATGGTTACTGCTTTTGGCCTCACCACCAACAACTTGAAGGCGACCAAGTTGGCCACTGTGTGTGGGTACAAAGAAAAAAAATGTTTCACTTCATTGCATAAAGTTAACTAACACGTGTTAGAATTTACACTTACAGAATAACAGTTTTACCGAGAGTAACATATAAATAAAAAAGTAAAATAAAACTCTTAGCAAAGGCAACAGCTGTTCTGTATATCTTTCCAGCACAACGCATGCACTATCTTCAAAAGTCAAATGGTCCATGTGAGACTGTGAAATCCTGGACAAACTCACCATGGGATTAATCCAAGCTGACTTGTTTATATTTCTAGATTCGACACGTATCCTGCGAGCTGCTGTCTATTTAAAAATCTGGGAAACGCACATCTATGATTCTAACAGACACCTCCTCTTAGTTTGCAATCACAGTCCCCTTCATTTTCAACACAGAGCAGCCACAGTTCACACAAATCAAGCCAGCGAGTGCGCTCAAAACTGCTTTAACCAAAGCTTTAAAAAATAAAAAAGAATCAAGACTTGCTTTCATTAAGGGTGCTTAAAAGCTCATTGGACTTATTCCTCCTTCATCACTTCTTTTCAGTAGGCTGCTGGCTTCCTTGCTTCTTTGAAGTCAGGAAATTAAGCCCTTGCCTACTGTGGCACTGCCTGTGTGGATGTGCGTCCGCATAGCATTGCTGATATACATCTTAAAATTACACCAAGACTAGGTGAGTGAAGGTAAGTGATATTCCATGGTCCACATAGTCCACATGTCTGGATTTGATAGTGTGGACTTTTACTCAAACCTACACTGACATGCGATTGTGCTTCCTGCTGGGATTGTACTGTTTTAAAGGACAAATGGGTTACAGCAGCTTACGTTGTGAGCATGCAGTAAATTCCTCATGCAGACTACCAAAATAAAAGTACAAATTCCTCCTCCATCATAGAAATGAAACACTTTCCATATTGGTGGTAAAATTAAAATTGTACAGAGGTTTGGCAGTCAATGTAACATTTAAAAAAAAGCTAAACATAAAAAGTTTCATAACATGAATTGTTTTATTCAGTATTGTGGGTAAAACTCATAGCTCAAGAATCTCCCACTGTCAGCTTGTAAGACAAATGTTAGAGAGAGGAACCTGCAATTATTGGTGCTCTGAATGGAGGCTGTGTGCCAGTGGCGTTTAAGGACTTGGACTTATTTTGTCAGTGTTTCAACTCCAGGGGGTTGCGAGCATGTTTTACTGCTTACCAAAGCTGCCATGAGGATATTTAACTCCCTGTCTGTAGGGGAGTGTTAGGGTTAGGAGGAGTAGACGTGAACTTAACAGAGTGTGAAAAATTAGGTTTGAAAACCCTATTCTTTTTACCATATATGCCACACAGAGTCCTGCTGTGAAGTGCAGCCTGAAATCAATATTGAACAGAAGCTGCACTTACCTCACCTTTTCAGGGCACCCTACCACAACTGCAAGCAATTATCTCAGTCACCCCTGGATTATCTGCTTGTGTGTGATATATGGCTGGCTCCTCAGGCTATAATGGAACAAGTCCTATGGGATCAGACTTAAAGAGCCAACCATTCTCAAGGTTCAGGTTGGGTGCGTGCCTCATGCGGATACCCAGCATGTATCACCTATCATAATGTTGTCAAATTCAAGACCTCCAAGGTTGGCTTCTGGGGCCTTCTTTCAACTGATTCTGTCTGTGACATCAGCGGTTCAGTTAAGTATTAGTTCAGCGGCCAAGGTCAGAGATGATTGAGAGAGATTTTTCTAGGTTAGCCTAATTCAAATATGACTGTTCCCACAAACATCTTCAAATATGATTTCTGGATTTTATTTTCATTACTGACCAGAAAAACGCCGGAGAGGGATTTTTGACAGATTTGGACATTATAGTTTTCACTGGCAGCACTTTAAAGCCGCATTAACAGATGTTTGACCACAGGGTGGCAGAAAAAACACCCAATCAAGTCAGTTAAAGTCAACAGAATCTTCCCAGCATCTGAACTTACTATAGGTGTCATCACCCATAGTAGGTTCAACAACCCAACAACTTAAAGACCCAGTGAGTCTTATTGTGAAATAAAAAAAACCAAACTAGTGCTGTCAGCGTTAATCTGGTTAAAATGACGGTAACGCCATAACCGCATTAACGCGGCAAATCTCCCTTAGTGAGTTAGCGCGGAGTGGGGCTGGATGGCGCTAACGCATTACCGAGCTAACCACGCTGACGCCGTACAGTTCCACGCACAGGGCGATCCGTGCTAACTCGCTAAGGGATATTTGCCGCGTTAATGCGGTTATGGCGTTAACGTCATTTTAACCAGATTAACGCTGACAGCACTAAAAAAAGAAACCATATCTAACTCCTTGGCTTCTTTTTTTTTTTATTTCTGTCTCTCTGTCTCTGCGGATGGATTTTCCAAAGTACATGACGGAAGAAGACAATGCAAGTGAGTGTTTAAGTGAATCAAAAAGATGAAACATGTCCAGATTCTCAGATTTGGGCGTGAACTTCAGCCCACTAACGACAGCGGAAGTTCTTTATGCAGTCACTGTTCTCAGAAGTCTGTTGAGGCCTGAGGCATTTCTTGGAAATCACTCTTGAAACAATCACCTGTATGTACTGAGAGTTACTGTCCACAGGGATGTTACTTTCCATAAATCATGGCCAAGTAAGTCAGGAGCAAGATAAAACAATGAATGCAATACAGCCCACACTCAAACTCCTCTAAGGACCTTTTTTAAACATGTTGCTGCTCCAGCAGCTGGTTTTCGGGCCAGATCATCGGCTACAGGGACAGCAGGGAGAGATCACTGCACAGATCCAGCGAGTAGCCCTGGATAAACCATTAACCTGGAAAAATGTTTCGGAAGAGCCACTCTGCCAAATAATATGTGGTGTAGCATACAGGAACCAAACAAGACTCAACACTTTTCACACTTAATTATTTACTTTTAATTAAATGAAGAATAGATTCAACATGTGTACATGAAAGGCAATTTGAAGGTATTTACACTTGTTTATTTTTCACCCTGAATAAATGGCAGTAAAACGTTATATTGAAACATTTTTTAACAAATGCGTCCTATTTTCATTCAAATAAATTATTAATCATTAAATGTTTAATATTCATTTTCTATTGAAGGCATTAAATGTGGATCTGTAGCTTTTTTGTATTGATCTGTTAAACATTAAATGATGTTGTAGAGTCAAAGGGAAAAGCTGCTATAGAAACAAGACATTGAATTTAAGAAATTCAGTTTCTGGATATCCAATCTAGTAATGACTGAATAAAGGAGGTCTCTGTTTCAACAGACCCCATAAAAAACACAAATCTGTGCGTCCTGTTGAGCTTAAATATTTTCAGCACTAACGCTGAGGCTCAATATAAGATTGCTCTACTGCAAACTATTGGTAATTTAAGTCACTTGATACTTTTCACAACGTTAAAATGGAGATGTTAATTAAAATAACCTAAAGTCTGTATCTTTACATTTTTAAATGCTGTCATATTGACACAGACACTTTTCAGACAAAAGACAACATCTTATTGTCATTTTCTTATTTGCCAAATTTTGATAAACCTTCATCAAAATGTTTGATAATGGATGTGAAATTCTAAATTTTATTACCAACAATAAAGCATTGTATAAAGCATTCAACTCAATGCATGACGTATGTGTTCGATTTCTTGTTATGCTCAGGAAGTGTAATCAGTTCAAATGTTAGCAACCTGCTTCAAAACAGATCTTTGAGGCTATATTGTCCAAAGTGTCTTGAAACCTGTGACTTAAGATGATTTGTAGGAAAATGATGTGTGTACTTCACATTTAACCAAGGCCATACTGAGGTGTGAGTAAATATACATTGCAAGGATCTATCTTATGCACATGCATGCTGTGTGTGTGTGTGTGTGTGTGTGTGTGTGTGTGTGTGTGTGTGTGTGTGTGTGCATGTGTGTGTGTGCATGTATGTGTTAAAATGTAAAAATATTTACTTTTTTTTGCTCCATATATGTGCTGTGGATGTTTTCTAGAGATGACATTTAGAATAAACAGTTTATCCTGGATATAAACTGGTTTAAAATGTAGGGTTTCAAAAACCATCTTCCCAAAGCTCAGTACTGGAAAAGATATAATGAATCCCACATATCATTATGTGCACTGTGGCATCTTTGAGAACGGCAACTCAGAAACACAGATTCGCATGCTGAGTTTCTGTCAATTTGGGGGTAGCTTAACTGGGCTCGCACCTGACTAAATGTTTTGTACTGGCATTGTTCATTTTTGTTGCCTAATCGTCTCCCAAGATGTGTTACACTGAACAAAAGCTGTTATCAGGTGCAAGAGTCTTGCACAAACAGACAGGCACAATTCCTTTTGTCAATGTCTCCAATCAGACCCAAGTCTTGATGAACGTCCTATCTCAAAAAGTTAATAACTATGCGCTAACCGTGTACTTCACGGAGCATTTGTTTCCTCACTCACTGCTATTCAATTGGAGAATTTTTCAAGCTTGAATTCACTAGACCTAGATAGGCTGTTTTTATATAAACTTACCAGATACTTTGTTAGGTACATGTGGTCCATGGAAATATTTAATCAGTCAATCACATATCAGAAATTCACAACCTACTGAAGATTAAACTGAGTTAAACTTTGAGTTAATAGGGAGGCAACAGTGACTCAAATAACAAATTAATAATAGCCAAGGTATGCAGATGAGCTTCTCTGAACGCACAACACATTCATAGTTCATATTGGCTTATCAGTGACAATGACAGCGAGTTCACGGCAGTCACATGGCCTCCACAGCCACCAGATCGCAATCCAGTAGAGCACCTTTGGGATGAAGCGGAACAGGTGATTTACATCTGGACTGGCAGCCAACGATTATGCAGCTGTGTGATGTTATCATGTCAGTAAGAACCAAAATCCCTGAGGAATAATTTAAGCACCTTGTTGGATCCAAGCGATGAAGGATTAAAGCAGCTCTGAAGGTAAAAGAGGTCACTAATTCAAACAACATGAATATTTTCATAGAGAGAAGTGAACTTCTAGGATCGGTTCAAAAAGCATAAAAACCGAATTAAGAATCTGCTGTTTAGTTTTGATCACTGTTTCACATTAAAAGCTTGTGGCTGCCAAAACCAAAATGGCAGCATTGTGCTCATGACACAACACAATAAATAAAACTAAGAAAAACATTTATGAATCTACAACACTGTGTTTTTAGACACTTAATATTGTGTTTTGGGATGCAAATACATCAGTTTCCATCTCATGACCTTGCTCAGCATTTCTGTGATTTGGCCACCAACGAGGTCCAAATCAAAATTTGATTAGTGTATCACAGGAATAAAAGAAATGCTTTTTCGTCCATATCAAGTTCTCTCCTGACCCTCGTAAGACGCTTGACAGCGTACTCCCATTATTAGGTAACTGATACAATCTCATTAGTACTCGAATACCAATGGAAAACCCCTTTATAGATGAACGTATTAAAGAGCTACATCCAACGAATGAGAGAAGTAAATGTTACTGTCTGAGCTTGAGTGAGTCATGCTAACTTTTCCAGATCTCTGGCGGGGCTTTGTGCAGGTTGAGTTGTGCCAGTAGCAATAGTGGGAAATAGACTAATGTGGAAACTAAAGCCACACGCCACAAGATGGATGACAATGGAACACTGCAAAGCTCACACGTCCAGATTGAGGGCAAAGCCATGTCTCTCAACACCCAGCTTAAACACAAAGCCCATATGAAAATACTTGCACGGACGCGTGTGTTGTAGTGTACGTAAGTGAGAACTTTTTTCCCCATCTTGAGTCCTAATATGGATACAATACAGTAGTCGGAGGCATATAATTTTCACTCTCTCTCATGCAATTCACATTCTGGTAGTATTACTTCCCAGGACAGACATATTAGGGGATATATTAGGGTCACCGCATTCCTATACCCAATCAAGCAACTCAAAACTGAGGTCATTCTGTCTCGTGGCTCAACATAAGTTTCTGCCTTCGTCATGTCTTCTTCATGAGAGAACACACGCTCCTGTTTCATTGTGTTAGGATTTACGTTCATTGTGAGACAGATGGAAAAATCGAACCAGGCTTTTTTTTTCTCCTCTTGGATCTTGATGGAAAACCAGACTGTCTACAATTTTCTGCTTGTAATTATTAGGTTTCACGAAGCTTATGTGCAATTATCTGTTGCAGGTCTACCACTCAAACACCAAGTTAAGCCCTTCTCACAGAAATTTTCAATGCAATCCTTATGACAACACATTAACGGTTAATGCAACACATCTTGTGGCATAGCGTTTCCAAAGGGGAAAGTCTATGTGTGATGTTATTTTCTGTTGTTTTACACCCTGGCAGCTACTGTTCCAATGAGAGACTGAACCTTCTGTTTATTATTTGACCACACTTGGCAGTTTCTTTGCTCATGAGAAGACAGATTCTGTTTCCCAAACTATGTTTGTATTTTTTAAAGAAGAGTTTAATTTGATATTGCTCAAGGTGTCTGCCATAAAAAGGCTATAATTCAGTTAAACGTTGTGCTATACATTGCGTTTATAAAAAATCTGCAGACATTTTTGACATGCAATTTTATTGCTTACCCAGAGATTTTTTTTTAAAAGAAAGAAAATATTATCTTATATTAAATTGTGCCTGACTCAGGTAGAAACATAAACTAAAGTCTCTGAGATACAAGAATCTAAATGGCTCAAACCGTATCCACATCATATATTCATGAGTAGTTAGTTTTAGTTTAGTGGCTTAAACATCTCATATATGTTCATGTTTTGCAGTTCTCTATATACAGACTCAGTGGGCAGTTAATTAGGTACACCTTATAAGTACCAGGTTGGGCCACCTTTTGCCTTTAGAATGCCTTAATTGTTGATGAGTGACTGAGACTGATGTATTTACATCCTGAAATGCAATACTAAGTGGCTAAATACACAGTGTTGTAGATTCATGTTTTTCTTAGTTTTGTTTTGTGTATTGTGTCAACAGTATGAGCACAATGCTGCCATTTTGGTTTGGCAGCTATAAGCATTTAATTTGAAACAGAGATCAAAACTAAACGGTGGGTTCTTAATCTGGTTTTCATGCTTCTTGAACCGATCCCAGGGGTTCTCTCCACTCTATGAAAATATTCCTAATGTTTGAATAAGTGGGATACTGATATATAAAACTATAACTCGCTACAATCTACTAGTATTGTATTGGGCACACTTCTTGGCACGAATCTGAAAACACTGGTCAGAGATTCTGGTGCATGTTGACATGATAGCATCACACAGTTGCGGCAGGTCTGGTTTGAGCTCTGGTGGAGGCCATTTGAGTACAGTCAAGTCATTATCACAAGCAGCAAAGCAGTTTGGGATGATTTGAGCTTTGTGACACTGGAAGCAGCCATCAGAAGGTGCGTACACTCTCATATTGTTTACACCAAATCTTGACCCTACAGTCAACATGTCAAAGCAGAAACAGGCAACGTTTTTTCAATCATCTACTGTCTGATTTCGGTGTGCCCATGCAAATTCTAGCCTTTTCTTAGCTGACGAGGGTGGTTTTCTGCTGATATAAGCCAACTGCTTAAAGGTTTGACAAATTGTGTGTTCACAGATGCTCTTCTGCATACTTTGCTTGTAACCACTGGTTATTTAAGTTAGTTTTGCCTTCCTGTCAGCCCAAAGGATTCTGCCTATACTGAAATATAAAGGTAAAATCAAAAGTGGTAATCAACTGCCAATTGTATCCTGGACCCAAAAGGATTAAGGTAATTTAAAAAGATTTTAGTTTTAGTTATAATGCTAGTTAGTATCTGGACTACTGTATATCAAATGTATTATGCTCAGTACACACAAATACATCCCAGCCTTGCCTATTATAACAGACATGTTACATTAAATATAGAGTATCCCGAGACGGAAGCTCTGGAACATCAACCTAGAAGAGCTAAGTACAAAAATACAATCTAAGCGCAGATATTCTAACTGCAAATGAGATGTTTACCTGGAAATACCAACTCAGACTTTTACATTTTTTGAACAAACCCTGATTTACTGCAAAGGGACAACATGATTCCTGGAGCAGGGTCCAGAGCCGCACAGGGTTCATGCGTGCTGAGTGTTGTTCCTCTGCCAGGCGCAGGTAATTATGCCCCCCGTGGATGTTTGAACTCCCTGTACACCCATGCATTTTATGAGCATTCTGTACCTCAAGACTTCAGGTTACAAACATGTCTGCAGTTTTATAAACTGTTCCTGCTGCTTTTGTATTGACGGCCACATGCCTTTGGATGTCTCTAGAACAATGCTTTGATCAGCCTCTCTGCCCGTCTGATCAGAGAAATCCAACCAGAAACACATATTTAGAAAATTAGTTTGTTTCTGGTATTCAACACAGAAAAATATGGAGGCCTTTCATTTAATTAGTGTGGTTATATTATTTCTCACAGCTTCAAACATTTGATCCTAACACCAGCTGTTAATACACAGATGTGACTATGTACATGCGCTATTAGAAGCCACATGATGAAACAGAATGTCATGATCTCATGCTTTGGTCCGAAGGCTTTTATTTATTTATTTTTTCTAGCAATGATTAGTTCCACAGCTCTTCATAACTGTTCCCATTGTGTCAGGCGTTGTGTGGTGGAGGCAAGGAAGAAGGAACCCAAACGCAGGACTCACAGGTAGGTGAAGACTGGTGGAGGTTTATTATAAGGAGTGGAGGAACAGAGGGTGAACGGACACTGACTGGCTGGAACACTGAATGGCTGACTGAACTGAGAGAACACGGAGAGGACAACATCACACGAACATCAATGACACGACAAAGAACTGGTGAAACCGAGGAACTTAAATACACAGGTTGAATGATGACAATGATTGGAAACAGGTGAGTACAGGGCTGAACATAATCTGACTAATGACACGAGAGACAAGCTGACATGGGGAAAAAACAGGAAGTGAAAACATTGATGTGGGAAAACCGAAAACACTGGGTCACCGACCCAGGAACCCTGACACATTGTTTTTCTACTATGATGAGGTTCAGCTTAATATCTGACTTCTGTTTCTTGTGCTTCTCAAGTGTTTATGGAGTTTAAGTATTTGATCCCCAAGGAAAACACGACTTAGTACTTGGTGGAAAAACCCTTTCACAATGATAGATGTTTCTTGTAATTAGTCACCAGGTTTGCTCACATCTCAGGAGGGATTTTGGCCCACCGGTCTTTACAGGACAGGGGTCAGGAGAGCTTTGGTTTCATCTGACCACAGCACATTCTCCCAAGTCTTCCCTGAATCATTTAAATGTTAAGTGGAAACTTAGAACAGGCCTGTACACGTGCCTTCTTGAGCAGGGGGACCTTGTGGGTGGTGCAAGATTTCAATTCATTAAAGCATACGGGTGTTCTTGGTGACTGTGGTCCCAACTGTCTTCAGATAATTAACAAGCTCCTCCCATGTAGCTTTGGACTGACCCACCACCTTTCTTATGATGATGAGCTCATTTAATATTTCATCCACTTCTGAACAATCGCACCAACAGTTGCCACGTCCTCACCAAGTTTCTTGCTTCTTCTCTTTCATCTTGCCATGAAGGTGGAAATGTTGGAGTGGAAGAAATTCTGTGGACAGCTGTGTTTTATCCACATAATGAGTTGAGATCATGGCATCTATAACTGACTGTTTGCCACATGGGTTCACAGCCAGTCTGTGGAAGCCAGAATACTGGCTGGTTTGTAGGCGATCAAATACTTATTTTATTCATCCATCCATTCGCTTCCGCTTATCCTTTTCAGGGTCGCGGGGGGCGAGAGGCGGGGTACACCCTGGACAGGTCGCCAGTCTGTCGCAGGGCCAACACACAGGGACAGACAATCATTCGCACTCACATTCATTCGCACATTCACACCTAGTGACAATTTGGATTATCCAATTAACCTATCCCCACAAGCTGCATGTCTTTGGACGGTGGGAGGAAGCCGGAGTACCCGGAGGGAACCCACGCAAACACGGGGAGAACATGCAAACTCCACACAGAAAGACCCCAGCCTGATGTTGGAATTGAACTCAGGACCTTCTTGCTGTGCGGCAACAGTGCTAACCACTGTTAGCACTGTTGCTAACAGTAACCAATTTATAACTTTTATGAAATGTGTTTTTCTAGATGTTCTGTCTCGCTCCATTAAAGTGAAACTACCAGTTTGCTGGTACCAGTAGTATCACTAGTCTTTTGGATATTTCATGTTTTGCTACCTTATGATCTTCAGCCCTCTATCCTTTGTGATTTTTGGACTTTGGGTTTTCTTCGGATTTGGAATTCACCTTTAAAGCTCGTCTTTTGCTTCATAATTTGTATCTCTTGCATGCTGTGTTGTCCTCTACAACAGCGGTCCCCAACCTTTTTTGCTCCACGGACTGGTTTATGTCCAACAATATTTTCAGGGACCGGCCTTTAAGGTGTTGCAGATAAATACAGCAAAATAAAACCAGTATCGGTACCAAGAAAAAGAAGATTTATTCATAACACACAGGAAAAGACCCAGGGAAACCAAGTTAACGATAAAAACGAAAAAAAAAAAACGCTAAAAAACGCTAAAAACCCTGAAAACCATGAATTTCACACCGAAGCCTCAACTCTTGCGGCCCAGTACCAAACGACTCACGGACCGGTACCAGTCCGTGGCCCGGGGGTTGGGGACCGCTGCTCTACAGCAGTCTTCACGGCCACCACACTGTGACATAGAGATCCCAGGATTCTTTCCCAGCCTAACTGCTATAGAATATTTTGCTTTTATGTTTCAAAGAATAGATGTGTGTCAGCAAAGTTATTAAAGTAATTAAATGATTTTGGTGACACTACACTGCCTAAATTATATCAAGTTTTTCATCTTTTTCCAAATTTTGATGAACATGTTTGTAACTCACTATGATCTAAAACATTGATTTGTCAGTCATTGTCTTCTTTGCTTTTAGAGAGGTCTACATTTCCTCTAAAGACAAAGCAGTTTGGAGGTAGGCTGTCCAACATACTCTACAAATCATTTACACCAACTTCCCATTTGTCATTTCAGAGCAAGCAAAGAATATTTCAGGTATCTGAATGGTTCAAATTTGAAATGACCTGAAAAAACAAAACTGCACATAAAAATGCATTCAACTTGCACACTGCCTAGACTAAGGTTTTGATATGTTTCTAATATGATCCAATACCTCACTTGTATGTAAATTGCATCTAATTTGCTTTTTGTCATATTGAATCAAGGCAAATGCCCACACTGAACAGCACTGTCATTTGTTCCATGCGGTTGAAATATGCCAGCAGTTTCAGGCAGCTGGCACTAATCAGACTTTGCATGCGTTCCAACTTTGATTACCAGCTCAATCAAACACAATCAAGAGGAGGGTTGGGATGTAATTTATGACTTGCAGTTAGGTTTCAACTCTGCAAGAAATAAACAATGCAACAGCAGACAAGAAAAAAAGAGTCAAAGGCCTGACACAAATTTACAAAACAGTAGTAAATGCCCAAGTTTTAGAGATCACGAAAAGATCCATCCCCTGGTGCTTCAAGAACCACCCAGTAGGGTTGAGTCTGGCAGATTTTTGAGATTTTTGTAAGTGACCCCTGTTTTTGACCTTCACGCATGAGTCAATATTCAGTTTTCACTTTTGGCAACACACCAGATGAAATACAGGCTTCTATAGAAGGTTCAATAGCATTCCAGTGCTTTTATAATAAGCTGTAGTGCTAAGACTGAAATCTTTAGGCTGGCCAACAAGCTGTGTAAGCAATGGCGAGAGCTGCGCTAATTGAAGAAAGAGCACCAGACTTAGTACTGGACTGTCTTTGCTGCTGCTTCGTCTGCGACATGAAGGCCACACAAGGCCATATCTACACACTATAACCATTATTTTGTATCCTTACACTGATGGAGCACAGAAAAAAAGGCAGATTTAAATGGGAATGTGGTCATTTTTGATAGATGTTTTCTCTCATAAACGATGGTAATATGTTTTTTCCGCCACAGAAAAGGCTAATTTATACCACTGCTGACTTATTGATGTGTGGTTATTATTAAAAATACGTTTTTGTCTAAAAATACATTTTTTTATTATTGTTTTTACAAGATGTGTCCAATACTGTAACTGAAAAGCAACTTTATGGCACTGCAAAGATACAAAGAAACAGCTCAGAAAAAGTGTGAGTGTGGTTCCTCCATTGTAGACCCAAATGGAAACCAAATGAGCATAAAGCACATTTCAAATTCATTGGCGGGGCCGGAGCAGACCAGAGGAATATTTAAACATATGATGTCTGCCAAACTGACTCACTTCACTCAGTTCATTGAGTGATCTGTGGGGACTTGTAAATTTTGAAAGTGTTTATCCCTACTTATTGAATTTTATGAGAACAAAATAGCCTTTGTCCATTGTAAGAATAAAATTAGTGAACTAGAGTAACAATTCCTACTTTTTTTTGCCTTATTAATGTCAATTAGTGAAAGGAAATTTATATCAGAACCAGATAAAGTGGGGGAAAGGTATTTCTTCTGCCTGCTGTATTTGTATTTGATAATATGCTGTGTGGTGTTTCCAGTCTTTTTCTCTGTATTTTATGTCTACTGGATTTGAAAGGTCTGCTTAAGTGCTACCACATGTTAAGCCTTTATACTGCTGTCACTAACTTAATGTGAGCGTGTTGTTTTCCAGACTCTGTGTGTGGTGAATGTGTATGTGAGAGGAGACAGATGCAAAATGACACAGACAGAAAAATAGAGGCTAGATGTATACAGTATATGCATTTGGTTACTCGGATCGGGTCTTTTTCCATGTGGGAACAATCTAAACTGTAGATCACAACTATATCACACTTGAAAACATCCCAATTGAGTCATCTTTTACCTTCACAGACCTATCTCTAAATCAGCAATGGGGTTAACTTATTTAGGAAGGTTAGGCATTTTTTTTCAATGTAATATTATAGTTCAGAAGCATCTTTTTTTTGACAGTGGAATTAATCAGGATCTGGGAAGGACTAGGTGAATAGGGGCTTTTTTTCCCACCAGACGACTCTGTAAATCTGCCCCAATGACCGGCAGGTGAAAAAATAGAGCAAATGAGAGGCTCAGCGGAGTGAAATGTAGCAGGAGAGGAGACCTGGATGAATTAAAAACTGGTGGAAAGTAATTTCAAGAGTAGGAGAGAATGGAGTGATTCATGTGTTGAGTGAATAAACTGTGGAAATGTCTAATCATGGCTGAGTTATGCATCAGCTGCTCATATCGGCACACGGTGGTGAGAAAACTGGACTGTGTGCGTGTATCATATTTCTCTCTAATATTGTCGGGTCTTTACCTTACACTAGAAAGTGTTTTAAAGCAGCTGCTGTTAATTGGCGCTACATAAAATGAGATGAAATGAACTGAATCTAACTCATGCTTGCTTCAGTCTTCACAGGTTTTATTTTCATACCTGCTTCTTATCCCTATTTTCCACTTTATCCTCACACAGACCCCTACAGTAATCATTATGCTAACTAAAGCTTAGTTTTGTCCTCATTCCTCCCATGACGTGGAACTATTTCGGCTATCATGAGGGGCCTTCAGTTTCTTAATTGCAACTAGAGGAGACAAGGAGTAAGGTCAGAAGAGGCTTTTGGAGAAGCTAGGAAATAAAGGCTTCTTTAAGATTTCCTACACCGAAATCTAGAGCTGCAGCACGTCTGTCAGGTATGCTTAGCTTGTCACATTTACAGTTGTGGTCAGAGGTTTACATGCACTCATCATGGGAATGGATGCCATAGTAATTTGGGGCTTTTAATGATTTCTTTGAACTTTTCTTTTTCCAGAGTGGAATGATTGTTCAGCATAGACCTTTAATGACTTTAAAAAAGCAATAATTAAATCAAATCAAGTTTGAATTTATTTTGCATTTTTTTTCTAATTCACACATAGTCAGAAGTATACATACACTCCACTAATATTTGTCGCTTAGCAGACTGCACCTTGACCAGACACTTACAGTAGCCATCAGCAAGCTTCGGGCATAATTCTAGCTGAATATTTGACCGCTGTTCTTGGCAGAGTTGGCATTTTAAGTTCATTTCAATTGGTTGGTTTCCTGCAAAGGACCTGACTTTCAAACATAACCCACAAATTTTCACTAGGGTTGAAGTCAAAGTTTTGGGAACACCATTCCAGAAGGTTAATGTTTTGATGCGTCTCTGGATCATTGTACTATTTGAACGCCCAAGTTATCAAGCTGTTGATTAGAGGTGAAGTTGAAGAATTTGGAGCTATTTCCTCTTCTTTACTACATCTAGTTTGTGCAGTGCACATGGCGCTAGCACCACTATGCTTGACAGCTGGTTTAGTGTTCTTAGGTTTGAAAGCCTTACCTTTACTCTGCCAAACATATCTCTTGTCATTATAGCCACAAAGTTCAATAATTCTCTTGTCTTATCATAAAACTTGGCATTTGCCGCAGGTGGCTGTAAATTTCAATTGAGCTCCGAGGTGTTGGTTTTGGAGCTCAAGAGCTTTGTTCTTGGTCGGCAACCTTTCAGGCCAAGGCGATGTAAGACTTGCTTCACTGTGGACAGCGACCCTGGGGTTCCAGGAGTTCCCTTGTTGGTTACAGTGGTTGTTCCTGAACATCCTAACCAATTTCCTTTCATCTGAGGGTGACAGTTTGGATCTTCTACAACAGTACATCCCCAGCAGGTGCCTGAAGTCTGAAGTCATGTGATCAGGGCTTGCTGGTCGTCCAACATACGAGGCTGAAAACAAAAGGCGATAGAGCGTTTTTAACTGTGGCCCCCAGACTCTGGAACTCCCTTCCTTTTAGCCGGAGATCTGTGGACTCAGTAGTTTCATTTAAAAAACAGCTAAAAACTCATCTCTTTAAACTTGCTTTTGGTTGATTTCTGTTTTTATGTTTCAGCTTTTCTGTGAAGCACTTTGTGATTTTTATCTTGAAAGGTGCTATACAAATAAAATTTTACTTACTTACTTACTTCTTCTAGATCTTGGTGAAGTGGTGGCACATTTGAATAACTTGTACTTACATACAGTTTTTTGAACTGATGATCTTGGAATCTTGAGTTGTTTAGAAATGGCTCCAAAGACTTTCACAGTTTGTGTAAATCTACAATTTTCCTTCTTAGATCTTCCTGAGTTCCTTGGACTTCTGATTATCAATCAGTCCAATGTCAAAGAAATCCTTTGTATGTTTGTAAAGACAAATAGATGTAATAAACCATTTTCACTAACATGAAGTTAATAGACCAAAGTCTATTAAGCATATGTATTTTGACCCTGTGTGGATTAGAGAAAAACAAGAGGAATAGTTCAAACACATTTGATCATATTGTGCCTTTTTTTTGGTTTTGTTTTTTTAATTTTACAATTGGCATGCACATATTCTTTGACAGCTGTATAAAGTCTTGTTGTTAGTTTAATGTAAGTAACAAAATGTACTAATCTTTACATGAATTAGAAGTTTTTAAAGTAATATAAAGAGATGATTTTAAGTATTACTTCTCTATAAGAGTCTTTAAGACAGCAGAATGGTGCAATATATAACTTCTGATGAAATTAGTTACCAACACGCAACAGTCTGAGAGTTGAAACAGCTGTGTATCTATCATACACTAGCTGATGTTGCTTACAACTGAAATTACGGAAACAAGGATTTCTCATCTTGCAGCATCAGCTCTCTCTCTCTTTCTTTCTCCCTTTCTGTCTTTCTAGCATCTCAAGGAAGCAAAGTAAAGATGCAAGTGGCAGAAACAGGGAAACACTTCTTTTCCAGATCCTCACAATCCTACTCGCCTTCTCGCTTCTTCTGCACTTTCCTCAGATGGAGGAAGTGGTGTGTGAGCAGACTGTGGCTGACTGGAACACTGTGCTGTGCACTGGGGAAGCCGAAATCTGAGCTTCTGTGGATTAAATGTTCCACTAGAGCAACAATTTCTGTGAGGGGGGAATCATGGAGTGGGCAAGGAACCGAAGAGGGGGCTCACTCATGGTACAAACGAAGACAGAAAAAGTTGCAATGAAGAGAATTTCTCACAATTTTAAATTAAAAGTTGGCCACATTGGCAGTTCATTCATTTTTGGTGCTAGCCATATTATCTCCGCTTGGGTAAAAACCTAGCCACTTAACTTTTTTGTATATCACTCCCTTTCTCTGCATCATTCTTATCTCTCTCTCACCCTCTGCTGTCAGCTGGCCAGCAAAGCATCTACGACAGATAAAGTGCAAGAGAAATCAGGTGACAGTAAATTAATTACGTTCCATCTCAGATAAACTGTGACAGTGAAGGTGATTTAGTAGGTGCAGGTAAAACGTTGCTGTTCTTTACACACATTATAGCAATTATGATATATCTCCCTTTCAGTGTGACCTGCGTTACCATAGGGATGAGGAAACTTTGCTATAAGTGTGCGAATGTGGAGTGTATTTGTTTCATTTTTGTGATGGTTGAGGCTAGTGTCAGTCTGGCCATGATAGGAGAGAGCAGAAAATTCATACCACAAGCCACTGAAGATGTTCCAAACCAGCATTGTGTGAATATAATACATGTCAGCTCCCATAATAGCAATGTTATCAGTGAACGGTCTGGGGTTCATCTGAGTTTCTTCCATCATAATTCTAAAACTCCATAACACTATAACTCTCTATTATTGAATCCTGTTCAGGGGTTATTTTCTGAATGGAGCTAGAAAGCATATGATTGTCAGTTACAAAATATGATATCTCTGTTTGCTGCAATAAATGTAATGGCATGACAGCAGAAGGGAACAGAAGAAGACTGCAGATTGCAAGCCTTTCTTTTGTTACTAAAGCGGGCTATTGCACACAGTAGGACAATGTTTCTGGTTTTTACAGGCTACGTGTTTGTTTGTGCAGTTTTGTGTAAATTTTGTGTTTTGTGACCCTGTCATCACACGTAAATCTAAGTTGTGTAAAATGTTTTGCTCTTGTAATCAGCTTCTGAACAGTCTTCAGTAAGACAGTTATTTTTTTCAGAAAAATAGTTTTCTGGTATAATACAGCAGGAATTTATTCGTCAATGAGAAACATTTGAAGACAACACTTCTCACATGAACTGTCATTCTGATGGCATATTAATAAAACGCTTGATTTTACATCATGTCGGAGGCACAGTTTACCTGTTTACCTGCTTCTTCAGTGCTTCCCAAATACTTTGAGAAATATACCAGAACAAGAGAAACTATTGGCTGCTAATGGTACAAGTTAGTTTCTGAGATGGGAGAAACTGTATCAGCTGCACATCAAGCATGAAATAGTTTTTCACTGCAATTTTAGTCTGCTTGCATTGGCAAGATTAGTCATCTCATTAACTGTTAATACAGCGTGGTTTCTGAACAGTGAGTCAGCTGAGACTTTAAGAACAGTGGTCCTTTCTTGTGGTTTACACACTCCTTAATATTTTCTGTGATGGATGAGTCTATTATTACTTGAACCAGCTGCACAGAAGTTGGTTACATCATATTATTGTGTTTTGTAACAATAATCTGCTGAGTAGATTAAATAATGGCTACCAAATAATCCTGCTATACGCTTCAATTACAGTGAAGGTCAGTCATGTTTTACTCTGAGCACAGATGTGCGTCAACAGCAAATGACGATCGCGTACCAACACAGTCTGAGGTCTGCACGCAGAGGTTTAGGCTTCAATTAATCTAACAAGAGAGCTAATTGCTGCCAAATACTGTCAAAAATGCAGAATTTGTGAGGTTCATCCTCCTTGGAAAGCTCAAAAGCTTTTACCAACTCAAAAGCAGAATGATAGAAAATAGATAGATAGTTTAAAAAGTCTTTAAAATGCTTTTTTCAAGTCCACAGTGTTTTGATATGCAATTTCAAATACCTTTTGGTCATTTAACTTAAAAATGTGCAGAAATAATTTATTAGGAAACCAGTTTATTTAATCAATTAAAAAAGAGAAACAACCCTATTAGCAAAATCCTGTTTTATTATATTTCAGTATCTTAATACTTTGGTTTTTGATCCTTCCTGCTAATAGATGCAATTTGAGGCAAACCTATGGGTAATGTTTTAGCTAACATTGAAGTATTAGCTTCTGCACGTTACATGTAAAAGGCCTACTACTGATAGAAGAAAACATTACTCAACATTAGCTTGTGCTTCTTTTTTATTTATTTTTTGACACATTATTTATTATCCTTTTTGAGGTTTGAAACTAGATGATGCTCAGCTAAAGAGAGAAAGAGAAAGCCACATACATATTTAACTCAGTTAACCAGTTATCACTTCCTTAAACAAACCAAAAACATCACCGTATAACCTCCATAACTACTTACACTTCTACACTTTTTGTCCTCACCACCAGTAAATCATGTATACCCTCTATGAGTTATGAAGCTTCAAGGTTTAAGCTAAGCTAACATTAACTGTTAGCTTAGAAACGTGGTGTTAAACTTGTAGGCCTAAATGCACCACTTCTGTTAATATGATTAAATTTGAATAGTTTCCATGGCACAAGTAAAAGGTATTTTTGCTGGAGAAGCTTCTGCATATGTAAGCAAGGCTTTCCCAGTTTCCTATTAAAAACAGAAGGAATGATAACATAGCAATGCTTACATCCAGTACACTTCCACTGCTTATAAAGCGAGAAATTTATTTGAAAATCATCCACTGATAAAGATCCTTAAAGCCTCTGTGTAAAGTTGATGAAAACTTAAAACAAATGCCATGTTTAGTAGGACCACGACTATTACCTGGAGGTAATGATATTGTTTCACCACAAGGTGGAAGCAAAACATCAAATATGGGATTCCTCGAAAAAGCCTTCAGAGGGTTAGACAATAAGGAAATGAAGCTCCTAATGCATAACAGACCTGGTAAAATACATCCTCTTCCTCTTTGGAGAGCATAGCTAGGCCAGATCAACTGACTGCTGTTGTTTATTATTGCATTTTTCAAACCTAATGTTGTTCACATCCGTGCATGTTAGCTGTCACCGTTAATGAAGTTCTTTCCACTTCTGTTTCTTTGAGTAGAAGCATGTAGACATATGGTGGAACATATGAGCCACGGTGGCACCTTCAGGTTTAATGGTCACAGGATTTGCCACCTCCACCCTGTGGATGATGTCTTTTCCTCCCACACATTTTATATGTTGTAAAGTGGAAAATTTACTTACCTCCAAAAGCCTGAATTAAGAAGTGGCAAGAGATGCAAGTTTCGCACTATGTTACAGAAATGACCATGGGCTAAAATCCCAAATTTTCTCAAATTTCATAATTTATCTCAGAAATGCTAATTAGTTATGATGTGCGATCATAAACTGAGTAAATCCTGATATAAATAAAATCATCATGTTTAAAATCATGCTGATTTCAACTCCCATCCCCCAGATATTTTCTTCTATATTTGAAAGACCCTCTCCTCCACCCACAGTATGCAAACAGACACAGGAAATACTATTGTTCCAGACAGGAAATGCTGAGAGTGGGGCCATAGATGACACTCCTAAAACTCTGAGAATTAGGAGCAAAGTGATGCAGATATATGAGTGACATAAAAAACAGACTGAGAAAGAAAACTGCGTTCACTCGGGACTCTCTTTGTCTCAGTAACCTTAACTCCAGCATGTACAAACACTTACAGTACACACACGCACGCACATAAACGCAAGTAGTTACACATAAATGGGCAAAACAAAGACTGCGTTGTGGCTCGCAGCCACTAGAGAAGAGTCTCACTCAGCTATTCGGGAATCTAAGCCATGGTAACTGAGCTGGAATCTTGGCCTGTCTCTAGCATCCCTCTATTCAGCCAGTTAGTATGACAAAGATCTGTTATTCTGTGAGTGTGGGTGGATGCCTTTGTGCTACTACACTGAGACACTCAGGGTGAGAAATGCTAAGAAACGTACTCCAAAGTGAAGACGTCATAGAGTCTCAAATTTCTTTGAGAAAATAAATCAAAGTTAAAGTAATTGGAGTAATAAGGCAGTGAGATGTTGTTAGCATTAGGGTCAAATCTGACTGATGATCACTTATGTTCAAATGTTTTTCTTGGTTTGTAACGCTTTCATTTACAACAACATAATTTGGCAAAATCAGATGACGATATCCACTGAAAGCTAAGTTGTTCTGCCATGCTTCACCATTAGGTTATAGCATGCATGAATATTAGATTAGTTGGTGTCCTCCAAGGTGCAGCTTCTACAACTTTTACCTGTGTGTCCATTTGTATCTGCCAAGGACTCCTTTCTGGTTTTATATGTAGAATTAACACCCCTTCAGTGTAGTCTGAACTTGGTGCAAACATCTAACAGACTCTTGTCTCCCCTCATTATTTCCTGTGTCGTTCACACACTTAGGCACACACACGCACACGGCAGATGACGTGCAGCCGGCTCCATGCCTGAGTAGCAGACTGCGACACAGCATCTGACTCCCCTCCCTCCCTCCGTCTCTATTTCTGCAGTCCTCTCCTATCCCAGGCTCTCTGCTTCCGCCTCCTCCCGCAGCCTTGCCTCACTGCTAATAATCAATAATCTGTATTAGCCCATCACTAATCATATTGTGATAGACAGTGAGAGAGAGTAGTGCAGTGAGGCTTTGAGCACATCCGTCCGCATGTGTGTGTGTTTGTGTGTGCGTGCGGGCAGCTGGGGAGGGAGGAGGGAGGGGTGTATCTTAGCAGGGAGCTTTTCCCTGTTGTAGTAACCAACCACACGTCGACTGCCAGCCATTACTTCACTGCAGCAGCAATCAGCCCTTCCGTACTTAGTGAGCCAGACACACTAACCTGTCTGTCCCCTCCTCTTTCCTCTCTCTCTCTCTGTCTCTCTCCCTCCCTCTCCTTGTGTGCATATTCAGCAGAGCTGCCCTCCTCTCCTCCTCATCACTTTGCCACTCCTGCGGCATTGCTCTTTGCTTGAAGGGGACACCGGCCTGCTCCTCACCCACTGATTCTGCATGACTGTCACAAAGGTAAGACCGCTTCGGATCTGGAACAACTTTTAGGATCTCCACACAACGGTTTGGCTCAGGGATGCACTGAGGAGACCGAAAGCATTATTTTTTCTCATGCATGTGTGTTTTTGAGTAGTGTTGGAGTTCCTGTATAGAAGCTGGTTGTCAGGATGTTGCTGCCTGAGGATGTGTGTCATGTATGGTTTTAATAAGACTACAATAATTGACATTCTCTTACCCTAACTGCATTACATTACGGGGCAACAGTTCATTCTGGGATGAGAAGTCATTCTTTTTACCCGCATAGAAACTATTTAAAGTTCATTCAAAAAGTCCAAGATGCAATCCAGTAGGAGGCCTGGCGTCTAGTAACAAAGCGGATGCTTTGCAAGCTGTTATCATGCATGTTGGACTGATGTGGTGCTAATAATGGGCTGTTAACATGTTTGGCATGTTTCTTTCATTATAAAACATGAGAATCAAATCATGAGGTTGAAAGCAATTTGTGTTGTTTGCTAGCAACTGTGGGAATAAAGCATGTTTGAAAGCTCTGTGGTTGCTTTAGCGAATAATCACATGTAACGCTAATATGCAGAAAGATTACTTTTAGCAAATTATACCTTACATGGATGCTTAGTCCAAGTCCTTCACATGTAAACACATCTCAACTGTTAGTGGCGTCAGTGTGACTTCACCCTGATCTGATGTGCTTTGGATTATATTTACGTTTGTCCAGTGATTGGAGTGAAATAACCTGCCTAATGAACAAGTGTAAAAGTAAAATGCAAAAAATATTGTTCAGACATCAGGGGAACTCTAGCCTTATTAAGGATTAGACAAATCTGAAAATAAAGACTTGTGGTTTTTGGTTAAAGTTGGGTGAAGGGGTGGGGTTAGGCAAACAGCAATATGGTGGGAATAATGGTGCATCCTCTGGGGATATACTTTGGGGCATTATGCTGTTCTCTCAACTGACAACAAATGTGTTTGTGTGTATTAGCAGCCTAAAGCTAATCTTAAAATAGGGTAAGAGGTCATGTGCACCTAAGTGTGTGCTGGTGGTCGTAGTTTGTGTTGACGTTCATCGGCGACTCGAATCCTCTTAATCAATTTAGCACACACACATGCAGAGAGAGACAGACAGACAGAGAGAGGAAATTAGCACACCTTCTCCCATGTAGAGAATTAACCTGGACTGAAATAGATGACCTACTGTAGACATGGGATAATGGCCTATTTACACACACTCGTGGTCACACACCTCCATGTTCCACCAAAAAGTGTTGGCAATAGAAAATGAAGAGGTCTGCATTTCCAGGATGCAATCTCCAACACAAAGCTGCACAGATTCACAGACAGTTGCTCTCAAAGCACAATTTTGCTGCCAGTGTGTGTGTGTATGTGTGTGAGTGTTTGTGTGTGAGAGAGAGTTTGTGTGGGAGGTGTGTGTGTGTGTGTGTGCTGCTGCGTAGGTGGACGTTCTCCACTATGAGAACTGAAAGAGGAAAAGGTCAGGTGCTCATGTGTTGGCACTTAGCCATAACCAAAATGTGACTGTAGACAAGACCCAAAGCACTGAAAAGAAATGTAATGAATATGACGCTTTTTTTCCTACCTGTAATTATGGAAATGATGTGAGGAGGAGGAAGTGAGAGAAAAAAACATGCTTTGAGATCTTTGTTAAAAAAAAAAGGTATGAAAGCGTTTTACCCGGTGGTATCTAAACGCTGATGGGTGTGTGGGAGAAGAAGGGAGAGAAAGAGAAGAGAGAGGGAGAGTCTTGGGAGCTGTGTTCATGGCTCTGCCTGCCAACAGCAGAGAAGTCACCTTGGGAAGGATACAGGACAAGGGCCTCTATGCTGACGGGGCTAAACACCCTTCTTCCCCTCAGCGCATAGATGCAGACTGACAATATTGTGGAGAGGAAAGCCTTGAGATTCCTCTTTAGTATCAGACTAAGATCTGCATTGCCTTTCCTCGCTGTTTATTTAAAAAGTGTGGAGCTGAAATAAGAGTGTAGATATTTACACAGTTGCAGTAATGCTCTCTCTTTAAACAGCAGTGAAGCACAGCTCACTTATGCTGCCTCCTGAGCACCAGCATGTCAAAAACACAACAGAATGTGGATCATTTCTAAACATCAAAGAGCACATCTTTAAAAGCTTATCATTTAAAAATATTAACCAACACCGCAAGGGCTGTTAAAATGTATTTTCTATATTTTAGTACATTATAAACATTTTAATCCTTATCCTATTAAATAGGACAAAAGAAGAAATGCAGTGGTTATATATGACTTTAGATTTCTCTAACAATCATCAAACCAAAAACAGCTATACTTGTTATTGTTCATTCCATAAAAAGTATGTATTTGATTTGAGGGTAATGAAAGTTTCCGGAACTACAGGAACTCCTGGATGTAATTGAGAAACAGCGGTTGTTATGAAGAAGGTCCACCAACCAGAAAATGATCATTGTAAAGGTCAAAGAAGTGCGTTGCTTTCACATTGAGCTGACAGAGTGAGAAGCTACTGTTCAGTCTTTTAAAATGCTGACAGAGAAAATAGGTCATTGCACGTTTAAATCCACAGCCTTTGCTTTCAAACATGGCCTCACTGGACTGAGTTCTCTGTGAGACCGAGCCATAAGCTCTTTAGCTTTCAAAGACTGACACTTTGGAATAATTTCTTTGGGCCAAATGCTACCAGCTATTATGCTACCAAATAGCATAATACCTCAGATTGATATGATTTGTAAATACCTGAGGGCATCCCTAAACTGTATGACTTTATTATGCTGTTGGTTTACGAGCAGAATTAATGCCCCGTGTGCAACTATTTTACAGCAATATTTTTACAGATTTTATTATTTTTATTTTAATACAGAGTTGCTAAGGAGCAAGTGATCTACAACTTAGTAGAGTTATTTCTCAAAATGCAAAATAATTATTTTAGAAATATCTACTCGTCTCCCCTTCATGTTTGTTTTCATTTGAAATCGATCCATCCATGAGTTTTTAAGAGGTATGTACACACTGGAAGCAACTTGCAGCAATGTGGAGACTAAAGACCATAGATAGAGAAGATTTTCAGAAACTTCAAGCAAATAAAGGCGACACAACGCTGACAAAATTAAGTGGGTGGGACCCAACATAAACTTTTCTAATCAATTAAATTTTATTTATATAGCTTCAAATCACAGCAACTGTCACTCAAGGTGCTTTATATTTTGAGGTAAAGCTCCTACGGTAATGCAGAGAAAACACTCAGATGATCTTCTATGAGCAAGCACTTGGAGACAGTAGGAAGGAAAAACTCCCTTTTAACAGGAAGAACTCTCCAGCAGATTCAGGCTCCGGAAGAGGAAACCATCTGTTAAGTCTGCTTAACGTGTTTTTTCTGTGGAGAGGTGAATTGAATTGCTAAAGGGGTGAATCAGAATTAAATAAGAACATTTTAGTTTGCGAGCACACAAAATGTGTAGAGAAATGTTGAGTTTGTCAAAATCGCCAAATGTAGGTTTCACTCACTCCATTTGGAAAGCTCTGTTGAAACCACCAGTTAAAATCGATCTTTGACTCGGTGTCCCATTAAATCAATCTCAACCTGTACTCTATTGTAACAGACACAAAATTTATTTTTCCTGCCTCAATGCTTTACTTTTATGAATGTTATAAAAATCCTAAGTGTAGCAGCTGTTATACAGACATACCATGCAGCACTGCGAAATTAATTATATTCATTTTTTGACAGTCAATATTAAAACATACCGTTTAAAAATAACAGATATTTTTAACATATTTAAAATGAATTAAACAGTAAAAGGCAAACATTAGGTTTGTGAAGTCCCATTTTGAAAACTCGATTTTTATGGGTGTTGCTATTTTGTTGTTCTGGCTGCAAAACTGTATGGTCAACTTGTTAATCATCAGTCATTAGAGCCAATAATATGCCAGATAATCTTCCTTTCTGAAACATATGTACAACGTTTGCAAAATGGACTCAAATGTTTATTCAATATAACCTAAAATAAGTGACTGAGGCCATGCCGTCAATAATAGTGTTTACAGAGGTCCAATAGACTTTTATAGGACCGGAAGTACTTTTGCAACCACATGTAAGTGAGTCAGAAGACTCAGAAGCTGAGTCTAAAAATTAGTGCTGTGAAAATAAACACATACAACAAGTAAGTATGTACAGTACTGTGCAAAAATCTTGAGCCAAACTTCATTTCTTTATGTTTTGCATCCAAGGATCAAGACTTTCTTTTAATTTTTTTGATATTTTTTTTTTTATCTTGAACTCAGCAATAGTTTTCCAGACTTTTGGAAAACTTGCTTGGAGTTTTTTAATATAACTATCTCTAATCTAATACTAAAGGGTGCTGGCTCCCATTAGTCTTGTTCAACTAGTTTTTGAGAGTTGCCTTGATATCAGTTTGTGTCCACTGAGATTCCAAAATATCTTCAAAAATGTATTTGAGCTCTGGTGGATACTTACTGTAAGTCCAAACAGCAGACCACCAGTGTTGGGTAAGTTACTTAGTAACTTAGTTACATTACTAGTTCCTTCTATCAAAAGTAACTCAGTTACTTCAAGTTACTCGTTACTTTCAGAGTAACTAATTACTAGGGAAAGTAACTTTGGCTTTACTCAGAATTCTCTTGTTAATGTGTTGCTTCCGTAACTGGATACCCAGCAAGATTGCTAGTCTTCTAGCTTGCTTACTTGCCACAAGTGCACTATGCCACCTACCAATAGAAAGGAAAAGATAATGTGCATATTTCCACGAGAGAAATCCCACGCCTGGACCATCGTTGACTGCCGCCATGATTCTAGCCTACGTCACAGCGTCATGTGCGCTTTTTACATCTAACACGAAAACTGCAGTCGTGGTGCTTTTGATTGTACTCAGAATTCTGCCTTCCGAATAGGAAGATGTAGGTAACACCAGACTGTAGATGAGCTGCATACAGGGCTGGACTGGGACAAAAAAATCGGCCCTGGCGTTTTGACTAAAGACCGGCCAACCATTATAGGAAAAATCATAAAGCCTTTGAATGAAAACAAACGCTGTTGTGACGGTGATGTACACAGTTTTGATGGTATATATGTATCAATCTATCAATCGTTTGTTGTAAGATTCAGATGATAATTTTTTAAAAGCTAGACATTTTAAATGAGAATAAGAAAGAAAAGTATTTCTTTGTGCCCCCTCTCCCTGTTAATGCCCTACCTGCCCCCCTGGCAACACTTTGCTAGACCCGCCCCTGCACAGTTACCAGCTGTCAGCTACTTAGAAAAGGATCCTGGTGTTATTTGTCTCTCAGGAACAGTTCATAACTTCCCTTCAACTCATTCATGTCACCTAAAAGGTAAACCTGTTTCTCCATCACCTGCTCAGCTCTGATGATTCAGTAAGGACATCTCCTGGTTTCATCTTCATGTTTCCCTCTCACCAGATAACCAAACCGATATCATGACCAGCAGCTTTACAGCTGTGGCTCCAGCAAACATCAGCTGATACTAGAAATTAATATTAAATAAATTCTAACAACAGCTGATCAAGCTTAAACGTGCTGCTGTTGTTTAACGCGACTTCCGCTGATTTCTTCTTTCAAAGTGGGCGATAAACAAACAAGAGAGAAAAGCCGATCAGCTGATTATTGATCAGTTTCATGATTGAAGTAGAAACAGGAGAGGGAGGGGGGAGAATGAGAGAAGAAGAGGCAGCTGACAGCATAAAGATGCAGAATAACTCCAGCTTTGTGTCTTTTTCATTGTAGCTTAAGTCCGGGACAAACTGTGTTCCTTTTCACCTCAACACAAAACGCGTAATATTTTCTTTGAATACGAGACGATTCAGTTTTTTAGGGGACGGTTGGAAACTCTAATAATTAACCTTATGAACAAAATAAAGTTCAACATCAGTAACATAGCACCCACCCAGCTGTATAGAAACCCCGTCATGCTAGCTAGTACGCAGTACGAAAAAGTCAGCATAACAAAAATAAACTCCACCTAAACTTGGTTTATATCTGACCCACATAGACTGCAGGTCATAACTTCTTACCTAAAGTTCAGTTCACCTGACACTCGGACCGGCGGCCGCCTCGGGCCTCTGCTCCTCCTGCCTCTCCTTTTCCTCATCTACCCGCTGGCCTCCACCACTTGCTAATGTTACTGAATCTGTGGAAGCTCCGCGATAGCCACCACACGAAGTAACGAATAACGAGCCTATCTAAATCCCAGTAACGATTAACGCGTTCCTGATTTTGGCATAATAACTAGTTACCGTGCTCGTTACTACAATAATAACGTAGTTACTGTAACACGTTACATTAATAACGCGTTAGTCCCTACACTGCAGACCACACGCCTACGCAGTGCCAGTCGAACCAGTGAAGACCACCACAGCTTGAATGGAGACATTTGTATCCAACTGGGCATCTTCTATAAAATTTAAAAAACGTAATAACTAGTTTTACTCATCACTCCTACAGAAATAAATACAGTCAGGTCTATATTTATGTACACGCATTACTTACTCTTTGATATTACGGATGCAAAAAAGTAGTTCTGCAACTGGTAGCTCTGAAGATGTGTTAGCTCAACAACCCTCCAACGTTTGTTCCCACCTGCTATGATTTGAGCTTTTTCTGAGATTAGCATGCACAATAATTTGCAATGAAAGAGTCACTGTTTTGAAGTACTTACTTCTCATTGGGTGAACACATACAGATCTACATGTAGATGATCTGAATTTTCTTTGACTTTGTCAAGTGCAGCTGGGGGTTAGCGGAGGGGACAGAACAGAAAGTCAGAAGAGAGCCAGACTTTTCCTAACTTTCAGGTTAGTGACTGAAGTGACTACCAGTGAGAGCATAGAGTACCGTTGACTGACATGTGAAAAATACCCACAAGTGACCAGCTGTCATCTTCAAAGCAATACAACGAGCAAATTGCTTCCAGTGTGAAGCAGTTTTAGTCATCCTTGCAACTTTGGTTGTATTCAGACCACATTGCATGAGTTGCAGTGCACACTGTGGACATGTGACCACTCTGTTGCAGGTCAAGCACACAGAGACTGACCATTCACTATTGACCTGGCTAATTTAGAATCACAGATTAATCTATCACGTTTGCATCTATGGGCTTTTGGAGTAAAAACCCAAACAAGTACAGGGAAAACATGCAAAATCCACACAGAAAAGCCTCATTGTTATCAAACACTTTCTGATGGATCCCTAAACAGGAAACTAGTGTTTTAGTGTGTTTTACCCGAAAAAAGAGAAAAAGAAAGAATAAGTAAAGCAAAACATGTGCTTCTCACAGAGTAATTAATACACTTACAATTATACAGCATACAATTATAGAAGTTTATTCAGTTTAGGAGTTGTATATTTTATCTTCCACCAGAAATCACCTTGAAGATATTTTTTGGGTGATCCATTAGAGGTCAGCATACCAAATCATAAATGCTGTGATGAGTTATTTCACAGTTTATCCACAGATTAGAACAACCTTAAATAAAATATTAAAACAATGCTTTTCTTGAGCGAGCTGCTTCGTTCTGCACACAGCATGCTGCTCTCAGCAGTCACAGCAGAAAGCATACTTGCGCTTGCTACCACATCAGGGAACAGCTTGAAATTATCATTACTATATCTGGACACTATGTTCTCATTTGCTGTGTGATTACGTGTCCGTCTGTGTGAGCGATGAGCCCGTGGGCATAGATGGGATGGCACAAATGTGAACTGGCAGACGTGTTATGCGTAGGCTGATGGGAAACACAAATTACTATCTGATGAGCATAGAATATTAGAGATCTGGTAATACCAGCAAATGAAAAAAAACCAAACTAAACAGTTTACCTGCTGTGTTTTTACCTCAAAATTTAGGCTTTAGTCAAAAAAAACAACAACCCTGTGGCTCACAGCTACTCCGTGCTCAGACAGTGAAACCACTCGGCCTTTGGTTTGCTTCATAAAAGACCTCTTCAGAGTCCTCCAGCAATGCAGGGGGCAACAGACGCTCGCTTCAGCATTGATCATTGCCCAGAGTTACCTTCCTGTCAGTTTTAGTTTTACTCTCTGTCCATAAGACACATGGGAGAGTCATATTAGCCACAACGGGAATTCTCTGTGAAAGAAACAAACCTCTTCAGAAGACTGAGGTCACCCAGCCCTTGATCTGCCAAATGACCTCCAGCCAGAGACGCTGGGCAGTAAAAGCACAGATGGAAAGAATTCTGTTTTTAAGCAATTTCTGAGCATTTATCAGACTATCCAAATGTGCCACAGCGCATTAAAGAAAGGTGCCACTTTAGAATTTTTTTCCACAGACCATTAGCACTGTTTTCTTGAATACCCGCTTGATTAAAAAGCTGCAATCCCTTAAATGGTCCACTTGTTTTTGGTAAGTTACCACAGAAAGGGCAGTCTGCCAGGACTGGTGAGGGGGCGGGAAGAAGGACAGAGCTGAGGGAAGAGACGAGTGACCAAGATAGGGAGGGGCAAGAGCGGCCCCTGGTGTACCCCCTGTTTTCTTTTTTCGTTCCTTTACAGACCAGTAAAAATGATCCTCAGCTAACACCATGTGGTGATAAATGATGTCTGGCCCAACAGGGCACACAAATACGCTTACATCTAAATCTCAGTCCTCATAAAGAAGGAGAGCGCACGCATTTAAATGCACGTTAGTCTCAAGCGAAGGCTTTACATCTAACTTCCTGACACGAATCGAATATAATTCAAAGCAGCATTCCAGCTGTGTTGAGTGTGTTTGCAATTACATATCTGCAAACACCCCAATTATGAAGGAGGCCCACGCTGCTCTAATGTCAAGCACACATGTGGTGGGAAAGACGTCTGAAAGCCATTTTCAAAGTGTTTATGGTACAGCTTCTGCTGTTAACTGAACGGCAGTTAAGTCTCTTATAGCAGAAAGCAATTCCAGATCTATTTCAAGGTATGGAAGCTAGATATTTTTTTTCTCAGTAGACATGCTGATAACAGGGACTTAACATGTCCAAGTGAAACAGAAAATAAACACTTGCTGCAGAGAAGGCTGACACACGCACACACAGAAATCCACTCTCAAACTGCCTAAATTCTTACGTCGCGGCACCTCGCCCACCATAAATCTTAATTGAGTCTGATTTAGACCACTGGCCATTTGTCAGGGGTAATGTTTACCCTGCACGCTCACTAACACACACATTGACACCCAGACTGGATCATTAAACTAAATGCTAAATCACTAACCTAGCAACACCAAAACCTGCTTTTCTTGAAGCAGGAAAAATACACAACAGCTTAGTGGATTAAGAATGCTAAATCCAGAATTAGGCTTTTTTATTTTTTAAATATTCACTCTAAATGGAGCAGATAAAAGAATTAACATAGGGGAGCAAGTTGCATGAGGAGCAGGAGCTGACAAAAAAAGTGTGAGAAAATAGAGGAAAATAGGGGAATAGTTGTGAGAAAGCCACAGAAAAGCATTCACCACAGGAAGACATTCAGATCTCATGAGCTCATTGCCTGTCAGAAAGCTTCCTTACGCTGCTCTGTGTGTACGTGTCGGTACGTGCAAGTGTCTGTGAAATCTGTGCTTTTCAATTCTGTGTGAAAAACCTGAAGTAGATTTCCAACAGTTGGGAAACTCTTCTTTCCTTGTGTCACTGCATAAATCATTCCTCAACTGCAAACGCTTTCACACAGCGCAGGCTCCTTTATAGCAGATGACCTTCTTCTCAAAATATGACTTGAATACATTGGGCAAAGTGTGCAGGAGAAAGCTTTGGTGTGGCTACGTTGGATATGAGTGTTCATTTTTAGATTCCCCTTTGGGAAGCTGCTGAAATGAAAAAAGCCAAAATCATGTGAAATTATTTGTGAACATCCTCCAGAGGGAGATAAAAGCAGAGTAGAGGCTGACCATTATGAGCATTCCTATTCCACAGCAGCTGAGATTGAACGTACATCCCGTGTGTGTTTGTGTAGTCTGTAGAATCAACACATAGGACATGCTTCCTGTTTGTAGGCCTGCGGACAAAGAAATAAGTAACTCCAGAGAGAAGGGGGCTTTATTTTGTAAGTGCAAGTGTGTATTATCGAGTGTAAGTGGGAGATTGGTAGCAAAAACTATTCTGAACAGTGTCCAGTGTGTGCAGCCTTTTTGTCAGATGTAAGATGAAATATTTACACAACAATTTCAAAGTAAAATATTTTGCATTGAAGGTATTTTATTTATTTTTTGCATGCATGGAGAAACTGATAGTGTTTTGAGCCAAGTATAAACATGGCCACATTATGGGCAGCTTTATTGGGCCAACTGCTCATTAACGCATATATACAATCATCCAATTACATAGCTGCAACCCAGTGCATTTAGGCGTGTCAGTATGATCATGTTAAGGTTCTTAGCAGAAAGGGGATTTAAGTGACTGAAGGTGGCATGGTTCCTGGTCTCAGATTGGCTCGTCTGATTATTTCAGAAACTGCTGATCTACTGGAATTTTCCCACCCAGCCATTTCTAGGGTTTACACATGATTTGGGCTTGTCTTTCACCCTGCAATACTGGATTCTGACTTGATGATTTAGGAGATACTGTCAGGCATTCACATGAAGATAGATGTTGGCTTTATAAAGGCTCAAGAGTTGGGAGTTTGCCTTGTAATTGGAAGGTTGCCGGTTCGAGCCCTGGCTTGGACAGTCTCGGTCGTTGTGTCCTTGGGCAAGACACTTCACCTGTTGCCTTCTGGTGGTGGTCAGAGGGCCCGGTGGCGCCAGTGTCCGGCAAACTGGTTTGTGGACTAATGTTTGAAGGCTTGACTTTGGCATTTTGACCATTGGTGGCTTTGTGCTTTGAAGAATAACTCACTTTTCTCTGATGCATCACTGTGATTGCACCTGTGAAGCTGCAGCAGTCCATGCATGCCCATGCAGGGCTTTGCAGTGGCACTGCAGAATCAGGGTGGTCCATTTTCTCGCTGAAACAGTAGCTGCCTGTGAGACCAGGCTGTCATGGAAGTATCATGGAAACATTTTGCACAATGCTATCACGTTCTCAGGTGTGAGGCTGACAATGGCTGTGCTGTGTTATACGTTCTAGCAGGCTTGTGCAGGGACAACACAGAGTGCAGACGCATAATGTTTTGTGATTCAGGTATGATGCACTGGGACTGTCTTGTGTATGTTACATTTAAACATGCACATTATGAATTCCTGCAAACGTGCTTCATACTTCAGGTATTCTACACTGAATATGGCGGCGCTAAAAAGCTGAGTGAACATAAGAGAGCAGTGAGTGAGGAGTAGGGCAGCTAGGGAGAGCACATCCATGGAGGATGATACTTCCACCCACACTCGCGCTCACACACACACAAACACTCAGACGTTCCGCATTAGAGTTCATCGGGGTCAAATTCAGCTCTGTATTTTGCCCATGGGCACTAATCACAGTGTAAATATAGAGATTAGTTTCTGAAACAAAGAAAACGTCAGTTCTTTTTTTTTTGTGCCAGTTTCTTACCACATGTTTCTACTATTCCCACTCATTTTCCTCTCATAACAATCTGTGTCACAGTCTGCTCAGTGCTGTTGCAAATAAGACACATCGAAAGTATTCAAATGGATTTTAGTTAGGTCTGTACAAACTGATGAGCGAGCGCATCGATCTCAGGGTGTCAAATACTGCTGTCACATACTTGCGTCCCTGCCTGATGTGCTGGGTTTAGAGAGTACTGAGATAGATCTGTGCCTTCCAGCTCATCTCACATGGACTCTTTTAGTATCCAGCATATTTTGACCCAAACTACTACCTTCTTCTAAAAGTAACACGGTAGTTTTTAACCGCTCAACCCTGAAGAGTGACTCAAAACGTAACAAATCAAAGCCCAAAATATCCTACTGCTGACTTTTTGATCCTTGAATGAAAACCATTAAGACACAAAATCCAATATTGCTAGAGCCTCAGCCAACCGGTGCCAAAAGGAACCATTATTGAATGGCAGTCTTTCACCCCCTGGGTTAAGAATGTGGTACAGCCTGCTCTTGTGAAAATGGGATGAGAGGGATGAGGGATGAGAATAGTTGCAGCTTCCTATAAGCTCCTTATAAAGGCTGCAATTTATGATGAAAGCGTCAACTTTAAGGCACACGTAAAGCCTTGTGTGTCAGCAGTTTGTTACATGAGTTTAGCCAAAGCAACACATTTTAATAGTAGGGCTTGTTAGAGGTCAGTTGTAATTTGGAAAGATCAGGAATCAGGAGGTGGAGGAGAAAGAAAACAGCGTAGCAGATTTCAGCAGTCTCTCTGACTATGGAGTGGTAGTGTTGCTTTTTTGGCCACATTTGTGTCATTTGAAACATGAAGTAAAAGTTGTTGGGTTTTTTATGCTATACAAGTGACTTTTTGTGGTTGGTGTTGTATTTAGACAAATACAACCCCCGTTCAAAGTAAAAATCTACAATGAGGCAGGTAAACTCAGTGCCTAGATTCTTCTCCTACAAAGCCATGTTATTGTAATAGATGCAGTATGTCTAAACAGTGTCTTGCTGAAATACGGAAGACCGTCCCTGAAAAAGTTGTTGCCTGGATGGGAGGGTGTGTTTATCTAAGACTTCTATATATCGTTCAGCATAGATGGTCCCTTTCCAGATGTTCAAACTGCCCATTTCATAGGCAAAGTTCATTCATTTTTAATTAGCTTTAGGCCAGAGAAGAACGTGCCATTTTTATACCACGTTCACATACAGCTTCTTTCGGTGACAGAACTTTAACCTGCATTTGTGGATGGCAAACTGTGTTCACAGACAGTGATTGCACACCTTGTCCTGTGCACATAGAGATTTCTTCAGATTCCTGGACTCTTGCATGATTTTGTGTACTGCAGATGATGACATAATGAGATGAAGTCTTCATAGATTTACTTTGAAGAACGTTGTTATGAAGTTGTTCCACAGTTCCACGTTTTCTGTTTATGAAAATCAGCTGTGTTTGTACTTAAATTTGGTGTCCCTTTTTGGAATTGGTGTTTTAGGATTACAGACAGGTGGTTTAAACAGAGTATTATCTTCTGAAATGTTGGCAGGTATAAAAATATGAAAATGAGAATCATATGGATGATTACACCCTGCAACAGGCGACCAGAGAAGCTAGTAGCTCCTCCGTATAAAAATCAAGGAAATACATTTATAAAAAATCATTAATTTTACGTTTTAATGGTCTCAAAAAACCACTAGTTGGTGCACTAGGTTAAGTTTTTTTCTTCTTCTGAGTAATATATTTGTGGTCCACAACATGACACTGTATCACTGGTTTGATTTATAGCCTACTGGGATTTGTTTCACAGAAGATCATCCTAGATTTTTTTTTTTTTTTTGCCAGATATTTTTGGTCACAGCTGAGAAACATTGGTATTAATGTCAATTGGCTCTTATGTTTGGAAAAATGGTTATTAACTCCAAGTGTCTGGGTTTCACTTGCTGTCACTATAGCAACTCAGTGGGCATGCCAGTCTAAAAAGGAACAGTACAACAATTGAGGCGGGAAACAAAGAGCTTTTGGAAACGATTGGGCTTTAGAATTCATACGTCAAATATGAACTGCTGCAATCGTTGATAGCTCTGGAATCATTATCATTTATGATTACTGTAACACGTTAGACACATTTTTCTGGCAATCAACATATTTTTAAGAAGTTATTATCTTTATGCAGTTTCTACAGAAAGCCCAACATTGATCTTAATTTAAAGTTTTAAGGAACAAAAAAAAATTTTTTGCTAGACACATTTATAATGTTGTGCTCACTTTTTAATAATGAGATCTATATACTTTGCACTAGACGACACATAGACTGTAGCTAACAGAATTCCTATGGGCACCATATGTTGACTTACTGTATGAATTTTCCTTGTCTCTTATTGTTTATCAGATGGACTCGCCAGCTGAGAGCCAGCTGTGTCTGCATTTCAGCTGCTAGTTTTTTCTCCATGGGTGGTGACTGCAGCTGGGAGAATTCGCTGGGTCTGTGCTGATGCCATTTATTTATGTAGTTGGTTTGTGGAGAGAGATCAAGTAGAGCGTAGGAGAGACACAAAAGAAAAAAAAAAATGGCTACTTAAAGTTTCACTTGCTGGGCCCACGTCCTCATTTGAGGCTTGAATTGAGCTGCAGTTTTGGGAAGGCCGGAAGACCTGGCAGATCCCCATGTACTAAATAGAAGTGAAGAGGTTAAAGAATGAAAAAGAGGAGGGAGCACGGTGGGGCACGAAAACGAGAATGAACAGCTTGTAGAACTGGGGGAACATATATAGATGAGAACCGGAAGGAGCGTGTTTGGAGGTGTGGTCCCACTCCTGAAATTCAGATACTTCAGATAGTTTATCTCCAATTATGTTTGTAGTTTCTTTATTTTGATACATGGTTCATACATTGATGCATCATTACCTTTGAGTCTGGGAACCTATTAAACAGAAATCTGTGGATTTTTGTGGTTATTTTGCATTTTTTTTGAAAAAGAAACATAAATTATTCTTTAGTGAATTAAACCTAAAATAATAAAAGAACCAGTTTTATTGTTTTAGGTTTATTATTGATTATTTTTCCTTTAACTCAGGATTAAACCTCTTCTGGGACACCAGAAATCCCCACTGATAGCCATGGTTAACATAGATCATAATCCCCGAGTTAAAAGAATGACGCATGATTAACATACTGTCTCGTTACATTTGAATTAAACCTGCAATTGTAATTCTATTAAGCCATTAAGAGCACCACCACACCTATGTTTTTGGCTGTAAAAATTAATATTTTACAATATAACAACCTTTCCAATGCCCCTGACAATGAAAAGTGGGATTAATAAATAGCAATGAAGCAATGATTCCACAGCCTTCACAGCATATAGGAAACAGAACATAATAGAATTATAATTTAAGCGTTGAAGTTTATCTTAATTTAGGATATCACATATAGCTCAATTAACCCTCATCCCTACAGCCTTATTTCTCTGCTACCTCAGGAAAATGTAAGGTATTTGCTGGTTGAAGTTCCCATCTATCAATCAATAAAATCACATCACTGCAAAACTCTTAATGGTTTGGCAATAGAAGCTACTGTGCCCTTACACAATGGAAACCATAGCAGATAACATCAACATTTAAATGACACAACTTGGAGGGACAGAGAGCTTACCAGGACTGCTGCTGATATCAGCTGCCTTGCTCTTGTGCTGACAAATTAGGTGCAGTATTTTGGCTTCGGTTATTTTGGTGCAAAACAGGTGCACAAAATGACAAAGAAAAATAAAGCCTAACTACTACAGGCAATGCCTGGCAATGATTTTTGACCTAAATGTACTTTCTATCTACTGCAGAAGTTTTTCAGGCACATTTCTTTAGTCTAATTTTAGTATTACAAGCATAAACTAATGTGCATTTGTATGCAAGAACACTGAAGTTTATTATTTTGAACTTCCGTGGAAGATGGACTCACTTTCTAATTCATGGTAAGTTCTTGAATGAGGTTGGTGTCAGACATATACAACCTCATCATTGTGTAAATAGATTAAGATATGTGGAAATTAAAGGGGGATAAACTTGGCTAAAGTATGACTTGGGAAGCAACCAAATTTAGCATGTTGCTAATAGAGACTTCCTTATGGAATAACATCCAAAATTAAATATTATTCTCCATAGAGCATGGTGAAATTAGGTCTGTGCTTTACATATGGCCTTTAAACTGGGACACATACTGTAGCGTAGAAACCCAATTAACAGACTGACAATAGAAGGATCAATGAAACAGACTGGAAATATGTGCATGAGTGACTGAGCTTTTAATGGATAGCTAACACAGTCCGTGGTCTTACATAAACCTCATAATAAAATTCGTCAGCACGGGAAAACATGTATTGGACATATGGAGGTTTGCTGATGCAGAATGACAGCAGCATGAGTGCTATAACCCTGTGGTTGGTTTTCTGTTGGTGATCTCTTCAGCACAGTGGAGGCTCAGAATTAGGTCAAATTCACAACACATTAACCTTCACCCTCATATGGGGATACTGTCATTTCAGTGTAGCTTATCAAGCTCACACATAGATCCAAAGGCGATTACTGATGGCTGTTTCTGCATGAGCGTGCTCTTTTTTTTTTGTAAGAAACGGTCACTTGGCTCATTTTCCTTTATTTCTGTCTTTCTTTCTTCTTTTTCTCCTTTTGTTAAAACCCCAAACTGAAGAAGACATTATTTTGGAGGCAATGGAGAAATGATCCCGGATATGCAGAAGTACATACAGGTTGAGATTCTGTATGTGAGAGTCAGAAAACTGAGGAGATGGAGCAGTACGCAATAATCTACGTTGGCTTGATTTGTATCCTTGTCTATTTGGACTGGGGATATGACTTTGAGTCAGCTATATTTCAACATGCTCACTTTAGTAGAAAAACTCATTAGACGTCCTTCCTCATGACTGCTGCCCTGGATAAGTCGTAACATCTGGAACTTCCCTTCCCCCACATTGGTGCCAGAATTGTTGAAAACTGTCTGTCTCTTTGCAGCTTTGAACTTCTTTGTATGCTGCTTAACAGACTGTTGAATGCCTAATTTGAATTTATTTTAAAGTCACATAAAAGAAAATCCTCTATATTGATATGCTCTCGTTTATTACTGTTCTCTTCTGAAGTTACTCGGTTCAATTTCTCCAGCACTGGCAAACCACAGCTCACCTTTTCCTGGCGATAGTTTAAAAGGAAAGTGCAAAGACAATTTTTTTGGGTCCTGAACTAAATTTCTTTTTATATTTATATCCTTTCCTAGTTTCCTAGTAGTTGTCATTAATTTGTGGATCTGCCCTCCCTGTATATTAACTATTTTATTCAATTTGATGTAACCAGTGCTTAATATACAAATTTAGCCCTCCACTGAAGGTGCTATTCAAGCACAGCCAGAAACAGAGGAAGTCATGAAACACATCAAAAGGTGACTGAAACACATTACACAGCATCCCTGTAAACAAAAACAAAAACAAAACAAACAGTTATTCAAATTTAATGATCACTGAATTCTGATATGAACTTAAGATCAGCAGGTGGAGAAAAAAACACAATGTCTTGCATGAACTGCTTCATTAGAGGTAAATGGAATTGGGGCCAAAAGTTGACTTTGCATTCATATAGGAAAAGAAACCAAACTACACCAATCAGACATGAAGACCACCTGCCTTAACTGTTGACCTGCTGGTCCCCCCTTTTGCTGCAAAAACAGCCCTGACCTGCTGAGGTATGGACTGCACTAGACCCCTGAAGGTGTGCTATGGTATCTAGTCCCAAGATATTATCAACTGATCCTTTAATTCCTATAAACTGCATGGCACCCATGGACTGGAGTTTTTTTTTCAGCAGATCCCACAGATGCTTGATTGGATTGAGATCTGGGGAGGACAGGTTAACACCTCTAACTCATTGCTGTCCTCCTCAAACCATCCTGAACTATTTTTGCTTTGTGGCAGGTAGCATTGTCTGGCTGAAAAAGGCACAGTCTTTTCCTAGGGAATACCATTTCTATGAAAGGTTGTACACAGTCTACAGCAATGCTTAGGTAGGTGGTAGGTGTCAAAGTAACATCAGGCAGGACCCAAGCTTTCCTACCAGAACTTTGCCCTTAGCAGAACATCACGCATTTGAGCCAGCATTGTGTGATCTGAATAACTGACGTCTATCTTTGTCAACATCAGGCTTCTAATGACAGGATGCAGAACAAATTAAACCCTGGAAGTAGCCATAAACTGATTAAGGAGAATCAACATGATGAACTACTATGCGAGAGGCTCCTGTACAAGGACAATGTTATCTCATTGCTCTGGATAACTATATCACACAAATAGCAGCATTAGCTTCTGGTATCTGTACTGTCACTAATACAGAGTTAGTCTCGCCATCACTCTGATCTAAAGCAAGATATCTCAACAACTGCCATACAGAGTGGAAAGGAAATGTTGAGGCAATTCAAGGTGACCTCATAATTCCTCAGATATTTAGCAATTACCTGTCTTGTTGTGTAGCCATCATTAGATGGGAATATTCACTTTTACAGAAGATAAACAAATCAAAAGCAATTATCATCTTTTATGAATTATGATTCAATGTAGGACATAACTGCACATGTCAACACAGGAAGACAAACAAATTTTTTGCCTAAAGGCCGACCATGTAATTAACATGTGATTGTCTAAGTGTTAAATATACATTGCAGCTTTGTGGGTGCTCCTTTATTTAATAATCTAAATATGACCTTTCAATTTGCAGTGTGATTGGCTTATCTGTTAATGGACAAAGTACTGACTGACATTGAAACATCAAGATGACTTATTTGTTATTGGGTCTGATGGATATTAGAGCTTTCTCACTCTCTCCCTTCTTGGATTCATTATCTTTAGCATTATCTTCAGTATTCCTACAGCGTGAACTAGTCTCGCCAAGGTTCAGACAGTCACTGTCTGCAATGGAGAAGTCCTTGGCTCGGCAGATGGTCGGGGACTTTTCTGTCTAGGTTTGCTTTTTCACGCTGTCCATCTCTCCAATCCTGTGAAGACAGACGGAGTGAGAGAACGAGCTAGTGAAAGGACATAGGAGAGAAAAGAGAGAGCAAGAAAGACAGGGAAAGATCGAGGAGACAGTAATACCAAAAGGGTGTTGAGTCCGTCTGGTGCTGACACAGTCGGGCAGGAGTGCCGAGCATACTAAAGCTCTGCACTTCTGAACCTCAAAGCTGCGCGCTTCATCCAATTTGGAGTGAGTAGCTTTTCTCAGACATGTGAAAAAAATAATAAATACACTGTAGGCCTTGTGTGAAAAAGAAAAATCAGATGAAGCAGTTGATGGATTGATGTTTTTATGGAAACTGGTGGCTGGCCATCTGTTTCAGTCTGCCCATGTTGTAGCATCTGGTTATTTTTGCCTTCTGTTTTTTATATTTGCTTAAGAAATGTTGCAATGCACAATAATAGGCCAGGTTAGGCCTTTCTTCACAGGAGACTTTTTGGCTTGACATTCTAATAAAGCACATGTTTTACTCATAATATTCACACCCTTTTTTGGCTCTGTAATTTGTCATTCTAAAACTGAAGCAGCTTCTATTAATTCACATCATTAACGCTGGTTTCTCATGCCAACATGTCGAAATGTCTCCTATGGCAAATCCTGGTTCTAGAGTTGTTTTCTGCCAAGTTTTGACTACGACTTATTTAAACTGATAGGAAACCAGACAAGCTCTTCTTTGTGTTTCTTCAGTGGGTAATCCAGAAATGTGTATGGGTGGTGTGCAACTAATTTTCTTCAATCCCCCAGTGTGAAAATGCTTTGTTTTGCACTCCACAACTAGCAAAGAAACAAAACACCAACAAAACAGCTCATCCACCTACAGTCTCTTAACTCTTTAGCATCAGACAGAACTGCTGTTTGTATCTGACTCAGAGGAGGGTGGCTCCGTGATTAGCACCGCTGCCTCACAGCGAGGGGTTCACTGTGGAATTTAAATGCTCTCCACTAAACACAACTTTTCTGCAGGAGCTCCAGCTTCTCCCACCACCCCAAAAAACCTAGGTTACATCTCCAAAAGACCTAGGTGGCTGCCTGCACAGTGGCTGCCCACTGCTCCTAATGAATATGATGGATTTAACGCAGAGAAAAACATTTCACTGTAGCAAATCTAGGCATGAATAACAACTTTCATCTTCCTTTGATTGTGGTGTCAGGTTCTTGGCACACTCCAAGCGCTGGCATAAATGCCTGGTGATCCAAACCTTCTGCAAGTCAATATTCCCCATCAGCATTCACCAAAAGCAATACCTTAACAGATTTGAAATCATAACTCACTCACTGATTAATCACTCCACAGAGCTGTTCCTGTGCTCTTGCTTCAGCGATGGATTTCAATAATCTGATGAAAGTGCTCCTTCATCTTCTGTCTCAGACTCTGTGCCATTTTTATTTTTTCCTCCCCGTTTTGTATCGCTGCCAGACGGCTTTCATTTCAGAGCTGATGCGATTCGTGCAGCGTGACATAAAATAACTTTTGCCCATACTGCTTCTGTCAAAGTTCTTTAAACACACAGGATGAATTGATTTATCTGTTAGCTTTACACAAACAGATGTTCACCATGTAAGATGAGATAACTCTTTATTGTCATTGCACAGTCATACATAATACAATATTACAATGAAATTGGAAAACTGTCCCACGTCAGCACTACGTACAACAACACGACACGACACAATAACTTAACTTATTAATAAAATGAAGAATAAGTGTACGTGTATTGCACACTGTTATTATTGCACATTCATTATTATTGCACCTTCTTATAAATATAAATATTCAGGAGGTAGCCAATCAGGTCAGCTGTTTGCATTGATTGGGGCTATTGCCCTGTTGTAAAAGCTGTCCTTGAGTCTATTTGTCCGGGACATCAGCAGCCTGAACCTCCTGCTAGATGGCAGCAGCTTAAACACCCGGTGTCCTGGGTGTGTACAGTCCCGTAGGATGTTGCATGCCCTCTTGAGGCAGCGCGTGCTGTACAGGTTCTTCTGGGAGAGAAGAGGATGTCCAATGATTTTTTTGGACCATATTAATGATAAAGGATGGAAACTGTGTACATATTCAAACAGACTGTATATAGGCTGTGAGTAGTCGCTGTAATGTCAGCCATTGGTTTGTTAAGTCCTATTATGAAGCATTGACCTGAGACTTTTTCCACCCATCCATCAATGTTCTTTATATACGTTTTCTTTTAAAAAATCAGCAACCAAAGGAGTCGCCCCCTGCTGGCCATTAGAAAGAATATAGGATTAAAGCACTTTTGCACTGGCTTAAAATGTTTTATGGATTTATTAGGTTAGTATTACTAGACATTTGTCCTTTTGTGGGATTGCTGTCAGGATGTTGTTCATTAAATAATGAAGCTTAAGTGCTTTTTAGGTGATAATATTTTAATCATTTGATGGTACAATAGAGAGGTTTGAATACAGAAAAATCACGCTCGCTGTGTATGCACGTGTGCTGCAGAGCAGGCAGGTGGTCTGACAGAGGGGAGTTAATCTCTGTCTGGTAAGAGCCTCCTCTGCTCCTCCTCTCTGTCTGCTTTTTCTTTGTTTCTTTAAATATTTCATCAGTCTCTGTTGCCCAGCCTGCCCTTTTCTTTCTCTTTATTCTCTCCTTTTCTGGTCTTCCCTTTCACCTCAAATACCTTATTCTCTCTCTTTGAGTTAGCTTTTATCTCTATTTGCCTTTTCCCTCTGGACCTCCAGTGTCATCTTCTGCTTCTCTCTCTAGACTTTTCCTTCACCTTAAATCTGCAGCCCCCTTCTGTTATTCAGGGTGTGAGGCCCAGATCGCATCATTATGCTCCAAAAAGCATGTGGCAGAAACTCCTGGGGGAAAAAGAAAGGCAAGCACAGAGGGAGATTATTAATTTAGACCTTTCTTCTTGGTTTTGGATGACTGACCTTATAAGTGGTGCAGGGTAAAATGTGTCTCTGGTTTGTGTTTGTATGGAAAATATGGCATGCGTTAGTAAGAAGGATAAGCAAAAAGGCTCAGAACTTGTATCTGAAACTATATCAGAATATCTAGGAAATAATATAGAGTGTATCCATAGTAATTACATTACCTGGATGATAGCGCTGCTGCTGATAACAACCTCCTTTTACCCTCCGGAGGGATAGATGGATTCCGGGACACCCACTTCTCCGTGTACTTGTGCTCTGATAAGTGCCCTTGAGCTGTGTTTCAGTGTTTCCTGTCCATGGGCAGCGTGCTCTTTGCATTACAGCTGCTTAATGGGCCTGGCTTCCAGCCCAAGAGCAACCATTATCTGGGCTTCTGCATCTCCTGTCATTATTCTGAGTGATCCCCTATCATCAAGAAAGCACACTCCAAGAGTCACACAGCACTTGTTGTTACTGAGGCATTGAGAGAGATGGATTCAGTGAGTTTAATGATCTGGTTACTATATGCCAAGACTAAAGAAACTGCGAGGTGTTCATCCCTGGGTATTGGCCGAACTTTTAAACAAATGTGCCTGATTTATTTGGTCCTGTCTGATTAGTTACAACAAATATTTCCACAGATATGTTTATCTCTCCTCCACTGTGGCTTTTTAAGATGCCGTATGTCCACTTTAAAGACTTTTGAAAGCTGGAGTCTACTGTAGTTTTATATAGTACACATGTGGAGTTTATGTAACAACACCCCACCTCGTGGATACACCAGCTGCTATTGGCTGAAATGCTGACATGAAAAATGGGAATATTTTGCCCCTTTGCCCAAACCTCGAGTCTTGCTGATGCTTTAATCTGTATTCTTCACTTTCTGAGAAGCTCCAGAAATGATATAATAGAAATTAATGAGCAAGATAAATGGGAGCCAGTGAGTTCCAACAGCTCCTGTGACCCTTCTTTTAAACTGATTGAAATTAATGCAGGCTCAAATAAAAGATTAGCTTTCCAACATTCCTGAACAGGCCATCTGGAAAATCTGACAAAAACTCCAGATGGGCTGATTCACTTTAGGCTGCTGGAGCAGGTGTGTTAAATCTATTCTGTTCTCTTTTATTTTATTCCATTTGCCACTCGCTCACAGCTGCTGCCTCTGCCCTTTCTTTGCTTCTGTAGGTGGGATGCTTCAAATTAACTTTGCATTCATGACTTCTGTGAAAACAATCAGAGTGCTTGCAGTGCTTTTCTGGCTGCATCATATATTATAATTCCGTTTTGAGGTCATTTGGCACGTCAGTGTGCTTATAGTATCTTGCAAGTCCATAAAGGAATGAGGGGCTAACCTCTCATTTCTTGACAGCACATATTTTCATTTGGGATGTATATATAATAAAGTTAGGTATTTACATGCATGTAAAAGTGATGAAGAAATCCTGCACTCATCTTCGGTGACTGTCTTATCGTAGCTCTTGTTGCCATCTGCTCAACAGCAATGCTTGCTACCAGGCAAGACAGGCAACTGCTTGTGTGGGGCCCCGAGGGCTGTCAAACCTTAAAGTACAGCACTGGAAATGTGCGAAATTTGAAGTGATGTTAGACAAGAGTTGACTTCCCTAAGGGGGACCCACTATTCATTGTAAGTGGCGCGCATGATTTTATTTAAACAAACCCAATAACAACAATGAAGAGGCGTTATCCTTATGGGAGGGGAAAAAGAAAGAAAAGACACGAAAAGGAAAAAAAGCAAGGCAGTGGCAAATAGAGCAGATAATAAGGGTTAAATATGATGCTAACTAAGTGCTGCTAGTCTAGCCTTAAATGTGGAGGAGAGACACTTGAATAACATAAAAATACACTAGCATCACATTATTTCATTTATTTACTTTGATGTTTAACATTAGTTAACTTAGCAGAGCAGTCTAGTGTGTCTCAGCTCTGCTGGCTGATGTGACAGATCCGTGAATCTAGAAGCGAGTAGTTGCAATATTAACGCTTCGTAACCACTCAGCTCACCCTGGGGCATTGTTACTAAAATACCTGTCATCTCTGCCATTTCTAGTTTTACCTGTCATTTTATAGGACTGTGTTTGACCTCGTTGCTGTCAGATTATTCATCAAATATTTTTGATGAAAGCTGGTTAGAGGGTTGCTTGTGAATTTTTGCATAGGCCTCCAACAGACACCAGAATTCCCGCTGCATTGTGTTTGATCAGATCTCTGAAGATGGCTGTTTGGCACTAGCTGCTGTTCTAAGCTGCTGTTTGTGGGAAAAGGGAAAAAATGATGTTCTTTTGCATTTAGGTCATTAGGTTTACATGGTACTATATTTATTCTTTATTCTTCAGTTAGTAAAAAGATGTACTCCACCCATCTGAACTGGACTAAATCAATTTGGGACAGTTTATTGTGATTCAGGTGTTTATATGGAGGATTTTTATCCAGTTTTGGCTTTTAAAACGGCGATAATTAGTATTATTATTGCAATGCTAAGCTTTAAGTAAATGTAGCCGTTGTTTTCAGCTTGATTTACTTGATGCCCTTCCTTATATAGAGCCTCTGCAACCAGGCTAATCCCACTTCCTTTGACTCAATGCAATGCAAGTCCAGCAAAATAATCAGAATTAACTCTATGCTGGAAGAAGTATTCATAAAAACTGTTTACTGATCCCAAAATATCTCTGTTAGATCAGAATGTGGGAGAGGATGTGCGTTTGTACTCAAACGTATTATTTTACTTACGCAACTAGCTTAGCTTCAGTCGTAAACATGTAAGAAAATCTGCATGAGGCAATGTTAGGATCAGCACTGCTGCTGTAAAGAAGATTAACATCAACCAATGATGCGGACTTTCAGCTGATAGCGTGTAAAATGGAAATACTTTGCTTCAATAATCTGCAGCTTCACAGCACACAAAGGCCTTTTTATAACCTCAACTGTCCCATCAGGCATCGCCATAGCACTGTAGAAAATATTTTAGCACTTTCAGCCAAGCTGTGATACTTCCTGTGTGACTCAGAAATAGAGAGCCCACTTCACGCTGAGACACATTTTGGCTGAAATAACCAATAGTAAAGCTCTCTTTTTGTGGAGTTTGCTCCTCGCAGAGATGGGAAATCATCATAAATGACTGTACAGTGTCAGTGCCAAGGGAAAGGAAGAAAAGACCAAACATGACACGGTGGCTTGACAGGGCTTCAGTGCGTCTGAGTGACAGGACATGCAATCTCCCCGTGGATTTCCCTTTTGTGTCTCCTGAATGGGAACGCAGATGGTTCTACTTCCTTATTTGGCACCAACGCTGATAAAATCCTGATTGGAATATTTGAACCCTGTCATTTGATTTAGTGTTGCATGAATTCCTTTTTAGGGTTTATTAGGAGTCAAAGAGCTGCTCGTTTCACTACTGCTGAGGCCAAAATGAATATTCAAAAGAGTTTTTATGTAGCAGTTAGACAAGTAGTTTCAGATTTTGGCAGCTATTTAACTGAGAAACAAAAATCTGCTACTGCATTTGAGGAAAAAAACCCTCAGAAAGACAAGAGGGGTCTGGTGCGCACAGAGAGCAGCAGCATTGTCTTGAGGCAACATGTAAAAAGCTCAATAAACACACTCTTCTCTCTGGAGTGCTCTGCCTTGCAGCTATGAACACCATACTGAGTGTATACTGGTACAAATAGACAACAAATGGTCAGGCATGGATGCAGGTGCAGAAACCAGCACAACATGCTCACATGAACACACACCAAACTAAGAAGCCTCTGGATGTCTCTTTCACACTGAGCCCGAAGGGGCCCGTCCACACTTCAAATACACAGACAATCATCGAGGGAGGCAATTTTCACTACAACACCTGCTTCAGTATCAAACTGACCTTTTAGAGGGTGTATGTAGTGAAAGAGTGGAAGTTTGCACAGTTATCTCTATTTCCATTAAATCCTTAAATATTCTGTAGGTTGCAGACATTTTTTAAGTCTATCAGTGTTGTTAAAACAAAACCCTTGAAGAAAAGACTTTTTAAATGTAATCATCTCTCCTGCTAGAGTCAACTTAAATGGGCCATAATCTTTCTACTTTCTACTTTCTTCTTCTTCTTCTTCTTCTTCTTTAATCTTTGTCCAACAACATTTTATCCATACTTTATCTAACTCTACCACCCAGTAATCCATACGTTACGTTTTTTTTTAAAAATTTGTTACAAGAAATTTAAAAAATAATTATAATATAAGTACATTAAGTAACCTAGCAGAAAAACATAGTATGTAAAAAAGATTAAGATGAATTCACGCCATAATACAGCCCGCACCCCAAAAAGTACAGCTGCTTGTGATGTAAGGTGGGAAAGTGCTGTTTGTTTTTCTGCAAAGTTACCAGTCATATGCTGACATGGCATATTTAGAAAGTAAAACTGGTTTGTTGCAGCCAAAAACAAAACAATATTAAATTAATTCACAATCAGGTTTTTGTAGTCAGATGTCCACTAACCATGTGACATTAACGTGTTGGCCATTTTGGACATGTGACACGGTAGGTTCAAGGAAATAAGGCAGCAGTCACACAGACCAAGATATTGGATTTGGGAAAAATAAGTATTCCGTGACTGGATGTTGATTGGCTGCCAGAAGCTGATGAGCAAGCACTTGGTGACAGTGGGAAGGAAAAACTCCCTCCTGCACAAACAGGCTCAGGGAGGGGCGGCGATCTGCTGTGACAGAAAAAAGACATGCTGTGGAAGAGAGCTAGAGCTTAAATATCTAGATAAGCTGGATGTAACTGTTTCATTGAAGACTTGTTTAATTGTGGTGTCTTCTACATTTCTTGTCTGTGAATATTTCAAGTTTTACGCAAAATTCCTGATTGAATTTTACTGTTTCTGTTAGCTACAAAGTCCACAGTTGGAAGAATCGAGATTAAAAGGAAAAAGATATTAGGGCTGAAAAACTGTAAGCATTGCTGGGAATCAGCCAGAAAGGCCTTGTGATTCCAAACAAGCAGTGGGTGGGAAAGGAAAGAGGATGAATGGGTACTTCTCTGCTAGTCTGCCTGAGCTGGAGTTTCAACTGTAGTGGACACAGAAAGAGATGCAGAGGGCTGACTGAGTGGCAGGATGGAAGAGAAGGGTAAGAGGAAGGGGGGGGGGGGTGCTGGCCCTGCAGCTATCAGTGCTAGTAGGAGGAGAAGAGGGTGGGAAGAGTGAATTTTAAAGGGGAGGGCTGAGAAAAACATGAGAGAAGGAGGTAGAGTAGACACAGGCCGCCAGCTTACATTCGAAAGGGAAGGAAGGAAGAGAGAAGGTCCTGCGGCTTGTGTGGATAGGAGGGTGGATGTTTGCAATCTCAGAAAGCAGCAGGAACACTGTGACTGGAGTGTCATTATAAGGACACTTGTAAGGTAAGGCGACATTTTCAGGTGTGGAATTAAAATATGTGATGTTGATGAAATATGAAAGTGGTGAAAGTGAAGTTTATATGATTCAAACGTGGCACAAAAACATTCATATTGTGAAAATCTGCAAGTCTGCAAAGTCCTGAAGGATTCACAGTGCGTACCACGAGAAGAACTCATGCTCATAACCCACAAGTCTTGTGATATGATGGATACCAAATCATTTCTTGACTTGCTGTCTTTCTGTGTATGTGCATGCTCATGATCTGCGTGTGAGCTGGTGTGCCGCAAACCCTCGTGAGATAAGAAAGACACAAACACGCTCAGACAGACATCCTCTCTGTGCCATACGCCGTGGACCGATGAATGAGCATCCTTGTAAAGAGAGCTCAAAGCGGACGACTCTCCTCTAACTGTCCCTTAGGCCAGTTTCTGCTGCTCTTCTGTTCCACATTAATTCTTTAACAAGCAGCTACTATTGAGCTTACACAGACCTAATATTGTCAGATCTTTACTTAACAATGTAAAGTTCTTGGAGACAACTGCTTTTTTGAGGTGGAATTAAAGGGATTTGAATGTTCTTGTGCAACAAACAAGTCTTCAAGTCTTCAAAATGTTAAATAAAGAATAAATGTTTTACTTTTCATACTCCTGAATATGATAGGAGCAAAATTCATGCCTGCACTTTAGAGTTTTCTTTATATTCTGTTTCTTTAGACAGTACATGTGGTTTAAGTGGTAGAGCAGTTTATTCAGCTTGCTCTGTGATAAAGGTATTGTTTTAAACCTGTGGCTCGTTCCCCACGACAGCCACAGTCCTGGCACAAGACGCTGTACCTGCAGTGGCTGCCAATGACAAGCCAGCACTTTGCATGGCAGCACAGCCTCCACTGGTGTGTGAGTGTGAGAATGAAGAGTGAGAAACATTTCACCTGCTTTACATTTACCATTACCATTTGGGTTTTTGGGTCTGTTTGTATTGCTGGTACAGATTCACATAGCTAATCTAGCCCCAATAAACACCCCGGACGGTTTATGGTTTTAGAGAAGATTAAGCATGTTTTCTTTGTCTTATATTTGCTTGCCTCGGACAGCTAAACCACAGTAACCCACAGAAAAACTAGTAATATAAAATAAACGTCTTTTTCCTGCATGCGTTTGATTTATACGGGGTATAATTCATGCACTATCTTGAGTGTTGAAGTGAGAAGATGGAGGTCAGCCACACTGTAGCCTCCTGGATGCTACTTCTGCTGTCCAGTGAGAAACAGGAAAAGACAGCGGTAGCGGCATGGCCAGGGCATGTTTCTATTTGCATGCATACACCCCTCCCACCAGTTCCCCTCCTTATCCGCAGAACAATGCTGAATAGAGGATTGCCTGATGTCACCCAGAATTGCAGCCACTGATCTGACAGCGGTCATAAATTCTCTTCCTCCAGTCCCCATCACAAACTGATATAGTCTCAATTAAGTGTCACTAAAAATATGTCTTTGAACAGATCTCCCTTCAGAGAATTTTTTAAAAGAAATTCTATAGCCACATTCATTCACCACAACTTCTGTCCCGTTGGGTCAAAGGTCATTTAACATCCTTGTCCTGTGGCTGAGTCAACTGTTAAATCCCTATGCAGAGCCAGACCATACCAAAAATCAAGCACTCCACCAGTGCATTCTTGTGGTGAAGTGGCAAACAAAAGAAGCATCTTGAGTCAAGCCCAACCACTTCTCTTTTGTTGTAAGCAGCAGCTGCAAACAATGGTTGCTATTCTGTTGTACAAGATATATCTGAACCAAAAATAGAGCGACAAACAATAGAATATGGTGTGTTTGTCACAAATGAATGATTTTTGTTCTTGATTGAGATTCAGTTTGGTTTGGTTTTGTTGCACGCATTAATCACTGACTCTGTGGCAGCGTGGGGTAGCATGAAAACATTTTCACCCAGTTTTCACCCTTCAAAAGTCTCACAACCATGACCAGTTTGGATGATTTCCCACAACTGTATGTGTGACTCTTATCATGTGTGCACAGATGGGACAGCCCACCCTGCAACTGTGCTTGGAAGATGGGAATTTTGACACAATCACAATCATAATTATGCGTGCATGTTTTCTAGCTTCTAATCACCAAAATAAGACATTTTTTCCATTTTCTATTTACATTTGTCTTCTTCTCTTTTTATATAGATTGTATATAAACAATGGCATCATCATGATTAACTAGCTTTTAAGCTGTCCTTTTTGAAGCCTCTCCATCTATCATTATGGTCAATACCATCTTTTTTTTTTTTTAGCTAGAAGTGATCATATTCTACAACAAGGGTAAATGCTAGGTGTTCAGCTAATGCTAGCCAGCTTTGTCAGAGAACTGCATCCATAAACAAACACAGATGCATCCCAATTATTAATTTACAAACCAGTACGCAACAAAACTTCAGTGTAGACATCAAACAATCGTTTAGTATAATTAGTCGCAAAACATATGTTATTTATCAGATTACTGCCTTCACTGGAACTAGTTTCCTGAAATGTGAGGCTTCCCCCCCTGTTTTATATCATTGCGTTTTATAACATCTTTGATTTTTCAGATTGTTTATCTGTGACACATCTCTCTTTTTCAGATGTCATGGCGTCCGACGTACCGAAGCTCCAAGTTTCGAAATGTCTATGGAAAAGTAGCCAACCGGGAGCACTGCTTCGACGGTATCCCCATCACCAAGAATGTCCATGACAACCACTTCTGTGCCGTCAACTCCAAGTTCCTGGCAGTCGTCACAGAGAGTGCCGGCGGAGGCTCTTTCATTGTTATACCTGTATCCCAGGTAACACTGAATTAGCTCTTTGCTCCTATATCCTTCAGAATAAGAAAAATGAGTAAAGTTTACCGAATAAAACACAAATAATAGCGTGAGTAACTCATAATTAAAGAAAAATTCTTGCAGGATAAATCTGCATTCGTATGCATTTTTTTTCTCTTGCTCTATAAAATTTCTGTTACTTTAATCTTCTTTGACTGCACAGTGAAATCGGCAAGTTGCAGAGCTCTTTCCACACAAATGAAGCACAGAGTTTAACTGCCACTGCAAAGCACGCCAGCCTTAAATATTCAAGCCAGAATCTAAGGCCAGCATTGTAACTGTGTTGTGCTGCCAGTAGCACAATATAAAGGCATAGTGATATTGCCTATAAACACTACAAAAGGTTTCTGTTGTGCTGGAAAGTTCAAAATTCCTTTTCTTATTATGGGAAAGGGGATTGTGCCTGTTCTCAATGATATTTCATTTCACACAGACCGTGCATCACAGCTTTTTGTAGGATATACAGGATACTAACTAAACTAACTAAACTAAAAAAAGTTAGTTAAGAACATGTTTTCATGTAAATTTGACTGAAAGTTGTTCCCACATATTAGGTGTGTTGGTTATTTTGGGTTTGATAAAAAGTTTCTGATGATCATTTTGGGGTCTTCAGTCGCATCCCAATTGTTTCCAGCTTTATATCAATTGATAGTGTATTTGTGTGTTTGTGTGAGTTCAGTGTAACTTTTCAATAAGGAGATGTTTTAGTTTGAATGTCATTCACATTTTTAGATGGCTTTGTGGGCCTTACAGAGTGCTTTGCCTCTTTAAGAGAGACCATGCCAAGGTGCTTGCAAAGCTCTTAGCTGCCAAGCATGGTCAAGTCTGGTTGTTATCAGGCAGTAGAAGCATTCAGTAAGCTGAACAGTTTTGCTGTCCGAAGCAGAGAGACTTCAGCTAGCTTTTACGTCACATCATCATGAGCTAACGTGTTCAGTCATGGAAAAAGACTGTCTGTGTGTGCATGTGGGCGTTTTCTGTTTAGGTGATTAGATACTTGGTGTGAATCTCTCAGATGATGTCATGCTTTTTATCCATACTCACCCGTCACAGCACTGGCCAGAGGTAATTATGCTTTCTGAGCTGCCGGTTTTGTGAAGGTCACATCTCAGGGGCAACTCGGTTTAATAATGCACTGATAATGTTTTATACAAAATAGGTCAAAGGTTGATTTTTCTGGTGATTATTCAGTGCCTTAACACAGGAAGAGAAGGGGAGATTGTGATCAGGTTTCGCACAAATCTTGGGTGTCCACCTTGAAAATTAAAGAAGTCAGTGGTGTAGTTTATTTATTTGAAACATTGTTTCGATGACTGTCAAGGCTCCAACTTTGTTTCCTATTAGAATCTTCTGTTCTGGTCATAAATAAAGCAAAAATGAACGTAACACCTGTCATTAAATGTATTTAAGTAGATCTATTATATGAGCCTGGATATGTGTGAATGTAAAGTGCAGCTGAACTGGTAGACAGAGCCACAGAGTGGTTTCTAAATAAATCAAGTCCATTGATCGTCAGGTTTGGAAAGTCCAAAGCTGATGAAAACTGAAGCAATCCACTGTTGCCAGGATGCATAACTTTATATACAGATGTATCGAGTACATAATGTGCACATACACTTAACAAGGCGTTTCATGACTTTTGTCCAGTAAAGTTCTGCAGATCTGCTGTTATATAAATAGATAAACTCAAAAATATGGGTTATATACACCATATATATACATAATATGTTTATATACACTGTTTGTTTTAGGTACACTGTGAAATGTTACATTTAATGGAATCTTTGGCAATCAGCTTACACCAAGCACATTTTCCATAATATGTAATTATTAGAACAAATAAACCATAATTCAGCTGCTTTTTACTCCAAATAATTGCTTCATTTTTATGAGTGCACAGAATCATTTTTCAAGTGATTGGTTTTGTCTGTTAATAGAAGTATTTTATTTCCAATAAATTTAATTAGGACAATTTGTTATCATTTTGTTTATCCATGCTGCTTCAGGTAGATTCATCAGAGTCTTTAAAACTGGTGAAGCTGTAGATAACAGTCAGGGGTGTCTTAGAAGTCTGTGCAGCACTGTTTATTTAGGCTTTTCAAGGAAGCAAAGTGATTCAGTGAAACAGTAACACAAAAATAAAATGAAAAGAAAGAAAGAAAGAAAGAAAGAAAGAAAGAAAGAAAGTTGCTTCCACACATGGAAAGAGAAAGTCTGACAGATTTCAGTGACTAAAAGAAAGAGCTAAATGTTTTTCAGTCCAGTCAGTCAGTCCAAGAGGAAGTCTCGTGAGTCAGAAAATTCACACACAGTGAACGTCAAAATGAAATGATTATGGCAGCAGTTTTATATAAACTGTATTTTGTGACAGGAAAGAAATGTTTTTAATTATTAATCTGGGGGAAAATTGCAATAATCTAAATCTTTTGAATCTGAATCTCCAGTAACGAATAAAACCAAACAACCCAAAACTTGTATTTCCCCACTGTACTTTTGCTGCTGTGTGTAAAAACCCAGCCAACAGCTAGAACTTAATAGATTTCTTCCTACAATGAAAGTACTGGACTTAAGCGTTTGCTCAGGTTTCCGCTGACTGGATAAATTCACAAGTGGCATTTATCATATTCAGCAACAGCACAGCTTCTGTGTGATGGAGGCTGCTGTTTAATGCTGTATCTTCCACTTAATACAGCAAGTCAGCAAACTGTGTGAATGCTTGCATAAGACAGGAAGACAGACATGAAGTTTATTTTGTGTTTTCAATCTTATTTTATAGGCTTCACCTAAAATGAAGCAGCATACAGTATATAAGATGGCACGTGCTGCTGTTTGTATGAAAGGGGCCATTACATGGTTACCACAGGAAAAATAAACTTTTTATTTATTTATTTTTTACGTCTTCACAAAAGGCACCCACACTATTTCAAAATGAAGCTCTGGCTCCTCTGTTAGATAAACAGACCAATCTGTAGGGGTTTGGCTAATGGTGAGGTATGAGCATGGCAGACATATTATGATGACAGCTGGCGAGACAGCCTTATGTTTGCCCCTCAGACAGCGTCGTTAGAAAGTGGACGGACTACTGCTGGCACCACCTGGCACACAGCCTGGCTCTGAAAATGACACACAAGGTCACAAACACCTCTTCATCACCTCAGACAAAGAGGAAATTGCAGTGGGTGTGGTGCGTTGTGAATCACCATATTATCATTCCTCTTACTACTGCTTTACTGTGTATGATGCAGCGTGTGGAGGATTTTTATTGGTTGGAATTTCTCTGATAAAGTCATTGAGCTAATATTTTACCAGCACATATATGCGTAATAGTGATGCATTGATAGATAGATAGATAGATAGATAGATAGATAGATAGATAGATAGATAGATAGATAGATAGATAGATAGATAGATAGATAGATAGATAGATAGATAGATAGATAGATAGATACCACACCTAAGTTAAGCGTGACTCAGCGGGTTCACTTCAGCTGGCTGAGGTGTCATAAGGCACATGGGAGATGCGCCACAGAGTATATATAAAAATATCAGGTTTATAGAACAGTGTCACCATAGCTGAGTTCGTCCTGTTCTGTTACTGAAACATAATTCCTCGTTCTCATCGGGGGAACCATATTACATTTTGGAAACATGACTCTGTTCGAGGTCAGCTGTTAGTATTGCTGCAGTGACAGAGCAGCAGTGGTAAGTCGCATTAGTAAAGATTTATTGGGAATAACAGTTCGATAAATGTCTGCAGCAACCGCAGCGTGGTGCCGCTGGCGTATTGGAGATGCTGGTACCTGGCCAGCACATCTGCTCTTCTCAGAAAGTGCTCGTATGTGCCACAGCCTCGGGAAATGACTAAAGACCATCAGGCCTAACGCAGGCCGAGCCGCTTTCCTGTCCGATAAAGTCTAGCGGGTGGTTTGCAGCTAACGAGGCCTATTTTATAATGTTATATTAAATTTCATGCGTGGTAGAAAGATAAAAACTGAGGGTGAAATCCAAGCTGTGAAAAGTCTGTTTTATTCATTTTATGTCCCATTATAAATGTAATTCCTTATAATACCCCTTAGAGCCTCTGAACCCTCTCGTTCCCAACGGACGTTATGTTCTGTGCAGGTAATTAGTTCCACCCAAATAAGGAGTCCCTCAGATCCTGTTTCATTAATGATGAAAGTTCCCTAATAATAATGTGTCATCAGAACTTATATTGGCACAGCTTGTCATTGTTCTTTGGGGGTTTTTTTCAAGGGGAGATTTTATTACCCCAGTGCTCTACATTAATTAGAAACTCCTGATGTGCCTGAGTTAGCTGTGTTTATTAAATCAAGTTGCCTTGCTTAGTCATTTCTTCTCTTATGCTAACTGATTGGATGTTCAGCTTCACGGTGGCTATGTTCTGCCAGAGACTGATTTTGGCTCTTGTTCTTTGATTTGTTTGCAAAGCCCTCACTGTATTGGCAGTGTGTTACCTTGAAACTTACCTTTATTTCCCAGGTTGACTTCCTGCTTTGCTCTTTTTGAGCTGGTTGACTACAGCTAACCAAATTTGGCATTCACACAGACAAAGAATTCTTTAAATCTAAGCTTCACCGTAAATCTTAAATTTTTTTTCAATATTTTATCTCCTGTTGTAACAAAATTACATTTATTGTTTTCATTTTGGTGGGAAAGGTTTGCAAGGAAATAGCTTGAAATTTCCATTTAATGCATTCTCAAAGATATTTATTATGAAAATTTTGCTAAAGCTTGGCAATGCCTCCAAAATAAGTCTTAAGGGTTCAGTAAGGACCGTGCATGCAGACACACATGGGATTTCACAGGTGCATGACCCAGTGCTCTTAAGCAAATCTCTAAGGAAATCAAGAAAGAGGTCAGTGGATTGAGTGGACATCAAACATTCATGACATCATGACCGATATGAAGAGCTTCCTGTCATCTGCTGTTATGAGCCAGTGCCCCTCTGTGGACTCTGTAGGTTATTGCAATAATAATAATAATGTGCCTCGGTTGTCCCTGTACAATAACCGGGTTTGGTTTGCTTTGTTCAGAAGTGATAGAGACATCTCACTAATGTGAGTCTTTCATGTTCACATCAAAAGGAGCAAAGAGGAGTTCTGCTTAGTAACGTTGTCTAAAAATTAATGCTATTCTTTAATATTGTCTTTAAAATGTCTTTTGTTTCGACTAAAGTTTTGTGCATTTGTGATGATTTTGATTCTGATTCTTTCCAGTAATATTCCTTTATAGTGATGTGATTGCAAACAATACCTCTTAATTTATGCAGTGATGTACTGTATGCATTTCATCTGCATGTTGTACGTGCTTTCAGTCTGGCCGCCTGGACTCTCATCACCCGAAAGTGTGCGGCCACAATGGCAACGTGCTGGATATCAAGTGGAACCCTTTCTGTGAAAACATCATTGCCTCCTGCTCCGAGGACACTTCAGTAAGTGATCCACTTTATTCTTTTTAACTCCCATTTTTATGAGCTGATGACTTTTAAGATTCTAAAAAAATTCTCTTGTATGTGCTTAAATGCTGAGGTTGACAGCCACTAGTCCAGAAGGTGAATGGGTCATCAGTTTAATATGGTCAGAGGTTACTGATTCATACGGTTTGTACTGGACACGAGCTTGTGATCCGATCCTACGGTGTGTGCTGTTGTTGCTGCTGTGAGGTTCGAAAACGACAAATAAATAGGCAAACATCAGTTAGCTTTTCAGTAGCTTGCTATATTAATGACATTAGGCACAATATAAAATAGCAATCACTGTTACCCTACAGGCTGTTTTTTTTGTGATACATGTACCTGTTACATTACTCTAGTGAATACTGCACAGCATTGGTAGCACTGTGCTCTGTGTAGTACTTTCACATGTTCAAAGATAATCTGATCTGGTCTGACACAGAGCCTCTATCCATAGCAGTAATCCGGTCTAATCCTAATGCAATTGGCTACATTGATAGCTTGTGCTATTTCTGATCAGATGATTTCTAGCTGTGTCCTCCTGATTGTGGTTTAGAGTTCATGTGTTGTGAAAGCACGCAGTAGTCCTGATAAATTGCTAACAAAAGCAGAATAATAAAAAATGTCCCTTGTTATCATGTTTTGTGAGAATGAGCAAACCTGTAGGTATATTTGTGTATCCAGTAACAACCTCGGTGTGCGTTGGTAAATGTTGCAGGTGCGAGTATGGGAGATCCCAGAGGGCGGCCTGAGGCGCAACATGATGGAAGCAGTGCTGGAGTTGTACGGTCACAGCAGACGGGTGGGTCTGATCGAGTGGCACCCCACCAGCAGCGGCATCCTCTTCAGTGCAGGCTACGACTACAAGGTACAAAAACAACACGGCAACGCCCCCAACAAACACAGTTATATCTGTATTTATGATCACTTTAATTGAAGAACAGCAGCCCTCTAACAGCTCCACCAAAACAATTTTTCCCGACTGAGTTAGATCCTCATCTGGAACCTGGAGATAGGCGAGCCGGTGAAAATGATCGACTGCCACACTGACGTCATCCTCAGCATGTCTTTCAATACAGACGGCAGTCTGCTGGCCACCAGCTGCAAAGACAAGAAGCTGCGTGTCATTGAGCCACGCTCCGGGAGAGTCCTTCAGGTGAGGCGGACCTGGCTGATGTTTTTATGCAACGATAAACTGACATGTTTTAGTGGTTTCTCAAAAACGCTCTGCTTTCTACTGTCACAAGAATATTCTGTTAACATATTAGAGTGTTAACTTCCTTGCAAGTGTATGTTGCCTCACTCTCTCTATGTGTGCTGCTCCATCAGCAAGCCAGCTGCAAGAACCACCGCGTAAACCGAGTTGTGTTCTTGGGCAATATGAAGCGGCTGCTCACCACAGGGGTTTCTCGCTGGAACACTCGGCAGATCGCTCTCTGGGATCAGGTCAGACAACACTTCTCCATACATGCATACAGTGCCACAGCAGGTAGATCAAGTGTGTGTGTGTGTTAAAAACAATGTTTGTATACGTTGTTATTCCTAGGAGGATTTGTCCATGCCAATAGTGGAGGAGGACATAGACGGGCTCTCAGGACTGTTGTTTCCCTTCTATGATGCTGACACACACATGTTGTATCTGGCAGGCAAGGTCAGCCCCGATGTCCCTACAGTTGTGCAAAAGAAGTCTAAAAACTATGTTTACCATTCATTTATTGCATATCTAATACATTTTGGATGACTGTGATTGGAATTGATGATTTATTTTTAAGGGTAGTTTATATATATATGTATATTCAATTTAACTTGAGTAATAATGGGAAGTAAAAGTCTGAGAAGCATTGCTTGTTCTGGGAATCAGAGCACAGCAGCAAAAAAGATGTAGCTTCAATTGCTCAGAGGTAATGACCATGTTCTGTTGCTCTGGCAGGGGGACGGCAACATCCGTTACTTTGAAATCACCACAGAGAAGCCGTACATCCAGTACCTAATGGAGTTCCGATCCCCTGCCCCACAGAAAGGACTAGGTAAGCCAGTTGCTGAACAGCAGTATCTGATCTGTCCTGCCAGAGGAGAAAGAGAAATGCTAACCCAGTCATTAACTGTCTTTAGAAACGGAGAGGTAGAATGAATCGCTGTGAAAATGAGCTCAGCCCTCAACACTCCTCTAAAAACGGTGTTGTGTAGCTGAAAGGATCGTATTTACTGAAGAAAATAAAAATGAGGTGTCCGAATTGGAAATTCGCTCAAAAAAGCTTAAAGAGCTTCACTAACTTGTCCATCAATGTCACGCTGCAGCAGGTTGTTTTTGTATCTTGTTGATGAGACAAACCATGAATTCTAGGAAAGGGATGTTGGCAAAACAGCCGTCACCACATGCCTCTTTTCCTGTCTGCAGGTGTGATGCCAAAGCACGGGATGGATGTGGCAGCTTGCGAGGTGTACCGCTTCTACAAACTGGTCACCCTCAAGGGTTTGATTGAGCCCATTTCCATGATTGTGCCAAGAAGGGTGAGTGGGAATGAAATTAGACTCCATTCTGTTATTATCTGTCTCATCTTCAGCAGATGATAACCAGCATTTATTAAGTCAAAAAAGCTGTTAAATTTTAGCCAACACCTCTTGGGAACACTGGACTTATAATACCTTGGTTTGTGATGAATACAAATACAAAATCAGAGCAAGAAGAAACAAGAACAGGAATAATTCATCTAATACCATTTATTTGACCTAAGACGTGTGTTTAAAAGCAGACTGGTGAATGAGCATCTCAAAGTCAAAAGCTGGAAAATTATCGAAACCGTATGTAATTTTTTGAGATAAAAACTCTTTACCAAAGACATCCGAACGTTGAGATAATCAGCAGTGCTGAGCAAATGGTTGCTGAGACATCTGAAAATGTTTGTTTACAGTCAGACACGTACCAGGAGGACATCTACCCCATGACGGCAGGAACAGAACCAGCCCTGTCGGCCAGCGAGTGGCTGAGCGGAATTGATAGAGGTAAGCAACCCGTCAGAGATGCACTTGTCTGGCTTGTTAAGCAGCATTTTAATAGGGGAGCGGCATCTTATTCATTTGCTGCAACTGATTTCCATGATGACTTGCATGCAAGGTTGCCTCTAACAAGTAAACAAAGCTAATGTAGATTAATTTACAGCAAGCTTCAGTCACTGAGTGTTTTTGTTTTGCTGAATCATGCACTGACAACATTGTGTTATCACCAGCATGGTAAAAAAAAATAAATCCCCACAGTTGATTTATTTTAATTGATGCAATCCAGTCCAGTTCATTAACATTCAACTTTACTATATTGTGAGCACTAGTTCGCAGCAATAGTCATCTCAAGCTTCTTCAGTAAGAGTATTATGGAGAAAATCCTCAATAACCCTCTAACTGACAACAGCAGGGAGGTAGAACGCGATTTTAGCAGGAAGAAACTTTAGCTGGTCTCAGCTATCAGCTGATGTGGGGGAAATGTGAAGAGAGAAATGTGGAAACAAAAACAAGATAAAGCACAAACTACCGGACAGAGATGACAAAGTAAATGTTGTGCTTAATAGTGACATAAAAATGCATGGGGAGTAAGAGAGAAGGGAGTGATGGAGAAGAGATCAGTCCTTCATGGGCAGTCCCCAAAGAACTGTGCCTATAGCAGCATGGCTAATGGACTGGGTCACCTGATCTGATAACAGTAAAGAGAGTGTCTGCCCTGAACCCAAGCTGGCTCGACAGGAGAGTAGTCAGATAGATGAAGGTGCTACCCCCCATTTTAACTGTTACAACATCTAAGCTCTTCATGTTCATGTTTCGTGGAGCTTTAAAATAAGAACTCAAACCAAGTGAACAATAATGCAGTTCAATCTACGTTTTTTTCATATACTGCCAAATCACCTCAAGGTGCTTTATACTCTAAAGCAGCAATAACACAGAGGAAACCCCAATTAAGCATGAGCAAGTACTTGGCGACAGTGGGAAGGAAAAACTCCCTTTTAACAGGAAGAAGCCTCCGGCAGAACCAGGCTCAGGGAGGGGCGGGGCCATCTGCCGCAACCAGTTAGAGGTGAGAGGAGGAATACAGGACAAAAGACAAAAGTGAAGGCTCTGCTTCTCATTTTACTTTTAAATATCCTTGGAAGCACAAGCAAGCCGGCAGTCTGGGGGTAAAGTGCACTATTGGGGTGGTGTGCTACTGAGAGGCATTAAAGATAAGATGCGGTCTGATTATTCAAGCGAAGAGAAATGAAATTCAGGATGTTAAAAGTATGTTTTGAAAGTCTCGTTCTTTCCTTCTCACATTGTGTTTGCTCTCTGTGGGCCTTGTTCACTGTGCAGAAATATTCTTACCATGCACAAAAAATATGTGCATTTGCAAAAATTACCATCCAGTTCACAAAACCCACACACCTGCCAATTTTGTTCTTACAACCACGCGTGTTTCACTGAATCAGAATCAATCTAAATCGACAGGGTTTTTTTTCACAAGTGTGATTTTGATATGCTCGGCATTTAAAACTATAGTATGGTCACTATTTTGTAAAGGAAATTTTTAAAATAAGAGATGCTTTCCAGTCAGTATTTTGTATTATTTACATTTAGTTTTTTAGTTTTGTGAAGATTTTTTGGTTCATGGGCTTTTTGGAAGATTAAATAATGACCTACAGGAGTTTTTATTATAACTAATATTGTTTAGTTTATATTATTTAAATTGTATTTGAAGAAAGTTGTGTCTTCATTATTTGTGTGTAGACGTGGGCTGAGGTAGTACTTTTTTTTTTTTAGAGAACAAATGAACCCAATGCTGATACTGAAATACTGATGAAGTCTGGATAACAAAAGCTTAGTAACTTTAGAAATTGCTTTAGGCACTGAATCCATATCCTAATCATGTTGTAGAATAACTAAAGACTTGAATATGTGGATGTCCTGAAGCGCTGAAGACGTGCATGGATAAACGGTAGATTCCCTGGTGTTGATCTGTGGACGGCCGAAGCCTCTTGCTGCTTTGTGTTGGTTTTCACAGGGAAAAGTTCATTTTCTCCCTGCTTTTCAAACAGACCCAGTGTTGATGTCCCTGAAGGATGGTTACCACCGGCCAAACCAGGTGGTGTTCAAGGTCCCGGTGAAGGAAAAGAAGAGTGTGGTAGTGAATGGGATCGACCTGCTGGAGAACGTACCACCCAGGACAGAGAACGAGGTGTGTGAAGGATGACAAGTATCTAATATAAACCAGTGTAAAAGATAATTGCAGCCTCTAATGGAGTGTAATAACGCTGTAACTGAACCGCAACTTGTTTTTGTTGTACAACTGATTCACTTAAAGTGGATCTGTATGCATTTCTTTCCTTTTCTTCTGTATAATACTAAGTTCAAAGTCATCTTTATTTCATTATGCATGCATTAACCGAAAAAATGTGACACGTGCTATTTTAGCGCTCGCCCTTTGAGTCAGCTTTCTTCTCATTGGCTGCCCTTTGTAAGACTGAAAAGCCTTTGGTGACCATTTTTTGGATATCCACTGTCATACAGTTTGAATAGTAAAAAATAAAAATCAGAAACTAAGCTTTTAGAGCAGTCTGACCTTTTGGCTCATGGGGTCCCTGTAGTAGCTGTTCCACAGCTTTCGATCATAAGAGTAGAGCATAATGTACTGGTAAAATTGATTTCAGAAAAAAGCTGAGAATGAACCCAGCCTTACACAACTTGCCATTAAAACCAAATGTTCCGTCCTTCATCCTGCCAATGTCCTCTTTCCTTGTTTTGAGAGCTGCCGTTGCGCTCATGTTCTTCCACGCGTTTCCCACCTTTTCCACACAGCTCCTGCGGATGTTCTTCCGGCAGCAGGATGAGTTGCGGCGGCTGAAGGAGGAACTGACCACCAAGGACGTCCGAATACGCCAGCTGGAACTCGAGCTCAACAACCTGAAGAACGTTAGCCCCAACAACGCCTGACCTCTTAGACTCCTGGACTGGCAAAGCCTCGCTTCCTTTGCCCCCCACTTCTGACCTCCAACAACCTTCTGAGCCCTTCGCCCTGCTTTTTTGATATATTTCATTATATCATAACTTCATTCTTCCTGCTGTTTCACGTAGTGCACACAATGACATGGTAACCGTTGGATAATGTTAACTGATCCAAATACTGCAATATTGTAGTAGTGACAAATACAAGTAATGAGGCATGACAGATCAGGGATTGCTACTTAAGCATTAAATCGCTGATATAGAATGCAGAGAATTTTGGTATTTTCTGTTTTTATAAATGTAAATGATTAGCAAACTGTTAAGTGTTATTCCACGCCGCCTAGGTATTCGTCTCACTTTGCCTATCCTCTTGTCCATGTGGCAATGCCTTGATCACCATGCAAAAAAAGAAAGAAAAAAGTCCTGTACTGACCAAACCACCTCCGAATTGTAATTTTTATGTTGAGGTTAAAACTGGAGAAGACTATTACTGCTCCTATTTTTCTTCCCCAAGGCCTTAGACCCTGCTGCGGACCCAGTTTGCAGCGAGCTGCAACATTATCTCAAAATGGCAGACGAGGAGAGCTTTGCAGACATGGACCATGTTTTTCCCACCGGGCTGCTCATCCCATTACCTACAAACAGTGGCTAGAGATTTACTTTGTCACACTGACACTTAGCTACTCCAGTTTTTTCCCAAGGACAGCACATAGCTCACTTTGTTCAGGTATCTCTTTATTTAAACAATGGGGACGCAGCGGAGGAGACATGGATCCGAGGGAAGCTTTGCTGGCTGTTACTGGTTTTTAGGGCTAATTTTGATGATGGGGTAATGTATATTTGCTTTTATTTATTATTTGTCACATCTTACCTTTTTAGCTAATAACATGTATATTTCTTAATCCCTTTGTTTTTGTATGACACACTGCGCAAGTAATGATTGTGATAGATTTTGCTGAATGTTTCCGGTGGAAATGGTGCAAGACTTGTGTGAAACGGCACCTTAAAAAGATATTATTTCTTCTTAGCTCTTTGTCTCCAACATAAGTTATGAAGCTATATAATTTCCTACTTTTAAAAGTGCAAACTGGAATAATAACCAACCATTTGACATTTAAACTAAGTATATTACTATTACTGAGAAATGTTTGTCTGTAGCCGTGTAATTTTGCTTTCAAGACGTCAGGTGACGTGCCTCTCCTCCACCCGTACCGACAACACATACAGGAGAAATTTGCACTCGGTTTTACCCTCAGACCTGGTTTTCGTTCAGCTTTACATTTGAGAGTATTCGAATTTAATTGGCACTATTTTAAGAGCCGAGCTCGAGAAATTCCACTGAATGCATGACAAGGATGGAAATAGTAAGTTAACAGCAAGTTACGGACTAAAGGTCACAAGTCTTTCCTCATAACATCATCGCAGGCACATAAAGGGCCAAAGCTTCATAGCTTTAGCTAGAGAAGATGAGCCCTTACAATGAAGACTTGAACAATGGTAAATATCTGTGTTAAATAAAAGGCTACAGTGAAAGTAGACAGGTCGATGAGCTGCAGTGACAGACAGGAGACAGGTCAAGTAACTGTTTGGTCACGACATTTTTGACCAAACAGTTACTGCTGCACACTCAAAGTAAACCCCAACTTAGATTTGCTTAGATGGTAGCAGTGTACTGTAGGCGCATACATACTACGAGTTTAGTATTGTGGAAAAAAAAAAAAAAAAGCATTCTGTAAATTTTTTTCTTGATTTTCCATGTAGACGATCAAAAATGACAACTGTCATCACTCCCTGGACTTCTGTATACACTTTTTCTTTTAAACTGTGTTGTACAAGGACCACAAACTTCAAACACATATATAAAAGGGATTTATTGAAGTGAATGGAAGGGGAAAAGAAAGAAATCAGCTGATGACAGTGGATTTAACATGTAGTGAAAAATCACTGAGGTAGGCCAATTTGACCATTGCGTATACTGGAGGAAAACAAAGTCCAAACAGCTGACTGTTTTCCAGAGTTTACATTTTGCAACAATAAATTTTCGATGCACATACGTTGTGGCTGTAACCTCCATTTAAATCAAGCACTCCTCTACACCACCAGCACAAAATTCAAACATTGCCATCTGTGTGTGTCACAGAAAAGAACATGGGGGGGGGGGGGGGGGGGGGGGCAAAGAAAGCAACAATGAGCTCTGATGTTTTGTCCTTATGGAAAGATGATGCATACAAAGTTATGTTCAAATTCAAGAAATTTCACACTGCGTATTCTTAGATAAAGCAGCATACATATTTAATATCTTATTACAATTCATAGTTTCACCTCAGTTGTCTGTTCAATGTCTGCCGTCATCAAAGAGAATACAAAAAAATAGATTTGGTCATTATTTACAAGAACACGTAATTTCCGAACTATCAAAGCTGAGGGTTTAAGAGGAGGAGGAGCAGCTTTGACAAGGGCAGACATTTTTTTGCTAGGATTTAAAAATATGTCCCGTGAGGGTCACACTGTGCATGTTCAGACAGAAGTTTCACACCAGGACAGCAGAGAGTATTGGCATACTGGTGACACTACAAACACATAACTTACATTAAAAAGAAAAAAAAGAAGAAAAGAAATACAATTTAAAAATAATAACAATAAGTTTAAGACGAGGAGAGGACAGCCATACATGAATCCAGTAGTTGACTTTAAAATGTATTAGACATGCACTCTTTTTTTTTGATTTTATCTTTTTTTCCCCCTCTTTTTGGGGCGGTCTTAAAATACATCAGAAATTGGTCTTACACAAACAGTGAGGAAACAAAAACATCTCTCAAAAAGGTTTATATTTGCTATTATTTGATATTACAAAACTGGTGTCCACGAAGCAGTTAAAAGTGGACAGTAAAGACTGGAACACGGGGGCGTCAAAGGTACACAAATGTAACCTTTTCTTTCCCTTCAGGAAAACCCGTCTACCTAACTGGCCAATAACAAAAAAAACCACTCCTACTGCAATATGAAACTGAGGGGAAAAAAATACATGGGGGCTGTTGGGAAGTGACTGGGAGATACAAGTTAAAAACAGTTCACAACTTAGCTTAAAGAAGACTCAATCGTCATCATCTTCCTCCCCTTCTTCATCCAGGTCCCTTTTTCTCTTCTGACCTCGCTCTTCTTCTGAGAAAAAAAGAAATAAAAGTCACATTTATAAGACAAATACAGCATTACAGATGAAGAAAGCTCCACATGACCAAAACATATTATCCTTGTCCTCATTTCACACTTGTCTCCCTGTTTTGTTTGTATCATGCACACATAAGCTCCCTCTGAGGCTCAATATGAAGCCAGCACACAGGGGTGAAAACTGCAAATCATTTGAATGGCCACTAGAGGCTAACTCCCAAAGGATTCAGTCCTTATATTTATTTTATTTAACCTTTATTTCTACATTTACAAGAGAGACCTGTTTCCGACAGTATAATGAAATTACAATTAAAGAAAGTAATAATAAAACAGCTTTGGGGGGGACAGCTCCATATTTATTTGTACATTACTTTCCATTAACTATAAAATACCTCTGTTTGTGCACAGATACAAATACACTCTGAAATGCACCTTGCTAACAAAGCGTGCTAGCCATAGTGGCTAAGTTTAAGCATTTTTAGCATTAACTTAACAGTCCCAAGCACAGTCATTTCTGGCTCTCCAAAAGACAAGCTTGCAAAAACCATAATACTGAAGATCAAGGCTTCAAAACATGAGTTTACGACCTACAAGGTGCTGTCACTGTGCCTACCACCATCCTTTATATACCGTCTATGATTTATACATGGTGTATATATAGTGGACACAGAAACTGTAGCATCTCTCCATGTTAACACCATGTGTAAAATATCCAAAGGGCATATTTAAATTTGCTAATTCATAAAGGTTAAGAAAAACAAAAGCAGTGCACCATAAAGAATAGCATCAAGCGTGTGCACTTATTATGTATTTGGAGAAGTTGCTCACCTTCGTCATCTTCATCGTCAACCTCTCTGTCATTCAAATCATCCTCCTCTTCCTCCTTTGTTAAAAGACAAGGCAAAGTTAGTGAGATGATTCACTTCTGGGTTACGTGGAGTTGAAGCCAGAGGACGAGAGGTGGGATTCACCATGCTGTGTATTAACAACAGCATTTTTATATAACTATTAGAAAAAGCATATCTCATTTATTCTCATCTCACCTCTCCACTGAGGTCTTCCTCTTCTTCTTCTTCATTCTCCTCTTCTTCATCCTCTCCTTCCTCCTCCTCCTCATCTCCCGGTGCTGCATCTTCATCATACTCCTCATCATCTACATCTGGGTGAAAGTGGTCAGTTAATATAAACGCCAGCATTAGCGGCGCAAAGACATACATGAGACCCGACATAGTCTTGGACATACCATCTTCATCTTCCTCATCATCGTCCAAGCCCTCTGCATAGACCTCAGCATCAGAATCGGGTGCTTCTTTGTCATCTTTGTCGTACCCATCCAGGTACGTGAGCTGGGGTAATAGCTTGAACACGTTGTCTCTGTATTCGTTCAGGTTTGTCACTTCACAGTTAAACAGATCTAGGCTTTTCAGGGTCCCCAGTTCTTTCTATCAGAACAAAAAACAAACAAAAACAATCCAGTTTGATAAACAACAACGAGCTGTTTTGCATGTTGTGCTTTTTCCCCCCTCAAATATTTCTGGGACTCACCAGTGGTTCTATTGTGCTGAGGTCTTTAATCTTGTTGCCACTGAGGTTTAGATGTGTGAGATTGGGGCACTTCTCCGCCAGAACTTCCAACCCTCCTGAGATCCTGTTATCGCTGAGTTCAAGCTGTTGGTCAATTAAATAATCAAAACCTTGCAAAAGTTTACAGTCTGAAGCTACAGAGATTTGTCACGTGATGAAAAGCACCCACCTTTTTGAGTTTATTTAGCTTCGGCAAGTGGGCAACTGTCGTCAGACCAACATTGATTGTGCTTAGAAACTCCAGCTCCTCAAACTCGTCTGTTAGACCCTCGATCTTGCCTTCATTTGAACGACAGTTGTCTAGCACTAGTTCTTTGACCTGAAGCGTAATCAAAAAATTAAAATGATTAGAATTTGTCAAACTGCAAACATCATATTCATTGATCCCAATCAACGCATTACATTGTTGCTTTGTTACAGCAGTCAGCAATGACAGGAAAAAATGCTAACGAAAAGCAAGCACATACCAAACAACAATCCATACATTTTTGTAAATTCAAGACATTTTATTTTCATTACTACATTCGTCTTTGACACTTTAGTTAAATTGTATCAACAATATTTGGAAGCAGTTCTTAATTGTAAAAATATATATACACATATAAACATTTAAATTGATTTCATTTTACCATTTAAAAAAAAAAAAAAAAAAAAAATAAATCTGAAGAAAATAAACAAACGTCCTCCTACAGATAAACCAGCTCAACACTGGGCGGATGCCACACTTCAGTGTAGCAACAGCAACAGCGTTAATTTTGGCCCTGCGCACTGATATTTAAATAGTGTGATATGCGGTCACAGGTGGGCTGTTATCGGATATTTCACCTCGGCCTTGAACGTGACTCAGCCAATCAGCAGTGAGGACCGGAACTATAAAAAAACCCACTGTCCATCAACGGTCAGCGCGCATTGTACCGCTGTAAATATCGCGATGCGTTGACTCTCTTTCTATTACGTACATATGACATTTATCTCGCTTTTTTGACACATTAGTAAAAAAGCGATAAAGTACGGCTGCCGTGTTTAAAGCGCAATAAGAGACGTGAGCGTGAGCTATGAGCGACGCAGATGCACATTAGTCAAAACAAGCCGGAGCCAAACAGACCTACGAGTCGTGAACAGGGTCATTTGTGAGTAGGAGGGGCCGCTAAAGCCGATTAGATAGCTGCCAGGCAAACGTTTTCATTGTTGCTCGCGCTAAACACTTCCCGATTGGACTGATGGTGTGTATAGACCTCTATTAACACGAAGGTATGATGACTGGTTCGTCGTTTGTGTCGAATGAACGGGATTTCGGTGTATTTCGAATAGCCTTTGTTTCTCGGTAAAATGGCGGCTTGTCCTAGTTCTGGAAAACTAGAGCAACAGCGCGGCTCGACGATTTCCCCCCCTGTTTTCACCGGGGGAGCTGGGACGCCTAAGCTTCGAGAAATCACGATGAAAACGAGTGAATAGCCACACGACAGTTGATAATGAGTCGGGCGTAGCTCGTTTTTTTTTTTATCTCTGCGTGGGGTTTTTTCGCGCAGCTTGGTGGCCGCTAACGGTCCACAGTAACGGCGCTTTTATTTCGGCCATCTGTGCGCACAGTGACTCCGGATGGAGGTTTGCAGGCTCCCCCAGCGTAAAAAGCTGCTCCCTGCAGACATAAACGACTTGAACCGGACGGTTTGTGCAACTATAGCAGCGGTCTGCAGTTGTAAGGCGATAATTCGAAGCTGTGATCTTTATGCATCACTGATAATGTTCACGACTTTGAGTGCTCGCATCCTCAACGCGCCAAGTGCACGGCTTAAACTGTTTTTTTTTTATGTGAACGTATTTCCCAGTCCAAGCATGCACACTGAGCCTCAGACAACGACTAAAAACAAGAATCCCGACAACGCGGGGTTCGTGGATCAAAAGTTACAAATATGGCTTCTCACACTGCTTGCCTTGTTTATACCGCTGGCATTAAAAAAAGAAGCTGTGGTGCATTCTCAAACTGCACATTAAAACGTGAAGCTGGAGCCGCACTAAAAAGTTAAAGCAGCGGACCCGCGGAGCACCTGCCCGCTGTAAACACGACGGCAAAAGCAACAATGTGACCCGACGTCCCCCATCATCTTTTTAACTTGGAAGAAACTTTGTATCCCCACGCCAAGGCATCACGCGAAATATTCTCCATTAGCCGAGAGTGAAGCGTTATTACAGCGAGCCGCGAGGCCAACTTACGTCTGACGGAGTGCGGTTCCGCAACTCTAGGTGAATTCTTTTCTTCATGTCCATCCTCGAAAGGCTCACCCCGTGATACGATACACACTTTTAATAATTACTGCAAATGCAACTACCACCTCCAGAGCAGGCTGCTGCTGTTCATTCAAACTTGATCCGCTCGGTGGGCGGGAGCACGTTTCAGGATTGTCGTCACCGCCGACCAATGGCACGCGCCAAATAAAGAGGGAACGGATTTACAGACGCGCGGGCCAATGAAGGCGCCCTTATCAAACTGGGTGGGGTTTTGTTGTCTAAGTTTGGTTGTTTGTTAACTTAAGTTTACATGGAAATAGTAATACTGTAATGTTTTTCACTGAATACATGCAGTCGATGCACAACCACCACCCTTAAACCTCCACCTACATCGAAGCCCAGTCTCACATGTTTTGGGTTTTTTTGAAGCTTAATTAATTTTACATTTAATTTATTGTTAAATTTAACTGATATATTCACTGTACAACTTTTTAATTTTTATCATTTAAAAATGCACACTATTCCATCCTACCGCTACCCAAAACAAAAAAATATAAATTATTTTAAAAAGCATAGAATAATGACACACTAAAAAAAAATTTTTTTTTTCTCCCATAAAATGTCTAACAGCTATAAAACAGCAACAGCTATTGCATGTAATGTTAAAAAATTTGCCAAAAAAAGTTGACATTGTTATCATATGCTATGCAAAAACAACTTTAATGACCCATAATATATAGAGAATAACATTTTGATATTAGAACTTACCATTTTTCAAATATTAGTGATCCAGAGTCGGATCTCCACTTACACTACAAACTTTTACGAGTGGAGAAGCAAGAATAGATAACCTAATAGTAAAATAACACCAACCGGGTTGAAAGGCCTGATTTTTCTTAGTCGCATGTGATAACTGGCATTACTCATGTCTTTTAATAATGCTAAGAGCTCCTTGTGTGGCTTTGAGGTACAGTGGGTCATCCACTAATAACAGGTTGGCCAGCACGTAGACTGATGCCATGAATGCTTTGGAATAAAGGGCTAGATTAATTTAACTATTCTTCAAACAAATAAAATAGCACAGTGCTGAGTTTTTTGGGCAGTCTGAGATCCACTAGGGGTCTTCTTCACAGTTTCACTCAAGTGCTGGCAGGTCATGAGTGCTCTGCGTGTTGCTGTGCACACCTTTTCCACAAGGGGGAAGCAAAGCCTCAACTGTATATCCAGTGACCACCAGGAGGGTGTTTAAAAAATTTCAGTTAAACTCAATTCAAATTTTTTCTTTGTGTTTTTTTTAGCAGAAGTAAAGGGTAGAACGGATCCTAGCACAATGTGATGAAAAGTAATGGCTATTAATATACCACAAACTTCCTGTTTGTTAATTTAACCATATTTTGAACAGAAAATGATGAAATATATCAGCACAAGGAATGCATTGTTTCTGCCAAATAAATACATGTCACTGGTTATCAATAAGGAGGAGTGTCCGTCTCTCTTTGCGCCACTGTCTCACTCCATATCCATGAAACTTGTCTGTGATAAATAACCTGCATGCTCATGATAAGGGCAAATGAGAGTAACCGCCAATAACGGAACTGCTGCCTTTTCATTGCCCACGGCACTCTCAGCAGCCCCTAAAACCATCGTCTGTCTCTTCTCTGTTTCGCTCCATTAATGGTGAACAAGTTGCTGTCTAACAGGAATGCTCATACATCCTGGTTGACGGAGCTAACCTTAACTACAGGGGACACCAGCCCGCTTTCTATTATAAAGTTGTGAAATTTTGTGACTCACATGTACCCTACAGTTTAATAACTAGATACAGGATGAGGTAGTCAATTAAAGCCATTACCAAGTAAAATCATATAGTACGGCTACCTTCTTATATTTGCTCAGTGTTGGGGGGGCTAGCATACAACCACAAAGAGGCACAAAATAACAAACTATTATGCAGCATTAACCCAAAGAGACAGGAAAACACAAGTTTTGTGATGCAAGTAAACACAAAAGAGATTAAAATGCTGCAACAACTGAAACTGTCACAAACAGAGCTGCATTTTTGTGTGTTTTGGGTGTACTCTGGGTAGGTGTTGGCCTTTGATTTTTGAATTGTGCATCAGTTTTTTCCAGATGAAATATAATTCATTATTCCCTCATCAAAATGTTTTTGATTAGCCTCTTTGGAAAAGTTGGAACCTTTACAAAGGTTTATAATGGTTCTGTGTGACAGTGAGCCCAGGTCTAAGAGCTCATCCAGTGTAAACACAGTATGTACTAGTGAATCCTCTGTGCACATCATATAAACAATCTGTTTACCACCTTTAGGTGTCACATGAAGTCAAACAGGTGAAAATGGTTTATAAATGAAACAAAAACCATAAAAAGGATGTATTTACAAAAGTATATAAGAGCTTAACAACAACAGATCCTGTTACATACTGCAGAATATTCAGATGAATTTATTAGGCAAATCTGTTCAACTAGTTTTTTTGCATTTGGCCTGGTTTTCCATGCCAGACAAGTTTTTTTCAAAAACTGCTGAGATTTTCACACAACTCTCTGTAGGGTTTACAAAAAATAGAAAAAGAGAAAAAGTTCAATGTCCACCTTTCATAGTTGTTTGCCTATCCAGCTCAATGGTTTACTGCTAACCCTGGATGGTAGGGTCAGTATGGGTCTGTCCTTCCTTGTATCAATGTTTCAGGATAGTGATAGTGATGAAACGGTGTGGAGAATCTTGGCACACTTTTGGCCCCTTTAGTCTCAATTGAGCAACATTTAAACCACACAGCCTATTTGAGTATTGTTTCTGAGCATGTCAATCGCACTGATGGCTACTTTCAGAGGAAAATGCACCACATCACAAATGTCATATATTCCCAAACTGGTTTCTTGAGCATGACAGTGAGTTGTGGCCATCACAGTAATCAGATCGCAATCTAAAAGAGCATGCAGGGGAACGGGAGATTCACATCATGAATGCACAGCTGAAAAATCTGTAGAAACTGTGTGACGCCGTCATATAAATATGGAGCAAAATCTCGTTGAATCAATGCCACAACTAATTAACACAATTCTGCAGGCAAAAGAGGGTCCCAGAGTCACTACTAGCAAGGTGTTCCCAATGAAGTGTCTGGTGAGTGTGTGTTATTAATGCATAGCGAAATCAACTAAATTAAGACACAAAGGCAGAAATAATTCTCAAAAATGATCTTGAATAACACTTACAACTAATGAACATTAAATGCTAAGTATTCCCTATGAATGACATTTTCAAAATCTGGTCAAAATTCACCAATGGTCATATGGTGCTGCAGTAGTGTGGAACAACGCAGCTGGTAAACAAACAAACAAGCAAAAGTAATGGTATCTTGTGCTGAAAATAGTTGTGACTAAAAGTCTTGATCGATTTTGAATGACTGATTATTCATGATGATGTGAAAGGAGCATTTTAGTACTGTTTTACCCAAAATAAAAATGGTTTAAGAGTTTTTAATGGTGGTTTCCAGAATGTACAACAACAGACAAGGCCAGTTTTCCAGAGATCAGGTCAGCATTCGGGTGAGTATTTCCATTTATCCAACACAGGGTTAATGCATCTAGTTTTTCAAAAAGCGGTAAATCTCTGAAAGAGACAGAATACGGCTGGCTCAGGCAGGCACATCAACAGGTTTTCTGCAAGGAGGAAAAAGACACATAAGTATAAAGCACGTGGACATCAGGATAATGGGTGAATTTAAGCAGAGTAGAACCTAATACTGTTTATCTCTGTATGCTTGTTCCAGCAGAGATATCCTGCTGGAGTTTCTCCATTCCCCTGGCTGATAGACACAAGATGTTTTACATCTTGGTCAACTTACCAGAAAAATCACAACATGATATCAATGACAGCTCTCTTCATCAAGTTATCATAAGGACATATTAAAGTACCCTGGCTTCAACTAAATGCTGTAATAATTGCAGAAACATTAGAAATACTCTTTGCTTTCACTTTATTACTCCTGAGTATCTGATATTGGTTTATTTTATCAGCTTGCTCACCAGCATCAGTGGTATTTCAGAAATTGCATTTGTGAAATCATTTCTAAAATGTTTTTTCTAAGGCTGAGGCTTTTCAGTTCTTTTTAGATTGTTAATAAAAATGTATGGCTCATCCAAGTAATACCAAATGTAGTTAAATCTATAATTTTCTGTCTATAATCAAATTTTAGTGCTTGAACAATCTAACAGCTTCAACTGCACTAAAGAGTAAAACAGTAACATGTGGATTATTAAACATTTGTCTCTCTCTTCTAACTCTCTGTTAGTAAACAATTTAATTCAACAAATTAATTTACTCTGCCTAACAGCAAAATGGTTACAGCGGGATAATTATATTAATTTAAATTAATTAACACCCTCGAGTTGTACTAGGCGTCAGAATCCTTGAAGCACAGGTCAAGGAGGAGGAGAAGCAGCAATCTTCTCCTCCACCTTATTAATCAACCATAGATCCAGACAGAGGTTTAACTAATTTGAAGGCCTGACTCTTAGCCTTTTCCACCCTATTTGGAAAACTCAAAAACCTGTTTAATTTGTTGATATCTATTGTCCACCTGGCCCTTACTAAAAGTTTCTATTTGGTTTCTCAGGCTTTTTATCTGATTTAGTGCTCAGTTCAGATAAAATAATTATAGGGGGAGATTTTAACAGCCATGTAGATGCTGAAAATGACAGCCTCAACACAGCATTTAATCTATTATTCGATTCAATTTTCTTCTCTTAAAATGTAAAAGAGCCCACCCACCTCTTGAATCACACTCTGAATCTTGTTCTGACATATGGGATAGAAAGTGAACAGCATTCTCTGAATGTTGCTTTTGTCTGATCGTTTCTTAATAAGATGTATATTTACAATAATGGATTACACATTAGTGAGGAACACATTTCACTACAGTAAATATCTTTTTGAAAGTGCTGTAACAAATTTTTAGGATATAATTCATTCACTGTTATCGTCAATGCCATGTGCCAACACGGTGCAGAGCAGCTGCTTGAACTTTACTCCCACAGAGGTCGATTATCTTGTTAATAGTTTTACATCTTCACTCTGTACGACTCTGGATACTGTAGCTCTTCTGGAATAGAAAACCTCAAATCAGAAGTACTTGACTCAAGTCTCAAATGTGCACCTTAAAGTAGATCATTCGTAAGCTGGAGAGAAAAATGTCATATCACTGATTTACAAAATGATCATTTAACCTGGAAAAAAAGTTTGTTGCTCTATAAAAAAAAAAAAGCCCTCCATAATTAATCACTGATTGAAGAAAACTGTAGCCAGGCTGACAAAGAGTCAATGTTCTGTAGAGCCAAGCATGTCTTTAACCTTAACTAGTAATGGCTTCAGCAGTTTCTTCACAAATAAAAATTTAACCTCTACAGAGAAAAATACTCAAAACCACCTCAGAGACATAACATTACGCACAGCTACTTTCAATAACATTGATATTTATTTACAGTTTCTCGCTGATTCATTTTTTGGAGTTAACTTCAATAGTTACTTCTGCCAAACCATCAACATGTCTTTTAGATAATAATAATAATACATTAGATTTCTATAGCACCTTTCAAGAAACCCGACATCCCATTCCTACAAGATTGCTCCACAAAGTCCTACCATCAACTAACATTTTCAACCTGAAATATGATCAATCTATTAATAGGGTACCACCCGCCTTTAAGGTTGCAGTAATTAAGACATTACTTAAAATGCCATCATTTTACACTTATAACTAGCTAGCATTTAGCTAATTGAAGTAATTTTTACCCGGGATATGTCCTTCAATGTGCAAATAAACAAATACAGGACTGTTCTTGCATATACACAATATCTGTGATGGTCCTGGGTCGGTGACCCAGCGCTTTTAGTTTATTATCATTTTCTAGTTTATTATGATGATGATTATTATTGTTTGAGTTCTATGTGTTATATTCGGTCTGCCTCTGAGTCTGCGTCTGTGTCTCTGTCTGTCTATGGTGTCACCCCGTCTGTTTGTGAATCTGTCTGTTTAGTTCTGTGTCTGGTTTGGTTCCCCGTGTCTGAGTTTCCTGTTTTATTGTGAAGGTCTCTGTCTGATGTGAGTGTGTTCAGTTTACGTTTCCCCTGTCCCGTCAGCTCTGATTCCTCCCAGCTGTGTTGCCCTCCTGTCTCTCATCCCCTGATTACTGGTGTGTGTATTTAAGCCCTGTGTGTTCTCCTGCCTGTTGCTGGTTTGTCTGTGTCCCTCAGTGTCCTGCTCTCCCGCGCATCCCTTTTTCGTATGCTCCCAGGTCTGTTATTTTAGTTCTCCCAGTTTAAGTGTCTTCAGTTATTTTGTCATGCCCCACTGCTCGTTTGTTGCTACACCACCTTGTAAATAAACTTCACTAGCATTTTCATCCACTGCTTGCATCTTGGGTCCTCCTTCCTCCACACCACACGGCTTGCCTCCTCAGCCGTGACAATATCACTAAAGTTACAAAGATCCTGTCTCAGAGTGATACTAAAAACTAGTTTAAGCATTTATTATCTGTTGGACTATTGTAATTCATTATTATGAGATTGTCCTAAAAGCTCCCTGAAAAGTTTTCAGTTGATCCAGTGCTGACAGGGACTAGAAAGACAGAATATATTTCTCTTGGCTTGGCTTCTCTTCATTGGCTCCCTCTTAAATCCAGAATCAGTGGAACCAGCTCCCAAATTAGATTTGGGAGACAGACATCCTTTCTCACCTCTTTTCACTCGCCATGCATTTATACACCACTCTGCATTTAATCATATTATTATTATTATGCCCTGTCTAAATATATTATTAATCTCCGGCTCTCTTCCACACTGTGTCTTTTGTCCTGTCATCCTCCCCTTACTGTGAAGATGGCTGCCCCTCTCTGAACCTGGTTTTGCCAGAGATTTCTTTCTGTTAAAGGGGAGATTTTCCTTCCCACTGTCGCCAAATGCTTCCTAATAGGGAGTTGTCTGATTGTTGGGTTCTTTTCTATATTATCGTAGGGTCTTACCATAAAGTATAAAACACCTCGAGGAACCTGTTGGATTTAGTCTTTAGTGCACAAAACTGATCCATCACAGAAACAAGAGAAAAAAAGACAGTATGTGACTGTTTGTATGTGAATAACTTTATGTATTAGCATGTAGGTTTTTTAAGTATGTATTTGTAAGTTTATATAAACATATAGAGTATGTGGACAGTAAATGCATGTTTGCATATCTTTTGTCATTTAGCAGTCCATTTCACTTTTACATTAATGCCTTTAGTTTCTCGTTGTTTCCAGTTCAGATGGCAAAAACAATGCATACTCATAGCGAGAATGAAGCCATGCGATTGATAAGTGTGAATTTGATAATTCATGAAAATAATATGCATGCGTGGACTGTATCTTTACAAAAACTGCGACTTTGCATGTCTTTCATACACTCCACAGTCATGACACACTCCCAGCAGATGTTTCTAACTTTATTTTCAGAATGAGACCTTGTTACAGGCCTGTGTGGGTCTACACAGATTGGGACCTAAACAAAATTTCGACGGAGCCAGAAAATCAAAGGTGTTAAAAAGCAACGAATTGTTTCAGGGTCCTGTTGTTGCCCACACTCCATCAAGCCATCAGGACTTCAGAATGATGCCTTGTTGTCTTTAAACTGTATGTACTTATCTTTGTATGCGCAAGCGCCTTTATTTGGTTTTGTTTCATGTTTTAGCTTTTTCATTCATTCTCAGATTCCCTTTACAAAAGACGTCAATTCAGTGAGGCTAATTGATTAAATAGAGATCATATGGCATACTGGCAGGATCATTATAACTAAAACACAGTCTGAGAAAATGTTTTTAATATATTGAAATGAAGATAAAAAAAATTATATTAGCAAAACTGATATGGAATAATCTTGAAATAGAAAAATCTTTATTGTGGTCAATACAAGTACAATAAAATTTAGACTGTTTTTGCAGGATTGTGTTAGTCTGCCTGATGACAAAAGGTCAAATAGAGGGTGTCCTGGGTGTGAAGTGTCTGAAATAATGCTGCTGACCTTCTTACTCAGACATCCTTTAAGTGTGGGAGTTCCAAGGCCACCACACATTGTACAGTCTTGTTGTTCCTTCAGCTGAGCAGCTGTGCAGTGTCTGCACCCCATCATGATGCTGTTTGTGCAGATGCACAAAGTTTCTGGGAGAGCTGCACTTACTTCAGCTTCAGCAACTTAGGAGGAACTGTCTTTGTCGGGCTTTTTTGACCAGGTTTAAGATTTGGAGGTCCATATAAATGGAAAAGTTGAGTCCAAGGAACATTCGTTTCTTCACACTATCTACTACTTCTTTGTGTATAGAAAGGAGGAGGTGGGCTGTGCTTCCTGTTCTTCTGAAGTCTATGATTAACACTTTGGTCTTGTTGGTGTTAAGCACCAGGCTGCTCTTCCCAATCAGCCAAGTGCGTCTGCAAGCAGTTTGTCATTGCCAGTCACCAGGGCCCTATTCCAGAGGGCAGGTTTAGCTAACAGCTCTGTTTCAGAAAGAGAGTTAACTTGGACTCTGAGCTCGTTACTGAGGTAGCGAACTCTGTGAACCTTAGGTTGCTATCAAAGTGCACAGACGAGTGAATTAAAGTTGCAGAAGTTTACATTTTTAGAAAAACTGAAATCCCAAATTTATGCTATTTTGCTACTTTGAACAGTTTTGCAGTCATTCAGTTGAATTTCATGTTGAAATGTACTCAGCCGTATAAAATCAGTCAACATTTTGAAATTTACGGTGCCTAAATTCAGGGTCTGAGGCTCCACATATTTTCTACTGAAAATCACCAAAATTGGTCTCAGTGGCTCAACCAGAAAATATCATAACCTCTGTAATGGGTCAGCAAACTGTGTCCAGTTGCACGGCAGGATGGATCCAAAAGGGACAAGGATCACAGATTCAGGTTTTCTGTATTTAAGCATTTTATTCTCACCCACAAATTTTATTATAGTCTTGAACAGATGGGAGAAGATGGTGAACAGTAATGGGCAAAGAGGTGCACGTCCTCAGCTGACTTGCTGGTGGAAGTTTAAAACCTGTGACCATAATGAGGAAACCTCAGGCTTTGTAGTTTTGCAGAAAGGGCGCGCTGCCCAGGAATCGAACCCGGGTCGCAAGAATAGGAATCTTGCATGATGCCACTACACTAGCAGTGCCTGTACTAGTGGGCCAAAGCTATATAAAATAGCATGCATGAGGTACACCTGGAAGTTAGTGTTTGTCAGTTTGGTCAAATATATGACCACGGAATAAACTTAAGGTAGACAAGTGAAAATACATTTACATTTATGAAGAATGTCTTGTCTACATGAGTCTAAAACATGTAGGTAACATGTGCTTGAACACCTGCTCTGACATTCTCAAACATTTCTCCTCTTGAATACCTCGACATTTTAATAAAATCACTTTAAAACAAAAACTACCTCTGAATTTTTACAACACAATAACAATGGATAATTAAAAATACAAAAGGATCCTGATAATAATGATAATAATAACTGCCTATAGTCACTATTTGGGCCTCTGTAGAATTGAAAGCACCCCTCTTTCTATATTACACTAATTCAGACTCCATAGGCTACACCTCAGGCTTTGACCCTTGCTCTGGTTTCTGGTTTGCATTCCTGTATTTTTGCATTTAGCCATGTTATTTGTGGCTCATTAAATTATGATTTACAGTCAAATGTGACAAATAATGTTTTATATTCTGTTGTCCTACATACTGGTACGCCTTGTCAAATTTAAATAAATAAGAAATCCTGTTGGTGTTTTAGTGTTTTAGATGTGAGAGTGCATGATGAACTGAATTTTAATAACAGCTCAGTGGAAAATGTGATTGGTGAATGTTAGTGTTTTTCTTCATCTGTCATCATTATTCGGGTCTGTTCGACTAGAATAATGAAAACAAATGTGCGAACTGTACAGGGCCTTTAGTTATCTTACCAGATGGGCATAACTTTTCCAACTTCAGTTACTTGGTCATAATAATGCATGCATGTGAATTAAATGTAAATAATTTCCCCAACCAGGATAAACTTTTATAGATTATTTTTAAAACCAGAAAATTTAATTCAATTTTATTTATGCAGCGCCAAATCACAACAACAGTCACCTCAAGGCACTTTATACGGTAAGGTAGACCCAACAATAAATAAATAAATAATATTTGAACAAATATAAATGTAATGGTGCACATAGTATGGGATTGGGATGCAACGTACAAAATAAAACTGAACAGAAGGAAATATGTGTTGTGTAGGTCTACCACAAGAGGGAGGCATTTGTTAAGGTAGCGAGCATCAGTAGTCAGTAAAGGGAATTGGCTCATAGGCATTAACTTTCAAGATTGACAGGATTAAAGAGCAAAAACAGAATTAAAACCTCACAAACAGGCTCATGTCTAAAAATAAAGCATCAATCATCCGTTTGAATTAGTCTGACTACAAGGAGCAACTTGCATCTTCTTCATCTGTCTTTAATTAATCACAAAACTCTTCTTGTTTAATGACTTGTGGTTTAAAGAGGTGGGGCTAATAGTATGTTGCTGTATTTATGGCAAACTGACGGCAGAGAGGAACAGCTGCTAAAGGAGCAATCCTGCTCTTCCACTTTTCTCCACATGGAAGCACTTTATGCCCGCAGTAACCCCTAACTCGAAAGCTGGCTCATGGTAGCTGCTGCATGAAGTCTTCTCCATGATGTTTCTTCTCTGTCACTTTTAATTACCTCCTCTCCCACCAGCAGCTGCCTGCAAATCCAACAGAATAAAACTGAACAGACCCGATTAGACTAAAAGTTTTCCTCTGTTGGAGTTTGGCAGCTTTCCTGTGCAGCAACCTGATGTTCAGATGTGGAACTCAGGCAGATGTGCTCAGATGGGTGAAGCCAGAACAGCTGCTGCCCTGTCTAAATATCACTTACAGTCTTTCTGCTGGTAAAATGACACTGAAGAAACTGGGAAAAATACATGAATCTTGAGAATAGTGCACTTCACAAACAGCAATATGCAGTATTGGTCATGTGATAACACTGCTCTTTCACACAATCGGTGTTGCTGTAGGTTTAGGTTAGCCCTGTCCATGGACACGTCCTTTAAAACCGTCCACTTTGGCATGTTGACCGTCACTTCCTGCTTTTTTCCTTTCTCCCAAAAGGATTACATCTTTATGGTTACTGTGAGTCATGCAGTTGTAATTTTCACTTCAATATTTAAATAATTTTTGGTTAAACTGGTGAGAAACTCAGCGCACACTGATCATACACCCAGCCTGAGTTTACACAGTAAACACAGCACAGATATTTAATTTGCTATGCAAAGCTAACAGAGCTTCAATAAAAGGGATTAATTTTGAAATGCTAATCTCTGGACTATTTCCAATTTGAAGTAAAAAACTAATTTTTTGTTTAATCACTTACTAAAGCTTTGTCAGTAATGGATTATATAAACATTTTCTCTGCTACTGGTCTCACTGCGCAGGATCATTTTGAAGCACGCTATAAAGAGCAAAGTGTCTTCTGGAGCTTGGTGGCCACTGCTCAGTGCCTGCTGACTGGGTAATATGTGTAAGCCCTACAGCTAAGGGTGATGCAGTGGATAAAGTGATATTAGTGGGGCAACTAATGCCATCAGTGTTTCTTGATGTAGTGGATTACATTCCTTCTCCGTGTGAATTAGATCCCTTTTAAGAGCCACATTTAGCTGTTGTGGTGAAGGAGAGTGCAGAGGGTTTTGTTTTTTTTTTGTGGTTTGAAGCTTTTTAGGAGCATGTGGTGCCTTTAAAAAAATCGTAGGACCTACTTCATATCTATAAAAAATTTTGCTTCTTGTACCTGCTGCAAAATTAAACTGTTCTCCTGCACGTGCGGGAACAATGGGAGCTGGAACAAAATGAACACTCAAGACCAACCGCGTCAGAAGACATTCATTATTCATGTTAATTGATTCTGGCAGTTTGGAGACAGTACCTTGTAATGCAACACCCATCCAGGACAGGAAGACGATAAACACACGCAAATCTCATCTAGCATGAATACAGAGTAGCCTGCTTCCTTCTCATGTGACTCGTTCTTCTCACATCAACCCGGAACTGCGAGGCACCGTGTGAGCCGGAGTATATTGTTAACATTGGAGTGTGATTTGCATCGTCACTGTGCGTATGCATTAATGTTTATCAGCGAATTGGAAGGCAATCCTTATTTTCTGAGAAACTGAACAGAGTTTTTTCTTTTGATTTGAATTTGGAAAAAAAAAAAGGACTAAACTATTAAAATGAACGAGAACGTTTTTCATGTGAGATCGTTTCAAATAATCAGACCCTGCTAAATTGACAGGAGTACAGATGAGATGCATGCACTCATTTGCTGGAAATGGGAAATGTGAAAAAAGAAGGTCACATGCATCTTGATGTAGATGGCAATGCACTCAACATCGTGCCGCAATTAAATTTTAATGAGGCCTCTCCATTCTACTCAACTGGAGATGCTACTGTGCAGACTCTCTCCTCTTCAGCCTCTCCCTCCTTCCATGACTTCGCAGCACCCAGTAGCTTATTTCCACTGGTGTGCAGTGTCAAAACAGACCATATGTAAGGCCCATTGAAGAAGAATTCATCCATGATAGATCAGACTAATGTAGGATGAGATTTGTCTTTCATTCATTTGAATGAAGGCAAAAAATATTCACATTCACCTGCGTCATGATTTTCAAATCCACTCCTGCTATCTTCTGTTTCCTGTAGCTCGCTTTCATGACATTGTTTCAGTCTACAGTTTTTCGCCTTACACTAATACATAGGAATACATTAAATCTCTGCCTCGCATATAGATCATCAAACATCTCCGCCTGTGGCCAATTGTATTTAAACATGGTGAGTGATGCATAATTACATATTTGCCTTGTGCTAATGTGCAGCAGTGTCCTCGTGCTAATTATGTGTCAGAGGTGCATTTGACACAGATCTTATCATCTGTGCAGGTTGTGGGAATGACTCTCAGAGGCTCACAATGTGGGTCAGTGGATGACAGTTTCTACTGCAGATGAATTAAACTCACCTTAAGACAGATAAAACCTTTTGTAGCGCTTGCGCAGATTACAGATGTCCTCTTTTCTCTCTCGTTTCTTCTTTTCATCCATTGTCCTTTCGCTGTTTTCAGTCTTAGACTGTGAAGCAGTTTGTGATGGAAGTTTTATGAGACCGGGTTTCTCTCCGAAGTTTATAATTCAACAGTTTTATTTATCCCCTTCCTGTGCCTGCTCTCATCTCCTGATAAGAAACACAGTGAGGTTGTGCACTATAAATCCCAGCACAGACAGCAAGTAACCAGGCTGTCCTTGAGACCTTGATGGAGGCAAAAATGAAGGTTTCGACGAGCCTGACCCTTTGAGGCACAAATTGTGAGGCTTCACTACACAGAGGGGTCAGTACCAACACACACACACAAACTCCACTGCACTCTGAACATACATTCAAGTCTCTGTTTGGTGACTTTGGCGGTCACCCCTCTAGCTTTACTATCACCGATAATACAACACACTGCTTTTCATTCATGAATAAGCAACAGAAAATAGGATAGCAGTCCTATTAGCCTCAGCTTTACTTTGTATTTTAAACTAATTAGCAACTGCTGCCATGCTGCCAAGTAATAATTTTTTGGTTTTTATCTGTATGCAAGCAGTAACAGCACAGGCATTTAGTCTTCTCATCCCTGAAACAAATCAACACTTGTAGTTGCAAGTCTCCCAGTGCTCTAACTGTTGGGGTTTTCTATATAATGTTGTGGTTTGAGGGGTGATGTTAAACATTTGCACGCCCCAAAAGTTGGATGTCAAGTACAAGAGAAAAAGGAATTCTGGAGTAAGCTGGATGAAGTGGCAGAGAGTCCTCCCAGGAGGAAAGAGTGATGATTGGAATAAGGGTGATTAGGAGGTGTTGGGTGGGTGTGGTGTTAAGGAGAGAAATGCAGAGGTTCTTTGCGATCTGAAAGAGATACAAGACTGAAAGGTGGTGTCAGGAAAGAAGGTGGAAAGGTGGCATTGGATGGTTGGCTGTAGGATTGTTTTGGAAATTACGAAGAGGAAGCAAGTTAAGGTGGAGGTAAGGACCAAATGCTGGAAGTTTGTTGTGTGGATTTCTGGTTCTTGGTGGTGTTGAAGAGTAGCCTGATGACTGGGAAACTGCCAAGAATGTGATTGGTATATCCTCTGGACACTTGGAGAATTGGTGGTGGAAGGAGGAAGTACAGGTAAGTATTAAAAGGAAGTGATTAGCAAAGAAAAAGTGGGATAGTCTGGAGATGAAGAAAGTAGACATGAGGAGGCTAGGCATATGGCAAAAAGAGATGTGGCAAAGGCGCGCCAAAAGGTTTATAGTGAATTGCTTCAGAGGGTGAACACTAAAGAAGGAGAAAAGGGGCGTGTATCGGCCAGGTGAGCAAAGAAATGGAGCTGGAGAGAAGAGGAATAAAAGTTGGTGGGAAGCAAGACAGAGTACATAATGTGTGAATGAGAGACAGGTGCAAGGACAGGATGAGCTGCAAGGAGCAGAGATAGTGAACGTAGGCGAGTTTAAATACCAGGGGTCAGCCATCAAAAGTAACGGACGGTGCAGAAGGGTAGTGAAGAGGAGAGTGCAGGGAGGGTTGAGCGGGTGGAAACGAGTGTCTGGGGGTAATCTGTGACAGAAGCATAGCAGCGAGAGTGAAAAGGAACATTTGCAACATGGTAGTGAGACCTGCTAGGATGTAGCAGATGTGGACAGGAGATGGTGGCACTGACAAAAAGACAGGAGGCCGATACTGGAGGTGGCAGAGCTGGAGATGTTATGATTTTCACCGGGAGTGACCAGGATGGATGAAATTAGAAATGAATATATCAGAGGGACAGCTCAGGTGGAGTGGTTTGGGAAGAAAGTTAGAGAGGCAAGGCTGAGATGGTTTGGACATGTGCAGAGGAGGAATAGTGGATAACGAAGGGTGTTGAAGATGGAGCTGCCAGGCAGGAAGAAAAGAAGATTCATGGATGCAGAGAAGGAGGACATGCAGAGGGTTGTAGTGACAGAAGAGGAAGCCAGAGATAGGGTGATGATCTGCTGTGGTGACACCTGAAGGGACCAGCTGAAATAAAAAAGAAGAAAAGCAAGAAGAAGAAGCACATTTGCACTAATTAGATATATAACTGAACTAAAGTAAAAAAAAAAAAAGCTACGCTGGACTCGTGTCAGCGGCGATTGACAGTTTGTTGCTTCCTAATTAAAGTACATTTTGTAATACGACAAAAGCACAATCACAACCATATAACTCATAGATAACAAGCTCCTGCCCTGGTGTACCGTGCTTTGACAATCTAGCTTTGCTACTTTCAGTGTACTGCAGCTAGTAATGTCAAAATGATTTCCATCTCTGACAGCAGCGTCTGTGTTTTGGTCCAATTTAATGTCCGTGTATGAAAACGGCACTCTGTCAACCACAGCTGCGAAGCAAAGCATCTTAAAGCAACATAATAAATCATTACGTATCTTGCACACAGATGTTTCACCAGTTTGTCTCACAGACGCTCTTTACTTTTACTTTTTTGCAGAGATGTGATAATCTTGCACTGAAGCACCCTTTGACATTTAAACACAGCCACTTGTTCCTGTCATACAGCCTGTATGACAGGAACAGGAAGGCATCATGCACAATTTCTTTAGTGTGCCAAGAAAGAAAAAAAATAAAACAGTTTCAGCTAAACTACTCCTTAAAAATCACTGCAGTGCAAAGCGATTAGTCAGTTATAATTTTTCCGGTATCAAGAACTTTTGTAATTTGAATGACTTCTTAATGTTTTTTCAAAGTTTAGTCCTCATTTGCATAATTTTCATTATCCCATAAGAAGCAGCCCCAGCTTCATAAAGCTGCTCTCCATCCCTGCTTGTAGCAGTTAGTTCTAGCTGTGTTGTAGAAAATTTGTCAGCTCGGCTAATTTTACAAGAAAAATCAGCATTGTAGTTTTTATGAGGGAAAAATTCCATATCAAGAAAGTCTTACCAATGCATCTGTAGTTATTTGTGCAGTATGTTTTTATCTTTTATACCCCTCACTTGTGGATATCCCTCATCTTTCTTCAGTGAACGTGACACGAACATGAATTTTACTTTAAAAACTGCAGTGGATTTTCTCTGAATCATGACCAGCTGCCAATGAAAACACTACACAGCAACAGCCAGTTTTATTGTTATATGTCTGAAAAGCGTTATCTGTCCTAAAGCATTGCCATTTTAATTTTCCAGTACTTATTCCAGAGTGTTTGCATAGCTGTAACAATGGCAGCGCTGATCTGATGACACAGCTGTAGCCTCCTATCTACTTTATGCTGTCTCTTCTCGCCTGTAGGAGGTAAAGAAACAGGCAGCCGTTGGTAGATAAACATGCGAGCATGACTGTTTTCTCACCGGTGGAAAACTGGACTGAAAAATGGAAATTATTATCACAGTAACAGAACAAAGAGTCACCAACCGCCTGTTCAGCCATATAAGAATAACAACCAATGGACACCTTTCATTAACATGCTGAGTAAACTAAGCATGGGCCAGAGTGTGGCCCCTCGAATAAACTGAGAAATAAACCATAAAGACAAGCTTAGATTGAATTACATTTACAGAGATCCTGTTATAGACTAACATGTCACGTGTTGTGGAAATGATGACTGCATTAGTATAAAGCTGGGGTCGGCAACCCTGGGCACTTGTGTGCCACAGCTGGCCCGCGAAGGGTTAACTGATGGCACACACGCAGGGAATTAATCTGAGAAGGTGCATTAAAAATAAATGGCCAGGCCACCGATGCACATCGCAAATTAGCTCGCATAGACACACAGTTGTGCCGCTTCTTAAAACGGTATCTTAGCTAACAACCCCAACTACTGGATTCCACTTGTAATTGGCTAAAAATCACTTAGCCTACCAGTGAGAGAGACATTGCTAGCTGACAGTTTTTTAAGTGATGTTGAAATTTCCACGTTCCGCTACTTGAAATGCTTCAGGAGCTGTCCGCTCAGCGCAGGACCAGCACCATGGAAATACACACAAATGCAATACTGCACTATGCCAACATCTGCGAACAAATATAGTTCTATAAAGTTGTTCTATATAGTGTGTAACTGTTCATATAGAGCGTTATTAAATGTGTTGCTAATGCAATGGTTGATATGGCACATTGAGATGGCACTCATCATCAGAAAGGTTGCCGACCCCTGGTATAAAGGCTTCCATTAGGTGATCTTTACCAATAAAACTAATATCAATTAGTCACTTTCTCTTGCAATAGTCAAAGTATTGAAATTTAAAGCTCTTGTCAAAATTTTCCATCCACTTGTTATGGGCATAAATGTCATGATAATTTGGGACTTTTAACGATTTCCTTGAACTCTTCATTTTCCATGGTGGAATGATTGTACAGAGTGTGTCTGTGAAGGTTCTCAGTCATCCAGGTCAAAAGCATCTGGACTTCTTTAAGTTGCTTGAAGACGTTTCACCTCATATCCGAGAAGCTTCTTCAGTTCTAAAGTCAAATGGATGAGAGTCCCAGATTTAAACCCAGTGGGAGTATCCCCCCAAAGAGGGACAAAAGGACCCCCTGATTACGACACCAACTCTCTGCCATCTATAATCCAGTTTTGAGTTCCCTCCCCAGACGTCTTAACGCCCACTCACATCCTGGGCCATCTGACCTCAGGAATTCACATGATAAGGTGGGGCCAGGTTTCACAATGAGCTCACCCGAAACCCTGGCTGATTGGGACCCACACCCAGTTTCACACCTTGGCTCAGGTGATTAGAAGATCATCAGGGGGACCTTTTGTCCCTCTTTGGGGGGATACTCCCACTGGGTTTAAATCTGGGACTCTCTGCCATTTGACTTTAGAACTGAAGAAGCTTCTCGGATGAGAGGTGAAACGTCTTCAACCAACTTAAAGAAGTCCAGACGCTTTTCTTTACAAGCTCCTTTGATTGTACAGAGTACATTTTTAATTACTTGGATCCACAGTTTTGAATTTATTTTGGATTTTGTGTGAAAACTATACATGCAGGCTCAAATATATACATACACTCCCACTAATATTTGGTTAAATTCTCCCTAGCAACTGTCACCTTACAGAATTGGTAACATTTATTTGAATTAGTTGGTTTCCTTGCACAGACACACCTTTTAAGCACAGCCCACATATTTGCAATAGGCTTAAAGTCAGGGTTTTATGAAATCCATTCCCAGAAATTTCATAGTTATCTGAAACTACTATGCTTAAAATGCCTTTACGTTCTAGATAAGAAATTAAGTAAGAGAAGCTTAAAGTTCTTTTCTTTTAAAACCCAGGAGGTAACCAAAAGCTCATTAATGACCAGCTACATTTTTATTACTATATTAAAGCTAACTTTTTATAAAGGTGCAGTCCATTCTACCTCAGTGATCCAAATATTTCCCACAAGTCCTGGTAGAACGTGATATATTTTTAATCCACTACTAAAAGTAAAATGGCAGAATGTAAACAGCGAGCTCGATTTACGCCAGCCGTCTCTGACTTTGGATTACCTCTTAAAAAGTCACGACAGGTTTGCTTTCAGTGTAACTCTGAAAGATACAATGTGTGCACCCTCTGAAAAGTGCACAGACTCAGATTTGTCAAAGTATGCCTTGGCTCCGTGATAGATTGTAAGTGAAAAAGCTGAGCTTTCATTTGGCTGTCAGGAGGAGCTGCCAGCTTCAGCAGTTCTATAACCTTTTAAAAAATGAACGGCTTTATGGTAATGGCTAAAAAAAAGTCGTAAATAACAAAAAGGAAGTGTTGCAAGTGTTTCAGCCAAAGCAATCAGTTGTATTCAAATCAGGTGGGGTAAGAGCACAGTCACATTATAATTGTTGAGTCTTTCCGTGACGCTTTTCAGAATTTCATCCTGCTCAAGGATGCGTTTTACAATGTCTTTGTTGAAGAATGTATAATTTGCATTTAATTTAAATTTAGATGCTTACACTTCTTTTGCCTCATCTCTGAATCTGTTGTACAATTAACTCCACTGGAGTTGGTAAAAACAGTCCTCAACACAGCAAGTGAGCCTATTTGCAGTAATTTAAAGTTAGAGCTGATCGAGTGGGAGTCAATTTGCATATAAAGATTCAAAACTGGCAATGTTACTTGGAAAGTTTAGTTCAAAAATCTTGTGTTTCCTCGTTCATCAACTTTATTACATTACCTTTAACATTAATCAGCTTAACAGACATTTTTTGTGGATGGAGGATTTGTCAAAAATATATAATATATAAAATCAGCTCGCTTCTGTTCTGTCTTTGTGGCTCTCTGTTTTACGCTACTTAATATAAGTGAACTAACATTGGAAGACATAGTACATGAATCTTTTATGACCCCGAGACAGCAGATAAAGTGGAAGACAAAAGAAGCTCTGCTCACAGTGCACTCCGGACGCCGAGATCAATCAAATGTCAGTCAGACAGACTCACCTCTGCGTGGAATCTTAATCTGAGAGAGCGTGCCTTTGAGGCGAGCCTCAACTTTTAAAGAGCTGTTGTTCTATGCAAAGGGATATAAACTATATATAAACTATGACAGATGACAGTGCTGCACTGAAGATTTAACACTTATACTGCACAAAGGGTTGCTATATTGATGTACTTGTGTACTCGTATTTCTAACCTGACTCCTAAAAGTACATTTTTACAGAATGATTATCATAGCGAGTGTATGTATCTGTCTATGTCTGTTCCCCAACTCTTCCTAGACACTCAAATCTTTACAAATTATATATATATTATCCATAGTAGCTGATCTCAAAACATTACGTGTACGTTACATACTTTTTGCCAAGCACTTTTTAGTGCAGTGGCACTTTGGGGTCGCTGGAATGTGTCGCATATCTATAAATAAGTGTTAATCAAACAGTGTCTGTAATTGATCACTTGATCTTATACAATGAATCTGTAGTTTGCAAAGAGGAAGAAGAATTGCTGTCCCTGCTATCTCACTACATATATATATATTTTTTCTAATATAATGACAATTAAAGGAATAGCATGATAAATGAACTACATGTCTCTGTGGTCATACATGAGTGAAGCCAACAAAGCAGCACACGCCTGGTGAAAAATGTTCCCTGCGTGGAACGTAATGTTTATGTGGGACAAAAGTGTGAGACAGATAGTGTTTTCATTCAGATCTTCCATTAGTGCACTTACATGTTGTTGGTTACTATTTGCACACCATACTTTGTGATCTATTGCATGAGTTTTATTAAGATAGGATTTTCTCAGATTGAGTTGAGCTCTTTCTGAAAGCGATGTTTGCAAAGTTTGACTATGTTTGTGGCACTACCAAGTGAAACTCATCCAACTTGTTGTTCATGTGAACGCAGTGAACAAAAAAAATGCTGTTTATTAGCTGGCCAGCATTGGGATCAACACTAATGATGTTGAGGTCTACTGGCTGAAAATGAGGAGCACGTATAGCGTGATTCACATTTAACTTTTTGAATGTAAAACCATACAGGCACTCACAGAGCATTTCATGTAGCCCTACTTGACAACACGAATGCGCTTATGTGCCAAAAATAGCACGAGCAATCTAAGCCAACAGGCACAGTAGAAAGACTGTAGAGTTCAGACCTGCACAAAATATGCTATGAGATGTTGGATGAAAAGAGCAGGTATACACAGACAGCAGATGATTGAGGGTGTGGGTGTGACAGACATGTGACTGGACAGAACATGTGGAGGATGGATGGGGTGATAAGGGGAGGTAGGTGTGAAGAGTGGAACATAAAAAGACGCTCAGAGTAAAACTGACATGTGCTATCTCTGCAGTAAAAGATAGCCTTATTGTTTTGGACAAACTGGAAATCCAATTGTTTTGAGTTTTGTAATGCGCCCTTATGGTGGAGCCTCAGATATATCAGCTACAGCTACAGTGTAGCTGATAGCGTTGGTATCAATCCAATATCAAGTAAATACACAGTCAGTATTGCAGATACCAATACTGACACCGGTGCTTTTAACCTATAAAGGCAGCTTACACACGGGAGAGCAGTGTGCCATGATTTATGAGATGAATTGTCATCAATCTGCATAATCTCAACACTAAATCAGTCATTCTTACTCTCCTCAATAAATAGTTAAAATAACAAAACACAACTTTCAGCTTTTCATGTATTTTGAAACTGGATTTCCCCCCCCCCCCAAGACCTGGAATGTAAATGTGCTTGTCTCCAAAGCACTCTGGGTTCAACTTTGGTTGATGTGCTATAAGCTATAAATTAGGGGTGGGCAAACTCCAGGCCTCAAGGGCCGGTGTGCAGCAGGTTTTATCCAACACAGCTGATTTAAATGGCTAAATTCCTCCTCAACATGTCTTGAAGTTCTCCAGAGGCTGGGTAATGAACTCATCATTTGATTCACATCTGATTCAGGTGTGTTGACCCAGGGTGAGATGTAATACCTGCAGGACACCAGCCCTTGAGGTCTTGAGTTCCCCACCCCTGCTATAAATAAAATAGATGTGACAGTCAACACAGTTCGAATGATTCAGACATTTTTCATCGTCCATATTTGTGGTATATTTTTGCCATTTCCAAAAAATGTTATTCATTTAACACAGTCAATGCTACTGATACCATGTTTATACATATATACGGGTCGATTCATATTGGACTGATATATTGTTAAGTACAAAGCTGTATGTTCTTCACCTTCAGATGTTTTGTCGTTGCAACATTATGGTTGCTGTTCAGGCTCAGTTTCATTTTAACTCGAGCATCTGCACCCTGCCCAGACGTCCTTTTCGGCAACATTAACTGACTCCTTCAATCTTTCTTTTTTACTTGCTCTTGATAAATCTGTCTCTGTGCATCTTATAAATATAATACAGAAAAGCTTCCAGGCATATTAATTTGTAAAGCTTGCTGCAGCCAGGCCTGTATTAGACACGTCCCAGGGTGCCTTGTGTGAAAATTAGCATTTGATTATTTCCCTTTGCTCTCTTCTTCCATTAGCAACACAACTTTACTGTTCTCAAGGACTGAGAATGCAAATTAGCTGTGTAACTAACAAACTGTTATCAGTCTGAATGGTCTCTGTGGGTTTTGCCATCTTTTATGCGGCGGCGAAACCACTCTTCATTTGTGCAAATTGTATTACGTTCAGCAATTGTGGGAAATAACTGGTGGCAAAACCTCTGAAAAAGAAAATTATGTTGTCGGACTGAAGAAAGAAATGTGTTTTGAACGCCTTCATCCACAGGAAGACCTCCCCTCCACCCACTATCTCTGTCCACACAGAGCTGTCAGTCAGTTTATATCTCTTTCTTGTGCCTGAGGTTGATATCAGATACAGAGAGCAGCGCATTAAAGTGATGCCGCTACCCTCCTTTTCCAAAAGTTAAAATGAGAAACAGACTTGGAATACAAATAGCCACAGATCAAATGAATGGTAGGGATTTTGAGCTCCTTATCTCACTCAGTCAGTCATTTTGGAGCCCAGACACCAAAAGGAGAGACTATGGGCTCAGAGGTTCTCTCAGCAAGCCCTCTGGCTGCAGCGCAAACAGGGACATCTTACACACATATCGCTTTCAATTTTTCCTTCAACATTGTTATTATATTTTTGACAGTTTCTTCAAAGAAGCTATTTTTCTGCTCATGCTTTTGCTACTGATACCATATGTTTGCCATATTTCGGCCTCCCTTTGCTTTTGGGAAATCCAGAAAAAAGTTGAACCTCTGAGACTTCACTTTGTGCATCATTTGTAAGAAAGGATTTTGATTTTTAAGACAGGGCGTTAAGCCTGCTAATCCCCAATTTATGCTGCCGTTGCTCTGGAACGGTTTCTGACAGGTATTAAAAGTAGGACTGGTGTTTGAAGTTCTTTTCAGCAGCTTCAGCGAGTCCACATTTCAGTGGTGAGGTTAGTTTAGACTTTGAGTGTTTGAGCCACAAAAACACACTCAGAAATCTCCTCAGCTGCGATGTGTTTAATCAGCCTTTGAATTAAATTTTTTTTTAAAAAAACCAAAGAACAAAAAAAAGCTTTTAATTTCCATAGAATTTAGTCACAGGATGGGGCAATGGTTCTCACCAAGTGGGGTTTGATCGAGAAGGTTGCTGCTGCTTGTCAGAAATATGATTAAGCTCTGAAATAGTCTCTGCTGACTGAACGACCCTTGTTGAGTGTTCACCAAAAGCAACTCACATTTCAGCCTTGCTCCTTGGGTTCAACAGTTGAAGAAATGAAAGGAGAAAACGATCTCTTTTGAATTGCCTATATTTAATACCACATTCAAATTCTTGGGTGTGTGTGTGTGTGTGTGTGTGCGTGTTTCTCTTCTTTTCAGCAGTGAACGTGCACAATATCGCTCTGCACAGAATGAATGACTGAATATCATCTGTGCATGCTGACAAATGGGCTATAAAACTACATGTTTCCTTTACATTTCAGTCCGTTACCAGTCCCATTATTGTCTTTTTGAGTTTTGACAGTTAATAATGTCCCTTTTGATTCAAATTTGTTTTCTGATTTGAATCAATAAAGTTTATCAGAGTACTCATCACAGTACAGGGACACAAATACACAGCACAAAATCAAATAGCTTTTTTGTACGACACACTCAAATATCCTCTTTCTTCATTTATTTGGCAATATTGTCTCTCATAAAACCTCTCTGAGAGGTAATTACATTAACTATAAAAGAAGATGTAATATGAAGTTTCTATTGCCAAGTTGTTCATAATGACAATAACGCCCCCTCCCCTGCAGCTTTGTATAACGTTTTAGGAGAAACATCACAGTGATTTGTGTGTGACTGTGTGCATTTTTCCTTTGGTTTTGTAATAAAGGAATATTAGAAAACTTATAGAAAAACAACATTTTAAAAGGAATGGAAAATAATCAAACTCTGGACTTAAAATTGGTGCTCAAAGAAACACATAAATACCTCTGTGAGTATAGAATTATCTCCATCTTCCGGACTGATTTTGATGATAGTTACATTTTTGCTTCTAGCTCTGTGTTGCTGTAGTATGCCCTTTGGAGCAATAAATGCAATCAAGCTATCATATCTTAGTTTGGTGGTTTATCATTGCTATTATCATTATTATTTATCATTAGATCCCAGTTACAAGGAAAGTCTAAAGCAAGTGAAGAAAGGAAAGGAAGTCTGGACCGGCTTTCCATCTGAAGGTCAGAGTCTGGTCCTTTTTCCTAATAGGTTAATAGAAGCTGATAGAGATCGGTGTTGAAGAGACTGACCTAGCTCTAACGCCTATATCCAAATGCCAATCCCACTAAAACTCTAATGATGCAACTTACTAGCAAACCTTGAGTGCAATCAGCTGCCACACCCGCTAACAGTAGCTCTCCTCATTGATCCTTGCACTTGGAAAAATTGCTAGGTTAAACGTTAGTGACCAGCAAATAGCCCCCAAGGATGTGTTCAATTCAAGGGCTGGAACAACCCATTAAAACTATTTGAGAGATGTAACATAAAAAAAGCTTTACCTTTGTGCACAATGTTAGACGTTAAAAGCAAATGGATATTATATTTAAGCAGTTTAGCAAGGGTAAAGCAACTAGCTCGAACAAATAATAGGAATCATGACATGTGACATTCACTCAGAGAAAACCTATCATTTCCTTTCCTTGTAGCTAAATACAACCGTGCTATTTTATCTTGGTTTAACGGTCTATCTTTGCTAACATTCTCCAAGTAGCACTAAAACGATCATATAGCTAAAACTATATAATAGTCAATAGAATTTTTATTAGATTAGATTAGATACATTTTTTAAGTAATGGCAGTCCTAGATAAAAAATTTAAAAGAAGGAAAAAAAATATGTTGGTGTTGCCATGTATAATTTGGTCCATTTGTTTTTGGACAATGGTAGCTTTGCCTTTACACACCACCACAGTGGAATTTAAATCAAGCGGTCAATATGTGATTGAAGTGCAGATTTTCAGCTTTGATTAAAGGGATTCAACAAAAATGTTGTATCATCTGTTTAGCAGTTACAGCCATTTTTCAACATGGTCCAAAGTTTTCAGAGGATCAAAATAAAACGAGCAACCTAAAATAATTTCAAATATCATTGTTTATAATAATGTGATGAATACTATGATGACCCTACCCACTCAGCCTTCTCTGTTCTGCCTCTTTCTGGTCTTGTGTTGAAGGCAGCAGGTTGTGAAAGGCAGATACTGAGTGACGGCACATCTGTTGGCACTTGGCTAATGGTTTAAAACGGCTTGACGCTAATGTTTTCACTTCTTTCCAGCAGGCAGGAGAACAGCTGGTTTGGGTTTGGCTTTGGATTAACTTCACTTTTCTTTTAGAGACCTTTGCAACATACGTGAATTCACACTCTTCACGTGACTGATCTGGCCACTACATTTTTATTTCTTTTAATTTACATTTTTATTCCTCTAAGACAAATTTATATGTGTGATCTCCCTCCCTTTGTCTGACCTTTGGGCTGGTTTGTGACAATATGCTTTGCAGTCAATGACTGCCTGATGTCTAGAACCAGACACCACCAAATGCTGTCTTTCCTCTTTTGAGATGCTCTGCTAGGATTTTACCTTAGACACCTTTATTTGTGCGTCCCTCCAGTTTTGTCTTCAGTTACTGAAACGCATGCTCTGCTGGGTTGAGATCAGATGACTGACTTGGCCATTGAAGAATTTCCCATTTCTTTGCCCAGAGAAACTGCTGGGTTGATTTTGCATCATTATCCATTTGCACTGTGAAGCAGTATTTATCTGAATCTCAGCAGAAAGTATAGCCCTGTAAACTTCAGAATACATTCTGCTGTTCCTCTCTGTACACTCTGCAGTCACATCATCAGTGCTAGTGATCTAGTTAAATGCCTATGCCATAACACTGCCTGCACCCTGTTTGACAGATGATGTGGTATGGATTTGATCACGAGAGGTTCTCTTCCTTTCTCTTCCCATCATTATGGTATAGATTAATCTCAACTATTCGATTTTTTCAGAATTGTGGAAAAACAACCGGGCCTTCTTGATCCTCAGTGTAGTCAGTGGTTTGCATGTTGGTGTAAACACTTAATCTTTTCCATTCTTGAATATCTCCTTGAGAGTGTTCTTGACTACACTTGACTTCTTGACTAGAAAGTATGAACACTTTTTAAACCAGTGAAATAACTCTGCAGTCATCCACTGCAGTTGTCTTCTGTGGGCTCCCAGGAATTTTGCTGTTTGTGAGCTAACTGGTGGATTGCTTCTTTTTTATGAATGAACCATAATGAAAGAAAAACATACAGGATCTTTCTACATGTTAAAAAAAACGGAGCTGACTGAATTTTAAACATATTTTTAGATGAAAGAAGGGCTGAAGATGCTGGCTTGCTAATCTTAAAAGTAAATTTAAAAAAATAGGAAGAATTCAAAATAAAAGAAATCTGGATTCCTTTGAGTCCACTAAACTATTAAGCACCAGTGGACTGGAGAATCTATACCTGATTTTAATGAGCATCCACAACTAGGACAGCTAAAGCTACTGAGACTACATTAGTGCCCGTTAAGTTAACTGCGAGGATATGCGACACTCACAGAGAAAATGTGAGAATGCTCAGATGTTGTTTCCCCCCCCCCCCATCAGAGAGTGGTGCAGTCTTGCATCATGCATGTGCTGCGCTCTGGGTTCCTTTTGCCTATGATGATATCATCTTCTTTTATTCTTTCTCACGTTGTACTTCATAAGACATGGGATATAGTGAAGATGACTGGATTTCTCATTTATTTAATGATTTACTGAAATACCCTCATGCAGTCTCTTGTAAAAGATATTAGAGGTCTAAGAAAACTTAAATAATCTCATCTAATGTAACACATCTGAGAATTTCATCAGTGTTTCCTCATTCTAGTCAAAAATACTGCAGTGCATTCTGCCTCCGTCATTTACATTATGTAGAACAGTTGCTTTATAATTCTGTGTCCTTTCTCTGCATTGCACACACCTTATAGGCAACCTGAGGCTGTTTTAGCTATCAATTGATGCAGTTCTCCACATTTTTCTTGAGGCAGAGGTATGTGCAGATTGTAGCAGTTAGGCTTTTGATTAATGCAGTGTTGCCTTAATAATAATAATCACTTGGTCACTTATGTTCATGTTTTAGTATTTTATTTCAGGTAGTTTTTAAAAAATGATTTGCCTAATGTTAGTTGCATTAATAATAATAATAATAATAATAATAATAATAATAATAATAATAATAATAATAATAATAATAATAATATGTAAAATGGGTTTCAAGTTAGTTAAAAGGTATATTAACTTTAGAAAAATAAAAATGCTTATTTTATTTTATTTTATTTTATTTTATTTTATTTTATTTTATTTTATTTTATTTTATTTTATTTTATTTTATTTTATAGAGAAGCAGACTGTCTCTCAGACTTTCACACAAACCCTAACAAAAACAAACGCTTCGCTCCAGCCGGCTACTGTGATTGGTCCGTACACACCCCCGAGTTCTCGCCCTATCTCGCGATGCCAATAATTCTTCCCAGTGAGAAGCAGACGCTGAACTGTATTCAGTCGCTGTTGTGGCTGGGAGGCAGCAGAGTCAGGCAGTATCTTTGGGTGACCGTGATCCAGCCAAAGGTAAAGCAGGAGTCTTTTAAACTGACCGACAAAGAGAAAAAGAAGCTACTGACGTGTCTGGCCAAACTCCGACTTTGCACAACACCTTTCCTCCTCCAGGTAAGGTTGCTACCTTTATCGTCCTGTTGGCTCCCGCTGTCCAGACACTCATATGCAGGGCTAGCTGATATTTTCACAGTTGAGTATTACACCAGCAAAGCAACATTTAACCCCCCCACTAATCTTCGCGTCCTTTTCTGTCACATTTTAAGTTATCCTCGTAAAGCACTTTGTCGATAAGTCATGAAGAAAGCCTCCAGCTGGTCGGCGTGTGTTAACGGAACCAGAGTAGGGGGGGGCAAGCAGCAACTTCAAAGCTCACTGTCGACTCTGTCTCTGGAATGGATATCCCTGTTAGCTTGTATGCTAACGATACATCTGCTTAGTATAAAGTGGCTTGGCTTGCTCACTAGCTAGCTGGCTAATTCGCTTGCCAACTCGACAGAGTGATAATAGTTCTGGGTTACTGTCCTGTCGATGAGGCGGTGGTGAGGTGGCGAGGTGAGGGAGCCATGGCAAGCTTTTTGTGAATGAAACTGACAAACTTAACTTGTTCACCGGTTAGCTAACCTGCATGCATTGATACTTAAAGCGACAGTTCTGCTCTTGGTTTATAGTACCTTGAATAATTTTAAACCCAAAAGTCTTTGCAACAGAATAGCGACTTTTAATGCTAGTACCTCTTAAGGTTCAATGGAAGGCATCTTTTTGTGCACAAACTTATCTACAGAGATGATTTTACTCCACACATACCTCTAGCTGTGAGTTTGTTGTACAATAAAGATAAAAAACCAGCTATGTGTAAAAAGCCTTTTGAGGAGTAGAGAATAATCAGAGATTGGATTTAAACAGCCTGAGCTCTCTGCTGTGGTAACTACACAGCTGTTAACTGTGTGCCTTTGTTATGGATCTTCTTTAAATGGCATGGGGTGTTTTTAGGGAACTGATATGTTCATGTTGTTGGTTTTTCTAGATACTCTTACAAATGTGTTTATTCCAGGCAAGAAAAATTACGAGCCAGACAAAGCTGTCGGAGGAAAGGAAAAAGGTCTGCAGATTATTTGGCCATAGTTTTAAAATTGAACTCTTAAAACATTTCTATATGGGCATTATTTTCATCTGTGCTGATTTTGAGATCATTGTCACCAAATTTATAGGTTTGGCCAGGCTCTACAAAGTACACATTCATTGTAAAACCAAACACACTAACATAAAATAAGCTATAATATAGCAGTGACCGTGTTATATGTAAGACCCTGGGTGTGCCTGTTTTTCTCTTTGACGTGCTAGTCATGTATCCCGGAATGATGAAGAAGATGGAAGGAGAATCTCTTATATTTTGTTTTTGTATTTTAATGTTTTTTGTGATTGCCCAGAGGAACAGTTATTCCTGTAATAAATGTCTGGTTGTTCAGGAAAATTTTTAAATAAGTAAATTTTAAGATGCATTTATTTGTTAAATGGTGGTTGCATTGTTGCTTAGCATTAAGACTTAGTCTGTTGTGTTTGCATGATATGGTCAAGAAAGGCACATATGCCTGTTGAACTGAGCATGGAATCTGGCATATGCACCAGCTGCCTCTTTAAATGGTGTGCAGACTCTGCCTACATGGTGTACTGCATGTGTTTATGCAAGTGCATGCCAGTATTCAGGATCTCCTACTACAAATCTCTGCCCACTTTGGGTGTGTCTCTTCCTTTCTGTTTGATATGATGCCGAGAAAGAGCCAGCCAATACCAGTCTACTCCACTTTTGAACAGTTTTCTGCACTGTAAGTGTTAGAATAGGGACTGATGTTTAGTAGACTTATATAATATGTAAGTTCAAAAAAGGATGTTTCTGAGAAAATCGTAAGTGAAACAGCAGTTGTCATGTGTGTTTTGCTCATGCCGTACTGCTCTCTGCTCCCGGGTCACTGTGTAGAATTATGAACCAACACTCCAAATATGATCATGGTCAGTCCGGTGTTGCCAAAGCAGTTTGAGCTACCTAGGCGTAGACTAAGTGTAAGATCTTTGAAATCATCATTTGGCATTTGGCGATGAGACAGCAGGACATTGTTTTTAAGTATTACAGAGAGAGCTGCAGCGGTTCAGACTGTGTATGTTATTTATCCCTCCTTGAACTACTGCCGGGAGGTTCTTCTCAGTTGTCACTGGTTGTACCCCTCAAGGCTTACTGGATTAATTGATCACTTAATGCCTAGCATGTCACAGACCTTGACATGCGCTATTGTGTTGAAATAATCAGAATTATTCTCTTCACCTGTGAGATGTCATAATGTTTTAGCTCATGTGTGTTTGACACTGAATTCGTACTACCAGTTGTCACTTGTTAGCAGGGAGTACGACTTTGCAAGCAGTTTAAAGTGAATCCTGGCACAAATAATAGGAGCTGATGGCACATCCATTAAGAATGAATATTAAGGGAAGTGAGACCTACTGTCTTCAGAAATTAATAAAAATGCATATTGATTTGTACATTTTTTTTGTAATTGTTGGAGGAGGAGTAGATAGCTATTTAAAACTCTGTTATTACTGGTCACTTGTGGTTATTCCTCTGAAAGTGAAGGTAACTCTCTTGTATACTTTGCACCCTGTTGTATGTTCTCCGTTGTACACAGCAATACTATCATTCCTAAACTAAATCCTGCCAGTATATCTTCCTAGCTGATTTATGGCTCTAGCTTTAGTCTTATTGATCTAGCATGCAGTCATACTGAATATCGATTCATTTGTGTGAAAATGAGGATTTTTCTCTAAAGGAAATTAAAATCCACTTATCTAAATGTAAACCAGACTTATGGCATACAACCTGATTTACATTTAGATCGATGGCCCCTATACTATGTTTATTCCCATGAGTGTTGTTTGTTTGTTTGAGGTTGTGAACACATCAGAGGACATTTGTGTGGCACAATTTTTTTTTTTTTACACGATAGATTTGCAACTAGGGCTGCTCGATATGACCATAATCTCTTATCCCGATATAAGACGTTTCTCATCCCAATAACGAGATATATCACAATCCCGGGCAACTAGACTTGTGTGAAGTGTTTTCAGCTGGGTGTTGTGTACCTGGAGTTGATTTTTTTCTTATATTTTAGATATAAGTTGTAATGGCCGCCATTTTCTTTGAGAGTGCTTATTACACGGCGTGCTGGAGGGAAAAGCTTGTTCTAATGTTTGAGTGTAAGGTTTATTTTGAGCACCTGATGGCTCTTTTTTGCTTCTCATCCATAAACTCTCTTTCCCGTGATTGTTGTGTATGTGGTAGAACAGGTTTGTCGTGTTTGCGTCTGAGGTGGGGACCGGTTTGCGGCATAGTTTGCATAGCACAGTTTTCTGGTCCGTGTCAGAGTTTTCATAACCAAACCTTGGTTCCACGTGGTGACCATCCAAATGATGAAAAAATATTGCAGTAAACGATGTATTTTGCGACACTACGAAACAAACGATAGATGTTAATAATTTTATTAACATAATAATGTTAATAATAATTTTGTCATCCGATATATTTTGTCATATCGCACAGCAGTATTTGCAGCTCATGTTCAGTGATGAATGTCCTTACCCATTTTATATGGGTTAAAACTCTTTGAATTTCATACTTTGTTGAAATGTCTACATAGAGGACTTATCTTCTTTTTTTTCAGTCAGTAAATGTAAAGTGTGGACGCCACATAAAAATGAGATTCTGGAAATCCATTTAAAAGCATTTGCAGAAGCAGGAAATTCATCATAGTAAAAATTTACTCTTTATGTTGTTGTTGATTTGAGTGCACTTTCAGTTCTGGCACTGAAAATGTTGACATGACACAGATGCAGTGGAAGCCCCTGAAAATGCAAAGTTATAGTTCAAACCTAAACTGAAGAAACTTTATCACCTCATTGTGGCAGCTATTCTGTCAACTTTGCCAATTGACATTCATCCCCTTCTAAAGCTTGGGGGCTACGTGGTTCCACTTGGTGCTCTGATTTTACATACAGTAAAGCAGTATTAGTGTTGGTACATTTTCAACAGAAATTAAAGCTTGCTTATTCCGAATTATAGATGTTTTCTACAAAGGCAGTTTTTCCACATGAATTCCGGATGGTGTCAAGAGATTATTCTCAGACACAATCTCACGAATGGAAATTGAGCATTTGGATTACAGTGGTTCTTCGGTAGGGCATCGAGGATGTACAACACATGAATCTCACTGATTCACTGTGAAGTTTTTGGATAGTTGCCTGCACTATTAGGCTCCGTTACACACACTCTGCAATCAGAAGCTGGCAGGGTTAAAAGTGTGTTTAGTGTCCAGTCTGACTGATTCAGACATTTGCGTTCTTACTGTATGTACATCTCTGGGTGATATCTGGAAAACTTCAGGGCTGCTGCATATGCGTGAAAACTCATTTAGTGACTAAAGCTGCTTAAACGTTAACGGTGCCTCAGTCTGTGCCAGCCAGCTGGTGGGAGTAAGCAAACAAATGTGAAATGGTGCCAATTAATAGAAAAGAAGTAGTTTGTATATTGTTGTTTAAAAGCCAGCGAGGGTGTATAGAAATGTGCCTACATGGTTAAAGAAATAAAACCATATTCCGTGGAGCGTGAATTCATACTATTTTTGAGCTGTGGCAGATTGCAGTAACGCTGGCAGAAACTGCCAATGTGCTGGTTACAGTCAGTCAATCAGAACAGAGAGCTGATTTAAAAAAAAAAAAATCCTATAGAAGACAGAAGATGGTGTATATACTAATATTTGTACAAATATGTGATCACTGTGAATGAAATTTACAATGTAATTATTTAACCCTTTAAGACCTACCATAGGACCAAGTCCGCCAGAGCTTACTTTATATTTTTACATGCTGTGGAGCCATTTTTGGGAGCATTTCAAGTTGCTATACATCAATACAACCATTATAGCCCAAATTTTAATAATATGTATGCATTCAGTCCATAGTAACTACATAAATTGCAAAAAAGTGCAATAAACTGCAAAAAATTTGAAAATCGTTTTTGTTTTTTTTTTACATATATTTCTACTTAGAGAAATTTAAGAGGTTTATCCCTCAAAACTTTAAATACAAAAAAGTTGCAAAAAATAGTTCACAACAGGAATTTTATTTTGAGTGTCTTCATGGTTTTATTTTTGAGACACACCAATTTTTATATACTGCAGAAAAATCGAAAAACAATCCTATAATGCAAATTTGCAGAGAAAACAGCATGTGCATAAAAATAAATTATTTAAAGCAGTGCAATTTGAGTTCTAAGCATCCTAGAAACTATTCAGAAAAGTATAGAGTCAAACATGACTTTTAAAAACACCAGTAAAGGCTTATAAGGCCTACAAGTAAAAAATTATATTTTCCGCGAAAATGACGTCACTTCCGGTTTCGTGGAGGTAATGGCGGACATGCGATAGTTCGCACTGACGTCTATTTCAATGTAGGAAGTGTTCCGAACAGCTGATCGGATCGGCAAAGCCCGTTTCTGGAATATGTTTTTGTTCCTGCAAGCGCTTTTTATGCAATTTTTGCAAAGCTTTATGTGGAAGGAAACCGTGACCTAGGACAAGCTGATGGCATAAGATGTAAGTACAACTCATCTGGTTTCATATGCAAAAAAAATTTATTGCGCTAGCTTATGTGGTTAAAAATAGTTACGCAAAATGGAGCGTGCCCGCTCCGACCGGCTTTAAAGGGTTAAAATCCATGAAGCACTTTCAAAATAATCCTTTAGTCTCTTACCTGTAATTATTTTTATTTAATTTAATAACTGTACAGTACTCTCTGTTTATAGTAACCATTGTCCTTAATGTAAATATGTAAGAAAAATTGTGTATGTTTCCGTTCCGTGTCCTGTGTACTGTTTGTAGTATATTTGTCTTTTTGGCTGCTGTTACAACCAAATTTCCCCTTGTGGGACAATTAAAGAATTATTCTATTCTATTCTATTCTATTCTATTGTGTTGATCAGACAGCGTTACCCGGCTGTCTTAGATGCATTATTGCTTTTTCTTGATGTGACGCAAAATGCACCTTCTCATAAGTCGCTCCTTCAGCATGATTGTGTTTTATCCACTTTTCCACTAAAATATTCAGATATGCATGCACCCTCTGATCTCTTAGCATGTTCGCGTTTTCTCCAGTTTCTGGTGTCCTCTGACAGAGCCTACTCACCGAGCCCACAGAACACCAGAGCTGTTGTTCATATGCTAATCTATTGCACTTGCAACAAATTCTTTCTGAACTCTTTGTTGAACCCACATTCCACCATTTAGTCCCTTGTCTCCAGTAAATATTAAACGCAGTGTCCCGTCTAGGGCTATCTGCTGAATTCGGTACCCTGCAATTTTATGTCATTGTGCTTTGATTTATTGTTGACGTCTGTCCTTCCACAGCCATTTCGGTCTCTTCTCTGATGAGTGCCCTTAATCAGCACATTTTACCACACTGCCTGGAACTGTCAAGTGTCCTTGTGGCTGAAGTAGAAAAGTGCAGAAGGCTGTTGAATGATAACAATGTTTTATACTGAACTCTACTCATTTGTCATTCTTTTTTTGTGGTAAGGGTTTCACAGAGAGGGAGTAAAGTGGAAACCAGATATCTATGATACAGTCATCATTATGCTTAAAATTGAGACCAATCTGAGACTACTTGTGTTCGATCTATCTGCTGTTTGTATTTTGCTGTTGCATGTAAATAATTAAAATTCTACATTATTTTACTAGTTCAAGTCCAAGCATGTCTATCTCTACGAAAGACGGCAGCAGCTAAGATCTAAAGGCTGGGTAGTATCTCCCAGAACCTCTTATTAGGACATGTGGTCCAGCCTCATTGAAAATCAAGTGTTTATAGTTGTGAGTCATACAGAAGGGGGAGGGTTGTGGAGATTAGATATTGTTCAAAAACAGCCGTGATGGTGGGCATTTCCAGGCAGTTGCTCTAGAGAAACATGCGTGTGATATGTGCCGGTGTGGTGAGTGAGGAAAGAGGGCTGGATTCAAAGGTCCAAGCAGCTTTTTCTTCATCTCCACTCCAAAATTTCTAGTTTCTGTCAAATTTCTTTCTTTCTTTATTTTAACAGAGCACAGAATTATTATTTTTTTTAACACAAAGCATAATTTATTAGTCTTTGCACACAATATCAAGTTAAAACTAAAACTGGGGGTTATCTTTCAATTTACACACAGTAAAAAACTTGAGCTGTCACTTGAGAAGGCATCATGGCGGAAACAAATCAGTTTAGACTTGAGAAAAAACAATTGTTGATGCTCACGAAGCAGGAGATAGATATGCAAAGTTATCACATCATTTCAAAATGTCAAGAACTGGAGAGATAGAAGTATCATCAAGAAATTCAAATTAAGCCACACAGTACAGAACAAGCCTGGCTGAGGTATGAAAGGAATGATTTCAAATACTCTGGAGAGAAAACTAATTAGAGATGTGTCTAAAGAGACCAGAACAACTGCCAAGACTTGAGTGAAAGACTTTGACAAACAGGAGTTGTAGTCTCAAAGAAGGCGGTTACTAAAAATCCTACAAAGGAATGTACTGTGAGGTTGCATACCAAGAAAAACTCTACTTCTGCAAGAAGAGACACCTTCAACCCTGAATGAAGTATACTGAGGGCAACCTGGAGAAAGATTATGCATACTGGAAGCTCATCCTTTGGTCAGATGAGATGCCACTAGAGCTGTTTTCCCAAAGAAAGGCTGCTTATGTTTGAAGGGGAAAAAAGGGAGCGGTGCACTATCCAAAGAACATCGACCCCAAAGTGAAACATGGTGGAGGGAGTATTATGATATGGAGGTGCTTCAGTGCATCTGGAACTGGGAATCTCGTCAATGTGAAAGGAATAAATCAATAAAGAAGGATATGTAAGATTTTGAAAGAGAACCACAAATAGTAACAAAATTGGGTCTGTGTTGTTACTTTGTCTTCCAACACGACATAAACCCCAAACATGTGTCAGCCCTGGTCAAGGACTATGTCAAGAAGACCAAAGGAAATGTTATTGACTAGACTGTCAAAACCCTTATTTGAATCCCATTAAAAATCTTTGAGGTGAACTATAGACTAAGGTCCATGCCAGACCATCGAATCCAGAGGAGCTAGAGATTTGAATGGGCAGCAAATGCTCAGGAGACGTGTGTAGGACTTGTTGAAAACTACAATAGATGACTGCAGGCTGTTACCCAGCAACAAGGATACGCGAATGACTGTTAGCATCAGCTTATGAGTTTGACTCTGGTTTTTGGTTTTTGTGAAATTTTGTTTCTCTGCGCAAAATAGTGTAAGCGAAATAAAACTTAAGATGTTAGGAAAACTCTGTTAAAATTCCTTGCTCTGCTTAACAGCAATAATTCAGTTCTCTGTAGCATGTGTGGTGTTAAGGTGATATTTTTCCATCAAATATCCAGCTCACTCAGACCACACATCCATGGAATATTTAGGTGTTTAACTGTATATCAGTCATCAACCTGACTATTTAGAGCTGGTTGTGTGGCATTTCTTCAAAAATCTCTGCTGTCTGAGCAACATTTGATTTCAGACTTCCACACAAGTCCTCCCTACAGCATGGCAAGTCATTGTAATTTTTTTTTCTTTTGGCTTGATTATAGCAACAGTCAGTGTGATGAGTCATTCTTACACGTTTCTCATGGTTTCTGTCAGAAACACAAGTGATGGGGAAAGCCAGCGCAGATGGGGAAATATTTGCCACATGTATAAAAGACTTCTTATGCTTATGGCAACTATCATTGTCAGCATAGCCTCTAGTGAAGTGCAGCCACACTTTGAACATTTAATTCTCTATAATTGCCAGTAAAATCAGTGTTTGTGCAGTGCTTTTTTTTTTCCTCTTTTGCAAATTAAAAACTGAGTTGGTGAGACAACTTGTCTCCAGAACAGTCCTGTCTTTTAAGCTTAGCAATTTAAAATTTTTTAAGTATTTATAGCATGCTTCTGTGGTGTTTATTGACCATTCAAAGCACTTCACATCTCAAGCCACATTCACCCATTCACATAGCAATTTATTCTGTGCATACAGGTTCTACCCACACATCACTGGATATATCTGCAGCAGTTGCTGGGGCTAGAACCGCTGACCTTCCTGATTAGTGTATGACCCCCTTTAAATACTTAGCCACAGCCACCCACTAACATATGAGCCTTGTGTAGTTGTGATCTACATGTCTATCTGTTAAGGTAACTGCATGGAGTTTTGACTCAGACTATATTTGTTTCAAAAAACATGAATTGCTGAAAAAGTCATGGAAATTTGCATTTAAGTAGTATAAGTGATTATATTTTTATATATTTTTATACTAGTCAACTTTTTGTGGAGATTAATTGTGTGTCTTGACGTTAAGTAGTCTTGTGTGTCAGACTTCAATGTGAGTTGTAGCCTGCACTTTTAAGGAGATGTGGACCATGCAAATGCAGATTTAAAAATGTCTGGCTTCATGGGTATGGATTTAATTCCAGGATAGACAATTGGTAAATTGTGGAAGTAAAAAGGTTTGACATTTCAAATATGGCCAGCTAGCCATGATCAAGAAGCCTTTCCCATATTGCAGCTCTGCACAGACAGACTCTCGTCTTCATCACTAGCCGTGTTTTCTTGCCATCTGCCATCATGTCCAGAAACAGAAATAAATAGCTACCTTTAGTGACTTTGGTCACTAAAGGTAGCTAATTACCGGTAGTATAGTTTAGGTTATGCCTGCACAGTTAATCACATTTTAATCTTGGTCATGGTTTTGGTTTCCCAGTTAAATGAACATGATCATGTGATACTAAAAATGCGGGCTTCACCAGTCGAACACAAGGCAAAAGGAAATCAAGTGGTCCGCACCTGACAGCGTGTCTGCATATCCATACCTAGCTGTTACTTGCATCATGCATCTTTAAGTTCCACAGACTTCTCTGGAAGAGTAACACTACAATAAAAGACACATTTCTGGAACAAAATTCATGTTTGGCACAACACAAGGTGAACAGATTGTCCCTTGACGTTGGATCTGTTGTTTGGAAATGCATAAGACTTAGCACAAGGTATGTTAACTAGGAGTAAATCATATGCAAAGAGTGCTGTGTCCTCGCTGCAAAGAAGCACAAATAACTTATTCATCCACAAAAAAAAACCACACTTCAAACTGTAATATAATTAATTCATGAAGTCCAAGAAAAACAATGGAATGATCGCTAACATGAATTGTCCCAACATTTCATATCCACATTGAGCTCACGCAAAGATGCACTGAAATCTGGCTGAGGTATCACCAAAACGGACACATTTCATTTGGCCAAAGATGTGTTTTCACTAAACTTAAAGAGCTTCAGGAAGACTGTCAGCGTACTGGACAAAAGGGGGTTGTCACCTTGTACTGTTTCTGTTCCAGAGTGGAAAAACCTGTGCCGTATGTAAAACAATGCAGAGGAAACGGAGAGGGGTGTCATGGCTGTCGAGTACTTTGCTGCCAGTGTCATTCAGATCTTCATTCATGCACAATAAATGGAGGAAATGAAGAATTTGCATTTTGCTTTTAGGAGATGCCGTTGGGTCAAGGTCAAGATTATTTTATAAAGATGAAATTACAGGAATGTAACATAGTGTAAAGGTGAAAGTGGCACCCTGTTGATTTAAATTTGTTTTTCTTTTTAATTATATTTTATTTTGATGCAGAGATTTGTACAAATGTGAAAGCAGAGTTCTGTGTGAGTGCAATAAAAATATATTTTATTTAAAATCAGTTAATCACAATTGTGACAGATTATCATGATCTCAGTATTGATCCAAATTATGATAATAATTTTAGCCATAATCAGTTTAATCGGCTTACTATGATGACTGTGATCTAAACTTGTATGACGTTAATGGAGGAAAAAAGTCATGCTCAGTGGAGCTGCAATACCAGGATTCACCAAGATAGCAGGATTAAATAAAGAGCTTGATTTTAATCTGAAGAGCTAGAAAAATAAATGTGTATCATGAATGTGGACCATGATTTCTACCCTGAAAAGGGAGAAGAGAGTCGTTTTATTTGCTGACATTTACAGATACTTCAGAATGTGTTGTCTGGAAATCTTGCATGCTATGACAAAGTTAAAGAATAGTCATGAAACTGTGCTGTTAAAGTGTGTAAGAACTGTGTAGTAAGCTCACCATCATTACCTTCATAGAAAAGGCTTTAAAGCTGAGGTTTATATGCAGTCAAAATAAGGGCAAGGAGCACATGTCTAAAAGGGTCTTTCCCGCTGCTCTAGCTACTATCTCCTGCTGGGATTTTTGTCTCCAATGCAGGCAAAGCTGGGTTTTCCCACAGTGTTTAATAATGGGCTAACACACAAAGGTCTTCTCTGTGCTGGATGCATGGTTGATGCTTCCGAAAACTCTAATCCCTAACGTGTAAAATCTACCCTCGTCACTGGGATCCAATCCTCAGATAAGTGGCTGACTGATGATTGCACGCTGGAAGGTGGAGGATCATTTGTCTCTTTTGTGCAGTTCATGTTTGGGTATTCAGCACAATAAAGTTGAAAGAAAGCCCCCCTGATTATATGATTGTATGTAATAATCTCCAATTTTCAGATCAGCACAGTCAGATTAAGCAATCAGTCACAAATTCTTGCAGTGATCAGGCCAAGAGACTCGGCAGACTCCACAGTGCACCCCTGCCTGTCATAGTTTACTGTTGCGGAAGTGCCAGGGACTGATCTCAGCGTTCCACCTGACAGCACTGAGATTCATCCTTTTACTGCTTTGCCATAGTTACACTTCAGCAGTGAAGCCACTTGGTGCTCTCTGTCCCTCCGGATCAGTGCTCTGAGATGAGTTTGTTGAACCTTGTTAGAAAAGGCAAGCCATTTGGGCGTGCAAGTTTTTTGGTGTAACTCCTTGTTGCAAATTATGTTAAACTGTTTTGTTTTAATTGCAATTTACAATGACAGTTTCTGTGAGTATTCAGCATTCATGTTTATGTTTTTGTAGCCTTTGCTCTTTGTTCGTTTTAACAGTGGGTTGAGGGGGTTGGGTTGGCCCAGTCTCTCTGTGGGACACCGCTGTTGCTTTGCCCTGTGACCTCCACAGTACACCCAACCATAGCCTGCTTCAAAGGCAACACGCAGACAGCTTATATTTGCATTCTTTGGAGCCGTAACCCTCCCTTGGGCACTTTCTGCTATATCCCTCCGTCCCACCAAGTACCACCCTGCAGAGCTAAAGAAAGTGGGCCTGAAAAAGGGACACAGTCCGGTCATCTTCTGCACTTTACTTTTGAACTGTCTAACATTAATTTAGCATTATAGATGCTGATCGGATTAAAAGCTGGTGGGTTCAACCAGGCTTTCCAAGGAATTGTAACACTCTACAGGGAGCGAGTTGCTCTGGTTGGCTGGCTCATGATTCTGTGTGGTGTGCTTGTGTCTTCGCCTTCTGTCCCATCTTTTATCAATACTCAAACCAAACAACCCACTGCCCACCACTTTTTTTTATAGTCATGAGTTAATCACACATTTAAACTAGCAATGTAGCATTGTTCTTGTCTCTTGCCTTACTCCAAGTGCCTTTCCAGTGGCACTGCATAGCAATGCCATTGTGTTGTCTCTCAGCTTGTGTTTTGTGCAGTAAATGTTAACAATGCCTTTTGCGTTATGCTAACAGTCCAAATGCTTCTCACTTCACTTTTACTCACTACAGCCATTCACTTGTTCAAATAATTGTAATGAAACCGAGGTTAAAAAAAACCAAACAGAGCAAAAATAACTTGGCACGAGCTGCACAAACAGCATGTTTGTCGAGGCTGCCCTGGGCTGGTGGTATTTGTGCCAGGGCAGTGTGTGTGTGTGCTTTTCAGAATCCCCTTTCTTTATAACTTGGTTGTGTTAATTGTGCACTCAGTCATACAGAGTTTGAACGGCCCATTCTTTTACCTTATTTTGTTATAAAAGAAATGCACAAGCTTGAGGAAAATGGCTTGAATAATAATTGGCAACACATAAAGCAGTGATTCACTTGGCTCTTGCTCAAGAAGCATCTGCAGGAAGTGTTGTTTGTGTTAGTATTTGATTGATATTGAGAGTTGAACATACTTGACTTGTTTAAGGTCTGCTATTTATGCGCAGAAAACTGATAAACTGCAACAAGTTTGAGACATTTTTCAAGCAAAAATGCCAAATGTTTCCTGCCTGACTTGTATCATAGTAAACTAAATATATTAGCATTTTATTTTTTAATAATGAAAGTGGTTAAGTAGTTTAATATTCTCGAGTAATTTATTCTTCTTGTTTAAAGGATTTTTATGGACAGAGTGAATGACCTCACAGTCAAGTTCTTGCGCTGTCTCTTGTAGTAGCAAGCAAAAGTCTGTGTAGCGTTACACTGGCTCTTATCAAAGCAGGTGCAAGAATAATTTAAGGCTACAATTGTTTTTGTGAGAAATTCTTTTCCATCCAGCTCGATAATTGAAGGGCTCAGCGCATGAAGCTTGAGTATCGAAATTTCCCTGGGCTACCATTTTGCATTCACTCTCATAAGAGCTATCCACTCTAACTACCCAATGTGGATAAAGAATGTCTTAGTTAATTGTTTTAATAGCCATCTTTACAACTTGACACTCTCCAATATTGCAAAACTGGGGGACTCAAAAGCTGTCTCATCTTCCCCGAGCAAAATTAGCCTTCCGTGACCTTCCTTCGCTATGCCCCTGTGACGTTCACGCTTGATTAGGCCTGCAAATGAAGTTTTCCTTCTTTTAGGGTAGGAAGCGCGACCTTGGGCCGAGAGACCTGTTAAGTCTTTATTGGATTGGCTGGACATACTAAGCTCAGAAGACGTCTCAGAAGAATTTAGTTGGACCTGCTTCATCAGCGCTTGTTTCATATTTTCATGGCTCTTTTGGAGCCTCATGTCTGAACACATGGTAGCAGGTAGCAGCCAAATACTTCAGATCAAGACTCAGTACTTAAGATCATAAGACCCCCAATTAGTCAAATTACAAAGTACTGATCCACCAATTTTGCTTTTAAATGTGAGCAGTCACTGAAGATATTTTTGATATGAGAACTAAAGTAGTTAAATGAAATGCCATTAATGTTTTTTATTTGAAATGGCAGTCACAAATTCTTCACTTAAAAAAACGAAACATGTATTCCAGCTTTCTGCAATTATATGCATGTATGTACTAGAGATGGACCTATCCGATATTACGTATCGGTATCGGTCCGATACTGACGTAAATTACTGGATCGGATATCGGAGAGAAATAAAAAATGTAATCCGATCCATTAAATATCAAAAAACCACCTCACAAAACTTGCAACATGGCGTAACTCGGCTCATAACCGTAGCACGTCGGAGCAGTGTGTGACCAAACCAGCATTTCATCTCCGAGGAAGTGATCCCAGAGAGAAGTAAAGCAAGTGTGTAAGTTAATCTCTGAATGTTTGTAAAGCATTCCCACGTTAAGCTTAACCGATATATGGAGCGACTGCCTCTCTCTCTCTCCCTCTCCTGCTGCTACTTCAATCATGAAACTGATTAATGATCAGCTGATCGTCTTTTCTGTCGCGAGTCCGTCTCTCTTGTTTGTTTTTGGCCCACTTCGCGCCAGAAAGAGGAAACCAGCGGCTGAACAACAGCAGCACGTCTAACCTTGATAAGCTGGTGTTAGAATTTATTTAATATTACTTTCTACACCAGGATCTTTTTCTACGCAGCTAACGGCTGGTAACTGTGCAGGGGCGGATCTAGCAACGTTTAGCCAGGGGGGCCGATAGGGCATGAACAGGGAAAAGGGGGGCACAAAGACATACTTTTCTTTCTTATTCTCATTTAAAATGTCTAGTTTTTAACAGGCTTTTCCCCACAGCACGCTGTGTAATAAATACTCACAAAGAAAACGGCAGCCGTTACAACTTATGTCTAAAAATTTATAGTTTCATGCATCGGCTCCAGTTACACGACGCGCAGCTGGAAACACTTGCCGCAAGTCGAGCTGCCCGAGATTCACATAATTTACAGAAAATGTTACATTTTTGTGATTTATATCGTTATCAGGACGATAGAATTCTTATATCGGGATATGAGATTTTGTTCATATCGCACAGCCCTATTGGTATCGGACATAAAAAAGTGGTATTGTGCCATCTCTAGTATGTACGCTGACAAGTGAATTTCGGAAAGCGCTGGAATAACATGTGGCAGCATGTCCAGGAACCGTGATAGAGCCAGATGCTTTGTACACTGGTGCACAGACCAAAGCTTTAGGCTTCCTAATTTACTTTCTGTTGCTATTTTCCCACATACAAATGAGCAGGACATTTTTTTTCTAATTTCAGCAGCCTCTGCACTAATGAGCTTCTGCGCAAACTGGCAGGCCAAAAAGGATTTAAGCTTGGGCTAACTAGTCATGTACAGGCAGCTTTTCCCCCCCCAATTATTACCACAAAATTAGGAAGGCATTTAACACACAACGGGGCAGCACAATAGCTGAGTGCGGAGAACTGTTGCCTCACAGCGAGAAGTTTTAAATCTGTTGGCCTTTCTGCATAGTTTCTTTTTTTTTTTTACTCCCCAGGAGTGGGACCCTTCTGGGGCCTCTTGTTTGCTGCAGTTCACCTTACTTTCTTGTGGCAACAGAGTCCCAGATGAACACTGCAAATCAGTGCTGGCTAGTGCACGTTAGAGGGAGGCTTACTGCATCTCTAGAGCTACACATGAAGAAGTGCAGCTGCATAAATAGGCTTGGCTTTACCATTACAGTACAGACATGTCTCCTCTCCTGCTTCTCTGGTGCCTCTATCTACTTTCTATCTGTCCCCATGCCTGACTAGCATATTTGCTATTCAGCTCAGCTCTGACAGCCCTGTTAGCAGTGATGGATGTGATGGAGCCTGGCTCTTTCAACGTCATATCTTCAAGTGACTGTATAGATCTAATCTATAAGGGACACTGATAGTAGTACCCAGGGAACAGCCTTGTTTGTGTGTGATGGTGTAATTAATTGATACTGCATGTATGGATGATCATAAATAGACAGTTTGTTGACTAAGGGTTGTTTAATGGACTTTTTTGTGTATTTTTTTTTTTTTATTCTTTTTTTTGTGTCATTATCTGCAACCTTGTCTCTCTTTACTTTGCATACATATACAAGACAGACAAACAGGGAACCATTCAGAAAAGCAGCTGTAGAGCGCTTTTAGAAGTCAAAAACTCCCCTGATTATCTCTTTACAAGTTCACCTGTAGTTTTGCAACACTGTAAGATTTTTGAACACTTACTAGTCATTATTTTTCTTCAGGGGGTAAGAACTAAGATTTGTAGTATTGCATTAATGTTCATTTTGCTTTCATTCAGTTCTAAAGGGTTAGTGGATAATAATGGCAGTAATTACAAATGGAACAGCTTTCTGCTTCTACCATGGTAAAATTCCTTGTTTATGGTGGATGGTTGGTATCGCCTTTTGACATTTTAATTATCATCAAAACCATGTTTGATTAACATGCTTTTATATAACTCTGCAGACACAAAGTAAACAGCTTTCTCTCCCAGATGTAACTGCACAAGCAGTGTGGGTTTATTTTAAGGCTATAAAATATGGTGGAGATTTTTGGAGCCTTCTGAGAGGAAGAAGTGCAAAGTTTGGTTGTTTTCCTAGATTGTGTTGAGGAGGACTTCTGTTGTATATGGAGGAGGGAATGGTTTGATTGTGTGCATACATCTAAGGGGATGAAATGGTATGCAACAGCGCTATAAATAACCACATTCATATGTAATGACAGCTGCTCTGGAATTGTCAAAGAGCCTCGCCAATGTCCCACAATTAGTACATTTGGTTTTTCCTTTTATGTAAACCTGACTGTTCTAAGATGCCCCCACACACATTCAGACAGTTACCCTGACTGAGTTAGAAAAAGCAAAAACAAGCATACACACGCCTTGATCATTTCAATGAATCTCAATCTAACTTGCACATATACCAGTTTGGCTCATGTCTCACATTCGCAGTTAAATTAAAGGTAATGTCATCATACAAGTCATGTGTTTATACGTAACTTGTCTTGGTGTTAAAATACACAGTGAGAGAAGGAGACATTGTGGAGACACTGCAGATACTCTGCTTCCAGTAGACATTTGGACCATGACAGAAGTGTTATAGCCACACACATGGACATTCCGGGTTACAAACTGAGTTACAACATGAAAGACTTCTGAGCAGTGTCAACAGAACTGGCATGCCCTTGCTGTGCAATCTGTAAAGCTCGAACACTACGTTCCTTAATCCCCATAATTAAAAGCCAACAGAATTACTATCTCCCTTATTCAGTTTAAATATTTCTGGACCACTATAGGTACATATATCATGTGCGAATGAACTAAAAGAGATTTAAATTGCCTGAAAGCAGCAGAAGAAAATTGAGCAGAAATATCCACGAGCAATTGCATTCAAGGCAGAGAACGCAGAAGATTGGCAGGACACTGCAGCCTTGACAGGGGTAATAATTTGCTTGGTAAGGCCAGTTAAAGGTAAACCTGCAGGATACGGTAAAGTCAAGGTCAGCTTGAAAGAGACATTTTTTAAAAATCACCTCAGGGCTTTTACTTTGCCTCTGAACAGCTTTTTTCTTCATTGCCACACATGTTCAACCTTGTTGCTGGATGGCTTGCAGTCTCTTGGCATTTCTGTCAAATTCTTTAGCTGTGTGAGCCAATGTGCTTTACATATCAAATCTCACCGACTTGACCGTCTTAACTCTCTCTTCGGTTCTCAAACAACTTGGTTCCCTTAAAATTTAAAAGTGAGATTTTGCATATATTCCTGAAAGAAAGCCCTTTTTATTGGCAACAACCTATGTTTTACTGTGACTGAAGGAAAGGCATATTGCAGGAGACGTGTTATTATGCTTAATCTAATCTCCTCCCAAAGCGATGGCAATTCTCTCAATGCAAAAGGGTGCTGTTATTAAATCAACATATTTGTCTTAGAGCGCACCAAGAAGCATGCTGTGCACATTCGCGTCTTTAAAGATTTTCAGAAAGATGTAACTGTTTCTGTAATTATTCAGGCATCTAGTAATCATTTCATTATTTTAATTATTTTTAAACAAACTGTGCTACCAGGCCTTAGATTTATGAGTTATTTAACTGTGCTCTGCATTTGTATATTCCTTAAAGTGAGACTATATTACTTGAGTGTGTCTGATGACCTGAAACATTTGGTGTCCCATTTCCCCATTTTTAGTTTCTATTTCTGTCTCTCGCTTTCTCGTCTTTTCAGTCAGAAGTCTTGACATTTTAAGAGCAAGACGCTCTGATTGAGGAATAATGATATATGCATATTCAGAACAGAGAGAGGGGAAGAATAACCTCTGCCTCCCTCCTCCCCGAGAGGCTCTTTGTTCTCCTGTCTTTATTTTTTCATCCTGTCATATCTTCTGGAGATTGAGCGATATATACCATCAAAGCCTTTTTGAAACTTCCCACTCTCTCCCAAAATCCTTTTGATTTCCGACAGCACGAGCTGCTTAATATTCCAAACTAGTCGGTGGCCTTTTCAGAGAACTAACAAGGTTCTGAAGATGCAAGTCTTGTCTTCATGTGAAAGGCAGCTGGGGCACAGCCCTCCTCTTTTACAGAGCTCACACCGAGGTGTCTGTGCTGCGAACAAGTTCAGAGCTGTTCGTCAGATGCACAGAGCCCAGAAGGGAATGTTCTCATGTGATTTGTCTTTATACCACATATCAGAAATCTACAAAGAGTCTGTAAAATGACCCGAAGACTGTAAGTAAGAGCTTTGCCATCCTACAACTACAGCCTGCATGCTAACTATGGCTGTTCGCTGTGGCATTGTAGGTGCATCTGTCATCTGGCAGGTGTTGTTAGCTGCAATCTTGCTCATTTTTTTTCCAAATCAAGATAAATCTGAATCTGTCGATTCTAAGTGAGCAGCACTATCTGCAGTGACCTCTCGTGGACACCATAACAGTTCAGTTGTGCTAGATACTGAGATAATGAAGACTTGAGCTGTGTTAATTGCTGCTGCTTAACGTTGTTTGTGTATGTTTACTTTCTCATTCCGTAACATATCGCTGGCAACTAATGGTCCGCTCTGACTATAAGCAGCGTTTGCCTGCTAGCATGAAAAACGGGGTTCACTACAGTCCTGACAGGCAGCCAGGGTATTTGCTGTGCTTCTAAAAACTTCCCAACTCTTATTTACTTTCATCTTGGCTTCCTATTGCAAGCTTGCTTTTTGCTGCCTCCCACTCTGAGACTTATCCTCTCATCCTGTTTTCTTCAGTTTAGAGTTGGAACGCAAATCAGGAGTGGCTCTCACAGAGTTTTCCAAGTATCTGTTTTGTATGGCTTGCGCAATGACTCCACCTGCCTCTCCAGAGCCTGCCTGTTCTTGTTGCCTCAACCTTTAACTGTGTCACTCTGACACTGACATTCCCACGACTGAATGCAAAAAGCATCTCAGAGTGTAGGTGTATTTAAAGGGTAAGTACCTCATGATGCTCCAAGGGAAATCTAGAAGTATGGAGTTTTTTTTAGGGGGGGGATTCACAAATGGAAAATTGTTTCTGCATGAGAAAAGGGAGAGAGCAAACAGTGGAGAACAGCTGCACCCAATCTGGAAATAAGCTGGTGCAACAAAGCTGCATTTCTTTACAAGCACAAAAAAAGGGAGTGACACAGCCCATAAATATATGCAAAGCAGCACTAAATAACACCACATTTTACTATCTATATCCCTAAACACTTGTGACAACCACAACGCATCTCTCAGCATGTGACGAAGGCCTTCTGAAACCCTCTTTGTTTGCTAAATCCAGTATGAAAATTACCCTAATGTTTTGAGAGTTGGGAGAGGTTGGCATGGGACTGGTGCTTTGGGAGAATGCAGCTAACACGGTGGCTAGCATGGGCCTCCAGGATTGTATAGAAAAGCCCTAAAAGTAACGATTTTTGTCTTTTTTTTGTTGAGGTTTGCTCTGTGCAGATTTAGTTATTCATTCATTTATTAATTTTGTAAAAGTAACAGCAGCTACAAGTAAAATCATTCTCTTCTGTTATAGCAGACCATATAAGGATGTACACAGTCCTATTTTTCTCAGTTATCTTTTCAAGGAGTGTTTTGTATATAACAGGTTATTGTGTAAATTTGCCTGAAAAGAGAAGCTTTTGACTCCGGTCCAACCAGAGATTAAATCATCTGCAGTATTGCAGAGTGGTTCAGACTATTATTTATTTTTGGGATATAGATGCGTCTCCCAAGCAATTCATTTAGATTATACTATGCAGACTATTTTTATCCAGTGACCTTGGCACCAGCTCATATTGATTTTATTTATTTATTTATTTATTTATTTTTAACTGTGCGTCCGAATACTTCAGACTTGTGTGTGTTTGTGTGTATATGTGGGCAGAATGGAGTAGATTATTTGTATGATAAGCAATCGCGTTTAATCAGTTCGCTCTCCAGCTCTGCAAGCAGAAATCTCAGCTAATTGAGCGCTTCACTTTGCAGACGCAGAATTCTTGGAAATTGCTCTGGGCATCAGATGGTCAATGATAGCTGGCTCCATGGTGGCATCCGTGGTGCGATCATTCAATGTTTGGCCAGCCATTGACTCCCCAAAGAAAATGAATGTATTTATGAATGCCCAACAGATGGGTCTCCATCTCTCTCTCTTTCTTTTTTTCTTTTTCACCCTCACAAGTCATGATAGATGGCTGGATGTGTGGTGGCGCCAGCAAATGAGTAGCGACTTGAGTAATTAATGGCCCGATATCATTCTCAGTCAAACCATCATAAAAGAAATATCCTCAGGCTAATGTTCAAAATGTATTCACAGGAGACAGCCATAAAGTTGATGTCCGTGATTCATATGCAAGGTGTCAGCCCCTTGCTTAGGAGAGGTCGATTGAATGGGTCAGTATGTAAAGGCTGTGAAAAAGGTGTCAGCACAGAGCAAAGCTGGGACATGCTAAACTGCCTTAAAGAGAAGTTGGAGTGCTGCTCAGCTTCCTCTGCTCTTGATTACACATCCTTAAGAGATTATATATATATTTTTTAGAACTCATACTGATTGAGCATTTAACTTCTTAGAATTTCAAATATTGGTGTTTCTTGAAAAATATCTGTCCCTCCTTCAGTCTGTTCTCTTACACAGTATAAACTCATTCATCAAGTCCTTCAAAGCCTGTTGTATAAGATCTGTGCATACACAGGATTTCCCCTAGGAAATCGGTCACTAGTGTTAGTATTCAATCACCCTCCGAGCCCAATCAGACAGATCTAGAGTATTTAATCTCTCAGTGTAGTAGTCACCTCACTCAGTTGTTAAATACATGACCTTTACTGTTGATGCAGTGCCACAGATCATTTTCCTTGAAGCTCAGTATCCTTCATATTATGTTTTAATTAATTTCATCTGATATAAGTGTATTTTTTTTCCTCCAGCCAAGCCTTTTTTGCCACAATCATAAACCATCTGAGAAGGACAGATAAAGTTTATACACTCTCAAAACACCACTAAAGGCACCTCTGAGCTCAAGTTTACACTGTGCTTTTGGTTCCATTTGATGCTTGAAACATGTGTTTGTTTGTGGGTTTGTTTGATGTTTTATTTTTTAAGAAACTGGTTATCCGCTTTGGACAGAAGGGTTGAGGAGAAGGCACCTTCACAGTCATCTTGAAGCATTTAGTACAAGCGCGTGTGTGCGGTTGACCGTGTGGGTTACAGTGCATGTGCACTAGGCCAGCTACAAAGATGCTTATTCAAGCAAAGCAACACTTTATCCAGATGTTCAGAGAGAGGTGTATAGAATGAAATGCTGGCATGGCTGTTGCAGGATTAGCTCTGGGAAAAATGAGCTGCTCCAGGCTGATGTTTACTCTCATTTCTTACCATCTGCCTGCAGCACACCTCCCTCTAAAAACATCAGTATCCTCATAAAGTAGCTGGAGAATATTGATTAAGACTGCTGACATTTCTGTCTCCTTTTCACTCAGGCTCGGCAGCAGTATGCTTTCTTTCAGATAAAAGGCCACAAACATGTCCTGTCCTCCTTTGATGAATCAAGAGTGTCATTGAAATACTTCATTAACTTATTTTCTTTTGTTTCTTAGCCAGGATCTTTTATGGCAACTTGTTATAGACCAGCTGTAGCATGAATAGACAGAATTGTGGCACAACAGGTCATCAGCATACTCGACGACGAAAGCTAAAGAGGAAAAAAGCAAAAATATACTTGCTACTAGTTTGAGGGAGTGGTAGCCATCAGATAGTTTTGCTTAAAATATCTACGTAGATACCTCAACATCACGGGGACACTTTTACTCTTGTGTAACTGGATACCATTATATTTTAAAATATTGTAATTATTGTTGATTTGCCAGTTTTGCCAGTCGTTCTGCTTCTGTCACATTGCAGTTGGCTGTGCACTGACAGAATGAAGCTCTGCTGGTTTAATTTCTTCAGTATCTAATTTAATTGCTCTGTCAATAAGCACTTTTCATAAAAAAAATCAATATATTCTCTTTGACGTAGCGATTTAGTACCTTCTTTAATTTAATAGCTTGCCACTGCAGCAGCTAGAAATAAACTACTAAGATTAATTGCAGAGTGAAGTATCCATGTAACTGCATATTTGGACTGATAGATTGGCGTATATTAGTGACCCTGCAATAGCTGCAATTACAAATATGCATCGGTTTTCTTATCGTAATTTATTGTGCATCTGTGTTCGTAGCATTGATTTAAAGTTATAATTTGCCACATTGAGGGGAAAAAAAATAAAAGACACACTGGCTAATTTTGCTGCTCTGTGAAAAGGTGGTATTGAAAAGCTGCTTAGGAGCAATCAGTCATAATTTACCCCAGGAAGCTTTTAGCCAGTTAAAGGATTTCATTTGAGGGATGTAGAGCCTGCTTAAACCAGTGCACAGGAGGAATTCATTCTTCTATCAGCTAATGCTAACTGAACCTTTCCCATTCACATGTGAGTATTTTTACCTGTCTGACGTGGGCCTGTAACCAACAGCTGCCTAGTGCATTTCACTTGGTGCATTTTTTTGCTTTCATGTGAGCCTCAATAGCAATAACAGATTTTGGGAAATGAATTTCAAAAAAATGTTTGCGTAACAAGGTCTGCTTATGAGGCTGTGGGGGTTTTTGTGGCTACATTAATGACAAATGATTAGAATTGAGTGAAGAGCTCAGTTCAAATAAAAGCAATTCAGTTATATTAAAAAAAAGCAGTACATCCCATGAAATCGGTCAGCTTGCATTTAACATGTAAAAAAGATTTTTTTCTGTGGTGTATTTTACTCTTTTACACACCTACACATACATTGTCCTCATCATGCACGCAAAATAAAAAAATATGAGGTCACCTTTGAGAAACAATAGTGACTTTTCATGTTTTGTGTCTCCTTTGTTGGTGTTACAGATACTGCAGACAGAAAGTACCAGAAGAGCAAGCCGGGACAGGACGCTGGGTGAAGTGCGACAGGATGTTCAGCCAGTTGTTTATCTCTTTCTAAATGAATAGAAGAGGTTAGTATCACTGTCCTTACAGACGTCACTGTCAAGATTTAGAGTGAGATAGTTATATTTGTGGTCCAGGAAGCACGGACGGAGGAGAGATTGTTCTTTAAATGACATTTTGTGTAAATATTTGGTTTATGCACGCTCCTTGACTGTGACAAGTTTTAACATTGTCGATATTAAAAAAAAAAAAAAAAAAAAAAAATGAAATTAACCAACACACTTGATGTGCACTAAAACCTCTTCCACATGCAGATTGGTGCTTAACTGCATTACACGGGCAAATTAAATCTGCTCTTATATCCACTGTGAAAAATGGCCTGGTCTCGCTTGTATGATGAAATTATTAGGCATGTCTGTTACAAGTCCCTTTAAGCGCTGCATTTCTCTTCTGAAACATTTTTGATAGCATAGGGAAAGATGGAGCTCTTGGAACTAACTGTTCATTTGCTTGCGTAACAGGTAATTGTGCATCTGTGTGAGAATAAAGTGCTGGCCTTGAGATACTGAAACACACCCCCATGCAGCCCTGCTTTAAGTGCTAGATAATCGCACAGCATTTCAATCCACGGCTGATGTTTAAGGCTGTAACTTATATCACATTGTAGTGCTGCGTAAGATGTTTTTGTATGCTTTTGAACTTTAAACCAGTTATGCAGTGTTTCTCTTTAGAGATTGAATTATTCTCTTTGGCCCTTATTTTTGGTGAAATCTTAAAAGTGTTACTCTTTAGAATACGCTAAAGCTAAATAATTGATTCAGTACACGGTGTCCATTTAAATCAGTTATTTAAGGAAGTACTGAGAGACCTACATGAAACACTTACATGAAGAACATCTTGTAATATAGTTGCACATGCTAACATGTCATTAGCATGGAAGTATGCTATGAGTGAAGGCACAAAGTTCGCCAAAGTAAACAACACGTGAACACCGCAAAACAGTTCACAACAACAAATCTGTCCAGACAGTTAAATCACCCTCACCCAGCTAAAGCCAGCTAAAAAAGGCAAAGTGGGCAACGCTAAAGCTAGCCAGCAGCCTCGGTATGAGCAAGGAATCAAAGTGGTTACAAGGGAAATAATGGGATGAGTAAAAAAAGGGCAAAGGGTCGGTGTCTTGTTATCTGGTGTTATAGTTATAAACATGCTGGAAGGTTATGTGATAACACACATTTGTGTAATTACATACATTTCTTGCACCTGCTTTTGCTTGGTAAGGTAAAATATGTTATATGATATTTTCGGGCTGGGCGGTATAATTTGAAGCATGTGCTGTAATGATCTATATTGTGATATATTCTTTTCTTCTGTATATAGATAGAGTATAAAATGACATTTACGAACATTTATTGTGCAAATGTTTTTTTTGTTTGTTTGTTTTTTAATTACAAAACTTTTCAAATAATTTTTAAGATGTAATAGATCTTTTTCCAAACAATGTAACACAAAATTCTTAAATAACAAATAAAAATGAAGATAAATGCGCAAAAATCTTTGAATAAAAAATACATGTAGAATATCAGTAAAACACTAAATTCTAAGTTGTTTAAAATAAAATGTGCCTTTGGAAAAGATCAGTCTGCTGGTGTGTAGGGCCACCTTTTTTCTTTCCACTTGACTGACTGGGTGTTTGAGGAGGGCGCAGTTTTTGGCTTTTCTCATAATCCAGAACGTGCTTCGTCTCTTCGCTATTACTGTCACCCGGCATAATTTGCAGATGATATTTTTCTGCTTAACATCAAACTGCTTAAACCCAAACCCAGGTGCATGTGACCGACATTCTTCTTCATGGGCACCTCCTCCTCCTCCCCATGTGTAAGCTCCATGCTTGCAGCCACTGCGATGATTTCGACCAGGCGCAGCTTGATAGCAGTGGTATAGTAAAAATCTCTACCGTTGGCCAAATTCATATCATTTCTACTCTATACCGTTTATACCACCCAATTCTATGATATTTGTGCCTTTTTCCAGGAACAGAGCGCTTTATTTTTAGTTGTTTCAACTAGAGCCAATCCTGTTAATTACAGCAGTTTTAGGGAATATTTAAAGTTTAATTTATTGTTTTGTTATTATTAATAATATTGTTATGAAAATAAAATGTTGCATTGAAGAAAAGTAGTAGTTATAAATCAGTAACAGAACAGAAGAGAAAAAGTAAAACAGAAGTAGATTTTTTGTTTTTGTGTGCTGGTAAAAGAAAATGACAGTTGGCGATCAGCAGGTCACACTTCAATCAGTGCATCTCTTCTTAATATAAGCCGTACAAACCATTTCTCCCCATCACTGCTGTCAAGTTATTTGTTCCTCGAAGAAGAAGACCGCTAAATAACAGGATAAAATTACAGAAATAAATGATCTTTAAAAAAAAATGCTGGCGATGTTCAGGCGATGATTTATTTTTTTACTTTGAGTTGAAATTCAGCTGAAATTTACTTGACCCCCAATAATCTGCTACAACTGTACACCATAGGTTAAACTTCATTCCCTTATTTTAGATCACTTTGCTTCTCTGTGTTTAGTAAACCTGCATTTGTTTCTATGGTATTGTAGCACCAGGCATGACCCTGTATTTTTCTCGTCTCCCCTCCATTTGATTAAGAGTTGGCTAAAACTCTCAGCAGACCTCAGTTATAAGCTTTTTAGTAATGACCTGCTTAATCCGCCAAGCAGAGATTAAACACACAGGCGCATTAACTTCAAAGCAGTGCACTCACTTTTCCGCTGCCTCCAAACAAAACTGAATAATTTTGCGTGATGAGGGTTTCAAGGTTTCTCGTGTCTGTTTAGAACTGATAGCTGCGATCTACTATTACTGAGTATTTGAAGTGACCGTGATAGGCATACCTTTTCTGGACAGATATTAATATAGGTTTAGGTGAAATGAAGTGTTGTACTCAAGTGACTTCATACTTCTACTTCCTTAAATATTGTCATTCTTGGTAACGAAAAAAATATTCTCTTTAAATCAAGCTGTAGACTGTATGTAAAGATGAGTCTGAGCTTGAGGCTTGGGGATTTCACCAGCCGTCTGGGGTCACCATGGAAGCTACCCGGGTATTCTCACGTGGATGCAGTCTGACATAACAAAGACTTTGCACTAGGGAGTTGGCATGTTAAAGGCTGTTTAATGTCTGATCTGACTAAGTCAGTCATGTCCCTTTACATTTGTGGTAGCATGATGAGTGCTTTGACCTTGTATAAGTTTAACCTGTCTTAAATATACAATTGATTACATTGTTGAGAGAGTATTTACATATCTTGATGACAGATTGTTTTATGTTTGCTAATCCTCAGAATATTATAATGTATAATTGATTTTGCATGCAGAGTATAGACTGTGCCTCATATAACGGGCGATACACACAGTTCTGCTGCATGCTCAGCGGTTCATGGATAAAGATGTAAGTTGTTTATTTTTCCTGTCAGTTGTTGCCTTGAATTGTTCTGTTGCCTACGCTATCATAATCAGGCTTAAAAACGCATCCAGAGTGTACACACACACATGCACAAACTCCATCACATCTCTGCAGGAGCTAACATGCCTCAGAGCTTCAGCATAAGCTGATAATTTACAGGCAGTCTCAAACCCCTGCCTTACTTTACCCCTGGAGGAAGGCAGTGAAATGCCAGGAGTTTAGTTGAGGCTACAAAAACCTGCACCTCACGCATTCTGGGCTTCTGCTCCAACAGCTCCCCAAGGATATCTCATGAGCACTCAAGCTTTTATTGCTGTGATGACTGCTTGTGACTGTTACCCCTGGAGCTGGAGAAGAAAAACAACTCCATTCACCCATCCGTAAGCCCAACGCCACAACAGATTCCACTCGGTATAAATGTTGTACATTCTGCACTGGAGACCTGGACCGAGATTTGTAGTTAGTTTAAATTGAAGAGATGTGATTTTTATGGGCATTTTTAAGGTAGATTTTCAAGCCTCTGATCTGAATTAGCAGCAGAGAATCTGTGTGTTGTTAGACATACGAGTGCCCTGTGACCCCAGGGACTCGTGACTGTGAATTTGCTAGACCTGTGTATTTGTGAAGCAGATGTTTTCTCAGCCTACTACAGTGACGACTGTCAGCAGTATCATTTAGGAGTTTTCAGTTGGGTGTAAAGTCAGATGTGATTTACCAGCAGCTTTTCATTTTACATGTAGTTGCATATACAGTGGCTTTTTATAATATTCTGGTAATTAACAATAACAACAGAATAATATTAATTATACCCGTATGTCAATGTGTGGGTTGTCAGTCTCTGACTTCTGTAAGGTTTCATGAGGTTTTGTGGCACCAACAGAAAAGTCCAATCTTTGCAAGTTAAAAAATAAAAGTGCCAATGCCTGACACTGAAAAAGCTGGCGTGTTTGACACATCTGTCAGAAGAAGACGAAAAGGATTCAGTTAATTATATTCTTGCACTCAAGTGCAGAGAGTTGCATCTGTGCAGATTCACTGCTCAGTCTCTACCACATGTTTGCTCACATTTGTATTGCAGGGAGCTGTCGGTATATTAATTGGGTGCTGTGTTTGTGATTGCAGCATTCTTCTAGTCATGTCGAGTGAAGGGAAAATTACTTCGTAAAACTACAGGTTTTTGTTCTTGGTCTTGTTGGCATGAAGGATACAGATTGACATGAGAGCTGATGTGGGCAAAAATACAAAACATAATTTCAAAAACAATTTACTGTTGTAAGTTCCTAGTGCCATCGTGTTATACTATAGAATATAGAAGAAAAGCCTTCACCTGTACCTACAGTCGCTTCTCATTTTCCATAGCCAGAACACTGGGATCCTGTAAGCTGAAAAGCTGCTTTTGTTTTCCAGTGCCTTTCTCCCTAATCTGTCAGGCATGGAAGACTTTTATCCTCCAACAGGATTGTCTTTCACCTGCTGTCCAGCTATATCTGCCTGTTGTAAAGATATGTTTTAGTGTCGTGTATGGTGTAGTTTTCTTCCAGATCACAGCGGTACTGTCATGAAAGGGAGTGCATCTATGCAAAACCTCCAGAGCTTATCTGATAACCAGTGGATCACACAGATGTGTATCGTATAAACAAGTCCTCAGAACGCCTTTTGCTGATCTTCCACCTCCATGCCCTGTGCATGATAAACTAAGTAACAAATGTGGCTTTCTTAACCATTACCTTAATATCTTTAAGGTAATGCTTTAATAAATAAACTCCATCAAATAGAATCGCTGGAGTTTATAGTGCTGAATTTACTCAGCTGTCCCCTACTACTGCCTGTTCTGCTGTGTCATAGCAGCCATTCATTTACATTAATTCATATGGAAGACATAAACACAAGTCTTTTCAATGATGATTAAAAAAACAACAACACTGCTGTCTTTTGTTTATTTGTTTTTTCTGATGAAAACAGATTGCTGATAGATAGAAGTGAATTTGGGTCAAAATACACCAGAGACAATGCAGCTAGTGTCTGCATAACGAAGGGTTGTTTTTGCCTTGTAATTAACATAGCGGCAGAGATGATTTGCAAAGAAGTTCATTTTTGGAAACGGAGTCGAGGGAACAATAACTCAAACTAATTTTTTTTGTGTCAACTTGGTTTACATACTGTAATACAGACAGTTCACATTTTTCATTTGGACGGTGTTTTCCAATAAATATAACGCTTCTTCTGACTAAGCGGGGATTCGGACAAAAAGCAGTCCTGTGTTCTGACACAAAGTAACAGATTCTTTGTTTAAAGATTAACTAGATGTCAAAGCAAAAGGTAAACATTTGGTCTGTAAATTATGCGCTCATTTTATATTTCTGCCGTGATCATGACAAAAGAAAAATCATGGTGACAACAGAGAAAACATATGGGCGTGGCTTACATAAGGTTAACTTTCTGATTTAAACATGCTTGATGTTGCAAGTGCTACACCACTCTTTCACTGATAAAATTTCAACACTGTCTACTCATTTTTCTGTTTATATTTATTGTCAAGAATTTGATGTAAATTAAGTTTTAGATTCTAAGGAGGGCATGCTTTCCAGTTTCTAAGAATAAACAGTTTTTAAGTCTCTGTTTTCTCCATCTCTGCTTTTATTTACAGGTTTTAGGGGTATTTTGGCTTTCTACAGCTAGTCCCAACCTTACAGAAACGTTGCAAATGCTTATTTGGGTCTAAGACGTGGCAGAGTGCGAAATCTCCTCAGACAGAACATTCATGGTTTGTGATCCGTAAACAAACCGCATCTTGTAATTTGCTCACCCGTGACATTAACCTCTCTTCCAGTGCGCCTACTGTTCTAGTGTGAAGATGTAAATTACGTTTGAGAAATGGGACATGCCTTTAGGTAAACCAAGTGAGCAAGAGGTTTTAGGATACTCCTCATGCTGCCACGCAGCATGAGGAGTATCCTAAAACCTCTTGCATATATATATCCTGAGTATCATAAAGCCCATGTATATCCACCTTTAGCCCAAGCCTCAACGCTAGCAACGAATCACTATAAAAAGAGCCATTTATTTATAGTTGGAATCCTTGACAGGGTTGTTTCTACTTATCTTTCAGGATGCAGTCCCCAGTCTTTCCACCTCACATTTTCAGCATTGTCAGAGCTCCCATCAGCCTCATCTTTTATCACTGCACCGCGCTGTCATTTCTCTAAATATCAGTGATGGTTTTTAACGTGTGCAGTAAGTAACCAGCTGCAGAGATGCACCAAAGTCTTTTCTTTCTTATAAAATCCAGCTGAAAACTTTTTCCATCCAGTAATGGAGAAAATACTCCCCCCTGTCGTGCACGGAGCCGCAGCTTCATCCGCTACAGCATGCGTTCCTTCTGTGTTTGTATTTCAAAGCATTTTTTCGTTGCGAGTAATCTAACACTTTAACTTTCTTAAGAGGCCACTAGTGTGATTATTTGACTTTGCAACGCTACAGAAGATTACTTTTGTCCAATTAATGCCCATTGATTGAGCTGACCTTCAGTTGTGGCTAGTTGAAGCTGAGATAGTGAAATGAACTTGGCGAATAATGATTTTCTCCCTCTCCCTCCTCTGTCATCAGAGGACGGGGCGCTGTCATCAGTGTAATAGTAAATTCTATCAGCAGTAAGCTGTAATTAGTGTGGAGGAAGAGGAGAGGCCTTAGGATGTGTATTGATTTCTTGTTTGCTTGGCGAAAATGTCAGAGACACACAGAGGACATGAAAACAGAAGACTGATGCAGAAAGCAACACGTCTGATTTGCATGCTGCTTTTTAATTCAAAATCTGAAAAGCAGCATATCAACCAAAGTGCACCCAGATAGTTTACTGTAATAAATTTAACATCCATAAGGTGGAAATGCACAGAGCACATAATTTGATACAGAATATAAATGATAGTGACAGTAACCTTTATGTAGATTCAATTAGGGGGGAAAATATCTCTTAAGACTGGAATCAAAAATGTCAATTTAAGACATGAGAGATGGTTTAAACCTTTTGAAAGGGTAATTGAGGAGAGCCTCTAAGGGACCTGCAATATGGCCTGAGCAGGATGCAATGCTTTAAAATTAAACAAAATGACCTTAAATTAAATTTTGTCTGCAGCGACTGATGGTAAGCCAGCATCAGGAGGATATGGTTTGTTTTGCCTCTAGTATTTATCTAAGGAGAAGTTGAGCATTGTCATGATGGGAAATGCATGTCTGATGTATTGAGGTTAAGTGATCATAAAGGTGTGGCTTTGATTTTTAAAAGAGTTTTTTGCAGCGTTGTCCTCATTTTGTTTCATTATAAATTCAGAGTCACATCTATTACATCTGTGCTCTTTATCCAGTCCTAAAGGTCACTCGCTGCTTAGGCAGAGACACTGTTTAAGGAGAAGTATGACAGTCAAACAGTGATGATGTGAAATCTGTGGGAGAACTTTGCAGCAAATATTGTTGTACAAGTGTAACTTCAAGGGGGGTAGACTTTTTGGCTTAAGTTTTGACTTCACCAGATTTGACTGTTTATTCTACAGATCCATTTTTTTTTTACTCCGTGACCTTTGAAGCTCGATAAGTCCCTGGAGGTGTTTACTAAAGGACTTTGGTTTAGTTCAGCTCAGGTTCAGTTCAGTTCAGTTCATTTTTATTTCAAACATTTCAAACATGTGCTTTCACAATCATTACAAAATATCATTCCATTATTTGTTTGAAAAGGAGTAGGCAGAAGTATTTACTTATTTGTCCCTACCCCCTCAAGTTTTACCTCTCATTCATTTAATTTTTTTTTTTAGTCTTAAATTAAACAAACAACATATGAAACTAAAGTAAAACAAAACAAAACATACATAAATCAAAAACAAGAAATTAGCAAGCCCCACCACAGTATAGTTTCTTTCATATGAAAAATACAGAAGGTGTATATCATCCATTATGAGATGGACTTAAAAAAGAAAAGAAAAAAAAGCTCCCACCTGGCACTAACCCACTACCAGTGACCGTCTGCTCTTCACTAGTTCAATTATATTTAGAAATTAAAGAAATTTGCAGTTTAAAATACAAGATTTATTTTTAGTTTGGTTATAATTTTTTTTTAGGATAATAGTAATTGTAGTAACTGTGTTTCTTGGGCAGGAGCTATAACTTCCTGGATTCCACGCTGGTTGCTTGGCAACTGCTGCTGGCCAAGAAGTAGCCCAGCATATATGTAAGCTTTTGTGGCAGTTAAAAAGCTATAACATTATTATTAGTTAGATTTAAAGGTTCTGCTTGGTGGATTCTGTGATCTGAGCCAGGCGAGCTACTTCCCAGTTTTCAGACGTGATGTGGACTTAAGCTGGCTCTTGCTGCATGGAAAGATCAACATATTGTACTACCCCTTCATATGCAGGTGTGCTGATTAGAGGAGTTTGAGTTGCAGTGAAGACCACAATTGACTTGATGCAAAAGAGAAGGGAAAAATAAAAATCGGTTAGACTACACAAAATGATTTTTTTCTTCACATTGTTCAGTCTTAATTACAACATGAATGTACCAGCTCTGTCTTCAGGTGCTCGTGACTCATCCACGGCAACACGGCCTCCTCACCAGACAAAAGTGGGCAAAACTCTGTGTTGGACACAAATTACAACATGTCATCTATTTAGGGAAAATTGTTCCAAGCAGCTTTCACTCAGGTTTATCTGGAGTTTAATGATCTGGTGAGAGAATCACTGGAGAACAGTAGCACTTTACACTCTCCAGTCACTTACAAACTGATGCTCACCATAAAGCTTTAGTGTTATGTGCTAGATTGTATCTTTTACTAGTTTCTCTTGGTTATGTTCTGGCTTTTTTTAGTACAATAATGACCTCATTCCATTTATCTACTCAGTGCAAGTGCTATTAATGTGAATCAGCTGACTTTACTCATTTGTAAAAGTGAAGTCATTGTAAAAGTTCAGAGCAGTTATGTTACTCACATGCACTTAAGTAACCACTTTAGTCAGCTCTCTCCATTAAAGCGATTGTAAACGAGGAACAAGGTTTCAGTGATGGCGGTATGGGATTACAGATTTCTCCTGCACACAGCTGATGTCGCGGCCGTTTGTTTGGCACCACGGGATGAAAAGAAAGCTCACACAGCAGTGCGATCCTTGTGGTAAACTTTTCACCGTCTATAAATTTCAAACATGTTTGTAAAAAGAAAAACAAACTCACAGTTTCTTTCCTTCGTCCTCCAGTTGCTCAGATGAAAACACCTTTTTTATAACTTTGGTGGAGAAAAGATGTCTGATGCAGTCCTGCTTTATTATAAAGGCAGATTTTAGGTGTGTGCAAGGTGCATAAAGAGCAGGCTGCTGGTGTATAATAGCAGAAGATAAGCATAAATGTATTTGCAGGCTACTCTGACTCTAATGAGAGTCTTCTAATGAGTTGTTTTTGTTTGTGCCGTACAGGGAGGTTGTGACCATGCGCTGCCTGGCTGCTCGGGTGAACTACAAGACCCTCATCGTTATCTGCGCCCTCTTCACACTCATCACTGTGTTGCTGTGGAACCGCTGCTCTAGTGACACCTCCATACGCTTCCTGCCCCGTGCTGCCCCGGTGGCCACGAGTTCTCAGATCGGCGATGCTAGCATCAGCAGCCAGCAGCATCCCCCGCAACCTCCCGAGCCCCCGCCTGTTGTCGGAGTTGTCGGGGGGATCAAGTATGAAGAAATTGACTGCTTAATCAATGATGAATCGACTGTCAAAGGCCGGCGAGAGGGGGGAGAAGTCTACCTGCCCTTCTCTTGGGTGGAAAAGTACTTTGAGGTGTACGGCAAAATAGTGCAGTACGATGGCTACGATCGTTTTGAGTTTCAGCACAGCTATTCAAAGGTTTACGCCCAGCGAGAACCCTACCACCCCAATGGAGTCTTCATGTCGTTTGAGGGATACAACGTGGAGGTCCGTGACCGGGTCAAGTGTATCAGTGGAGTGGAAGGTAAGTCTTGTTTGTTTAGGTTTCGATTGCACACAGGTTTCAGGTTTTCAATTCCTAATAGAAGTGCTCATGCATCTGAATATTAATGTTCTTTCTGTTGTTGAGATCCTACTGAACCAAGGCTTTGCACAAGTAGTGTCTGATGTGTGCAGCCAAAATGAGAAGCTCATCTCATAAGAAAAAATAAAACAGACAAAAAACTCTTTAAAAAAAAACCAAAATCTCAGAGAAATGTGTGATTTGCTTAATTAAGCATATTGCCGTAAAATGGCACATTGTAAATCACCTGTTTAAACTGTGAGAAAGTGAGCTGAGACTTGATTAGATTTCCAGAGCACCTTCTCACTCTCTGCCACCCTTTTGCCTTTCTTTAACACTAACACCATTAAATAGGATTTGTGTCGAATCCATTAAAAATGTTTCTTTTCGTCACTCATTGTCAGTATTAGTCTGTATTGATACAAGCAGCTGGGGGTCTGTTAAGTGACCGTATCCCTCCATGTTTCTCTATGCTTCTGGTCTGTCCTGAAAGCTGTTTTCTTTTGAAGGTTCCTTTTAAGATAATGGCCAGGAAAGATCAATAGCTCATTTTAAAAGGCTATTAGTTGAAACCACTTTGTCATCAATATAGTTCTGTTCCTCGCTTGCTTGAAGAAGTGGCTCTTTGTACTTGCTTGAAATTACAAAATAGATATTTATTATCTTTCTTCTTTTGTCAAATAGCTACAGGCACAAAAAAGGGGGAAAGGAGATTGTGTCGGCTATGAACACAGAATATGTTGTTTGTTTTTCCCCCAAAACATAATCTTATAAATCCAGACATATCAGTGTTCTTATTGGAAATGACAGAAGCAGGAGGTAGAGGATTCACAGTTTTGAGTCCTTTACCCATCTGAGAAGAAAGCTCTTGTGGTGGCGGGTAAATGTAAGGAGGAAATGTTCAGTAGCAAAATGTCAGGTAAGCTTGATGAATAATGATGGTCTGTGAGAGCAGTGTCACAGCAGCAAATTAGTTTTTTGTTGTTGTTTTTTTAACTTGTGGCTGTAGCTGCTAAAATGGAAAGTGCAAATTCCCACATTTTATTTTATTTTTTTACATCACAATTGAAGTCTCCCCCTCCCCCCCCCCCCTCCATCTTTCATTGAGACTTATTTCAAATTCTTCATAAACTCTTTAAGAGATTGTGTTTCAAGCAAAACAGTAGAGAATAATGACATTAAAAGGCTTGGGTAGGTCAGAAGGTCACATTTAAAGCAATAATTCTGTTATGTTTGTTTGGTTTTCAGCAATTTCTCTTTTGCTTTTATTAGTTCTGCAACTTGGCAATATTTTAGTTATCAAATTAAATAATTTATTATTATCTCAGTTTGTCCACAAAGCATAGTGAGTAGCATTCAAAGCACTTGTTTTGAGAGCCTGACCGATGCAGGCTGGGGGTTATAGAAACCAATTTTTAAGTACTAAAAATAAGTCAGTGCATTCAGTATTATGGGTTATGTGTCCTATATACAGTCATGTAAAAAAGAGAGGAGAAAATGATTCAGTGGCTTGCAAAACCACCTTTAGAAGCAATAATTTTGAATCATTTTCTTTATGACTTGATAAATCTCTCAGATTGTTGTGGAAGAATTTTGGTCTACTGTTTTTTGTTTTTTTTTTTCTTACAGCTTTGCCTTAAGTTCATTGACATGTATTGTGGGCATTAATTTACAGTTCTCTTAAGGTCTCGCCGCAGCACTTCAGCCCAATTGAAGTCTGGAATTTGACTGGATTACTGCAACACCTTGATTCTTTTCTTTTTCAGCCACTGTTTGGATCATTATCTGCTGTATGACCTAATTTCAGTCAAACCTTAGCTGTCCAACAGATGACTCTGGAATACTTTGAGTTGACGAGGAACTCCCCTATATACCAATGTCTGCAGGGTGCCCAGGTCCTGTGGCTGCAAACAAGCCCAAGGTGGTTGTGTTTTTGCCAAATGTGGTGATGTTCGTTCTTGTCGGACGTCTCCATTTTGTTTTTCCAAAGGACATTGTTCCAGAAATAATGTGGGTTTTTTTCAGATGCAGCTCTGCAAACCTAAGCTCTGCTGCCATGCTCTTCTTAAAGAAAAGAGGCTTCCTCCTGGCAAACAAGTCATACTTGTTCAATATTTTTTCTAACTGCAGCATCATGAAGTTTAAAATTGAACATGCTAATTGAGGCCTCTAGAGTCAGAGTTGTAGCTTTTGGGTTTTTGCAGTTTTTCTGAGTGTTATACAGTCTAACCGTCCACTAGATTTGAAGGGATATCCACCCCTGGGTAGATTGTGGCATTGTGTTAACCACCTAAATACTTTTTTTTAAAGAAGGCTCACGTTTGCTGATCGGTTAATCAGCTTCATTTGATCAGCATTTCCTATAGAAGCAGTACTTAGTTGGCTACTGTCTGATCTGTCTAATCCTGAAGTTAGTTGTTCAGCTGTATGTATGTTGATATATGCAGGACAAGTACATACTTACTGCACACACAATTTACCAAGGTCATTTAATGAAGCTCCAGGCTTCTTACTGTTTGTGCTTTTACATGTGAAGGAATAAACACCAGTGTTCTACTAAACATTTTTTACAGGTGAAAATAGGCGTTCATTAATTAGCCTGTCACATTTAGATTTACTGCAGGGCTTAAACAAGGTCATGAAAGATTTTTCCTCAGCGCAGCCCTGTTAACCATGAAAAGGTTATTTAACAGCACCAGTTTTTTCATAGAGATTTTACTCAGGCAGGCCTGACCAAGTATATTTAGTGGCCTATTTTAGCCTTTTTTCTTTTTTTTATTCTTATTTTAGAATCTGGCCCAGTGAATGAGCCCATCCACAATCTAGTCTTTCCCATATATCGATTTATTTGAGGCAGCTCACCACACTGTCAGTACTGACTGGAATTTTTTCCCCACTATTTAAAGGTGAGACGGGTGGAAAAACTAAAAGAGAAACTTGACCTGACCTTAAACATACATGGGGGCAAGTGGGGGGATAAAGTGGTTCTCTTATGGTGTGGGGTCTACTTGATGGTTTGGGTCCTCTTGGTGCCTTAGGTCAGCGGTCCCCAACCCCCGGGCCTCGGACCGGTACCGGTCCGTGAGTCATTTGGTACCGGGCCGCGAGAGTTGAGGCTCAGGTGTGAAATGTATGGTTTTCAGGGTTTTTATCGGTTTTCAGCGTTATTTTGTTATCGTTTTTATCATTAACTCGGTTTTCCTTGGTCTTTTCACGTGTGTTATGAATAAATCTTCTTTTTTCGGTACCGGTACTAGTTTTATTTTGTTGTATTTATCCGCGACACCTTAAAGGCCGGTCCGTGAAAATATTGTCGGGCATAAACCGGTCCGTGGCGCAAAAAAGGTTGGGGACCGCTGACTTAGAGGAGAGAGTCACTGCAAATTATTACAAAGGACATTGGTTGATTTGCCTACCACACCGAGCTCACCACCCTACACAAAACAAATTTCATTTACAGACCCTCACACATTAACGTTATTTATCAATAGGAGGTTTGTTATGTTATAGAATAGTAACTAATTAAGACTGGTTATGAGCAATATAAATAGCCAACACAGCAGGAGACTTCTGCTAATTTGTGCATGGAAACAAATTGAAAGCATTTTAGAAAGGTAGATCCCCCCCCCTCATTAATGTTGTATTATTTCACTCACAACTCATCTGCTGCTAATCAGATACTATTAATCATGTTAATTTTTATGACCTGGCCCACCCGCTCTGCTGATTAACTGCAGTGCCGGAGGATGTTACTGCGATCAGCACATCACTTTCAGCTTGTGATGAGATGGCTGACTGCCGTCGCCAGCTGCAGCCCAAGACAAAGAGGACGCAGCTGAGTATATTGATAAGTAATGCATTTGTCAGAGTACACAGTCACAAAACCCATTGGCTATCCTCTCATGATTTAGCCACAAGGGACAACAGCCAGTGTTTCAGGGCTTCAATTGCGATCATCCAATGACAGATAACGACTGTCTGGGACAAAACGTCCGGTTTCATATGCTGGTGAATTTTACAGTCCAACTATGAATGCAGGCGTATTTTAAAAGGCATTAACTGATCTTCTTTGTTTTTTTACTCAAGACTGAACATTTAGTTGCTTGCATACAGAGACTGCTTAAATGTTGTGCGTCAATAAATCCTGACATGCAAGTGGAAATTCTTTTTGGCTTCCTTGCTTACAGATAGTAAACACAAAATGCAGTTTTTAAATGAAGGTGTTTATAATTAAGGGGAAAAAAATACAAACCCACATGGCCCTGTGTGAAAAACTGACTTCTTCTAAACCTATTGACTGATTGGTCCACCCTTAGCAGCAACAACCGCAATCAAGCGTTTGCGATAACTAGCAAAAGAGTCTTTTACAGCGCTGTACAGTGGTCCCTCGTTTATCGCGGGAGTTACATTCCAAAAATAACCCGCAATAGGTGGAATAAGCGAAGTAGCCAACTTTATTTTCTTCAATTATTATAGATGTTTTAAGGCTGTAGAACCCCTCACTACACACTTTATACACTTTTCTCAGACAGGCAGGAACATTTTCACACTTTTCTCTCTTGTTTAAACTCTCTCAAAGTTCAAACCTTCATAGAAAAATAAGTCCAGTATTATAGAATGAAACCAAAGACACCCGCAGGTTGCCTTTAACGGTACAAAACGTTTCATCAACATTGTTGTTTGTTGGGGAGAAAACTTACAAACATACAGTGCAGCACTTCAGAGTCACACTGCTAGCGACCGAAGATTTATGTAAATTTGACAAGCTGAACTCATTCTGTACTGTACAGAAGACACTGCATGAGATTGATTGACAATGGTCTACAGCCAATCAAGACCCAGAACACAAAGCGCTGTAAGAAAGGGGGGGGGGGGGGGGGAGCATGTAAAATTCCACCCAAAAAAATCAGTGAAACAGTGAGACGGCGAAAGGTGAACCGCGTTATAGTGAGGAAGGGATAGGGATGGGTACCGGTATCCGGTGCCATAATGGCACCGGTTCTGACATAAACGGTAGTAACCAGACCGAAAAGCAGCGCCTTTTTCCTAATCTCTTTCTTATTGTTGATTCATGAACTTTGACCTGAATGATTTAACTGAGACATTTGAAAGCCTGCAATTCTTTAATGATGTTCTGGGGTCTTTTGTGACCTCCTGGATGAGTTGTCATTGTCCTCTTTGATTAATTTTGGTTGGCTGTTCACTCCTAGGACGTTTCACCACTGTTTCAGATTTTCTCCATTTGTGTATAACGGCTCTCACTCACTGAAGTCCCAAAACCTTAGAAATGACTTTGTAACCCTTTCCAAACTGATAGATGTCAGTGACTTTGTTTCCCAGGTGTTTCTTTAGATTGTGGCATGATGTGCTGCTTTCTGAGATCTTTTAGCCATCTTCACTTTGTCAGACAGATTCTGTTTAAGTGATTTCTTGATTCAGCAGGTCTTTCAGTAATCAGGTTTGAGTGTCTTTAGTGAGACTAAACTCAGCTTTCCAAGAAATGTGGGTAATTAGAGTTAATTCATGATTTAACAAGAGGAGGGATTACTTTTTCAAACAAGACTAGATAGGTTTGGATAACTTTTCTCCCTTAATCAATGAAATCTTCATTTAAAAACTGCAATATGTATTTACTCTTGTCATCGATGTCTAATATTAAAATTTGTTTGATCATCTCAAACATGTAAGTGTGGCAAATATTCAATATACTAGGAAATCAGGACGGGGCAAACTTTTTTCACACCACTGTAGTTATAATACTCTGCAGTAACACAACCTTAAATCACGTTCTGTCTAATTTTTGTCTGGTATGTTTTTTCCACCTTCCACTATCCTCTCCTATGTTGATTGTTTTGGTGCAGACCAACGTCACTCCAATATATGCACAAGAAAAGAGCCCTTTAAAAAAAAAAATAAAAAAAATAAAAAAAAAAAAAAAAAAAATATATATATATATATATATATATATATATATATATATATATATATATATATATATATATATATATATATATATATATATATAATAAATAACACCCAGCACGCCCCTGCGGGCGGTTTATCCTTCAAGCTCGGGTCCTCTACCAGAGGCCTGGGAGCTTGAGGGTCCTGCGCAGTATCTTAGCTGTTCCCAGGACTGCGCTCTTCTGGACAGAGATCTCCGATGTTATTCCCGGGATCTGCTGGAGCCACTCGCCTAGCTTGGGAGTCGCCGCACCTAGTGCTCCGATTACCACGGGGACCACCGATACCTTCACCCTCCACATCCTCTCGAGCTCTTCTCTGAGCCCTTGGTATTTCTCCTGCTTCTCGTGTTCCTTCTTCCTGATATTGCTGTCATTCGGAACCGCTACATCGATCACTACGGCCGTCTTCTTCTGTTTGTCTACTACCACTATGTCCGGTTGGTTAGCCACCACCATTTTGTCCGTCTGTATCTGGAAGTCCCACAGGATCTTAGCTCGGTCATTCTCCACCACCCTTGGGGGCATTTCCCATTTTGACCTCGGGACTTCCAGGTTATTCCAGGTTGGGGGCGATCGTGGCTCAAGAGTTGGGAGTTTGCCTTGTAATCGGAAGGTTGCCGGTTCGAGCCCCGGCTCGGACAGTCTTGGTCATTGTGTCCTTGGGCAAGACACTTCACCTGTTGCCTACTGGTGGTGGTCAGAGGGCCCGGTGGCGCCAGTGTCCGGCAGCCTCGCCTCTGTCAGTGCGCCCCAGGGTGGCTGTGGCTACAATGTAGCTTGCCATCACCAGTGTATGAATGTGTGTGTGAATGGGTGGATGACTGAATATCTAAAGCGCTTTGGGGTCCTTAGGGACTAGTAAAGCGCTATATAAATACAGGCCATTTACCATTTACCATTTATACTCGGCACAGATGTTCCTGTACACTATGCCGGCCACTTGGTTATGGCGTTCCATGTACGCCTTGCCTGCTAGCATCTTGCACCCTGCTGTTATGTGCTGGATTGTCTCTGGGGCATCTTTACACAGCCTGCACCTGTGGTCTTGCCTGGTGTGATAGACCCCAGCCTCTATGGATCTTGTACTCAGAGCTTGTTCTTGTGCTGCCATGATTAGTGCCTCTGTGCTATCTTTCAGTCCAGCTTTGTCCAGCCACTGGTAGGATTTCTGGATATCAGCCACCTCCTCTATCTGCCGGTGGTACATACCGTGCAGGGGCCTGTCCTTCCATGATGGTTCCTCGTCTCCCTCCTCTTTCTTGGGTTTCTGCTGCCTGAGGTATTCACTGAGCACGCTGTCAGTTGGGGCCATCTTCGTGATGTATTCTTGGATGTTTGTTGTCTCATCCTGGACTGTGGTGCTGACACTCACCAGTCCCCGACCCCCTTCCTTCCGCTTAGCGTACAGCCTCAGGGTGCTGGACTTGGGGTGAAACCCTCCATGCATGGTAAGGAGCTTTCTTGTCTTTATGTCAGTGGCTTCTATCTCCTCCTTTGGCCAGCCTATTACCCCAGCAGGGTACCTGATCACGGGCAGGGCGTACGTGTTGATGGCCCGGATCTTGTTCTTACCGTTCAACTGACTCCTCAGGACTTGTCTGACCCTCTGCAGGTACTTGGTGGTTGCAGCTTTCCTAGCAGCCTCTTCATGGTTCCCATTCGCCTGCGGGATCCCCAGGTACTTGTAACTGTCCTCTATGTCTGCAATGTTGCCTTCTGGTAGTTCAATCCCCTCAGTTCTGACTACCTTCCCTCTCTTTGTTACCATCCGACTACACTTCTCCAGCCCGAACGACATTCCAATGTCATTGCTGTATAGCCTGGTAGTGTGGATCAGTGAATCGATGTCTCGTTCACTCTTGGCATACAGCTTGATGTCATCCATGTACAGGAGGTGGCTGACAACTGCTCCGTTCCGTAGTCGGTATCCGTAGCCAGTCTTGTTAATGATCTCACTGAGGGGGTTCAGGCCTATGCAGAACAGCAGTGGGGACAGAGCATCTCCTTGGTAGATCCCGCACTTGATGGTGACTTGTGCTATGGGCTTGGAATTGGCCTCTAGTGTTGTACGCCACATCCCCATTGAGTTCCTGATGAAGGCTCTTAGGGTCCCATTGATCTTGTACAATTCTAGGCATTCCAGTATCCAGCTGTGGGGCATTGAGTCATAGGCCTTCTTGTAATCAATCCAGGCAGTGCACAGGTTGGTTAGTCTGGTCTTGCAGTCTCGGCTGACTGTTCTGTCTACCAGTAGCTGGTGTTTTGCGCCTCTGGTATTCTTGCCAATTCCTTTCTGTGTCCCGCTCATGTATTGACCCATGTGCCTGTTCATCTTAGCCGATATGATGCCTGACAGGAGCTTCCATGTAGTACTGAGGCAGATTATTGGTCGGTAGTTCGAGGGGACTGGTCCCTTCTTGGGGTCCTTGGGGATCAGGACCGTCCGACCTTCGGTTAGCCATTCCGGGTGTCCCTCGTTAACTAACAGCTGGTTCATTTGTGCTGCCAGACGCTCGTGGAGTGCAGTCAGCTTCTTTAGCCAGTAGGCGTGAACCATGTCGGGCCCTGGTGCTGTCCAACTCTTCATACTGGAGACCCTTTCTTGGATATCTGCCACTGTGATGGTTACTGGACCCTGTTCAGGGAGGTCGCTATGGTCTGCCCTCAGATCCACTAGCCACTGAGCATTGCCGTTATGGGTTGCGTCCTTCTCCCATATGCTCTTCCAGTATTGCTCCGTCTCCAGCCTTGGTGGTGCTGTTCTCTTATTATTGTTCCCTTGCCACTGAGAGTACACCTTTGCTGGTTCTGTGGAGAACAGCTGGTTTATTCTCCTGCCTTCTATCTCTCTGGTGTACCTCCTCAAGCGGCTGGCCAAGGCTGTGAGTCTTTGCTTGGCAGTTTCCAAGGCCTCAGGTATGGACAGCTTGCTGTATTTCTCATGCACCTTCTTTGTCGCACCTTTCTGCAACTCCGTTAGTTGGCTAACCTCCCTCCGTGCTACTTTGATCTTGCCCTCTAGCCTCCTTCTCCATGGAGGGTACTGCCCCTTGTGGTTGTTCAACTTGTAGCCAAGCATCTCACTGATCACTGCTGCCGTATTGTAGATCAGCTTGTTAGTGTCGGTAATCGTGGTTGTAGGTATTGTCCGTAGCGCTGCATTAACATCATCTAGCAGACCTTCTGAGGGTACTTCACGTAATCTTGGTAACCGGCAACGGGGGGTCCAGGTTTCAAGCTTGGCCATGATCCTATCTTTCAGGTCAGTTCCTCTCGCACTCAACGATCCTTCTCCTGTCGCACTTGGGGCTATGTACCCAATCTCGGGTGGGGGTGATGATATCTCCCCCCTGACCTGGCGTCCTGACTCCTCCTTGCCGTAGCATTTATGTTGTACCTCGTCAATCTCTAGCTGTGAGAGCAGTCCCTTCTTTCGAATGTTGGAACACTGAGCTACTAGTTGTTTCGCCGTCATTGTGGATGTTGGGTATCGAAGAATCCATAGGTCCCTCATCCTATTCATGTAGCCCCTTCCGCCGGGGTTACTTGCATAGTAGCATTCCAACAACGCCCTGTTTTCGTCTCTTGCCCACCGATGCCTTCTTGTTCCAGTAGCCCACTTCTCGTCAGGGTGCCCTGGTTCCTCAACACCTGACGCGGACCTTGTTGATCCGGGCGACGTCCGAGCCGGCATGCCTTCATATTTATCTGTCTCGCTCATGTCTGCGGTAGGCTCGCTTAGCATAGGGGGTCTAGCCTTAGGACCCTTACTGGATACAGACGCCCCAGGCAGGAATCGAACTTGCGATCCTCTGCTCCAAAAAAAAAAAAAATATATATATATATATATAAACGTTTTATGACCTTTTCAAACAGCCATTTTATTACTTACACACTGTGCTCATACGTACATGACAGGTGATCTGTTTTACCTAGCACCTGCGCACACTCACTAATAGATACTTCTACTACTTGGATGAATTTTCTCTGAAAAGAATCTAGGACATTGGTGCAAACCAGTGTAATGTATCAGACAGTTACTCCACAAAAGCCACAATCTAATTCAGTCAAGTAGACTGAACAATTTCATCTGTGTCCTGACAAATTAAATCAAAATACAGTTTGGAGTGATTCTTTTGATTCTTTTGTGGATTGATTATCCACCAGCCTTCCACCTACAGCATATGCTGCATTTAGAGCAGGTTCTTATACACACTTGCAGAAATTGTAATGTCCATGTGAATAAACAGAAAATCATTTCCCTTAAGTGCTTCTTGATGTATTCAGCTCAAATACACAGCCATGAAGTTAAAGCTGCATTAAGCCTTTTTTCGTTATCATACAGTAGAATTGCAACAAAACCTCACAGAAACACAACCTTAATATATCATTCATTTATTAAGTTGTTAGTAACTGTTTTCTACTTTATTTAAGCTCCCAGCAGAAAAGGAGCAACATGAAAATCCCACTGGCATCATATTTTTGAAAAACTGGCAAAGAAGGCACTTGAATATTCAGATATATTTATTTTCTTTTGCTCCGCTTTAGGCAACCACCAACTCCTGAGGAAAACATCTTTACCTTTAGCTCCTACATGCTGAATGTTCTCCATCAATGTACTTTGGCTGTCTTGACAGTGAGTTATTCTGAGGTGTTTTATAAAAAAAAAATTTTATTTAGACAAAGCTAAAATCTGCAAAAGTGCTTGAAATTCCTCTAAGTTCAGCACAACAGCAAGTTACAAATTACCGGCGATGGTTCACTGTTTAATATTAAAGAAATGCTCAGTGGAGCTTACATATTCCTGACCTGGTAGAGGTCAAAAACAAAGCTTTTGTTTGGTTTTTTAAATGAGAGGGGGAAAAAATCACGAAAACATTTTGTATCAGTTTTCCTCTCCGTGTAAATCCCAGTAGGCGTCGAGCCTCAGAGCCTACTGGAATTTACAGACCAATCTTTTTCTAGAAAAGTCTGCTCTTTGGAGTCAGCAAAATATATGGAGGCTTAACAGTCATTTCCATATGGATTACTTGGTGTTATGCAGTGGGTAGCACAGCGTTAGGATTTTGACAGTCATTTTCCTTAAGTTGTCAGGGGAGATGCCGGTAACAAGCCAGGCAGGGAGTTAAGGCATGGAAGTGTGTGTGTGGGAATGTATAAATGCGTGCAAGCTGTCTTTCTGGGCTCTTTATGGACAGTATAGGGAAATATCAGTTCTTGGGGCATCGCTGCATCCTTTGTGCTTGTCTCTTGAAATCTAAACATTAAAATAAGTTCCTGACAGGTTATTTGTCAGTGTTCAGAGCATCGTTGGGTCAAAGACACCACATGAACTTGTTCAGAGCCTCCTAACTTGTTTTTACTTCTATCCAAAATTAAGAGGAGGAGGATAATTGGAGCAGTCAGATGGCACGTATTTATTGAAGCCGTGTGCCCCCGATTAATGTTAGCTATTAAAAATATTTTAGTCGTGCATGTTGCGAACCACTAATGCGTGAACTTTTTAACACAAGAAAAATGAAGTGCATCGTGATAAAGCTGTTACAAAGCATAACTGTTAATTTAAGCGTGCCTCACAGGGTTCAAAGCACATAATTGAGTGGTATGGGTGGGGGTGTTGGCGGCAGAGCTTTAGCTCTGCTTGACCTGCTGCAGCAAGGACGGACTGCTCACACAACTTATTGATGGCCACTTCTATGTCACGTTGACTTTTGAAAGGGAAACCATGAGTGCAGGCACGTGGAAAATCCTCTGTGGATCGGAGTGAATGTGTGCGGCTAGGCTGCGCTGGAAACACTGCGGGGAGCAGCTGAAAATTGTGCCACATTTTCTGCCTGTCAGTGTGACTGCCAGTCTGCAGTTAAGAAGAAGAATTCTCTCTGAAATAATTCTTCACACTTACGCACATGCAGCCCATGAAATGTAAGCTATTAATCTCTTAAGAGCTATTTGTGTCAAGTTTTCTGCGTGCAGAAGTAGACTGTAAACAGAACATGTGGTCAGACCCCTGCGAGTGTGCTTCGTAATGGATGGGCAGCCGTTGGTTACTAATACCTGTGTTTTTGAATAGAACATCAATAAGTCCTTGTTGCTGCATTAACTCCTGGTGCAGTGTTTGGGAGCCCTGTGCGGAGGATCAATCGAGGAGGAGAAGTTTCGATAAATCTCCTTGCTGCCAAGTAAAAGGCAGAATTGTGTGTTGAATAAAAGGAGAATAATTAGAGTTTCTTTGTATATTTAATGGGGATAAGAACTGAAAGACTGCTGCATGATCCTTCTTTGACCAGAGTGTGCCTGTATTTGTGCAAAAGGATTCTTTCCTTTCTATGTGCGTGAATAATCATCCATTGTCTTTTTAACTGCTGTTGAAATTGCCTGCTCTTTTTTTCCCTTCTTATTTGTTAGCTGAGTTTTATGTGCACAGGGTCCTAAAAAGTCATTTCAGTCATAAAAAGATTGAGCTTCCTTCCTGAGTTTGTGTCAGGCAGCTGGACTTCTACACTGTACAAGAGGAGATACTAAAATGGACTTGCTATGTATGCGGTGGTGATTAGTTTAGAAGGAGGCGGCGTATTGTCAGCCCTAATCTGATTTTATTACATTCTTCTTAGAAGGATGGGGTTTGGGTAGCACGTGTGCATTCCCTGTCACAAGGTCTTAAAATGAGCTATCTGTTAATCAGAGTGATTCTCCTGGCTGAGCTATTTTTGGCTGCATGAACATGGAAGCTCGCCTCCAGTGAAATGCAATAGATTAGGCTGAATTTCACCACACCGTCTAATCATTTATTGTAGCTGGTGGCATTTATTTTCTAACTTTTTTCTTCTTCTCTTAAACAATTTTTGTTTTGTTTTGTTTTTGTTTTGCTAAAGGAGTTTTTTTTAATTGCCCTAGTCGGCCTCTAGTCTCCAGGAGATGAGAAGTTCTAAAATTTATAGTGTTTGTATTAATATTTAAATTTGGACCAGTTTCTTTTTATACTGTGGTTATGAACTCGGTGTCATGCTGCACTTAACAGATTTAGTCATTCTTCAACAAAGTTTAAAAAAAAAAAGTAAGGCAATGTTATGACAAGTGCCATCTTAAAAAGAACATCTGCTTGAAATAAACTGCAAAGAGCTTAAAAGAAAACCCAGCTTATCATGTCAGCCAAGATTAAGAACCATCGCTGTGCTTCATAAAAGTTCCAGCCAGTTTTAAAGCGACTGCACTTCTTTCATATCAGGCTATTTCCAGTATTTATTTAACATTAATATCCTCCTTTTCTTCCTCCTTTCTTTCCACCCAGGCGTGCCTCTGTCCACTCAGTGGGGCCCTCAGGGCTACTTTTACGCCATCCAGATTTCCCAGTACGGTTTGAGCCATTACAGCAAAAACCTGACCGAGCGTGCTCCCCACGTTGATGTCTATGACACGGCCGAGGAGAGGGACAGCCGAGCCAACGCCGCGACCTGGAGTGTACCGAAGGGTTGCGGGCTCAGCCGCATCTATGACAAGACCAGGGCTACCTCCGTGCGGCAGTTCAGCGCTCCAGGTATTTAAGCCTTCCATTAGCCCAGATGGCCTCTGGGCAAGAAGCTTATCTCGTGTTAACTGTGGCTGTAGCAAGCATACCCTGAGGACAGGATGATAGTCTGCAGTGAGTCAGCGCCACAGGGAGAGTACGCTGACAGGCTGTCTGGTCTGACAGTGGACCCACAGCATAATGATATTCTTAGACAGTGTGATGGTTAAAGAAGCACACATTTCATCCTGTTTTGTCCCATTAATCAGACACTGAAATTGCAGCTAGTGTTAGAGACAAAAACACTTTGAGATTAGTTCAGTTTTTTTCCCTCTCTGGTAAAACATAAGTATGTAAATGTAGGTGTTGAAATGGAACTTCACCATCTTTATTAGTCGCAGGCAAAATAAAGCCATTATAGGTTATTGTGTTCTTTGTAAGGACTTGTTTTATGTCACTTTTTTTAACACAAGAGTCACAAATGTGTACTTATACCATTTAAAAACGAGCTATAATTTCCTGCCGGGACCTGTTGTAGCAGTCAGTATAAAAAGTATCTGATTTAGCCTATTTAGTACATTTCTACTAGACTGTATGTGGGTATTTTCATTGCATGTGTTAATAAACATATGTAGAATAGATTAACCCTTTAAAGCAAATTGTTTTTAATTCTGATTTGCCTACTATATTAGTACCAGCATTAATAGCTGTGAAGCTAATGGTAGTTCACTATGCTGCAGTGGCAAGCTAATGTCACTGAGGGGTCATCAGATAACTGTCACTGTTAGAAGTGATGTATTAATGATTTTATCACTGTTGCCCAGAGTTTATTCATCAACAATTAGTTTTTTAACGCTTAATTAAAATGTATTTTAGTAACACAGTACTAGCAGTATCATAACTGAATGTGTTATTAATAATATATGAAGGCTCGTGATAAGTGAAGGCCACCGAAGACGTTTTCTGTTTGTTGTCAAGGTTTCAGTGAGATTTGAATGTTGCTGTAAGAACCGCAGCAGAGACTGATGAATATTAACATATACCGCCTATTTCTCCATAAGTGCTTAGTTAATAGGGCTTCAGAAAATGGAGAATGTCATCACTTGTAATAAAACAGACTGAATAATGGGGCTGTCCTTGCTGCCATTTCGCACTGTTTCAACTATGAGGAATCTAATTTCATTCAGCTCACTCACTCATATGGCCTTCTGTCTTATGCATCTAAAATTTGATCTATAAAAAGGGGTTAAAAAAAGAAAAAGAAAAAGGAAAAAGTCTCCCACTTCATGTTTTTACATTGTTCCAAACAGAGTTGTATTGAGGGCTGCAGCATGTGGTGGGTATGGATAAGATACTGCAAGTTTGAGCAGGCGACTCTTATTCTCACCGAGTGGTTGACTTGGAGGAGACGCGGTGCCATTTAGGGAGAAATAAATTGCTGTTACATCTGCTTCAGCGTATGCTTGAATAATTGCATATATGCATTTTTAGACTGAAATTGTTGATCTAAGAGTGCTTAGACTGTAGCTTGTATTATGATTTATTAACTCTCTGTGACGTATTTACTTAGCTCTTGTCATGTCGTGTTAATCTTGGGAGTCGGCAAATCAAGAAAAAAAGGAGACTCGGCTGGTGCTTGATTAATGTGCTCTTCTGTGTAGCTTTACACTCAGTTTTAGATTCTTTGTAGAAGTACAAACATTAACAAACGTCCTTATGTTTGTTTCAGATAAGCTTGCAGGTAGCACAAAGTTATTGGATTTAACACTGTAAAGAAAACTAGTGAGCACAGATGCTCCCACAGAACCATTAATCTCATGATTTAATACTTGTCACAAATATGTTAGTACATTTATTTCAAATTGTTTCAGTTTTGTAAAAAAACAAACAAAAAAAAACAGAGTTTATAGTTTAAAATTGGAAGTGTGAGAATAGTCTGAGAATCCTAGGAGATGATAAATATAGAGGATCCCTTGGGAATGCTGCAATATGGGCGTCTTTCTCGACACTATACTTTACTGTCGAAGACAGCACTGCGCCTCAGATTTTCACTCTGTAGCATACCTTATTCCAACAATGATCTAACAACAAGCACAAAATACACAGTGTGAAACGGCAGCTATGCACTGGCTGTTATAAAAGTCACATTTGCAGAATATCTCTTTAATAAAAGCATCAACCACTGACACAAATAATATTCCCAGGAAAAGCAGGATTTGCACAGACTAATGTTCATTTAGGTTAACTGTAAGGTGGCAGAGCATGAAACGGTGGTCTCAGCTAAGGCTGGGGACTCCAAACGTATTCTTTTGCTTTGGGATTCACACTGATGCTCAAATAAATACAGTTACCAGCTTCATAAATGTTTTATTTCATGTGTCTAAAACGGGGAAAAAACATCAGCTGATAGGAGATTTTTAAGTCGCCAAATATAAGATAAGATAAACTTTAATATCAGTAATGGTGTCAAAACCTGGTCAGGCTCTATTGTTAACACATGATCAGACTCTAGACAATGCACAGTGTTTTCTGTTATTATGTTGTGAAACAGGAAATGCAGCACCACTGCGCATCTTACGTGTGGTAAATTAAAGCTCTACTCATCAGATTTGTGGTTACAGTAAAGATTGGAGATCTTGGCCTAGTTTTAGAGCTTTAAAGTGACCGAGGCCAGGAGATAGCTGGCAGAGTTATTTTGGGGATTGGAAGAAGTCAACATCTTATACCCGGCGCTGACTGTGAGCTGTCTTTATTCTCCTCTGATCTCCTGCTGATGTTTCCAGGACACACTCTCCGTCCTCTGCCGAGCTCCTGTCTCTACAGTAATCCCCACCCCCCACCCCACACACACACACACACACACACACACACACACACACACACACACACACACACACACACACACACACACACACACACACACACACACACAATTCTTCCACTTTCAACCTCTCATCATCACCAATTTCTTTTTTCCCACCACCCTCCACTTTTTTCTCCCTGCTGCTTGCTCACTTTGCTTTAAAGCTCAGCTCACCATTATTGCTCTTTCCTACCTTGACTTCATGTTATCATGATCATAAGTAGCCTTCATTCTCCATTAATCTTCCCTGTCTACTCCAGATTTCTGTCAGTCTTCCACCTCTGTTGACTTATTTCCACCCACTTATCGCCCCTCAGCACTCCTGTGCTTCCTAAACATTGCAGTCATATTTCCCCAATCCATTCTGATGCCTTATTCTTGTCTCTCATCAAACTTTCCTCATTTTCTTCCTCTGCTGTCAGTTTTCCTTTCTGTCTCTGCCTCCCTACACTTCCTCCTCCTACTCCCTTCTTCCTGTTGCAGTCCTTTTTTTTTTCTTTCCTCCTTACTGTATCTAGGGCACGAGTGTTGAGCAATCTCTCCAAGCCTCTGACAACTGGATCAATCGTCAGTCCCCTGATAATAACCTACCATCCACCATCTGCACTATCCTGCCCAAACGCTGTCTGCCACTGAGCACCTTTATTTTCTCAATCCCCTTGTGGTTGGTTGATAGTTCAGAAATGCATTTTGTTCCCCTGATAAGGTGGAATCACGCTATCAAAGAAAAATGGCTTTTGTGGTGCATGCAGACAACCCTGCGCGGGTATCTGCGGTACCATCTGCACGGCAACTTTGGCATGAACAGTGCCATCCTTTGTGACCGCAACGAGTCACCCTTCACTACTCGTTCAATCAAGGAAAAGAGAGTTTGCCTGCTTCTGTGTCTGAGTTTCCAGACTGTATCATTACTGTCGTGTTGAGACCGGTTAAAGAGCAGCCTAGTCCCTCGGCAAAAGAGCAGCGACTACATACACTTACTAGTTTTGCTACAGAAACAGTGTTACTCATGAGAAATGGCTAATAGCTACACTGCTTGTAGGATAAGCATTATGGTTGACATGTCTCAGATTAGTACAGAGCCATGGTTTCACTTTCGTAAATAGTTAATAATAATGTATGTAGATGGAGTGGAAGAACAGCTAACGTCAGCTACATGAGGTTTAGTGATGATACTGAACCACAGTCTGCTTACTTTGTCTTTTTTTTTTAATGTATGAACACAAAATATCCTTTAAAGAAATTTCCTTCCTTTTTCAACCAAACCCAGTCAGTGATCTAATAAATATGTCAGTCAATAATAACTGCTACCACAATCTGATTTCATGCTTCGAACAGAACAAGTAGTTTTTCCCAGATCAGCGGGGATCATTTAGATTGGTTACCTTCCAGCAGCTGCTCTTTGCTCCATTACATCCTTGCAAATCTTGGTGTTTTTTTATTTTTATTTTAATTGTTATAGTCCTATTTTGTGGGCGCTCTTGATGAGAAGTCGCCCACCTCTCGTCTGATGGCTGAATGTGAGGCTGCAGAGATAAGAGACGTGGCGTTTGCATTTGAGCAGCTTAAAACGGCTCCGATAGAGGTGAAGGAGACTGAACTGTAAACAGTGGATTCGACATCAAAAGCGGTAGCGCCGGGTCACAGGCGTGAAACGTCTTTCTTTGAATCCTTTGTGGATTATTAAGCAATCTGAACCCATCACAGGAAAAAGACTGCAACTATACCGAGAGATTATCCTGCATGTAAATACTTTGAGGTGGTGTTGCAGAGAAAGGTGTGATTTTCAAAAAAGTCTTTAGAATTGTATCTTTTCATATCAAAGTCAACAGTGTCTGTCGTGGCTGAGTATTTATCAAGATTTTTAGGGCCTTGGAAAAATGCTGTTTGCTCACAATCCCCGTGCAAAATAACACAAAGTTTCAAAGAAGAATGGTGCAGGGGAATTGCAGAGCATTAGGTGTAAAGCTGCTGAAGAGCTTTCTGCACAGACTGAAGTAACCAAAGAGGAATTTTCTCACGGTTTGGGGGGGAAAAACTGATTGAATAATCAATATCGAAAAAAAAAAACAGTTTGCAGTCCTAAATACATTAACACCCCCCCCCCCCCCCCCCCCCCAAAAAAACCACCCCTTATTATTGTTTTTTAATTAAATTTGCTGTTTTAGCTGTGCGTGTGCTGTAGTGATGGAAAAATCACACTTCCATCGACTGTTGTCTCGTCACTTGTCAGGTCTTTTGTTGTCCGCACATGTACTGCAGGCACTGTGCACGCTTTCAAGTGTGCGCCTCACACACTCGGTCATGTACACAAGCGTGATTTACACGGGCGTATTTCTAGCCGCGTGTCATCCCCGTCTCCAGACTTATTGCTAAACAGCTAGGGAGCCCGAGCGGTGGAGGTGGAATCTCGTCTATATTCCCTGCCCATCCTTTATTGATGGCAGAGTAATCACAGGGCCAGAGTACAAATCCACTTACTCTCTGCATTGCCTTAAGTAATGGATTTATGAGTGCATTAAAGAGCCGTAGTCATCCAGAGGCCCCTGCCAGACTGTCTCTCTCCTTCATTCTCTTCTTGATCGACTCTCTTTGAGCCTCACTAGGCCTCATCTGCTTCTGCTTTCTCAGCGTATGTGATGTGAGATCTCTCCGTCTTCTGATTTCAATTGTCTCCTCACTATTGGCTCATTTTCACCCTCTCCCATCTAGGCCTGGCTCTAAGAGCTCTTGTGTGAGCCATCACTCCATTACTCTCCTTTTCCTTGACTTTTTGACCCTTTCTCTTCTTTATCCTTGGAGGAGCCTCGATTAGAAAACATTCTCCTCGTTTTTTTGTTGTTTTTCTGCTGTGCACACCAAAGAGTAAGGCAAAAGCAGGGATCATTCTTGAACCGCTCGCTGTTCGGGGTCTTGAAATGAAGTCGGAGCTGAACTATAGTGACACAAAGGTGATCCACTGTCAGAGGTGGCAGTGTGGAAAGTGAAAATTATCCGAGTTTCTACTTTGAGCTCTGACTGGAGGAGATGTGGGGATGCAAATAGAGAAGTTGGTGCAATATATCAACTTCTTCTTTCACTCTGTTGTTCCCTCATGCTGCTCCTCTATTCCTTTCCACACTGTCTTCCCTCTCCTCTCTGTCCTCCTTATTAAGCTCAGTGTGCAGAGACACAGCCGTACTGCACATCCCTGGAGAAGCTCGTCCTAGTGTGTGTGTGTGTGTGTGTGTGTGTGTGTGTGTGTGCGTGCACTGTCTCTCTCACACACACACACACAAACAGCAAGGAACATCACACGGGTAATAATACAAAATCCAGGGTAGTTAAAATGTTAAGCTTCTGACCAGTGATTGATTTTAAAGTAGGCCCATTGTGATTGATCATTAAAAAAGGGAAAAAAAGATGAGCCATTATATAAACAGACCACCAGAGGAGTATATTAAGAGACAGACAGATTTAAAAAAGCTTCCAGTAAACTAAAAATAGCACGTTATCAGCCAGTAATGATGTTTTCAAGTTCTTAAAGAAGTCAGTCAAATGAGACAAAGTGTCTTTGAGTAAATGTTGTTAAATGTTTTTTCTCCCACCCCCCTCACTTCCCATTACCACAGACTCCTCCGAAGGCGTGTCCCTCCAGATGGGCAACTCCAAAGACTTCATCCTCAGCTTGGACCTCAAGTTTATCTCCAACGGCAGCGTGTCTGTAATCCTTGAAACCACAGAGAAGGGCCCTCCCTTCACAATCCACTACGTGACCAGCACACAGCTCATCGCCTTCAGAGAGCGTGACATCACCTACGGGATTGGACCGCGAACCGCTTGGAGCACTCTGACCCGGGATCTGCTCACCGACCTCAGGAAGGGCGTCGGACTGTCCAACACCAAGGCTGTTAAGGCCACAAAGGTCCGTTCAACTCAAAGCACTGGTTCAAAAAGCACCTGTGCTCAAATATTTGTGGTCTAGTGACGATGCACTTGCAGCTGGGATAATTAGTTGATTAGTTGAACTGGCAGTTCTCATTTTAAAAGCAAAAGTTCCACAAAAAAACCTTTAATGTACTTTTTGTACATTTTTCACTACTTTCTCACATTTTATAGAAAACAGTCCATTAAGGAAGTATAGTTATATTTATGGTGATGATGTATGCATTTCATTATCAAAGCTACTTACAAGTCTTTGCCACTTGTATTGTGTCAGAGGGTTTCTTTGTGTTAGATTTAACTCCATGTATGTGAACTAAATACTGTTATTATTTGGCTTTATGAAGACTAAATCTGCAGTATGTAGAACTCATGAATGCCAAGTCCTAACTCCCTTCATCTACTGTCTCTTTTCAGATTATGCCCAGACGTGTGGTGCGATTAGTCCTGCATGGGCGTGGATTTGTTGACAACATCACCATCTCCACCACTGCGCACATGGCCGCATTCTTTGCCGCCAGCGACTGGCTGCTGCGCAACCAGGACGAGCGAGGCGGATGGCCTATCATGGTCACCCGTAAACTAGGCGAAGGCTTCAGACCTCTGGAGCCCGGCTGGTACTCGGCCATGGCTCAGGGCCAGGCCATGTCCACCCTTGTGAGAGCCTACCTCCTCACCAAGGACCAGGCGTACCTCAACGCTGCCCTGAAGGCAGTAGGACCTTATAAGGTGCCTTCAGCACAGCATGGGGTCAAAGCTGTGTTCATGAACAAGTATGACTGGTATGAAGAATACCCCACCACACCCAGCTCCTTTGTGCTCAACGGCTTCATCTACTCCCTGCTGGGGCTCTACGACTTGACTGAGACAGCTGGAGAGAAGCTCGGCAGGGAGGCAGGGCAGCTGTTCAGCCGCGGCATGGAGTCACTGAAGGCCATGCTGCCGCTCTTTGACACCGGGTCCGGGAGCATTTATGACCTGCGTCACTTCATGTTGGGCACTGCGCCCAACTTGGCTCGCTGGGACTATCACACCACGCACATTAACCAGCTACAGCTGCTGGCATCCATAGACAACTCCCCCATCTTCAAGGATGTGGTCAAGCGCTGGAAAACCTACTTAAAAGGGATTCGTGCCAAGCACAATTAGACTAAACTCCAACCCACACACTATAAAGGCTGAGATGAGAAGAAGATCGATATATTGTGTGCGACTGAAGGAATGAATGAGCGGCCTATGCTCGCGTCGCGTGTCTGTGCACGTCCCAGATCTGGTTGAAGTCCAAAATCTGAAGTATGAGTTTAATCAGCTGAAGCTCTCAATACTCTCTCGTGTGCTCTGTTGCAGGTTTTTTAATTTCTGCAACATCCACTGTAGCTCTCCTCTCCCTGTTTCTTTTCTTTTCCTCCCTCTCTTGAGTTAGTGTTTGTAGTTATGCACAAACCTCATTTCAAAGTGAGAGTGTCTGCATTCAGGAAGGAAGTGTGTATGTGTTTGTGCGTGTGTGTGTGTGTGTGTGTGTGTGCGTGCGCGTTTTTAAAAAGAATATATGACATTGGTGAAAGATTAAAAACTCTGTGAATCACATTTCAGACATTCTTCGATGCATCCAGCACATTTTTCTTCTGCAATTGTATTTTTTTTTAACGTCATTTCAGATTAAAGTTTATTAAAACAAACTGTATATAACAGAATATATTATAAATTATTTGAAGGAGAACGTTGCCAAAAAACAAAAAAGCGCATCTTTTCAATATATAAGAAGCATTCGAATATTTCACCACAACAACATTTTTAATGCAAACCCTTCAATACTAAACCGTTTTAAATTACAACACAGGACTTTTTTTTAAGTGTCTCACATTTAATGTTTGGTTAGAGATGTTTATTAGAGAATTCATCCCTTTGTGGAAATGCTAGAAAATCAAAGTTTTATGATTCTCTCTAGACACAGATTAATGTTAGCCAATAATTATAGTATTACGTCTTTAGTAGATTTATCTTTTCCCCTCTAAAATAAATGTGAGGCTTCCGTTAAGCTGCTTGAAAGCTGCTCTGAGTAATAATCAAGCTAGTTCTCAGTAGCAATGTGATTGTTCCTGTGGTATTCACTGAGATAAATCAATGCAGCCCTGCAATAATGCTTAAAAATGATGAAGTTCTCATAATTAGCTGTAGCTTCTGTAATGTTGCTACTTGTATCCAATGGTCAGGCAGTGATACCACTGTGTAACCGTTTTTGTTCAAGGTTGCAGCTTCACATATGATTAACTTTGAGTTCAGCGTGTTTATTAACACATGTGTGTCCCATGTGAGAAATCCCAGCTGGCTGAATTTAAGACCAGAATAAATGCTCGCTTCTTTTCAGCTGCACAATCTAAAGTTTTGTTTCAAAAAGAAAAACTGTGTTTCCTACTTACACGCGTGATCGCAGGCCTGAACGAGGCTAAACGTTTAATACTAGATTAACCAAGAGGCATCAGTTAAAAGGTGATGCTAATGTGAAAACTTTTAAATGCCAAACTCCAGCTCCCCATGGAACCGTCATCGTTATAATTTCAGATCGGTGTTTTTTGCTTGGTGTGAATATCAGCACCGTCAGTCGTAGCCACATTTTAATTCATTCTTGTGCCCACCCCCCTCGTTCCCCTCCTCCTTTTTGACCTTTTCGGCTCGTTGTTTACTCGGGAACTCGTCTGAAAAGCCTTTCTTCTGTAACTCATATTTGGAACATGATAATTGCAGGATACGAGCGTAGGTGGTGTAGATGTCTCTGTTGTGTATTGGAGGAGATGAACGTGGGCAGCAGAAGCACAGCTGCATCTCACTACAATGTTAATTCACACCATTTAAATAGACAATGCCAGGAAGTACTAAAGCTGGAGGTAAATTCCTGACGAGCATGCAAAGGCTCGGTCCCAGCAGGCTCTCGTTGCTCCTCTCAGCCGCTGCAAGTGCATGAACTCGGCGTTTTTAATCTGAGCGCTGCCCTGTTGACCGCCGAGCGCAGAGAAAGAGGCCTGCCTGTGCTCTAACAATTCACCCGGCTAATAGGCTGGAGAGCTTGTTCACAGTACAGTCGCTGCTCACGGATGAGTCAGCATTCACCGGCATCGTACTCACAAACAACACAAAGCGGAGCCCTCAGCAACAATGAGGCTTTCATTGATCCAGCTTTGAAGATTTAAAGAAGCAGCAGATTGTTTTCTTCTGAATCCTGTTTTTAAAAAAAAATGTAACGCCAGTTTTTTGAGACAAAAATCGTTTTCCCACAAAGCCAGTTTTTCAGGTTATTTGAGTTTGCACTGGCAGGAAAAAAAATCAAAGGAACACTGAACATCCAAGTTCCCTTTTTCCAAACTGATTAACAAATCCCGACTTGAGTAGAAAGGCAGAACACAATAATGCACATTTAAACATCAAGTTTAATCACAAAAAAAAGTTTGGTTCTCAAAATAATGGTTCTAATGTGTAAGCATGTCTCTAATCTATTTTTTATATAACCTTGCTTTGTCATTTATTGTTTTTGTACTCTTGTTTTGTAATTGAAACATTACAAATGTGTCCAATAAAAGGGGAACCTTATAACTTTTTAACATTTATTTTCCATCAATCTTTTTTTTTTTTTAATGATGATTATATTCATTTTTATTAATTTTTCTCCTTTATAGGTTGTGGGAATGTTTATACCATAAAAGTTGTTTGAGATCTTTGGATAATCTGTTAGGGTTTATCTTTTTGTTGTTGTTGTTTTTGCTGATTCTAGTTTTCTTTACTTCCTGTTGGCTTTTTCTTCCTGTAAACACTTGCATAATTTATACACGACGAGCAGAAATATGTCCGTTGAGGGCGGGGGTAACGTTCAGGAATAGAAGTCTTTGTGTGAGAATAACTAGCTCCGTGTTGTTTATACCAAAGTCATCGATTCGAGTGTATTTGTATATTTTTGTGCAAAAACTGACTTCCATTCAGCATTTAATGATGTAAAGTCTCCTCGGAGATGTCATGGAGAGACACTGCCTTTTGAGAAATGCTACTTTTTCAGATGTAGGTTGAGTAGATATGTAAATGCTTATTGTAAAAGGGGTTGTGTGCAACTAGAGATTAGTGTTTAGTAAGCTACTGTTTAAAGGGAAATGAGCCAATAGCTGCAGGTTCTCCTTGAGTTTTTTTTTTTTTTTTTAAATTTAATTTTATTTCTTTTTTTCCTCTGCAGAGGAATAAGAGTTTTTCTAGTTAGACAAAAGCACAACTGTCGGTTATCGTCACATGAGTTTAGTTGTATTTCTTTTTTATGGATTACTTTTTTCCTTTTCAGGACAATGTGCAACGCCTTCATTAAGAAAGCTGCTATTGTTATTCACTGTGTAACAGGTATGAGAGCTTCTTTCTCCTCATTTCAGTGGCACCCTCTCCTCTGTCTCTACACTCTTTGTTTCAACACGTCAGCAAATGGCCACTGAGGTCAAATGTGATTTATGCAATAAAATGTTTACTGGGGTCGTGACACCACGAGAGACCCAGAGTTGTTGTACAGACTTTGCAACCGAAGCACAATGTGCAAATGCTACCATTTTTTTAGTCCAATGAAGAGAGGTGTTTATATACAGAGTAAATCTTTGTGCTTTAAGGTTTTGCTTTTTAAAGGTGTAAAAAATAAAAATAATAATTAAAAAAATCAATAAATAAAAGCATTTTTTTCTTAAATTCCTGGTATGTTTTATTTTTCAGAGGTTTGACATGAACACAGCAGCCTAATGAAGAATAGATAAAGAATAGATATGTCTAATGAAGCCATAGATTTATGCAATTATCAATCAGTTGTCGATAAATGGTGATCGGTTTTAGCCATTTATCAGTTTCCAGATTTCTAGAAAATATAAAAACATTTATTGGTTGTAGCTTTTCATTTCTGACAGTTTTATATTTTTTTCCCTCATATTTGATTAACAACTGAATATATTTGATTTGTAACGTAAAGATGGCACCATGGACTTCAAGAAATTAGAACAGTGGATCCATGGAAATCAGTAGAAATGCAAATAAATTAATAGTTATTATATTAAAAAATTATAATTATAAATATTCAATTATTGAAATTGTATCTTAAGGACACATCTAAATTGTATCCTAAGGAGTATTATTTTGCAATAGAAAATGAAAAATAGAGCCTGCAAACACTTGCTGACATTCATGTTATTTTGGCATGTTGCCTAGACTAGCACACCCACAGCAACAAGATTGCCCGACAGCAGCAGCTTTCTCAGCAAGCTCGTGCGCTGTGCCGTCTCTTACAATCTCAGGAGCAGGTCGGGGAACACAAAGAACCACCAGATGCACGTCTGATCGACGGTATGTGCTAAACAAGCCCAGCGCACACCGAGAGGTTCCATGTCCATACAACAATGACTCCAACTGATTATCCTACAGCTACACTGGGGGGGATATGATGCATTGGGGCCAGTCTGCTATTGGTTTCTGGATGAAAGGGGTGAAGTTGCCAAATACAGTGATTAACTGTGATAACTCAGGGAAATCGCAAATCTAACGCAAGTAGAACCTGTCTGACGAAAGCGAAGCAGGTTAAAAGATCCTCAAACACAACGCATCATCTCACAATCTAAAGAAGCAGCTCAGAAAACAAAGTCAGTGACCTCTATCATCTGGAAAGGGTGACAAAGTCATTTCTAAGGCTTTGGGACTCCAGTGAATTATAGTGAGAGCCATTATACACAAATAGAGAAAAAGACTTGGAAAAGTGGCCCATCAAAGATACTCGCAGAGTGCATCAACGACTCATCCACGAGGTCACAAAAGATCCCAGAACAACATTAACAAACAGTGCAGGCCTCACTTCAACCAGTTAAGGTCAGAGTTTATAATCCAACAATAAGAAAGAGACTGAGTGAAAATGACAAAAAAATCTTGATGATCCTCTGGGAAAATATTTTGGAAACTATGAGTCCTGGTACATTTGGTGTAAAATTAACACAGCATTTCATAAAAAGAACATCATATCACCAGTCAAACATGGTGGTGGTAGTATGATGGTCTGAAGCTGCTTTGCTGCTGCAGGACTTGGACGACTTACTGGAAATCTAACTCTGGAAGGCTCAAAAAAGAAAAGTCAGGAAGTCCAGAATTAAACCAGATTAAGACACAAACCTTAAACACGCCCCTCGTGTTTGAAAACTCTCCACAGTGACTGAATTAAAGCAATTCTGCAAAGAAAAGTGGGACAAAATTCCTCCACATCATTATGAAAGACTCGTTGCCAGTTACTTGAACACTTGATTGCAATTCTTGCTGCCATAACTGGCGCAACCAGTTATCAGGTTTAGGGGGCGACTGCTTTGTCACATAGGGACAAGTAGGTTTGGGTAACTTTTTTCCATTAATACATGAAATCATCATTTAAAAACTGCATTTTGTGTTTTTGTAGGTTATTTTTTTTTATCCAATATAGAAATGAATTTGATGATCTGAAACATGTAAATGTGGCATATATACAAAAAACTAAGAAATCTGAAAGTGGGCAAATACTTTTTCACAGCACTGCATGCCAGCATGAAACTAATTAAGTTGGAATTACTGCGTCGCAACGAAAAATTCTGTTCAGGTGAAACCAGACCAGCGGGATTGATTTGATCATCCGTGTAACCATTTAGTCCATCACTCAAGCCTGCACCCCACTAATGTCATTTCTGCCTGCTCGGGTCTAACGACAAACCCTTCTGTATAATTTAATTGTGCGCCTCATAATCAGACCACCTGCTCTGCCATCCTCTGTATTAACATCTCTAATTTCTGATTCGCCGTCATCAGAGAGGGTTGAGTGGCTTTTAACTAGTTCCCAGTTATTCCAGCTATACTCCAGTGCCAGATTGTACATGTCAACTGACGCTTCGGCTCCTCTCGGTACTTTGAGTGACACTCCACACCCAATCAGATCTTTTCTTTTGAACGGCTTTACCTGACGTCTCTGGTAAAGTTGCTGTTTGTATCAGAGCTCTTTCGAACACTTCTAACTCAACTTCACATATTATTACAGGTGACAGGCATTTCTGACTGTATTATAGAAACAGTTTATCCATACTGAACACGGTCTCTGTGAAACTGCTGGGAAGGAAAACAATCCTGATTAATTATTAATCCTAATTAGGCTATTCTGATCCAGTGAAAAAGCGCAGACACCTGAGAAGGACTGTATCTCCTGCCACCCGCTTGCATTTTTCATTACCTTTTGGCATTAATACAATCCACCCATAATTTCTCCCTCACTACCCCACACATCACATTCCTCCTCTTTTCTTGACGCTAATGATGTTACTGTGCCTCCTGACAGAGAGTCTGACTCCCAGTCCTGTAATTAGCCCTACATAAACCCGATAAGCTCGGCCTCTTCACGGCCTTTGTATCAGCCTCTTCTACCTCCTCTGCTGCCATTCAGATGCCTTTGAGATGCCCATGATAAAATTACAGTGAATACTTGGTACTCTGGCGCCCAGAAGCCACAGGCTTTATAGTGTCCATAAATTTACCCACTTGATGAAATTAACACACCGTTGAACCCTGCGTTATTGGATTTGTTTGTGTGTTGTCTGGGTTCTCAGGGGAGGTGGGAAAAGAAAAGAAATGGAGGTGGAAATATCGAGCTGAAAGAAAACAGAAACAATGCAACAGTGCAACTTCAAAACTTCCACGGGGTTTGTAGTCTTTTACACGTTGATCGAAATACTTATGTATATGCTGGAAACAGCACTCGGAGATTCTGGTCCATCTACTGATATCCTAAAGGTGCTCAATTGTCATGTTCAAGAAACCAGACTGAAGTGATTTGAGCTTTGTGTCATGGTGTATTAGCCCGTTGGAAGATGGGTTCACTGTGGTCATAAAGGGATGGACGTGGTCAGCAATACTCAGGTGGGCTTTGGCATTTAAATGACGCTCAGTTGCAACAAGTCAAAGTTTATTTCTATAGAACAAATGCTGTACAAGTTTGCAACATATACACAATACACAGTCACAATAAATCAACAAAAAATACAGTAAAAAAGACCGTGTTTGCATAATAATATACAAACACTAGGCTCAAAAACAAGCAAGAATAAGCAGCTTTTTAAAAATGCTTTATGATGTTTGAGAGACAGCAGCTCTCATGGAAAAAGGGTAAGTTGTTCCAAAGATTAGGAGCCACCACTGAAAAGCTTCAATCACCTCTGCTTTTAAGCTCGAAACAGCTGCTTAGTAGACCTCAGTGCTCTGGTAGGACTGTAGGGTTACAAACATTCTGTCAATGACGGGGGCCCAAACCATTGGCACTCTTAAATACAAGTAATCGAGTTTTAAACTCGATCCTGAAATGTCTTTATGCTCAAACATCCAGGTAAGGAAATCCCAAAAAGTTGAGTCTGTTCATCTGGACGTTTTCAGGAGGAGAAATGTGTCTCGTTTCTTGTTTCTTGCTACGTCCTGATGATCAGAAGCAGCTTTTTGGATAGATCCTGAAATGCAGAAAGAAAGAAAATACTTGCAAGAAAATACCCCCCACATCATTACACCACTGGACAACTGATAAAAGGCAGGACAGAGCCAAGCTTACATCCACTTCCAATCCCACTATCTGAATGATAGAGCGGATATCAGGACTCATCAGACCAGGCAGTGTTCTTCCACTCTTCTGTTGTCCAATTTTTGTGAGGTTCTACAAATTATAGCCTCAGTTTCCCGTTCTTAGCTGGCAGGAGGACACCCGGTGTGGTCTTCTGCTGCTGGGCATCTGCTTCAAGGTGCGATGTGCATTCAGAGACACTCTTCTGCATACATAACTAGTGGTTATTTAGGTTACAGGATATTCCAACCATGCTACATTTATAGTTATTTAATTGATCTATCAGGCTACAACCAACAACCAACGAGCTTAGCAAGAAGAATTCATGGGTCTGGACAGCTAGCTTAGCCCTTCCAATATGCTAAATCTCAACCTTCTATGTATTAACATGTTTCAGTTAGAACTATTTTGTAAAAACTCAGCCAATTAAACACAAAATAACACATATAACACATCCCTGTAAGCCTTAGAGCTACTACCAGGTTGATTTTCCTAAAGAATCAATCGATCTGCTCTCTGAAAGAGAAGAAACACATGTTCCAAACTGTTGAAGTTCCTTGAAGTCCTCATTAGCTTTTGCCTACTGTTGTCAGGCAATCTGTTTCTCCCTGCGCTCTGCCAAATCATTTCCCAACTTCACTTCTTATCTGGTTTCATTTGTGCTATTGAGCTGACGGTGTGTCAAATTCAGCTCGGCCTCATCCTCGCTACTAAAAGAACACCAGAGACAAAGAAGAAGTCATTACTGTAGAATGAAATGAATCTACTGTTTCAGTTTCTAAGCCAGGTAATTGCTTTATTTTTTGCTCATTTATAAGAAGCTGACAGACTTTGGTTTGCGCAGCCGAGAGAATAGAAGCCTTCGCTGCTAATCAGCAGCTGAGTCAGGTATGAAGATGGAAGCTGGTGGAGAACAATGAGGGGTTGGGGTGACGGCAGGGGGTAGGGTAAACAGGAAAATGATGCACTGATGTACAGAGGGGGAAAAAGCAAGTGTGTGGTGGGAGTGTTTCTAGACGGAGCGAAGAAGAAGAAGCTGTGAAGGTCTGAAATTCAACCGAGGGAAGAAAAGAGCGCCTGGAGTCTAGCACCTATTAATAATGTATCAGGGGGCTGTCTGCCACACATGCTCCTCATTTGGAGACACAAACTACACCTCATCAACCAAAACACCAGGGAGGCAGCAGAGTCTTTGAGCAGCTGCAGCACAGCAGCCCGATTGGTCTCTTTGTATCCCCGACACTCGCACAAAAACACAGAATCAGCAGAACACAATCGCTACTATTATTAAAAAATGGTAACTGTGAAGCAGGAAGACGATTGTTTGATTGTAACATGTGTATCTTGCTATGTTATTTGTACTTGTGTGTATTTTTTTAATGCCAGTTCGCTTATGTGTAGCTGTGAATTTTATAACCGTGCTTGTAAAAACATGATGTATTGTTACAGGTTTAACTCCCTGACACTTAATAAAAAATAGTGGCACCTCCATCAAATACAACAATAAAAGCTGCTTTCATGATAATTTATGAGTAGTAGTAACAACAGCAGTTAATCTGCACTACAAGTGCAAGATTAAAGTTTTGAAACTATCTCGTAGCATTGCTACTTTTACTTGAGTGAAGGACCATCGTGTTTAAAGGCACCAAACATTCTGATGTTGTAGTTGGTCAATGTGCGTATCATAGGTACTTTATAGTGTTGTGCACCCTCACTTTTATATCTCGCTTCGGATGAGGAGCATTCGTTCTACAGGCTATCTGAAGGTTTTAGACATTTGCTGCTTTTTCACTCCATTTTCAGTGGTTTTTGATTTTGTTTGTGACACTGAACTATGACTATCAAAGGAACCCAGCTAAAGGGTTGAGCCAGTGTTGTGTACATAACCAGTGTTGGGGAGTAACGGAATACATGTACTGGTGTTACATATTTAAAACACAAAATATGAGTAACTGTATACAGTTACCATTTAAAAAGGTGATATTCAGAATACAGTTACTTTGTTGAAATAAATGGATTACACAGCAGTCTTTTCCTGTTTCATATGTTCGGCTATGCCCTCCTATTTTTGGTTATTATTAGAAAAAGGAGAGTCAAAAAGTACCACTGCAGCCAAAAAGAGTGCCTGACGAGCCCAGTTGTAAACAAACTATTAATACTCGACTGTACACTGTGTTCATGTTTTCCTCCGAAACAGTAAGTTGGAGCAGCCTTTCAACGCCTCTCTTTGTCTCTCGCTAGCAAAGTTGACCCAGACAACAAAGTAAAGCTAGTTTTCAGCTACGAGCACGACACGGAACCCAACATGTTAGCCAGAGGTCCCTTTAATACGGTTCAGGGATGCGGACCTGTTTTATATACGTGCGGAATAGTTTTCTATACGAGATTGCTGCAAAAAGTGCAGCCTTACCTAATGTCCACCTACTGTTACTCATTTATATTAAGATTTAAAAATCTAGTTGGTATTGGTATGGCGAGTGTCCTTCAGTAATAGTAATAAATCACACAACAATAGTACAATCATGTAGTTGTAAAAGCATGAAAATATATTAAGTAATCCAAAGTATTCAGAATACGTTACTCTCATTGAGTAATGTGACGGAATATGTTACAAAATACGTTTTGGGGCATGTATTCTGTAATCTGTAGTGGAATACATTTTAAAAGTAACCTTCCCAACACTGTACATAACAGAAACAATTTTAATTATCAACATGGTTTGCAGTGTGTCCTTAAAAAAATGAGAAAACGGGACAAGTTGAGAATAAACGAAGAAGAGATAGGCCTAAAAAACTGTCTGCAGCAGTATCTGAAAGTCATCAGAATAAACCTGGCAAAGACCTGAGAAATGCACCTGACTCTTCAGTTAACCCATCTGCTGTTCACTGAAGCCTCATCAGAAATGACCTCGGTGGAGGGGTGGCTGAAAATTAAATTCACGTATTTTTTTTAATCATTTTTTTCTTCCATCAAAATGAGAAGACTGATTTTAATATTTGTGCAGTCATCCGCAGTAAGCAGAAACCGACTTCTCTTAAGTACGGCAATGTTTGCCTCAGCAACAATGACTCAATGAATGCTTAATGCGAGGAGAGCTCCACGGTGGTTGTGCTGATGTTACACGAACATTCAGGGCTTGCCACGGGAGGTTCAGCTCGTCTTGCATGGGAGAGGGGAGAGGGAAGAGGGAGGGAGGCTCTAGCCTGAAGCGAACTTGTTACTTTTTCTCATTAACAGTCAATAAAAGGAGCTAACGGCACACGAAGACCTTTCTCTCCCTACAGTGATCTGCTTTAATTCCCTGTGACATAAGGTTAAAAAAAAAAAAAGTAGCTGTGCACTGAGTGACAAATTAATTAATCCAAGAGGAAAACAAAGGTAAGATCCAAAATAAAAATGCAGAAACCTTCTGACAGCAGAAAAGACACAAACAAAAACATTCATCACAACCATCTGCAGAACCTTCTGAGGTCGGCCCGAGCAGGTTCTCTTGAAACACACTGACACCTTGTGGTAAGATGGGAAATTACAAGTGCCAATTTAACAAAGAGTCTTATTTTGATTTTGGGTGTCCGTGAAGTAGAATGCACTTGTCTGCTACCATCCACTCATATCAGTGATTCTTCACATTTGCATTATTTCTTCATAGATGATCCTTAAAGCAGTGCTTGACTGATGATGGTGGAGACAGCTGTTTCACACATCAGAGTCATCTATAACAGTCTTCAGCCGGCATCAAATTCTGACGCACGTAAAGGTCACAGCATTTGAGTCACGTTTTCAGTAAACCTTCCAGTGACCCTGTATGGGATCATCATCATGCCTTTGTTATGTCTCTGTGCTCATTAGCTCAAGTTTATCCTTTTAATTTGTCATCACCTTAATGTTTCGCTTCAGTCGATATCGCAGCTCGTCAGCTGGTCAGTGTTTGGGGAACTTATGAATGATGGTGTTTGATGTATATTAGAATTAGACAGATCATTGTTGGGAGATGTAGGATTGTTTGGCTATTTTTATTTCATTTTTGTAGCAGTAAAGTCCATTTTTATAAATTTAAAAATAAATTTGCAGTTTATATTTTTATATTTTCTCTCATTTCTCCAGCTGTTTCTTTTTGCCATCACAAAAATTCTCCAAAGCGCTTTAGCTGGACCACATCTATTTTCAGTTATGACTTTGAATAGGCTACTACAAAAACGCCAGTTTGTTTTTTGAGCCATTCAGAGGTGTACATGTTGGTGTGTTTTCAGTCATGCTGCATAAACCAAGTGAGCTTGAGCTTCAGGGCATGAACCGATGGCTGGATGTTATCATTCAAGATGTTTTGGTAGAAGAACTCATGGTACCATTTACCAAAGCGAGTCTTCCGAGTCCTGAGGCAGCAAAACAGCCCAGACCATCACACTACCACCACCATGTGTGACTGTTTCTATGATTTTCTTTCTTTTTTTGAAATGCTGTTAGTTTTACGCAGAGGTGGGACTCAAACCTTCCAGAGAGTTCAGCTTCTGCCTCATCAGCCCACAGATTATTTTCAAAAAGTCTCAGGGATCATCAGGATGTTTTCTGGTAAATGTGAGACGAGCCTTTGCGTTAATTTTGGTCAGAAGTGATTTTCTACTTGAATGCCATTCCTGACATTTTTGTCCATTTTGTTTTATTGTTGATTCATGACTGTGGAACTTACCCGAGGCATGTGAGGCCTGCAGTTCTTCAGATATTGTTATGGGTTCTTTGCCAGCCTCCCGCATGATTCATCGCTGCACTGATTTTGGTAGGCCAGCCTCTCCTGGGCAGGTTCACCACTGTTTCATGTTTTCTCCATTTGTAATTGATGGCTCTCTCTATGATTCACTGTAGTCCCAAAGCCCTAGAAATGACTTTTGACCCTTTTCCTGACTGTAGATGTCACTGACTTTGTTTCTTAGTTGTTTCTGTAGATCGTGGCATGATGTGTTGCTTTTTGAGATCTTAGTCCCATTTCAAACAGATTCTATTTAAGTGATTTGTCTGGCAGTAATCATTTCCATTTTATATTCACTCGGGTTATCTTTGTCTAATATAATCGTTTTAAAAAAGAAGAAGAAGAAGAAATGAGAGGAGGGGGCTTTTTCATGGCATTGTACATAGTAAGTAGTAATAACAACAGAGATTCCACCAACTCACCTGTCTGTACAGGAGCAATATTCACCAATATAATTTTTCAGTCAGCTCTGCGTTACCAAAATAACTAAGCCAGGTATCAGCTGGAAGCTAAAAATCCAGTTTATTACTACTAATGCTGTCATTAATAATACATGTCTTATTTGTTAAACATTCAAGGTTAAGAAACAAATTTTAAAATGCAAGGAGTGTATTTAATGTGTATAAGAGCAGCGGGTCTTTGAGGCTTGCTTACTGGCTTGTTGTTGTTGCCTGTTGTTAATTATTCCTGTAATATGAGAAGGTGGTTTGAGATTTGCTGGATGTCATAGGGTGAAGGCCTTGCAGTGGTAAGAAAAACTAATGAAAAAGTGGGCAGACGGTATATGAGGCGACAGGTTCGGTGCAGACTGATAAACAGCAGGAAGTGGTAGAGACACTGCGATAAAATCTTTTTACAGCGTGCAAATGTTTTCAGACACACCATAAGAAATCACCACGTTAAATTACAGTAAAGTACTCCCAGCTCTATTTGTTATTTTAAAGTTTTTGTACTATAACAGGCTCCCACTGTAAAAATTACAGTACAAACTCCCTTTCAACTACATCCCACGGGCGCTCTATTAGACTTAAATCTGGTGAGATAAGGAGATATGTTGTTAATATTAATAAAAGTATTATCTGCTGAGCTGTTAAACTCATTGTCATATTCAAAAAACCATTGGTTAAAAATTCCCCACGTCCTTCTTCTTGGCATGACACGCGGCCATCGCAAGATGGGTACACTGTGACCACAAAGGGATAGACATGGTGAGCAAAAATACTTAAGTAGGCGATGGAGTTTAAATCATGCTTAGTTGGCACTATGGAGCCCAAAGTCTGGCAGGAGCACCACCAGCCGGTGACATTGTTTACAAAAAAGTTCTAAGACTTAGAGTTTTTTATTGTCATTGTGCAGTTTCTTGCACAGCGAAATTGGGTAGCTGAACCACAAAGGTGCTAAAGTAAGAAGAAGAGAAACCAATATACAACGAAGGTGGAAAATAAATAAATAATTAAATAAATAAATAGAATAAAATAAAAAACAGTGTATATGTATACATACAGTATGTGAGTGGAACTATATACAGGGTGTATGTGTAGGAAACATTGAAACAGACTGGGACCAAAATGAGCCAAAAATATTGCACAGAACATGGAAAGACTGAGATATTGCACATAGATGATCAACAGCAGTGTCAGGTGGTCCTTTATAATTGCCCTGGCTCTGGAGAGACATCTTGAGCTGGCAATTAAGTCCAGGGAGAGGAGTGGACAGCCGATCACCTTCTCTGTAGTTCTGATGACCCTTTGTAGTCTCTTCTTGTCAGCTGTTGTGCAACCAGCGTACCACACAGGGATGGCGTGCACTAGCACACTCTCGATAGTGGCACGGTAGAAGGACACTAGGAGTTCAATCTGCAGCCTGTTCCATCTCAGAACCCTCAAGAAATGGAGGCGCTGCTGGGCTTTCTGACACGAACATCTAAACATTTCAGACCAGCAGTGTTTTCCAAATCTGTTATTGTCCAGCTTTGTTGAGCCTGTGTGAACGGTAGTCTCAGTTTCTTGTTCGTACAGGAGCGGCACTCAGTGTGCTCTTCTGCTGCTGTAGCCCATCTGCTTCAAGCCTACACTTGTGTCTATTCAGAGATGCTCTTCTGCATACCTTTGTTTTACCAAGTGATGATTTTGGTTACTGCTGCTGAGTTGGGAGTCGCCTTGTAATCGGTTGCCGGTTCGAGCCCCGGCTTGGACAGTCTTGGTCGTTGTGTCCTTGGGCAAGACACTTCACCCGTTGCCTACTCGTGGTGGTCAGAGGGCCCGGTGGCGCCAGTGTCCGGCAGCCTCGCCTCTGTCAGTGCGCCCCAGGGTGGCTGTGGCTACAATGTAGCTTGCCATCACCAGTGTGTGAATGTGTGCGTGAATGGGTGGATGACTGGATATGTAAAGCGCTTTGGGGTTCTTAGGGACTAGAAAAGCGCTATATAAATACAGGCCATTTACCATCAACCAGGCATTTTCACCCAGAGAACTGCTGCTCACTGGATATTTTCTCTTTTTCGGATGACTTTCTGTTAGAGACGGTTATGTGGGAAATCTCCCAGGAAAGAATATCAACATCTTGATGCATGCTCAATCATCCAGGTAAGTAAATCTCCAAAGGTTGATTCTGTTCATCTGGATGTAGCGTTTTCAGTGGGAAAAACATTTTGTCTGAATGACTGAAACTAACTAACTAGTTTCAGTCATTATGCAAATGCACTGTTCATAAGATTGGGGAAACCTGCAGTCAGATGAGACTGAAGAAGTCACTTGGATGAGTGATGAAACGTTTCTCCCACTGAAAACGATGAACAGAATCAGCCTTTGGAGCAGCATATCAACAACTTCCAAAATACTCAGACCAGCATGTCTGCCACCAACAACCGTGCCTTGTTTAAAATCATTTATATCACCGTTCTTCCACATTTAGATGCTCACTTTGAACTGCAGCAGATCCTCTTGACTGTGTCTACCTGTGTAAATACACCAAGTTGCCGCCATGTAATTGGCTACTTAAACATTTGAGTTAACAAGCAGTGGAACGGGTATAGCTAACAACGTGGCAACGTAGTTTTCTTCTGTGATCTCATGAAGAAGTTATTTCATGATGTTTCACTACTTTAAATGTTTAAAAACACATGTCCCAACGCTAAACAGGGCCTGAATTCTGTTCATTTAGCATGAATTCAGTTTAAATTACAGTATGATGGTGGGGGTTTCAGCTTTTGTTGTGATTCACTTCACTGGCTTGTTGCTAGTTAATTGTCAACCTTATTCTCGTTCACACAAACACTGAAAAAAACCCACATCTCACCTTCACGTCAGTTAAAGTATAATCATAGCAACACTTCTAAATGAAGTCTTTGTGCTCTCCAGGGCAGAGCGTACACAGCTACAATTTCCTGCGCCTCCTTGTTCACTTCTTCACAGTAACCGTGTGCTAAATGAGACAATCAGACTTGCTGCAACATGATTTTGCGCAGATGACTTATAGATGCAGGTAATCAAATTAAATATACTTCATTTAATTCGATTTGTGACTGACTGAAGAAGAAAAAATACTGTAAAACTGTACAGTACCAGTACTTTGTAGTTACTGTAAGTACAAAAAGCAAAACAACACGAAGCGCCTTGAGGCGACTTTTGTTGTGATTTGGCGCTATATAAATAAAATTGAATTGAATTGAATTGTAGAAGATTTTGTTCATCTGTGCAGATTCAACCACAACATTGCCACAAGAAATTTTCCATTAGCCTGTACCGTTCAGGATTAAGGTAGCGCGTGAAATGTGTTGTCCTGTGTGCCAACCACACCTGTCAGTAAAGCTGGATGAGTGTGAGCAGAAACTTCTGGAAATTTGTTTTCTCATTGTTTTTTCCTCCCTTGTATTGAATAACTCAAGTCAAGTTTATGAGTATAATTATATTAAAACAAAAAAATGCGGTGCAATTATAAAATTCAGACATCATGTTTCGTCCGTTTCTCTCTTCACTCCGCAGGGAGTCCATGAATTCGCTCTCACTGGGGTGTGCTTTGGGGTGTCCTACAAATAACCTTGTTTTTCTCTCCTCTACCAAAGTCATAACCCTCTGCACATGACTTTGTTTATACTGTTGGCCCTAAAACTCTTAAATACTTACATATTAACTCACACTTTAACCGCAACTGACCTCGAGCCAAGCCAAACTCCGGGTGAGACGAGCAGCTCCTGTTGGTGGATTTTCTTTGTTTTAAACTCGAGATGTTGCTCTGGCAGCTCTGCTCCTCTGAGGGAACGCGGAATGAAATCCCAAGGTGCTCCACTGCAGTGCACGCGTTAGTTCATGGCACTGAGCTGTTGTGATTGCAGCTCACAACCCAACACGGAAAAGGTGGATCACTGAGGGTGCAATAGTGATGGTTTGGAGACCAGTACAAGATCGAGTGGTTTAAGGGACTTTGTGTATATTTAAAACAAAACAGGTCCAGAATAGTTTGAAGGAATGTAAAAACAGAAGCTTGATATCAAGGATTAGAGGAATAAAACCAGATGGATGATTAACTTGGTGTCTATTCTTAAGCCAGCATGACATTTTTATAACAGCTCAATGATTATTGTAGTTTTACTCTGATCAAAAACTCTTTCGTGATTTAAAATTATTTCGCCAAATTGAAAATAGAAAAAGAACCAAATTGATTTTCTCTCTCGTGTGCAACACAAAGGATCTAACAAGCCACATAAAAAGGCTTATCCTACTTTCCCCTTCCTAATTCTGCAGGAGCAGTGAGACATGTTTGCTTTCATTGCTTCAGAGTTTGAACAAGATAACAGGCCCAGGGAGGTCCGACTGGGCTCGGCCGTCTCTACCGGGCGTGACGGCTGATGTTGGTTTGGGGGTGGGGAGGTGGAGGGTAGATGGTGACATGTCAGTTTAATAGGGAGGCGAGCAGGAAAGTGCGTGAAAGGAACTCTGTTGACTTTTCTGCCAGGCCGATTTACACCCTACGTTCATGACATCACCCTTATCTGGCCTGAAACTCTGAACTTCTGTCTAAAAATATTGTCCTCCGTTGCAGACCATTAAAACCTGCCTTACTGGGCAGACTGTCTTTGCCACAGGAGTGTTACGCAATTACAAAATAACAATAGCGTTGTTTCATGACGCCAATGTCGCTGTCACATGAGTAATTTTGGTCCAGTCTTGTCAAACTTTTTTTTTGTGGCCAAGCAGCAGGTGTGTGTATGTGTCTGTTTATGTGAGCATACACCTGTGTGTGCATACCCTCTGCCTCCAGAGAGACAGCAGGAGTAGGAGTGGCACAGGTACACTGGAAATTCTCGTTGGGTGTGAAGAGGGAGGACACGATAGGGGAGGAACCTTGAGAACAGCATGACAACGCAAACCTTATAAAAGACGGAGGCACACCCGGCTTATAGCTTCAGTTAAGCTCGCCTCTCAGACAGCAGCACCTTGCCGTAGTCATGCTCAGCCTCATAAAATTGCCACGAGTCTTCACCATGAATCAAGTGCCCAAAGTAAGTTTACCTTCACTCAATCTTTACAATTTTTCGCTTTTTACACTGGATAAGTGCTAGAAATTCGAAAAAAGAAAAAAAAATCCATCAATCAACAAGCTGTTTATCTCAAAGACAAAAGTAAGTCAAAAATGCAAAATGTTGAAAAAGAAACAAACCGCTTTTATATTTGAGAAGGGCGATCTCCAGCCTTGGTTTGATGTCATTCTTAAAGGATCACTGTGAGATTTGTACACTGAACAGGAACTTAATCTTCTAGAAATTTCCTAGTCATGCATTCTTTGTTAAACTCTCAGAAGAGGTGAAAACAAAATTGGTCTTCTCACATTTGGGCAGAGCACTGACTGCAAGTGTTTCTACATTGAGGTTTTCCATGAGGACGGCATTATTACTGGGTACCGGCACCCCCGGAGCTCAGCCACCGACTGCATCCTGAGCCTCTTCCAGATGACCAATGAGACGCTCAATATCTGGACCCACTTTCTGCCCACCTGGTACAGCTGACAATTTTTTTTCTCGTTTTTCTTTCACTGCAAAGTTGTTTTCACCCCCCTGCTGTGCGCTTGGAAAGACTGACAACATGCGACACACCTGACAGAATTTAAATTCAGCTGGCAGGTGGCCTGGTTTGTACACGAGGTGACAGCTGAGCGATCAAGTACAATCTTGATCATAGTTAGTGAAGTCTTTCTACTATTTTCTCCGTTTACTAAATAAAAATATTAATACAGAAGCAAAGCAGAGCAGAAAAGCAGCGCTCCCGGCTGTGCTGACCCGGCTGTGAATAAAGGGGCAGCAGAGAAGCAGCTTTTTAAAGCAGAGAAGAGTGTACGTGATTTTGCACTCCCTGCTGACCAGCCTGGTCGGATTCATGAAAGAAGGAATCTTGCACATCTTGTAAAGCTCGTAGGACTCTGAATTTCTATAATTTTCTTTGAATATTTGCTTACCTTATACCTTCGTGGCATTTTCTGCAGTCGGACCTAACTCTTATCACCTGATAGAGGTGACTGACTACTGCTGCAGTGTCAGTCTGCTTGGAATTCATGTTATGTGCACGTCTTGATGGAGTTCAGATGGCAGAGGATCAGTGGCACGTTACAGTACTAATACTAAAAAAAAAAAGTTTAAAAGTAGCGTGGCCAATTTTCACAGAATGGAGATCAAAAGACTCGCGGGACCTGCAGCTTCAGCAGCATCTGTTTGCACCGACTTACGTAATACAAGGACTGAATATACACAGATGTTTGTTGTGATTTCAGCAACGATGCGGGTCCCCCATCACCGTGCCTCCCTGTCACTGTCATTTTGCGTATGACGATGCTCAATCTTAATATGAGCCCGTTTATGTTTACACAATTCATTATCAGCACTGTGCTGTTGACAAAAACTTGTGACTATTTGGGACGAAGGAGGATTACAAAGCTTTCCAGACAACAAACAAAGAAGTTTTCAAATTTGTAAAGTTGATCAGTAACTCATTAAATCTAGTTAGCTCATCATTATTCATCCTGGCATTTACAGAAAACCTTTCATTTTTCTATTTGAGCATAGTTATGGTGGAGACTACATGTCCTTTTTTATACTCAAGACTCAAGTGTAGATGTGGTTTCAGCATGAGCTACACTGATTAGGCAGTGCGTTACGTGAGGGAATTACTAAAATCTGAAAACTGCGATAAGGAATCCAGTCTGACGACTGCGCGCAGTAATTAAGCCTGTCCAGTTTAAAGCCTGTCAGTTAGCACAATGATAAACCCAACGTAAGAGTTTGCATGACTAACAAACAGAAGTAAAGGTGGACAAAGAAAACTACCGAGGTCTCTTTCTAAAGTAGTTTTGGCTCCTCGGCCTCCTAAACTTGCGATTCCTCTCTGTCTGTTTGACAAACATGACGACAGAATCTGTCCATGACTTGTGGCAGCTCTGTAGCTAACGTCTCGATGCTGTTCTTGTTGTGTAAGGATTTAAAGGTACTTCAGAGGCTTCTTTTCCCAGTAGTCGCTCTGCACTTCCTTCCTTCCTTTGATTGCATGGGTGGTGTGGGTGGTTGTGAGTGTCTTTGTGTTCAGATAAGCAAAGGACACATGGGTGTTGGTGTCCAGGGGCTCTATGTAGACCTAGGTAGTAATGAGCAGATCTGTGCTGAAGACTTTTGCATATACTGCCACAATTAGTTAACTGCTCGGTGATGGGAAAAGCACGAGTAATGTTGATTTGTTAAAGAGGCGCTCTGAGAAGTTGAGGCAGTGACTGCAATACACAAGGCAATACAATATCCTCATGATAGGATAAAAGTGTTTGGAAAGTCAAGTCAGCTGCAGAGATAACTGCCAAATACATCATTTACTGAGTAATAAATTACTTTTTCTCCACTGATAGGTGCTACATACAACTTTCTGCTATTATATGTAGGTTTTCTGGCCTCCTTAATGTTGCTGTGTCGCTTCAAAGCACGGAGCCAGTTGGACGTTCCGGCTCCAGTTAATACTTCTGGACACTTCAACACTTATTAGCTTTCTTGCCTTGAGGAAAAGTTTGATTCTCAGTTCTGTGTATAAAATATGGAGCTAGACAGCATAGCTCAGTGTACAGATTTGAAGGAGGGGAAACAGCTGGGACGTCACCTCGTAGTCCTTGAGACTTTGCTTTGTGGTTCTTTAATCCTTCAGCAAACAGAAATGTGAAAAATGACATGCTGTGGTTGTACAGAAAGCCGTGTGAAACATGGGCGCCAACGTGTGTTTACTGTGCTCACAGCTGACATATAGAGTATATTATTTCATATTTATATGTGACCACAAATGGTATGACCACAGTGAATTCAGCACTGAGCAGCTTACTAACAAAACAGAGCAATGATAGAAGTTGGGTTTAGTCATCGATGTGCGTCTTTCAGCTTTGACTGCCAGATTCTTTTTTAACCTTATAATTATCAGTTAGCTAGAGTGCTCTTTAGTTAATAATTAACCTTTTCCATGGCTGACGAATGAAAGGAAAACCCCACCTAAAGTGTCACCTGAACAGACTCAGAGCTCTGTTTGCCACGGCTGGAAAATCTGCCATGTTTGTTCAGCAGCATTGATTTGGTGACTGTAAAAGCCATAACATTCAATTTATATCATACCCATCAAACTATTCATTAGACCTTCCCGTATGAAAGCATGTGCATCGTGTTTCTCCGTTTCTTCTTCCTGCAGTCTGTCTGTGCACACAGCCCTTTTTGTTCTGAGTACACCATCAAATAATCACACTCCAAAACTAAATGAATTAAAACTACTAAATACACTCCTTATAACTAGACGCATCTGTTATACGCATGTGCTACATCCGTTCTGATTTCATCAACCCAGTTTTTCTCCCGGCAGGTACTTCCTATGGAAACTAGTAACTGTGGTGCTAATGCAGAAAGCGTGGCAGGACTCCTTCACCTGGCCCATGGTGATCTTCCTGTTCACCTGCTGCATTTATCCACTGGCGTCGAGCTGCGCTCACACCTTCAGCACCATGTCAGTGCGGGCACGCCACATCTGCTTCTTTTTTGACTATGGCTCTATCAGTTTCTACAGCCTGGGTAAGTGAAAAACAAAAGCTGTTGTGGGGCTCAGGGGGCTCAGGGGGTTGGGAAGCGTATCTGTAACCGGAAGGTCGCCGGTTCGATCCCTGGGCTCTCTGTCCTGGTCGTTGTGTCCTTGGGCAAGACACTTTACCCTACCGCCTACTGGTGTTGGCCAGAGGGGCCGATGGCACGATATGGCAGCCTCGCTTCTGTCAGTCAGAATTCCACTCTCACATTCATACACTGGTGAAGGCAAGCTACAGTTGTAGCCGCAGCTGCCCCAGTAGCCACAGCTGCGGCTACAACTGTAGCTTGCCTTCACCAGTGTATGAATGCGAGAGTGAATGAATAGTGGCATTGTAAAGCGCTTTGGGTGCCTTGAAAAGCGCTATATAAATCCAATCCATTATTATTATTATTATTGTTCGAGGAAGATACACGATGGGTGAATTTGTACTTCTACTGTACAGTAGTGGGTCCACATTAGAACGTGACACAGCCATTGTTGTAATATCATTGTGTGCACTTGTGTGCATAATCTAAACATGTTCAGTCAAACCAATGTGGATTCCCTTCTCTAAAGTTTAGGCGCAGTCTAAACTTATGGTAGTTTTCTAGGTCAGATTTTAATGGAATTATGGAGTGCTGGAAGACTATATTTTCATGCTTATGGTGTGCTCGGCTGCAGGCTCAGCAATCGTCTATTCAGCTTACATTTTCCCCGACAAGTGGGCGAACAGCTCCTTCCACCAGTCCTACATCACCATCGCTGTGTTCAACACCGTCATCTGTACCATCCTAGCATGCTACTCCAGGTAAGCTGAAAAGATGACTTTTACATCCCTACTGCTGATGCTGTTTCTATCCTAGATTTATGCTTTTATTATGCAAGAAGAGGTGTCTGTACTATGCAATTTAACATGCGAGCCTTCTTAACAGCAGATGGCTTCACTTTGTGCTTTTAACTAAATTTTCCAACTGAAAAAAACATTACGTCCCCAGCTCAAAATCAATTTTTAACTGATTCAAGCCAATCTAAAATCTAAAAGCTCATCTTATGCAAGATGAATAAAATATAAGTGCATCACTGTGTATGAAAATAAAGGGGGGGAAAACAGGATAGAACCTCTCCACTGCATAAGAGTGCAGATACAATAAAACTAACAACAGTAAAGCTTTTCCTTGCAGCTGCATGGTGCATAACTGAGCACGAACATGCTGTAGGTCCTTTTTAGCATGTGTGACTGTGTGTTTGATCTAAAAGTTTTTGCCCATTTAAAGCTCCAGCTGTGGGTGAAACTTTGAAATGGAAAGCCTTAGAGGAGTCCTCTGAGAAATTCAGTTAAGATCTAACATTTGCATCTTCTCATAATAACACACTAAATGCTTTTTCCTTTTCCCATGCTATACGTAATGCTGTATAGGCGAACATGCATGTTATCGTGTCGTCATTAGCACAGTAACACTTTCTAGGAAGCATACAGTTACGCAGTCAGTGTTTCAACTCCAGCTAATAAGAAGGAAAATATGTTTATAGCAGTTGGGTGAACCTGGTCCAAGACAATATTGTAATGTGACAGCTAACAAATATTTGTCGTCTTTGTATGTCGAGGTTGTACTTGAGTACATGAGTCACGTAAATCTTGTCAAACAGCCTGAGCACCGTGTCTGGTACAGCACAATGGTGGGCGTGGCTTACATCAAAATGTAGATCATTCTCAGCGACTGCAAATCAGAACTCTTGGAAAATGTAAAGTTTGCTGGAGTTTTGATTATAAGAGGCAAAACACAGTATTCACTTTTCCACGTCGTGCATTTACAGCAATAATCATATTTATTACCTTTATGTACTGGAAAATGTTGGCTTGGTCTAGCTAACGATTGTTCTTTCACTTATCTCTCCCCCACCGCTAAGGCTTGGCTTACCTTTTCTACAGTATAATCACGACATCATAAAGAGGTAAACAAAACGTATTTGCTAACAATCTGCTCCTCTGTCTCGTTTATCGTCCTCTGAACTGTATTTTTCGCTACATTGTCATTATTTAAATGCAAGGCGCCTACGTAAAACATGCGAGTCATCTATTTAAAATATTGACAAGTCCGCAGAATCACACCGGTTACATTCGGACACACCACAGAAGGTGAATGGAATTTCGAAGGTGCAATTGAGCAACTTGCTTCTTAACACAACTGTTGTTATGAATCTGTAACTATACGGACCAGCACTGACTCCAAGCACAGTTTCAGTTGGAGCAGGTTGGAGGAGCTGACACACAGGGCAGCCAAACGTGTTCTGTAACAGCCTGACTCACTGACTCAAAGTCAATCCTGGCTTCACGCAACAATAGGAGGAAGCGGGCACTGCATTAACGTGCTGCTCAGAAAACATTTCATGGTCCACATGCTTCGTAAATTTAAATATATTTGCGTGTATTTACATTTTGAGTTGTTTAAAGAAAGATTTGTTTTATTATCATTTCTGGCTCATTCAAGCTGTTTTCAGCTGTAATTCCATTTTAATTTATGTTCTGTTTAAAAAATGTAGCAGGTTAATAATCAGTTCTTACATAATGTTTTCATTATCGATGATGATTCTGTTTCTGTAGAGCTTCCTCCACTGAAAATGCCTTTCTTTCTTTTTTTCCCCCTCCAGATTCCCTGAGTACCAGAGTCCAAAGTTTAGCAAATTTCTTAGAGTCGTATCCTTTGCCTACCCTTACCTGTTTGACAACATTCCTCTGTTCTACCGGGTAAGGCACTTCAAATATCCACTTGCCTCACAAGACACACCTGAAACAGTATAAAGCAAAATATGCGGTTAGTTCTAGAGAGGTAACCATACAGTAGGTAACAGACTGAAAGCATGTGTATGTTTGTAATTTTTTGTGTGAGTATCATTTTCAAACCTCTTTGCTACACCAAAAAACACAGCATTTTTTAAGGGTTTTTGACCCTGGTGCTCAATGTTCCACTTCCATTTGCATAACTTAGCCATCAACGCTACCTCAGATTTAACTTTAAAGCTGTTGCTGCTTTAAATAAACAAAAATAACAATTCTTTCCCTTACAGAAGTTAATTTCATCATCACACTGCCTTTGAAAGTTTAGCCAGCAAACACTGATGCAAAACAACAGAAAAACTTTGGCAAATAGCATCAGTAGATGGCTACACAGAAGCTATATAGTACGGGGCTAATATTCCAATACATATTCAATATATTGCTGCATCCTTGGTATAATAATCTAAAATTAAGTATGTTACATGGTAAAATCCACAGCTACTACAGAAAAGGGCATAATAAACAGATAAAAATCACTAACCCCTGAAGAAAATATTTTATTATATCATAAAACAATAAACTCCTTTTATTGAAGGCGGTAACCTTCTATAAAATGACGTAACCCCTTCGGTGTATATCAAGAGGAGCCGAGTATTTTCTTTGAAAGACTTAAAAAGCAGAAGCCAATTGCTCATGTTTGGAACCCACCTGAATACTTTACAACCAATTAGCTCCCTGTTTAGATACATGCGTTTAACATTTATGATAAAAACAATATCATAAATATCATAAATGTGAACAATACTCTTGCTTTTTTTCTCAATCTGCGTTTATGACATGAAAGCAGCTCCACTGGCAGATGCAGAGAGTTTGACCCTCATTAAGAAATTTTGGTCATCGGCTATTTAACCATTGAAGTTAAAAGCGATTGTGCTGTCGTGTTCGCAGGTGTTCCTGTGTAAAGGGGAGGGCTGTACAGATAATGCTACCAACATCCTCCACTACTACCACATCACCCTGGCTTTTCTCACTGCTTTTCTGTTTGCCACCCATTTACCCGAGCGCCTGGCACCCGGAAGCTTCGACTTCATAGGTAAACCAGATCTGACGAGCACTCTTTATAATTATTAGCATGTTTAGCTTTTTCGGCCTGTTTACTGATAGAGCGTTATCGCCGGTTCCTCTCAGCTGTACATAGTGTTTCACAAAATAAACCACTGTACACAACCTGCTCAGCACTAAAAGGAAGACAGACAAAGGAGACATTTACAAGCTACTGAAAGCAGAGATCTAGCCATGAAAGAACTTTAACTACTGTCTCTTTGTTGGCAAAGATTACGTTAAAAATGCTCTCTGCATCGCTGTATTGTGCTGCATTTCTTTTCTTTTCCTTCAACATGAAATTTTTTTAGCTTTTTTGAATGTTCAATGTACTATTTATTATAAGTCATTTGTTTTGGCTATTTTTTTTGCAATAACTCTGTGACTTTCACGTCTTTATGGTTTTTGTACTTCAAATAAAGTGAATTTTAATGCTAATTTCTGATCCTAAGGTGAAGTTAATAAGCATTCACCAACACTAAGGGGTAATTAATCAGTGACAAAAAGATCATAAAGCTCTCCAACAGAAAAACACCCACCAATTATAAACCAAACCAGCATTGAACAAATGTTTGACTAGTTTGACTTAATCATTTTCCAGCACCGTACTTTATTAAGTGGATATTAAAAAGTATTCTCTCTGCTGTGCTACAACAATAATGCATAATCACCTCTGTTTTTTCACATATCCTGTGTTAATGTTGTGTTTCCGATGTGAATCATTTGCTCAGTGCTGAACGTTTGCAGTCTACCTCTTTCCTCTAACAAACACATATCAACTGCTCCCTCTGCAGGTCACAGCCATCAGCTTTTCCATGTGTGCGCCATCCTCGGCACCCACTTCCAGATGCAGGCCATGGAGCAGGACATGACGATACGCCGTTCCTGGCTCGTGGAAAACTCAATCCCCATCACATTTGCCAACTCAGTGGGTCCGGCGCTGCTTTGTGTGGTGTTGAATTTGGTTATCATCTTCCTCTACAGCCTACCTCTCCTCTTGGGCCCAGTCTGCAAAGACAAGAAGTACAGTAGAGGACCAAAGAAAGACAAACTCTGCCCCCACAGCTGAACCTCCAGCTTCATTGGTCATGGTTTAAAGGGCTTTAACTCGTCCAAATCATACACTTTATATGGTCCCAAGACTAAAGAAATTGCATTATGGGTAATATAAAGGGTATAACATAGTAAAGGGTGCACCAGATGAGGAACTGACATGATGTTTAAATTAATTACGGTTGCATTTGGCCTTTAATTATCAATGAGATGCCTGCTGTTGTGCGGATAGGCTGAAAATATAGGTGCAAGGTACACAAACATAGCATGAAAATTAACAATGTGTTTGTTAAGTTTCATAATATGTAACGACTTTTAAATGTTTCTGAGGAAACCTGTTTCTACATGAAGCTACAAATGTAGCAGGTTAGCTACATTACGAGGCAGCGCATTGTGTGTTTATCTTTTCACTTCTCCGATTTCCACACTTGTGGTGTATGAAGAGACTGCAGGGAACAAAAACTATGTAAAATACTGTTTTTCCCTTTCAATTCCAGGTTTTGATGCTGAACTGACAATGTGCCTTTTCATGTTTCTCATGACTGTTGTTAAGTTAAATGTGACATCAGTCAAATAATGCACATCAAACTAATGAAGCAGTTTTGTTCAGGGAGATCAGATGTTTGTTTTTTTTAGTTTAAACTTCAGCTTAATAGACTGACAGTGTGGTCACTGAGCACAGAGCTGATGTCCTCTGAGTCATTTATTTCCCTCAGAATGTCTGATGTTTCTGGTGTTACATTTTCCTGGATTACAAAACAGAGTATTTAAGAACAAAGTTATTTATTATGAGTTTTTCATATAAACTGTAAACTACGATTGTCTGTGTCCCTTTTATTTTAATTAGGAGCATCCTGTTGCAAAATGCTGGCACATTAGTGTTTATCCTACAAGTATTTACATCCTATAACAGGGTGACCAGATCCCAACAAACTAAATGTGGGACAAACAATTTGTTTGTCTGAGAGAAATATATGAGTATGAGTGTGAGACATGTGAGGCCTGGAGTGTCCAACCTAAAAGAATAAACAGATGTAAGCTATGCAGGTCAAATGTGAGAGCCAAATATAGTATTCAAATACATAGTATTCAAACGGGCAAAGTCATGTGAGCAAAAACAGGACAGCAACCTGCTTGCATCTACAAAAAGTGGCCTGCTAACACTGATTGCAACTTGTGGTGACTAAATGGTTACCCAGAGGTTGTGGATGTTTTACAGTCACAACCACTTTTGATCCCAAGGTAATTGCACAGGTCGTCTGATAAGAGGCAACTTTTCTGCAAACACTTGTAGCCTGAGTTGGACTGGCTGGAATCACTCTCAGAGAGATTTCCAAAGGGTTGCCAACCACTGCTGTCTAATTTCTAAATGCAGACATGCCAACATGTCGCCAAAACTGCTGGCAATCATGGAAAATGACTCCCACCTTCTCCATAACACACTGGACAATCTGAAGAGCAGTTTCAGCAACAGATTCCTTCAACCTTGCAGTCTGAGGGAACAACGCAGGAGTTCGTTCCTTCCTGCTGCTATCACTCTCTTTAGTTCATCCACTTGGGTCAGACCCACACATACTGAACCAGAGTAAACATTGCTCACTGCACTCTGTCACTTTGTACTCCACAATGTATACTTGCACACCTGTACACTAATATCTTTAATATCACAGAAATATTAGTTAATAGTGTCCTTTTATATTCATGTATATAGTTATTTTTATATTTATATCTCTATAAAGAGAAAATTCATTTTATGTGATTTGTTGTATGCATGCTGCTGTGACAATTCACAGTAGCCTTCTTTTCTGGGATTAATAAAGTTTCTCTGATTCTGATCAGTCTGCACAACTCGAGGGGACTCGACTCAACTGCCTGTCAGTTGGTTGTTTTCTGGTTATATACCGATAGAACAGGACTGTTATTGAGCATTACCCATATGGAATATGGGTATGTTATGACCATGCCAATAAACTGTTGAGATTTGTTGCCTTGCTTATCTTATTTGTTAGTAAACTGAATATTTGGATTTGTACTGTTAACTGAGCAAAATGGCAAACTGGATTGTTACTTGGACTTCTAGGGTTTCAGAAACTAAATTAATCATGTGACTGATTGACTTAAAATCTTCTAGTCTAAAGAATTGTTAGTTAAGTCCTGTTGAATAATTTTGTCCGTTTTAAGCTCACAGACAGACTTCAAATTCATATACGTCCGTGAATTACCCTCCATCATGGTGGAGGGCTTTGTGTGTTCCAGTGATCACAGGGGTTATGTTTTGTTTCTAGTAGGGTCTCAAGACAAATTGGTCCTGCATGGGGGCCAAACAATGAGCTTTTATTGTAGGTGTACTGCCGTATACGGCCCCTTGGATCAGAGGATGAGGAATGCTGTGTTGAGATGATCAGCAGCACCACCATTCAGCTGCATGCTCCTGATGGCCTTAAAGCTAACCGAAATGGGGAATACAAGGAGGTAAGTGTGTTTTATAAAAATGTAAAACAAGCTGGCCACTCATACTTGATTAGTATCCCCCCCCCCCCCCCCCCCCTCCTTCATGACCTCTGTTTGTCGCTGTTAAACTATGCTGAAAATCACAAAACAATACTGAACCCAGTAAATACCTGAAAGCGGATACCAAAGACTTTCTTCGACAGCGATTTCATACATTATAATAACTGCTATTATTGTCTCTATTCTTCTTAATACCATTGATGTATATTCTTGTTTCCAAACAAGTGATTTACTTTTGGTTGAGATGACTTTTTTTTTTATGGGAAACAAGTTGTTTACAGTGTTTTGATAACCATATATATGCATTCAGAGTTGTACATACTGAGGAGAGATGCATAGTGAAAATGCCAGATCTAGGGTTTTATAAACCTTTTGACATGCAAAGGTCATGCAATGTTTCAGATTAGACAGTGTACATTGTACCCTCTTAACAATGTTTTGATGACAAAATAAATGTCCTTTTTTGGGAAAAATTATTGTATGCAATGTAATTCTTTCTCAGAATTTAATTTTAACACTTTTCAGTGTAGAAAGCCTGACACTATAGGGAGTGAAGCCAACACTAACCAGAAGGTTAAAAATTGTATCTCAGCAGAGTCACTTATTCACTCTCTAAAGTGTTATTTTAACTCTGTTTTGAGAGTTACAACTTGAACTCTGGCACAGTGTTAAATATTTTAACTACTTCAAAAGTGTTGATTTAACTCTAAAGAGTGTGGAGCTATATAAACCCTGAAAAAGTGTTGAAAATGACTCAGTGGGAGTTAATTTAACACTGGTCTTATTTTGCTGTGTACATTTGGGTATAAAATGTAACAGAATACAGGAGATCAGGCAGGTGTCTGACGCTTAGACGACTCACTGAAGTGTTGGAAAAACTGTCGAACTAATTAATTGCAAATTAATTAGAAAAATGAGTTATTTCCCCAAATAGTCACTCTAATATATTGTCCCCCAAGCCCCCCTTCTTTAACGTTTCAGGTGTAATTTAATTAAGGTTAATTACTAGTTTCAAAGTTCAGAAATAAAACAGAAGTTAAATGTTACGACATTGCTCTAAAAAATAGGAATGAAGAGGAAAATAATGCTAAAATACAGCTTACCAGATTTTCGGACCTGTCTGTTTGATCCAGAGCTAGTGACGGAGTTAGGAGGGGGAGAGGATGGAGGCGGGACTTCCGCTGCAGAGTATTGCGATTGGCTGGAAGATCAGATTTTCGGAAGAGCGTTTACAAGAGGGAAATTTTCAAATCGAGAAGAGGCGCTCGTGAGAACAGCGGAGAGGGTGTTCACAAAACAAACAATGCAAAGACCGGGGTCAGTATTATCATCGTTTACACGTCTAACAGTGAACAGGTAGCACACTATAAATGAGAGACATATTAAAATGACTGTAGTTAGTTTACGGTTGTTCTCTGAAAAGGGAGCTTTGAGATTATCGCCGCGTAATTAAAACCGTCTGGTAACTGCTCAACTGACTTCCAAGCTCAGATTCAACTCCTCGGCTTTTTCTGACAGTGTGTTTCCTACACTTTTTTTTAAACCTAAGAGGTAGCGTGACTTCGGTTTGCTTAACGTTCAAAATTTGATATCGAGTCAGGAAAAAAATTACGTTACCATGGTTAGCGAGTTAGAAGCTAACTTGGCTAGCTAGTTTGCGTAATTCATAAGAAGACTCCATTCGTCATACACGTCAGACCCTCACTGACAGTTTTTTTTTTAACCTTCCGCCTGTCGGTTACTCCGTAACTAAATAATGTGTTTGGTGTTGATGGTGTTGTACTGACACTTGCAGCAAAGGGAAGACTCCTCGGAGGCCTGGGCCAAAGAAGGCGTCCAACACAGAGAGAGATCCTGTGGGAGTAAGTGAACTTATTTACTCATTATTCATGAAACTAAAGTATAATTAATGGAGAAGCCATTACTGTCAAATCCTCTTTTTTGTAGTTTAGTGCTTCGTGTAAACACAGACAAGACAAGACAAGACAAGGTGATCGATGTAGTTCTTTAGAGCTGCCAGTGCTTGTGGCAGATAATTGCTGTTTTTCAAACAAAAATGAGAAAAAAGTGACTTATTTCAACCTTTTTGAGCCCTTTGTTATGACCATGCCAGTTAACTGTTGAGATTTGTTGCCTTGCTTATCGTATTTGTTAGTAAACTGAATATTTGGATTTGTACTGTTAACTGAGCAAAATGGCAAACTGGATTGTTACTTGGACTCGAATTAGAACAATGAGCTTTTATAAAAAAAAACAATTATTGTAGGTGTACTGTCGTATACGGCCCCTTGGATCAGAGGATGAGGAATGCTGTGTTGAGATGATCAGCAGCACCACCATTCAGCTGCATGCTCCTGATGGCCTTAAAGCTAACCGAAATGGGGAATACAAGGAGGTAAGTGTGTTTTATAAAAATGTAAAACAAGCTGGCCACTCATACTTGATTAGTATTTCCCCCCCTCTCCTTCATGACCTCTGTTTGTCGCTGTTAAACTGTGCTGAAAATCACAAAACAATACTGAACCCAGCAAATACCTGAAAGCGGATACCAAAGACTTTCTTCGACAGTGATTTCATACATTATAATAACTGCTATTATTGTCTCTATTCTTCTTAATACCATTGATGTATGTTCTTGTTTGCTTACCCTTCAGACACAGTACTCCTTTAAGAAAGTATTTGGTATTAACACCACTCAGTTGGAGTTGTTTGAGGATGTTGCCAAGCCGCTGGTAGAGGATCTAATTCACTGTAAAAATGGTAAGTCACTTGACATGTGTAATGTGTACTTTGAAGACTTGCCAAAAGATTACTGCTAGTTTGCCGTGCTGGTTTTCCCTGTGTGAGTCTCTGTGAGAGTTGCTTTACTGTGATGTTGCAATATCCTACCTACGTTCACCACAGGTCTGTTGTTTACGTATGGTGTTACTGGAAGTGGTAAGACCTTCACTATGACTGGCTCACCTGGGGAAGGTGGTCTTCTCCCCCGTTCCCTAGACATGATCTTCAACAGCATCGGACCCTTTCAGGCTAAAAGATTTGTAAGACTGAACAGTTTTGTTTTGTTTTTTTGCAGAGTGAGGCATTTACTGAAATTACTGAATATGTTTTTTTAAACCTCTTCAGGTGTTCAAACCAGATGATAAAAATGGCATGGAGATCCAGAGTCAAGTTGATGCTCTCCTCGAGAGGCAGAAGCGAGACAGTCAGCAGGCAGTGCCCAAAACGCCATCTTCTAGGTAGCTAAGGAGTCATTTTAGTCCACTCTTCACTTTATACTTTCATGGTGGTCACGAGCACTGTTGACATTTGAGTTTAAAGTTTGCATTTCATTGTTGGGTTACTTTTTACTTTCTTTTCTTTTTTTAGGCAGAAGCCTGACCCTGAATTTGCAGATATGATCAGTCCAGATGAGGCCTGTAAATCGGAGAATGTGGATGAAGACGGTTGTTACAGTGTGTTTGTTTCCTACATTGAGATCTACAACAACTATATCTACGATCTCCTTGAAGATGCTCCGTATGACCCGATCAGACCAAAGTAAGAGATTAGAAATCAACGTATGCTTTTGAAACATAACGTCTTGTTAAAAAGCTCTGTGTACAAAGCTACCCGACAGCACCCATACTTGTGGTGCACATGAAGATAGCACAGTGTTGAAACTGAGAAAGTATACCATGTTTTTTGGGGTTTTTTTGTGCTTTGTAGGTCTTTACTGACTAATTGTACTTGTTAAAAACCCTGTTTTTTGTTAGGTGGCTCGGTGGAAGCACGCCTGTGCGGAGCAATGAGTATGTGTATGTGGCCAGTAAAATAGCATTACACAGTACTGTTTTTCATAGGCATAACTTGGCTGTAGCTGATAAGTTGTTTAAGTAATCAGTGCATTCCCTTCCCATTAATCCAGTCGTCTGTTTGTAGCATAGGTGTAGCTTACTGTTTTGTTTTGTTTTTTCTCCCGCTGTTGTAATTAATTGGCTCTCTGTCAACATAGAGGAAACGGTGTCTTTGAACATTTCAAGCTGCTTTTGTGCAAATGCTGTGCGCATGTGTCTGTACCCCTAAATGAATGTGTATGTCTTCTTAGATTGCATTTATTTATTTATTTTTAAATAATGGCACTAACAATTTGGCATCTGGCTTTTGCTGCTTTGCTTACTATACCAACATGTAATTGCGTTACCTCACTGGTGTTTGCTTAGAAATATTTTGAATTTGTTGTAGACCACCTCAATCTAAGATTCTACGAGAAGATCAGAATCATAACATGTATGTGGCTGGCTGCACAGAGGTGGAGGTAAAATCAACAGAGGAAGCTTTTGAAGTCTTCTGGAAGGGTGAGTAGAAGTCAGAACTTGAATGTGTTGAAACACTTTAAACAGTGTTGTGTCTGTTTGTTTTTTCATATGATGGAAATAAGTGAAATATTTAAATCAAACAGTTCTTATGAGTTTGAAAAGAGTACAGATACTGAGTAAAATGTGAATAACAATAAAGTAAGTGGTATTAGAAACAACCAGCTGGAGGAAGATTTTGCAACTAATTATGATATTTGGCTACAAAAGTAAAGATGGGCTGAATATCATTATCATCAGTACCTGATATCATCAAAAGATTCAGAATCCCTGTGCGTGGGGTATAGGGCCAAAATCAGTATTGGATGACCATGACTTCTGGGCCGCTACGAGGCACTGGATTAAAAATGGGCATTATTATGTGGTTAAAATCCCTGCAGAGGCTCAGAACAACTTGCCATCTACAGATCCAGTTTAAAGCCCTATCATGCAAAGAAGCAGCCATATTTGAACATAATCCAGAAATGCTGCCGTCTTTTTTGGGGGAGGGTCAAAGCTAATTAAAAGAATGGAATGAGGCAAAGTGGAAATCTAGTCAGATAAATTGAAATCGGAAATTATTTATTTGTAAAACACAAGCTTTAAAAGAGCTTCTATATTGCATGTAAATGGAGAGTAGTGACTTAGATTTTACAATGTTTGTGCCATGCTGGGATTGCTGATGTACAGCAGAACAATTTTGAGCTTTCTGCAGACATCCTCCTGACTACCAGCAATGCAAATTTGTCCTCTGTAGAGGACCTTTCTAAACCTGAATATCTCCCATCAACTGCATACTACAGAATTACCTCCTTTTGGAATCTACAGAGGGCATTTAGGGTTTTCCAATGATACCAAATGTAAAGGGATGGGCCTTTGGGAACTTTAGTTTTTTCATCAAGGAATATGGCGGCCATCGCTGCAAGCACATTTTATGGGGAGAACAAAAGTAAGTGCATAAAACTTTTCATTGAGCAATTTTTGGCTATAAATGTTAGCATATTTTAGATAAGGCTCTTAATAACACATTAAAATATAGTGTGCTTAATTCTAACTTTTTTAGTATAGTATTGAAGTGTTTAAAAAATGTCCTCCGTAGTGGCCATTTGTAGTCATTGCCTCCATTTTGTTCTGTTTTTTTTTAAATGACCAGAAAATGAGTCCTTTTTAGAAGCAGAAATAGATTTATTGCAGTTTGTTGAGGGAAACTCAGATCTTGAGTTGTCTGATGAAGAAGATCATAGGGAATAAGCCCTTCAAGCAGAAAGAAAGGGGAGCATCAGAGATGGTACTCAGACGAAGTCCTCCTGAACTTGCAGTTCTGTACTTTGTTGATCTGGCAATCACCAACTCATGGCTTCAGTATAGCATTGACTTGCAGTTTTGGGTGAAGAAACCACTAAAGTTCCCTGACTTCAAACTGCTCCTTGGTGAAGAGTTGAAGCAAATGTTTGCCATAAAAGTTCAGTTTTACATGCTTGGCCTTCCTATGTCCTCTGCAGTGGACATGTGACAACTTTTTTTCCCCAAAATATTATTTCTGTCTTTCTGATTACCTTACAAACATTGGGGGATTTATTTATTTATTTATTTATTTTTTAATGATTGGACAAGTTTTTTGTTTTTTTTTTTTTTTTCCCTGGTAGTCAGGAGGATGTGGCAGCATTTATAATAAATGATAAATCAAATTAACGCAAATAAACGGAAATTGTAGTAAATTAAAGTTGTTACTGCTGGTTTTTGAGCTCACAGATTGTGTTAATGATCTCCTCTCTGTCCAGGTCAAAAGAAAAGGAGGATAGCCAACACTCAGCTCAACCGTGAATCCAGCCGCTCCCACAGTGTCTTCACAATAAAACTGGCCCAGGCTCCACTAGATGCTGATGGGGACCACATACTACAGGTGACGCGCAGCCCTTATTTAAACATGTTTATATATGTCAGTGATATCGGTATCTTCAATTATACCTTTTTATTAAAAGAAAGACAGATGTTTTTGTTTTTATAATGCTTGGTGATGCTGACAATGTCACTGAACAACAGGACAAAAACCAGGTGAATGTGAGCCAGCTGTGTTTGGTTGACCTGGCCGGCAGTGAGCGCACTAACAGGACCAGAGCAGAGGGAAGCCGTCTCCGTGAAGCGGGTTTGTCTGTTTTTTCTTTCAGCTTTGCTAATGTTGACCACATCCTGAAAGTTACTTTATGTAGAAATCACTTTTCTTAGGAGACCAAGCATTTTTAGTTATGTCTCATTTGCAGGAAATATTAACCAGTCCCTGATGACGCTGCGCACATGTATGGAAGTCCTGCGTGAAAATCAGATGTGTGGAACTAATAAGGTTCATGTTTTATCATTTTCCCGCCTCCTTGAGGCATGATCTCTGTTTTTAACATTTGGGTTTTTTCATTCATTGCAGTTTCAGAGCTGTTGTTTTCTTTCAGATGGTGCCATACAGAGACTCTAAAGTTACCCATCTATTTAAAAACTACTTTGATGGGGAGGGAAAAGTCAGGATGATTGTTTGTGTCAACCCAAATGCTGATGATTATGAAGAAACTGTGGTAAGACATTTTCTTTTTGTGTAGTAGAATGGCCTGCATGAGCAAACTTTTATTTTGCAGCCTTGCTGGATGCTTTATGAAATAATGTGTGTACTTGATTGATCCCTGTGGGGAAATTCCTCTCTGCATTTAAACCATTCACTCAGTAAAGCAGTGGGCAGCCATTGGGCACCCGGGGAGCAGTGTGTAGGGACGGTACCTTGCTCAGGGGTACCTCAGGGTAGCCGTTCAGTGGATTCGAACCCCCGACCTATCATGGGGCCACCACTCCACCTACTGAGCTGTCCCTGCCAAGTAGACTATTTCTAAAGAGTCCTCCATATTGTGTGTTGCAGTTGGTGATGCGCTTTGCAGAAATGACCCAAGAGGTAGAAGTGGCACGGCCGGTTGACCGTCCAATATGTGGCCTTGCTCCTGGACGCAGGCACAGAAACCAGGCTTTCAGAGATGAGCTCTCACGTCGTCTGGAAGAACGAGGAGGGCCCAGCAATGCTGGTAGATCACCCTCAAGTCTCTGCTGCTTGCTCATTGTGCTGTTATTATGCTGTATTCATACATTTAAACTTAAAGCAATTGGAGATGTTTTCTTTTTTGTATGTTACTCAGTTTAAACAATCTTTACCATATCTGATTCTCATAGTAGATGACCGAGTTCTGATGACTCAGCTTATAGAAAGCCTTCCAGATTTACCTACTTGCGAGCTGGTCGACCCAGCTGATGACCAGACGCTGCCCCGCATGATTGAGGTCCTGGAAAGGAGGCATCAAATCCGACAGATGATGACAGAACAATTCAATAAAACTGGTACAGGCCATTTTTCTCCATCACGCAAAGTTTGGAATTCCAGGATTGGGCTGTTAGAGCAGATTTATTCGGTACAGCAGTGATGCATCAGTCTGAATGTTTTCAGTATCTAAATCTTTTTTTCTGTGATATGGATTGCTTTTGTTTTCACAAACAAGTAACATTTCTATTTAAAAATAAATATAAATCTACATCTGTTAATATCAGTGTGCTTCTTCCTACAGCTAATACAGTGAAATCCATGCTGCAGCAGTTTGACAGCCAGCTCAGTGCAAAGGATTACTTCCTTCACGATCAACAGAGCAAACTGAATGAAAAAGACAAAGTCATTCTCAGTCAGAAGACGGAGATAGAACGACTGGAGAAAAAGTCCAAAACGTTGGAGTATAAGGTGCTGTCTTCTTTCTGCAACTGACACAAAACGCATGTTCTTGGAAATGTGCATTCAGTTAATTTTCTTTTAAATAATGGCCTGCATTTAACTGTTTGTGTACGCTGCTCGTCTTCAGATCGATATCCTGCAGAAGACGACGGACATGTACGAGCAGGACAAACGTGCACTTCAGCAGGAGCTGGAGACCCGGGAGCACAGGCTACAGAGCGAGCTGTCAGAGAGGAAGCGCATGGAGCAGCGCATGCAGGGCGCGGTGACGGACACCAGACTCAAGTGGGAGAAGGAGTGTGTAAGTTGTTCACTGTTTTGAGCCATTAGGATATCAGGTATTGTAAATTATTTTTCTGCAATCAAATGTTAATTTGCACAATTATAAGTTATATTTTACAATTGCATTTCAAATATGCACTGAGAGCCCTACTGTTTGGAAACATTTGTATGGGTACACACGGAGATTAACCCACATTATCTACCAAAACATGAACAGTGCAATGTAATTATACCAAATTATACTAAACTCCACTTGGTAATGTCCCTCAGATCGTTCATGTAAGTTTGTAATTCCAATTGTTAGATATGAAACGATCAAATAAGACTTTAAATATTTTCTTGTCCATGGTTTCTGATTAGGAGAGACGGGTGAACGCAAAGCAGCTGGAGATGCAGAACAAGCTGTGGGTAAAGGATGAGAAGCTAAAGCAGCTGAAGGCCATAGTGACGGAGAGCAGCAGCGGTGGCAGCGCTCCCACTGAGCGTCCAGAGAAGCCCGAGAGGCCCTCAAGGGAGAGAGATCGAAACATCCAACAGAAGAGGTCTCCCTCTCCATCACCACTTCCTGTGAGTTATTTGGTGATGCTGCATGTTTCGCCAATGTGCACCTATTCATTCTGTCAACCTGATTGAATCAGCATGTTTCTAATCATTGTGAAAATCATGAGCAGGCATCCTGACATCTATATGCTTACTGGTTACATCACTTTGTTTTCTTTGTCTGTTGCTCTGTTGTGAATTTGTGTTAATCTGGAGCACCTAACATCCACAATACCTCATCCCTTTCAGGATTTCAGCCAAACTCCTTCCCACCAAAATAAAGCCAGAGTTAGGGTGTTTCAGGACCCCACCTCCACACCATCCTCCTCTGACTATACTTCAGTAGCCTCCAGCATCTCTAGGTGGGAGCAGAGGTTCCCTGTAGATTCAGGCAGCCAGAATAGGTTCACCGGGACTCCCCAATGCAGGAGCCGGACTCCGGCCACTTGCCACAGCACCAGCAGTGTGGGTCACAGGAGAGGCCAGCGCAGGGCCCCAGGCACTGAGGTCCCTGCCACCACTCTTGTCTATGGACTAGACCTAGAGGCAGGCACAAGGGTCAGTGTGTGCTAGAACCTAGATGTTCATCTCTGTGATCCTGTAGTTTAAGCTTCACTTTGGTGTAGAACTGCATCTGTAATTCCAACAGCTGTCGCCTTGTTTAAAAATACATTGAGTAGCAGCATCAGTGTAGACTGGTGTGTCTCCTGTCCTCGCTCTTAGGCAGACTGATCTGTCATGCTTGGAAATCTTCTTGGCTTGCATCTTAAGGCTCATGAGTATTTACATCATGTTTGTAGATCTTTCTTCTTCTGGATGCAAACTGCTCTCTAGAAATGCTTTTTTTTTTTTTTTTTTTTTTCTTCTTGTACTTCAGTAGCATCATGTAAAATGGCATAAACATGGTATTGCTATTGAAATGAACAGAAACATCTTTGTTCAAAAAAACCAAAACACTGGTGAGTATTAATAGTCTAGGGTCTAGGCCGTCGACAACGGTCCTCCGGAGTGCTCGGTCTTGAGCCTTATAGCAGCACCAGTGTTGCTAATTTTCAAATTAATGCTGAAATTTGCTCAATAAAACTGGATGATAAGTCGGCCAAACATGGGTGGGGAAAAGATTGGCTTTTGTAATGGGTGTCTGCATTACAAGATCCATTTCCTATGCTACCTTTGTGCTTCTTTGCATGCATTGTCATTAATTTCTTAATTCTTTAGAGTGCTATCACTTAATCTAAGGGCATTTTCACACCTACAGTTTGTTTACTCTGGTCTGAATCAGTTAATGACTTTGTAACTTTAAGCTTTCCCCTTTTGATTTGGTTCGCAAGTGGACTCCAAGCAAACCAAAATGCGTCACTACAGACCACGCGAGAATGTTCAGTCTGCTTATTGGCCAGATGTGTCTGGGGCGGGAGCAACAAAAGTAGATGCAGGAAGTTGCTGGGTTTTGAACTCTTGGAAAACACAGAATTTGCATTCATTTCACAGCTAGTTGCTGACCCGTACAGATCTTTACACATCTCTAGTACCCTGCCACATTCCAGAATACAAAACACATGGCTTTTTTTTTGTTGTAAGTAGCTCAAACATGTAAGATGCACCTGCTAGTTTGTTTGGATTGAGGTCGGGTCACATTCAAACCATGAAGAAACCTCTTAGTTCATCTGTATTGATCTGCACCTGAGTGATTACTGTGTTCACACCTGCACAAGTGAACCGCACCAAGGGGGAAAGGAACCAGAGTTCGATATAAACTGACAAAACACTGCAGGTGTGAAAACACCCTTTGACAATGTGTATTGCTGGAAGACAGTTAAACTTTTAAATAAACTATTAAACTTTATTTCTGGAAATTTCTAATCAAAGTCTATAAAGCATCAACTTCCTGTGACTTCCAGTAATACATTTATTTTCCTAACAAGCTAACACCTAGCGTTTCACCTTCCCTACTAACCCTAACATAGTTTGATTGGAGTCACATGTGAATAACTTCCTGGTTTGTCTTTCTCACATTGGGATCACCAGAAGGCTCTTCCAGTTCATCCAAAACACAGGCGTTCACACTCTGCCGGTGGGGAGAAATGGGTAGACCACAAACCACCTTCTAATTTGGAGTTAGACACTGTCATGCAGCCAATCATACCCAATGCAATCAAGGTGTCCACCCCAAGTGAGAAGGCTCTGTCTAAATGCCACAAGTATGTGCTTAGACATCAAGAGCTTGCCTCTGACGGGGAGATCGAAACCAAACTGATTAAGGTAAAATCAAAAAATGTGACTAATTTTTGGTGTTTGATTTTGATAATTTTAGATGTTGCATGAATTTCACTTGATTACAGATTGCAGTGTTTTAGTGGGACGCTCCTTCCTATTTACTTACAGATTTAATTCTGATAACACTTTCTTCCTCCTCTTTCCTTTTTTTGTTCTTTTTTTTTTGTTCTTTTTTTTTTTTGTTCTTGTTGTTTAAACCTCACCAGGGTGATGTGTTTAAGACCAGAAGTGGCGGACAAGCTGTGCAATTTACAGACATTGAGACTCTCAAACAAGTGTGCCCGTTAGCACCAAGGTACAGTATTATGTACAGAAATGTGATATATTTCTGTGTGCACAGAGAAATATGACTATAATACCAAAACATAGCACTTATTAATGCTAATCAAATACAAGTTATTAAATGTTCCCAAATAGAGACTGGGAAAGGTTGAATCCTTACGTTATAAGAGAACTGACTTAAAAACAACGCTCTTTGTTTCAGTCGCAAAAGGCGATCAGGATCTGCAGAAGGACCAGCTGAAGTGGAGGACATAGAAAACAGGGTAAGCTCTTAAAAAGCGTAAATACAACGACGAGCAAAACTTTAACTATGCTTTCTAATCACTGTTCAAACTTTCCCTCCCTAGGCTCCAGTGGCTAGCACAAATTCATCCCATGGGTATCAAAAGTAAGCACAAAGCATGTGTTTGTTTTATGTACTTTAGATTTTGGTTTTCAGTTTGAACTAAACTCTGTTCTTGGTTGTCTTTGTTTTCTTTCTTCCAGACGCAGAAAGCCTTAAATTGCCCTCAATATTTTCATCTTGCTTTTAACATACAAGAGTGGGTAATTGTGAGGAAATTGAAGGGAAACTATGCATCTTTTCAATCCCAAGTTGGGTCTTTTGTTTGTTTGTTTTTTTTGTTTTTTAATTCTATCAAATCATATTAGGAATTATTCTGGTGGAATTATCATTTTTTCAGAACAATAATAATGTAGAATATTTAAGTTGTAATTGCTGCATTTGCGTTACTTTTTGAATTCTGGAAATATTTCTCCTTATGAACATGAACAAACTTATAAACACTCTACAAATGGAACCTTTTATGCTTTTGAATGCTTTGTACTATCCAAAGACGACCACATGTCTCTATAGACCTGTTGTGCTTTTTTTTTTTTTTCTTTTTTTTTTTCTCCTTTGTCATCGTTTTTCTTTTCAAAGGTCATTGATTGATCAAATGTCAGACTAAGCATTGCTGATTATTAAAAAAAACAAACTTTAGATTATGCTTTGTAGAATTGAAACTGTAAATATTACACTGTTATGTAGGTTTTGAACTCGACCCCTGGCCTCCATGTAAATAGGTGTCATGCAACTTTTTACTTTGGCTTATTGAAACATCTCCTAAGACATGTAGCACACTGCTCTTTCTGGTGGCATTAAATGTATTCAAACACCAACATCAAGCCTCATTATGAATTTTTTTTCCTCAATCACCAAAGAGAGAATGGATTAAACTGACTTTGGTCTTAACCTTTTTAGTCCTGGGATTGACCTCACTTGCCTCCCAAACTCTCTTAGTTCTTCATGGCAAAGATAAAACAAGGTGCTGGAAACATTCCTCAGAGGTTTTGGTCCATGTTGACATGACATCATTGCACAGTTGTTGCAGATTTGTCAGTTGATGTGAATGTGGGTATACTGTGGTCATACTGATGGACACGGTCAACAACAATACTCATGTTACTCAGGCTGTGGTGTTTAAAAGCCTGTGCTTTTTGTGGTGCTGTAGCCCATCTGCTTAAAAGTTTGATGTGTTGTCCATCCAGAGATGCTCCTCTGCATGACTGGCTTGTAATGAGTGCTTGAGTATTTGCCTTCTTATCAGCTTGAAGCAGTCTGCCCATTCTCTGTAAACCCTAGAGAGGATTGTCAACAGCTTTTGAAAAACATAGACAAGCCCATCTGGCACCAACAATCATGTCAAAGTCACGTAAATCCCCTTTGTTCCCCTGTACAGGGCTCAGTTTAAACTTGAGTTAGCCTGTGTGTTTAAATGCTTTGAGTTGCTGCCTTTGGCTGATTGCATTAATGAGCAGCTAAACCTAATGAAGTGGCCAGTAATCATAGTTCATTGTTGTATTTAGTATTTTTGTTTAATGTGATTAAATTAACAAGAAAAATAATAGTAATGGCTACAGGTTAGTGTGAATGAAGAAGTTAATGAGAATGATCCTTTTGATTATTCTTAAAGGTGGGGGACTAACTGTTATTAACTTGTGTAAAGAGAGATTGCATAAGCTAAAACTCAAACGTATATTTCCCTGACATATTCTCAGCTTGAGTTCAAGGCTTCCTTTTAGACTCGGCACACAGATTGCCTTGCTGACAAGTAGACACTTTATGCTTGTTTGTGCAACATTTTTGGCCTGTCAGCAGGTGAAAAATGTCAAACCAAACTACCAGCTAGACGTACACACTAGCAGCTCTGTCCTCACCTCTGAGAGGAAAAAATCCCGTGGACTGAGGCTCTGCTTGCATTTTGGGATGTATAAAATTCCATCAATATTTATTAACTGCGTTGGCAAAGTCGGTGCAACCGGAGTATAACTGAATTTTCAGATGATAGATTAGGTTATGAGAGCAGCGTGTCATTGATTGCAAAATGTTAAAGCTTGACATCTTTATGGAGCACAGTTGATTCTTTTCCTCCTTATTAATCATTTTATTTTCTTATACTGCTGTTTAAAAGGCTTCTTTCATTTCACTGCACTGAATGCTTACTTACCTGTAGTTTAAAGTCTGAACAGCAGATGGAACTAAACCGCTTTAGAAAGCACACCCAGTATTCTAATTGCAGATCAGTGAGGAGTGTGTGCTTCAGATATGCTTGAGATGTGGGTCTCATTCTCCTTTAGGCTAAATCTGATCTGCTATTATTACCTTAAAATGTTCATCTGGCCTTTATGATCCATTTTCCTTTCTGCACGTTACTCGCCTGACCTGAAATGACCCGGTAGTGAAACGAGTGTGACAGTCATCCATTTATGGAGGTTTAATGCTGCCTGCTCGTTCACCGCCGCTGACATTAGACAGCTTGTGCCTCCCATGATGCCCTGCTGCCTCAGCGGTATCATTTCACAGTGAATGCCTGGACAACCAGGATGATGAGGTCACTGATTTGATGAACTACTTTTCTGCCTGGATGATGAGCTGTCATTAGATTGAAATTGCCTTATTTTCACTTCACAGGAAATGAAGCTGAAAAGTATGTGTGGTGATGGCTAATGTGCACTTGGCAAATTGACTATGGAGGGCAATTTGGTTGCTAAAACTAGCTGATGGAATATGAGCCTTTTTGGGGGGTTTCTTTGTTGTTGTTTTTTGTTTAACACAAAACATGATGTTACAAACAGTGGCTGCTCAACTAAACATGATTTTTCCCTTTCATCAGGAGGCACTTGATATAGGATTTTAAATTTTCTGGCTACTGATAGTTAGTGTTTCTAACAACATTTGATGTGTAAAAATAAATTGGTGAACAGGAAACTCAAGTGAGTGTATAGAAGTGTGCAAAAGGCTTTAGCCACCCTTCAGTTCTTTATATTTTGCCAGGAAAATGGGGAATAGGTGCAGCGATTTATTGAATTAAACATACATTCAAATACAGTAAATAAGGCAAAAACAGAGATTGTATAATGTTATCAAAGCTCTCTTAGGCAAGCGATCTTGTCATTTCTTCAAAGAGTATTCAGGAATAGTTCTCCAGGCTTCTTTAAGGACATTCAAAGCTCTTCTCTTGACTGACGTTAGTTATGTTCTCTGTCAAGATGATCCCACTGTTCAGTGTCTCTCTTGGCCTCCTTCATACATATGAAGATTTCAACCAAAACTTTAAATTTGATTCCACTGATTTTCAGCTTAGTTCTTGAGTAATTTGGGAAATATCTGCCTTTTTTCCTGTTTCCCTTCCTAAAGAATGGCTTCTTGAAAGCCACCCTTCCACTGAGACCGTTTCTGATGACCTTCAGTGAACAGCAAATGGATGAACTGAAGGGGCAGATGCATCTCTTAGATCCTGTGTGAGGTCTTTACTGCTTTTCCCCCTCCTGTTTCTTCAGTACAGGACTTCCAGATCCTATTCTGCTGCTGTCATGTCTTTTTTTGTCCTCCACTTTTTCAGTTCTCTAAAATTTTAAAGGACAAGCTGCACACCATGCTAAGATATGGCATGTTTTCAGCTAATAGCTCTTTGGGAAACACCTTGTTGGTGAAAGAATCCATTTTTATGCCAAACTGTGTTATATTTGGCATTTGTCATAGGGACACAGGCTGAATTGTTTTTTTTTTCTCTAAGTTGTCTGTTGTCTGCAGGGACAACACAGATTTAACTCTTGAGTTAGGCGCATTTTTTAAGATTAAATAATTGATTTGTGTTAAGTGGCTTAACAAACAGACACAAAATAAAAACTAACCTGAAAATGGTCTGGTGCAGTTACTGGAGTGAAAAAGCAGCCAATGTCCCAAGAAAACCTTCGAAAGAGAACAGTTGCTCTCCAGCTTGGAAATATAAAGAGATGACATCTTTTAACAGAGCTTTAGCATTACACATAATTTGCACATCATAGTATAGGCTCCAGCACTTGTAACTTATATCAAATAATTATGATTAATACATCAAAAATAAATGCTTTGTTTTAATATGTGAATCCCCAGGTGACTTTGCACTGTACTGACTTGATAATACTATTTGGCCTGACAGTATTATGGCTAATTACATACAGCTTTACTTGTGTAAGGAAAACTTATGACAGGACTAAACTATTGTTTTTTCTAATTGGTCCTTAGTTATTTGATCCTGTGGTGATTTCTGTTGCCCACAGGATGTCCATCCTGCCTTGTGGACTGGTTTTGTGGTAAGAACGTGGTACGTGGCTTTCAGCCAGTCTCAACCTCTTTCCACGCTTGCATCTAAAAACATTGACATTTCCTTTCCTGGTTGTTTAACTAGCCAGCCTTTGAGCAGTGTGGGAGCAAATACCATATGACAGGACTGCTTTATGGCTTCCTTAAGTCAAACACCTGCTAATGGCTGCTTAAATACAGCTCCTCTTATCCGTTGTGGACTTTGTGTTTGCTTTGGTTCATTGTATTAGACTGGTCACCTTTTTGTGCACTGCCGTGTGAAAGCGAGAGATTACAAACCATGTATTTGATGTTTGAGGCTTTTATTTTCTGGGTAATTTTCTTTCCAGTGTAGCACAAATATGATGTAGATACACAGTGGCTGGTGGGTTTTGTTGGCCTGTGTACACACACAAACACGTGATGTTCAAGTAAACAGAAGGCTGGAAAAACAAACACGCTGTTCAGTAAAGACTGTAGCGTGACAGACTAAATATACAGTAAGCCATAGTTCAATAAAGTTCAAACGCTGACTTGGCTTATGTGAGTGATATTTGGTAATTGATATGTGTAGACTTTCTGTTAGACCCGTGATCATAACTGCAGCTTGCTCACTTTAATGATTTTAATGTGCTCGTGCGTCTAACTGTAGGTCAGGTCACTGTAGGAAATCTTTTTAGATATGTTTTTGTTGTTTATAGTGCAAGACAACAAGATCAAGCCCAACAGACATTTTTCAATGTGTTCTTTAGGTGATGTGTAATAGTTTTCTTCATAGAATACCTGGGATCATTTAAGACTGCTGTTATTTTATGGTCACTACTTTGTTTAAATTTAACATTTACTTAAAAATGACACTTTGTGCTGTTTGCATTGTCTTATGAATCTTGATTTTAATTTTTTTATTCAAGACTGTAAAATGTATTTGTGTTGTATTTTTCTTGCCTCTCTGAACCTCCTTGCCTTTTAATATTTGCAACCCTATTAGTTGTTCAAATAATCTTTTTTTCTTCCCACAAAGGGAGGAAGTATGTATTTGGTTCCATCTGTCTGTTTGTTTGCAGTCTAGTGTCCACAGTTTTCAAGACATCATTTTCAAATTTTGTGTGATGATCGATACCAGTGACAACTTGAGTGGATTTCATTTTGATGAAAATCGTGTCAAGGATCAATCAATAAAAACTTTATATTACCCACAATTTTCTATGGATTGTCTTCATACTTCACAACAATAATTGAGGCAAATGAGTACCTAGGTTGGTTAAGCATTTGACCTTTACCTTCATTGTTAGCGGGGTTAAAGTTGATTTTTAAATAACATCAATGTTTTTGCATAGCCTTTGCCCTTTGGGGGGAGTTATGTTCTCTGGGTGTTCTTATTTCTGTCTCGATTGACTCATTTTTGGAGCCAACCTCAACTAGCTATCCGGTCGTTAAGTCTGACGTCACTAGCCGTGTCTGGGCCTAAACTCCGCTGCAGGTCCATATATCAAAGATCACTATGGCATTACTGAGAGTTGAAAAACTGTCTAAAGTCTTTCATCTTTAATAAAATGATCAGCGTTCTGCTCTACCAGGTGTAACAATTGAGTTTAACATCCAGGCATCCATAAAAACGGAATTTATGACATTTAACGGAGTTAGAAGTTAGCAGGAAGTTAGCTCGCTAGTTTCTATCTATTTACAATATAGCATGTCCTGACTGCGGGGTTTTGGAAACAAATTAAAACGTACAGCTCTGTTATCACTTCCAACATAAATGAAGACAGAAAACTAAACAGCAGTGACATTTGTAGGGTTACTGAAGTTTGGCTAGCTGGTATATAATGAAGTGCTACGTGACCGCTAGCGACACAGCTATGTTAGCATAATATAAACAAGCTAACTTTTTTTCCACTCGATAAAAGTTAACGTGAGTGTTCTCGGTGGTCAGGAACAAATGTAATCGCATGGCAGGATGCTGTAAAAGGACCAAACTTCAGCCAGGAGAACAACTGAGATAATCCATCCACAATACGAGGTTAGTCATTCATATACTGCTGCATGGGCTGGGCTGTAGTTACATCATAAGGTTTTAAAAACTGAGCTTAAATAAATGATTAGCGGTGATAAAAGCCGAGGGAGGTCAACAGTGATCACTGACTGTTTTAGGAGCTTTTTGAGATTAAATAGAAGAAAATCCATAATATTAAACATGTTAACAACACAAAAGCCATATTAAACGCAGACTACTTTAGGCCCAGAAGTAGGATTTGTCACGTCATCACGTAACGACCGGATAGGAGGAACTTTTGTTTGTTTTGGTTTGGTTTTTTTGTCCTCCCCACGCGGGAACCTCCAGGACTTGAAGAGAATTCCTGGCAATGAAAAGGTGAGAAAGCAGATAACTTAGCAGAGGAATCTGTTCATGAAGGAGACAGAGATACTGAAAAAAGTCCATATTATGGCACGAAATGATTAACCTCCTAAGACCCGAACTCTTCCATGGTGTGTGTTTTTAATTTCTCCTTGATATTTGGGCTGATTGGGACCTGATGAATGTAAAAACAAAGTATTACCAGATTTATTTTAACCTAATTTTTGTTTCTAAGAAAAATGAGAGCCACGTATGAGGATATTCATTTAAAATTTCGATAGAACAGTTGCAGTATAATGTGCTCGTAAGTGGATATCAGGCCCTTCTAGAGCAAGATTTAGTATTATGGTCTAAATAACCCAAAATGCGATGTCCACATATGTGGACGCCAGGTCCTAGGAGGTTAATAGTGATGGCGAGAGATCTGGGATGGTGAAATACCAGGCTGACATTTACATGTAATACAAAGGAAAGTAGGGGGGGGGAAGCACTGGCTCCGGTAAGAAAGAACAAGTCATCATTAGTAGTTTGAGAAGAGGACTCGCTAATTTAAATAGCACACATTTTTTTATTATGAGGAAATGTCTGACTGGTTGTTATAATTGGTGTCATGAAAGAGAGTCAGAGGAGCACGCATTGATATCATAAAGAGGGGGTACAAAGAAACAAGGGGAAAGATAAGTGCCAGCATACAAATATTAAGGGTAGGGAATACATACATACATTAGCGATATGTGTCTGTGTGAGAACTCAGCAGTGGGACTGTTGTAAAGAATACAGTTCATTTGGACTACAGATTAAACTATGACTGGATAATGTGACAGGAGGCAGTTATGCAACACGTACAGATGTATTTAAAGCCCTGAAAATAAGAAGAAGGCTGCAGTGTCTAAATGTTCAACTAAAACTACCTGATGTCTACCTTGGTCAATTCCATTGGGACCTTTTGAAAAGTCATCTGGTTTGGTGTCTAGTACAGACTACCCAACAAGTTTTTACCTCAGTTGTGGTGGGAGAAAGTCGAACATTTTTATTAGATTGCTAATATGTGTGTCTGTGCAAAGCACCCATAAAGTTTATTGATTTAACCATCATAAAATTTCTGGCTTCAGAAAACCAACATGGCAGCAAGTCTAAAATGAGTTGGTTACAGTGGCTTCTTCTATATATTTATCAGATCAGGAGGTTAGAGCTAGGTGTGTTAGTCAGTGCTGATGAGTTTCTGACTTTGGCAAAACTGAAAAGGGCGTAGTTGTGGGAACCAGATGTAGCAGTGAAGTGAGGAAAAAAGAATTACTTCGAAACAAGTGCCATGATAGGTTTCTTTTTTGTGACCTCCAAAAGGTTTTTCTTTGTCTGCAGACTGTCTTCAGTTGACCTGTGGTGCTACGCGAGTATTCACTGGTATTTGTGGATTTACCCAAGTAAATTCAACAAGATATTCACAGATGTTTCACAAACTGATTGACAGGCTTATTTACAGCCCTGAGACTCTGGTATAACTGGTATAAATGTAGAATTAAATTATCAGCATCATCGCCTTAATTAAAGATTGATGTCTTCTACCCTTGATGTAACATAGTAACACACCAAGGGTAGAACTTTTCTCACAGTATTACACACTGACTAGTGTCACCTGCAATAAACTGCCTGATATTTTCACACAACCTTTGAATAACATAATATTATGAAATTAGCAAACTACAGTTTGTTTTGCAAGACAATAATCTGCAACACAGATCCAATATCTGATTTAAAAACTCAAAAATGAATCAGGGCATAATTCCACAAACTAAAAAAAACCCATCACACATATTGACAGCTGAGGTAAACAGCAGACTGACAGCCTGCTCTCACTACATATACACAGCCGCTATAGTTGTTTATGCTAGGATTGTACACTTCAATTGGGAGGGTTAAGGAAACAGAACGCAGAGCTCACTGCAAACTCTGAGCATTCAAAGCACTTTATACACTTTCCTCATTCATCCATTCACACAAGCTCTTTTTTTCCATGCTTAGATGCTTTCTAGCTAACATTCATACTCCAATGGATGCATCAGAGAACAACTTGGGTTTAGTATCTTCCCCAAGTATATTTGGCCATTCAGACTGGAGATGCTAATGATTGAACCTCCAACCTTAGTTGGTAATTAGTAGGTTACGTCCTCTACCCGCTGAACTGCAGCTAACTCAGAAGACATAGTTCGGAGTCGGAGTTCAGAGTAGCAATAGATGGATGGAGCAAAGGCAGGGGTTGATGGCTCTATAGGTTAATTTTAATAGTTATTAGATGCAAAATTCAAGCCAAATTCACAGCACTTCATCATCAAACTACCACAGACACAGCACATACCCCACCTGACAGCTTACAACTGTCAAATTCTACAGAAGCTTTATGAACATGAGGATAATTAGCTTAGCTGTGGTTAGTTTTGAATTTTATAGTCTCGAGCGTACACAGCTGCAGCTGAACACCTTGACAAATTTGAAGTCATTTACAACTGCCATCAGTTAAAGGTGGTTTGACGGTTAAAGAACCAGGTATGAACATGTAAATTCAAATGCGTTTGCATTTTACAGAGAAGGGTTTAAGATTACATTAAATCTTTAAAATAAAAACAACTCTTGATTACTAACTAAATACTACAAACAACTAGGGCTGGGCGATATGACCCAAAATTCATATCTCGATATTTTTTACCTGGACGGCGATATAAGATATATATCTCGATGTTTTTTTAAAGCCATAAAGTAAGAACAAAAAGAGAGTTCTTAGTCAAACAGAGCATAGATGTACATAAAATTTACTCAAAAATAAATTATGAGCATTTATTAAATAATAATGCTCCATAAATAAAAGAAAACAATGTTGTTTTTGTGCATAACAAAAAGCTCACAATTGTGCAGTCAAAATGTAAACTAAAAGACGCTGAGCATAATAACAAAGACAGATTTCACAGCTGCTCTGTTCCCAACTTCTACTGTGTGACTGACAGCATTGAGTTTGAAATCCTCTTCGTAACCACGTCTCTTAACAGGTGCTATTTGTGGTCCTTATACACAGTAGGGCAAGCCTACTCAAATGGCGGCCCGCAGGCCACATGCGGCCCAGAAGCAACCTGCGAGTGGCCCTGCCTGTGGTCCTGGCAGAAACACAGAAAACGCAAAAAAAATAATGAATTTAAAAAGATTTCAAAATTCCTACAGCGTACTGTAGACTGTGAATGCAACACTCCTAGTAGCCTAGCAATATTTAACCCACAATGCACCGTAATGTAAATATATTAAACTATCGTTGTAATGTATGATGTGACAACAGCAAGTACAGTTTAATTGCGAGTTTAATAATCTTACAACTGGAATTGTACTACCATGGTGAGGGTCCTGTACAGCCCAAGAGAGAGCTGCAGCAGCTTCCCTTCGTGTTTGATTCTTGCCGAAGATTCTGAAACAGTGAAATTCTGCATGCTGGCCGTGGTGGATGCGGTAATAAGTGACAAAAAAATTAAAGTAAGTGTGACATTTTCTATTAAAAACGTACCCCTGTCAGACAGTTCAAATATTCGAGTTGAAGTTTTGTGAAGTTCTGGCGTCAGACGAGTTTGAAATGCTGTTAGATGACCTGAAGAAAACTGATTTAATGTCTATAGCAGGAGATGGGTTCACAGACAGAACTGATAATGCACAGTTGTGCATATATGTCCGTTTTTTGGATGGAAAATTGCTCGGCTTACTACCGTTAGAGGGACACACAGCTGGCGAAATAATGTTTGAGAAGATTTCAGCTCTTTTTGAGGAAAATGGTCTGGATATGAAGCGTGTCTGTAAACTTGTGACAGATGGGGCTCCATTCATGGCAGGAAAAGTATTATTATTATTATTATTATTATTATTATTATTTCAAATGTGCAAAAAAAATAGTTAGTTATACCTCCCTTTTTTCTTTTTTTTAAATAAATGGACCTGCATTTTTGAGAGGTCACCAGATTTACAGGGGGGAAAGGAATAAAAAAATTACTTGTTTTTCAATACAGTTGTGTGGGTTTGAAATTGATCATGGTCTGCTGTTTACTGGCTGCAAAAAAATATCTGGCCCAGATAAACTCCTCTATTTGAAAATCTGGCCCAACTAACTTCTTAGTTGAATAGCCATGCCGTAGGGTAATATTACGTTGAAGCACAGTACGTATCACTCCGCGAGGCCCCTCGGTCGCCGTAATGCTCTGACAATCCATCAAGCGGTGCAGCACTGTAGCTTACCAAAGTCGTACTAAAACATTTTTGACAGATTGCTGAGCGTTGTGTACCACATAAAATCGGTTCGCGGCCATCAAGCACAACCAGAATTCATACATAAGGCGCGCTGTCAACTTTTGAGAAAATGAAAGGATTTTAGGCTGTGCAGCGCCTCTGGGCTGCATGGCGTTAGCGTGGTTAGCTACCTAACGCGTTGACGGCGTCCAGCCCCACGCACGGGGCGATGCGCAGTAACTCGTTAACGGAGATTTTCTGTGTCCATCTTGTGGCTTCCTGCAGGTGAAGCGATGGGGGAGGAGGGGGAGTTGTGTTCAGTGAAGGAGGGGCGAGTAGCGTTGCGTAAAGACAAAAGTGGACGAAAGAGAGGCAAACTTGCGGCTCCACAAGTATAGTTATAACGTAACATATACTATATCGATATAAAGGATATTGTCACATCTTATATCTCGTATAAAAATATATCGATATTTTTTAAAAACTCAATATATCGCCCAGCTCTACAAACAACCTGTTGGCCAGGGTACAGAGTCCCACCATATACAAGTTCTTTTTAAAAAAAAAAAAGAAAGAAAAGGAACTTAAGGCCATTTTAGGAAGTTTCTGACTTTGTAATGTTGCTCTAGGACCAAACAGTTCAGGGGACTTCCCCAGTGTAAATACCCACTGGGAGAACAACATCAATTCCAGGGAATTTTTTTCTGCCTGCTAATAAAAAAATGTAGCTAACTGTGCAGCTGCATCAATGCTGGGAGAGTACCTAAATTGAAAAACTAGCTAAGAAATACCCTTCAAACAGCGTTTTAGGATCTAAGATTTCCTGCAGTTCCAACAGTTTTTAGAAGTAGAAACGTGCCTTGCATTTTATTTACGTTTTTTACGTGTAGCCCATTGGTGTAGCCAGGTCTTTGATTTCCTGATGAAGCTGTGGGTCATATTTAGATGTCCATATGTTGTAGCTGTTTGTTATGCTCTCTGCAGTTAGTCTACTGTATGGCTCGTGGATTCCTTTCAGTTCAAAAACTGCACAGTGGGAGAGCCAAAGCGGTTGAACATGGCTCCACTTTTACCCTGACACAATGTGGCAATATCTAGCAATCATTATCAGTCAAGTATGTGCATGAAAACATTCCTGGGTGATTGCTTTGTAAAGTGCGGAGTATTATTCGGCTGTTTGCCTTGCAATCATAGCAACGAAAGATCAAATATATTCTTTGTGAAATCCTGCCTGGTAGCATTATAAACTGCTTTTCAGTGTTTTGATCTCCGATGAAACTGTATGTAGAGTCATGAGATAACCTCGACTTTTAGTGGTGGTATTTTTGATCTGAAGGTGCATTTAGGAAGTAAAAGAACATGTTTTGCCTACCGGCTTTTCAGTCCCTCTGTGTTGTGTTTTAGCTTTGTCTTGAATGAACACAATGGTAAGGGTGATGAGGTAGTTTTTAGCTGATGCTGTTTTGATAAAAAAAGGTGGGGGGCACGGTATTTCCCCTTGTTTTTGTACTTATGTTGTGGTGTGCGTTAATAGGACTGTCTCTAGCCATGATCAGTGTATTTAGTTATTGATATATATTGCTGATATATGTGTGTGTATGTGTAACAGAGGGGTGAGAGTAAAAAAAGTTGTGACAGTTAAATGTGTTTATTTAGCTCCAACATCCTTCTTGCACTCTTTGCCACCAGTGTTTAAAAATATATGACTGCACTCTTCCACATCAGCTCCCTCCTCTTTCCACTTACTTCCTTTGTCTCTTCCCGAGTCAGCAAAGAGTGTTTATACAGCCGTGTGTGTGTGTGTGTGTGTGTGTGTGTGTGTGTGTGTGTGTGCGTTATCAGAGTAAACAATGGCCATGCAAGCAAGGGCTACCTCGTCTCTCAGTTAATTTCCAAGTTGGTGTCCATGTCACATGTGACACTGAGTAAATGTTAACACAGTTTTATAACATTTTATCACAATTATTACACATTTATCTCACATCGATTGGGAGGCAAATGTGTCAACTGTAAACTGGAGCTAATACGATGCATCGATTATGGAAATATGAATTGCAAATTTGTTGTTTTAGAATTTGTCTCAGAAAAACATGGATGTGGCCTGCTGTAGCGTGAACCCGTCACAGGTTGTGTAATGATCCTCTTTGTAATGTGCCCCAAAAAACACTAAAAATGTTAGTTATACTTTAATTGGCATTAAATAAAATTATAGCAGATCCTAATTATATGATATAAATAATGTTACAGCAATAAAAGTAATAAATACATTTTATGTAGTTTTTAGGATGCGTGACTTCACAAACTTATCAAGGTAGTTTTTTTGTGTTTCATCGCTGACCTAAAGTACTGTGCAAAAGTCTTGAGCTAATTTCTTATATTGTTTGTAAGCAGCCAGACTTTTTAATGTGCTCTTGAGTAATAGTTCTCTAGTCTTTCTGAAGGTCTTTCAAAGGTTTTCTTTGGCTGCTTTTTCACCAATTTTCAGTGCAGTCCTTGTTTCTCACCATTGGAAATCACCTCAAGCTGATTCTCAATGAGCTATTAACTGAAACCTTAGCATATCTCAGCAGGTGTGCAGTGCGTCCTTTAAAAATTGTGTAAATGGGAAAAATGATGGACAAAAGAAAAAAACTGTTTGCCTCATATACTGTATTGTGATTTATGTTTGCACAAGTTTTAACAAATGGCTGAACCTATTTTCAATTTTTCAAGCAAAATCGAAGAAACAAGCAGTGGCTCAAGACTTTTTATTTTCAGTGTTTAGGAAAGGCGGCATTAAATCCAGCTCGGTGTCAGGAAGTTTGAGATTTGTTAAGTTCCATTATTGTGTTACTGGCAGCATTTATCATTTGGAAGAATGTGAATTGTAGTATTATCATAGAAAAACTGATGGGGGACGTTGACAAAAATGTCTCCCCGTGACCAAAGATTTGATACCTGTAAACAAAAGCGAAACCAAAAGATGTGCTCACGAGCCACGAGTTTGTGGTCGAGGACATCTTTATGTATGCGTTTGGGACAGTAGCTGAGAGACGGCTCGGTGAGGCCTGGGAAAGTCCTCTTATATCATGTTTTCACAGTTTGAAAGTTAAAGGCAGGGCCTGTGTGCTAGGTAAAGCTATAACATCCTCCACAGGTGATAGCCACCGTCGAGCCTGTTTACCCGCTTTGCCTGTTGATCTTGCTAAAAGCCTTTCACACCCCATGGATACACACAGACACTAAACACAAGTGTGTGTACCCAGTTTAAGCACACACATTAATAACAACTGTAATGCCATTCTTTGTCGAGTGCTTTTACAGGTTCAACATTGACCCTAGTGTTTAATCTTCCTGCACAAACGACCGTCACTTAACATGCAAACAAATCTTTAGTCACTGTCAACCAACTCCCATGTTCTTTGAGAATGTGAGCATGAGGACAGAGCCAAGACCCTTCTGTCCCCCGAGACAATTAAAATAGTAGACTCTCAAGCTAACATTAGTTAAAGTCAGCGCTCTTGTGCAAGGACAGACGAGACCTGAGATTCAGTTTATTTTAAAACCACTTGTGTTCTCCATCGAACCTTTCAAATATTAGAACACGTTCAGCTCATTTCCTACAGAATCCACTGTTTACGTTGGAACAGCCTAACCGCCATGTTGGACACTTTACTTGTGTGTCCCATTTACGACCTGAACACAAGCAAAGAAGAACAGCTGTTAATGCTTTCCAGCACTGCTTCAATTCATTTAAAAATGAAGCTTGGATTCATACATCCCCACCCTACCCTGCGTTATCAGCCGCTGCCACACGATGTCACTGTGGCCTGTTCGTTCTTTCATTTCCCTTTTTCCACCTTCCCCCCCTTCAAACTGTTGACTCCCTTTCCAATAGGAAACAGATGGGAGACCTTTGCTGTGGGCTACTGCCAAATGGAGCAAATTCTCATTACAACGTCTGCAAGCTCTGTTTATTCTCTCCAAGCCTCACCTCCACCCCTTGCACCACTTTGCCATCTGATGTGTTCAACACTTGTTTCCGATGCAGACGTGTCATTTTGCTATGCCTCGTTTTGCTGATTACAGGATATTTATCACCCTCAGCACAGAATGGCAAAAACAGACATCATTTGTTTTGTGGGGCTGTTTAGAGTGATCTGTTTTATCACTGCTGGGGCTGGGTAATAAAATGATCTCGATAATTATCATGAACAAGTTCCCATAGTATCGCTAATAAATGGAGTAATTTGTGATGAACGTGAACGAACAGTTAGAGGAGAGTCAGACGTTGGCACAAGATGGAGAGATCAAAATGTGGTCAGACGCCATTACTGATTTGGAAATAGTTTAGGATGACAGCGCTGTAGCATTAGACCTGCAGCCACGTTTCTTGAAATTTATACATTTCTATTTATATCCCAGTTTTAAAAGCTTGATCACAGTGCAAAATAAAAAAAAAAAACAATCAAAGTGATTTGCAAATAATTTGAATCATGCATTTAATTGAAAATAATGTACAGGCAACATATTAAATAGATGTCTTTGTTTGGACGTCAGCAACACATCTGAAAAATGTGGGATTGGTTAAAAAAGGGACTGGAAACTTAAAAGACCAATAAAGGACTGGTTATGAAAAGAGCAACCCAGGAGATGGAAAAGGTTGTATGGGCATATAGTTCTTGGTGTGTGGTTTTCATTGATTAATATGAAAACTAAACTATAATTAATACGATTAAAAGAATCAGAGAGTTCAGAAAAATCTGTGTGTGCAGGACAGGCAATGGCCGTGACCCTTGAACTGTCAGGTGATGCTGTATTAATAACATCATTTTCTACATATAACTGCACAGTCACAGGTGTGTTTCTGAAAATCTGTTATCAGTGAACACATATCGTCACTGCAGCCAAAATATAAATATAAATTAATCATAACTAAACAAGAAAGGCTACAGTTTTCTTTGAATCATGGCGAGGGAGGATTTCTTGTTTTTAAGCAATGATGCCACAGTTTGTGATGGTATTAGAGTGCAATAGTCTAAATGGCACGAGTAACGTGCATATGTTTGAAGGCTTCATTAATACTAACTGATATGTATTTCAGGCCTTTACTGATTTCAGCAAGACACTGCCAAACCTCATTTCTGCATATATTACAACACCATGACCTCAGTAGTCTGGAAGTTAGTTTAGAGGCCATGGTGACTAAATTATCAGAAGTTTATCCTTTGGGGACTTAAGCTAAAAATCAGGAGTCTTATGTGTGTTTGTGCAGCAATTTTCCAGAAAAAAGTTTAATCTAGCCATGTCGTATTTTTAAAAAAAAAAATCTAATCACAACTGCTTTATTGTAAAGAAAAAAACAATTAGCCTTATGCAATATATATGTTTGATTATATATGTTTGATCGAGCTGCTTACATGCAAAAGATGACTGGAGACGGTGCTTCATATTAAGCTTTTTGACTGAGAACTATTTGTTATTTAATGTATTCAAATGCACATACGTACATTACACTTGACTCTTTACATCCAGTCGCGCACACTCTCACATGTAATAAGACCATTTTTTCACTACCTGTTCACCTCCGTCCTCATTCACGCTGACTGTACCTGCAAACTTTTTCTCTCAGTATTACACTTGATCACAGACAAATCCCCAGCTCTGTTTGAGTCCCCAGTCTAGAAAGCGAGCACTTTGAATGGAATATAAATGACATCATTACGTAATATTCAATCTGTTGCTGCAGCAATATCCTATTCCACAGATAGCCACCTTCACCACCCTCCCCATATGCTCCTGACTCGTTGGTCTCCTGTTCTTTTTTTCATGGAGAATATTAAAGAGTTATTAAATTAATCTGTGCTCGCTGGCGCATGTTATTGCAGTGCAGAGATTTGTGAGGTGAATGAAGCCGTTGGGCCGCACCCTAAGCTGATTTATTAAGGGTGCCAGGGAATCACCAAATAGACCTGATAACCTGCTTTATTTTGCATAAGTGAACACTTTCCCTCAAATCCTCTTATGTGGCTCCCGTCCTGCCTTTTTTTTTTTTTTTTTAAATACAAGTTTAGCTGTATTTTTCTGTGACCTGAGGCTGTCCAATGCTATCGTCACAGTCTCTTTGTTAATGCTATTAGGAGAGAGTAATAATCACAAAAGAGTGAATTGCATGAGACATGCCTATGAAAAGCTTTTTATATGATGTAATTTTTCTCCTGTGATTGATTGTACTTTATCTTGTCCCTGCTTTGGCTGCGCTCTCTTGCTGAAAATCAAGCTTTTCTCCTGGTGGACTTTTTGCTTTCTTTCTTTTCTAATAGGCATGCCGGCTCTATTAAACTCTCTAAAATATGCAGAGACAGTGTCATCCTGACCGTCACATAACCACGGAAGTGCTGCTGGGCGATTAGGAGTACAATGTGACGTTCAGAGTAGGAAGAGCAAAGCACAAACTCCATGCAAAAAATTGCAAAATGTGTTTGCTCGATTCATTTAAAAAGACGGTTAACGTGAATTTTCTGACTCATGCAGGTGCATCGACATCTGTATTCCTTCACTGAGTCATCGCTCTCTGAATGAAAGAGTTTACATAATTGATGCATAGACCGCTGAGGGATGCAGGTTGAAGCTGCTCAGCCCTGTGCATGTGTTATATGCATAGCAGGGCATCTGTGTGTTCTCTCACCCCTACACAATCAGCAGATTTAACACCCGCTGATTCCACCCCAGATTCCTAAACTCATTTATCAGAGTGTATGCCAGCAGTGTAGACATTTAATCCAGCGTGAGATTTTTGGGCTCCTTTGGGTCAACAGTTTAGCTGTTGTTTTTTTTCCTTCTTGTTCTTCATCTTCTTTCTTTTTTTTTTTCCAAGCCTCGAGACAAAGTCTGCTTTCAATTATTTCTGCAAAATTGCTTTACAGGGTCCATGCATGATTAAATATTCATTATGTTAAACTAAGCACTTTCTTTGTATATAAATCCATATTAGATTTGGCTGGCAGGCTGCCTGAAGCCACATGAGAAGGATTCCTGGAGCAAAAAAAAAAGGGGGGGAAAGCCTTGGACCTCCTTAGCAGCTCCTTTCTCCTGGCTCTGTTTGTTTTTATTCTGATGTAAATGATGACTTGTTGATGTTTTCCTACCTTTTTTGTCCTCCTGGCCAGGCACACATGGATCTTCTCGGTTGTGGTGTGGGGTTGGAGGGGGATGTTGGAATTTAAAGTGGGCATGGGAAAAATAAACAAGCGTGTCAGTCGGTGCAGCGGCAGGGGAGCTGATCGTTCGGAAAAAACTGGACCGTGTCTAAAAGAAAAGCTGTTTGTGTATGCATGTGTCTCCAGCGCAGCTTTGTGCGTCTCCCTGTGTGTACACTGCGTGTGCTTGAAAAAACAGAGGGCAGGGGTGAAGAGAGAAGCCATTTCATTTCAAATAGGACCAGCTTCCCTGAAAATATTTACCTCATAGTTTTCTCTTTCCAAGTAAAATTGACCTCTTTGATTGCCCCAAAGACTTCATGGAAAATAAATTCAAGAGTATTTGAAATTCCTGAGTGGATTCGCTGGGGCTACCTAGCGTGAGCCCGTGTTTATTTGTTTTGCAACTGCAGGCTGGATCAAGGTTGTGTTGACTCAGAAGGTATTTGGTTTGCCTTCTGCTACAGACGTCGTGAAGGGGCTCTTACTGCAAATGGACAGAGATGGGACGAATCTGAAGCAGCTGTGTGCTCTCGTTTTATTAGAAAGAACAAACTCTTCTCATCTGTCTGCCATATAGTATGTTCAAACATTTGCTGCTGTGGTGTTGTGTCTATAGCTTTTTATCCTTATTTCCCACAACCCCTGTCCAATAACTGCATCTGTATTTGCAGCATTCTTGACTTAGGCAGTGCAACCTGTTCTGCGTGGCTTGGGGTGCAGGTGGTTTGAAGTGGCTGAAGAATCCATATCATTCCTGAATGAGCTGATTGAGCTGGACAGACATAAAAGAGAACATCATGTTCTTTAGAATAACAACCAAAGAAAAAGAAAATTCAGTCCTGACCTCCATGTTCCAAGCATGCAAGAGGCAAGAGCACAGACAGGCATAAGACTGGAAAGACTGGTAATGGAGTTGCTTCACCAGAAACACAGGATGCACAGTCAGACATATAACATTTAATTATTGTATCATTTCCTTTAAAAATGTAAAAATGTAAAACCATCCACCATTTAAAAAACTGGGAGCTAACTTAACATCTTTTTTCGATTTTAAATATCGATTTTTGGTCACTTAAATTTGCATTTTTGCATTTTGTGGCGCTCATAAAGTTTTGTTGTTTTTCCAGTGCAACTTGAATGAAAGCAACACTGACTATGACTAACTATAGATAGAGTTAATATTGCCAGAGTCAATAGGAACACACCTAGTAGGACATGTGACACTTTAATGGCGGTTTTACGCTTGTCATGCATGCATGGTAATCCGCTGCGTTACGCTGCTTTCGCCGCAGCAGGGCTGAAGACACGAGTGTTTAACTGCGTCAGCGTTTTACCACCATTCTAACAATACATCAGCACATAAGGTCAGACATCCACTGATTGTTTCTGTAGTTTGAAAACACGAGATGTCCTGCTATATCAGAGCTGTAGTGGCAGTACTGTCTGAGTGGTGAGTGGTGAGTTTACCAGCAGTGGCCTGGCCTTTAGCATTCAAATAGTTGTCTCAGTATATACAAAGAGACTGCAGTGCCAACACTGCGTATAGGAGGCGTGAACTCTGAAATTATATTTATATTGATATTACATTATTATCCATCCATTCCCTTCTGCTTATCCTTATAAGGGTTGGGGTGGGGGGTGGGGGGGGGGGGTGGAGCCTATCCCAGCTACCATAAGGCGAGAGGTGGGGTACACCCTGGACAAGTCGCCAACCTGATACAGGGCTAACACTATTATATTATATTATTAGATTAATTATATTTTATCATATTCAATTCCAAACAAAAGCATGTCTTATTCTTTGGCTTGATATTGAAATATAATATTATGTTGTGTTATTGTAGGTCCGGCAACTTGTTGTTGTGATTTAGCAACAAATAAAACTGAATTGAACTGAGAATAAACCAACTGTGCTTAACTTTTGTAAACCATCCATCAGGCTAACCTCACCTATGGTTACTATTTCAGGATTGTGATCAGATGCTGTTTTGCCCCGTTTAGTAAATCTGGCTCTTAGATTCAAGACCAGCAATTTAGAGTTGAATTAGTGAATAACAACTTGCTAAAGTAATTAGTCTTTTCTTTTTCCTTTTTCCTGCATGCTCGACTTGCACATACAACCGTTGCATGTGCATCCCACAGGACTGAACTGTTGCCTTAGTTATCCAAAAGAGTTCAATTGTATGAAGCGTGCAAAACTCGCTGGCTTGAAATGGGCTCCTCTCTGGCCTAGATCATGTCTATTTGGGATGGAGGCTTATCATAAGAAATGTTACTAATGTTGTTATATGGATGCATTTCTATTTACCAGGGCTGTAAAGCACACAGTATTTGAATCGCAAGGACAGAAATCGAATTTAGAGTTGCGTATCTGTTGCTAAAGTATTGATTAAACACCGGTCACTCTACATTGACCGTGCATTGTCCTTTATCCTGTGTGTCTAACCAAACGCTGTGATTCCAGTTGAATATGAAACCTCCCTCACAGGATATGACTGGCACCTGGAATGAAGAGGGCAAATGGTGAACAATAGAGGAACAAGGGCTTCTCCATTATGAGAATTAATCTAATCGCAGCTTCTAGCTGCGAGCAGGCTTTGTTAATGGGGCTTGTACAGTCAATTATCTTAATTGTTCCATTCACAGAACCTGCTGCATGTTTCACCAGCGACGCTGGAACTTGAGGGATGAGCTCCATCACTCTCCTTAATTGTAATCGTCAATAGATTCACTTATGAATGTCAGGACGTCCATAAGGAGGATGAGAGTAATGGCAGGGCCATTCAGGGGTGGAGCCGTGGGTTACTGATGTGAAGCCGATGGAGGCTTATTGTGAGCCGTTCTGGACATATGGTGAAATTCCACCGTTTGGTACTGTGTGTCGGTTTAATTAGGTCACAAATAGCGTGTTATTTTTTGTTATTTTAATTTTCATGCTAAGCTTTCGAAAATGACATTTTCATAACATTTTGATTTGTCAGATCCTGGTTGAACAAGAAGACTATTACATATATAAATGAGAGTGGAAGTCCTGTTATCGTGGATATCTAGCCCAGTTTGCAGCAACACTCGTGCCCTTTTGCCAAAATGTCATTGCTGGCAACGGCTAATGCAGCTTTCAGAGTCATCCAGTAAGTAGGGTGGTCTGCAGCTCTCCTTTCTGCCCACAAACTTTATGCGGTGAAATACTCAGAGAGGCTGTCACACTATCGCCCAACTGGGAAACCCACTCCCAAATCGGTCGACTATACCAGGGTGGACTGAAGAGAGAGACCCTAAGGGAGGGGGGTGAAATCTCCAAAGTGCTTCCTCTCTCTCTCTTATGTGTACTTTCTCGTTCGCCTCTCTCTGCACACATTCACTGGCTGATGTGACTCGTTCAATTTGGAATTGCTGGAGAATGACTAAAATGGAGGCCCTGTGAAGAAGGTCAAGCACTGGCAGCTATTAAATTCACTTGTCTGAGATATCAAGTGCTCTGTTTGATGAGTTGTACCACTGTATAATCACTTGTTCTCTCTGCCACGGTGGCCTTTCCGAGCAGCGCTTCACAATGTTAGAGGTGTTATAAATTTGCAAAATTTAAATAATAATAATTTTTTTTAAAGCTCGTAGGTTGTTAGGGGGATAGCGAGGATGAGTGCGGATGCTGAAAACATGTTAGAAAAGAACGAGACCATTGTGCTCTTGCATCATCTGTTGGTTTTGTTGGAATGCATCTTGCTAATTTAGTTTTTTTTTCTGTGGGGATGTAATTGACTTTTAATGCATCAAATTGTGCAGCAAGCCGCACCCTTCTTGGTTACTGTTGGAGTGCCTGCCGATCTTAGCATTCCTGCATGGCACAGTCACAATGGCAGATTTACCACTTTAGCTTTACACCTTTTATAGTGTTATAAATGTGTTTAAAATCAGACGGAGGAAGACGATCACATCAGCAGGTTATATAACGTTAACTTTGGCTGCAGTTATGTTTAAAGAGAACTCTGTAAAAGGCTCTTTAAATAAACTCCAAGCCAACATCTGTGATATTACGCAGAAAGACTGTGTTTAATAAATAAAGCAGCATGGAGATGACGAGCAGGAGGGAACTGCTAATTCTTACCTAAACTCTGATTCCATCCAGGTCACTTAAGCACCTTGAGGAAACTGTTGTGATCTGGCACTATATAAATAAAAGTGAGAACGAGAGAAACTAGACTTAGACACTAGTTAGACAGTAACTGGAGATATTAATGATTGTGGCTTATGTTGAAGCAGAGAAACGCACCGTGTAAGGGACTGCTCACACTTTAGCTCTTGTGATTTGGATTTTGGAAATCCTGAGCAAACCTGGACAGCAGCTCTTTAAATACAAAGCAAAGCTCTCACAATGCGTGAAGAAATGCAGTGTTTAACAGGCTGCCAATTAAAATAGCATTTCTACTAATTACACTGACAAATGATACACAATTTAAAGTGTGGCCGTACCTTATTTGAGTGAAAATTGTTTTAATTTCCATATTTCTCTGGAGCAGGTTTATACTACGGTGCAGACCAAGAGTTTCACCTGCTCTACATTCACTGCTTGCCAAAGAAGATCTTGATTTTCAGTGACCCTTCGAACTCATCAGCAAACTTAAGCGCACAACATTATTTGGCTGGTGCTCAGTCCAATGCAGTAATCACATTACCTCTGAGCGAAGCTGAAGACGTTTTTATAAATAAGCAATCAGCGCAGTGGCAAATTAAATTCAGAGCTTCATAATTAACCTTGGTAGGAAAACTCATTTAAGTCTCTTAAATCATCAAATGAGCTCAGGTAAAGCTAAACTTGATTATGCTCGGAAGGAAAAAAATCCTTTTACCGTCTTTGAGGTGAGAAAATACTGTCATTTATGGGAGCCAAAGCAGCTCTCTATTTGAGCTGTTTAATTGTGGCTCACACATCAATGCAATTAAACTCGTCAGAGGAATACTGACTTTCTGGTTGAATTCACAATGTTAATTAGCCGGTTGGGATTTTTTGAAATAAGTTATTGCTCTGCTTTATCTTGTGCTCTGGGTGAGTGATTCTCATAAAGACTAGAGCTTTTCTCTGTGCCTTCCTATCATATGCAATGTGTGGGGTGAAGTTGCAAACTAATTGCAAGGAAGTGTGTAACTAATGATTTCCACAAAGCTGCAGCACATAATGTGTTGCTGTTTAAAATGCAAATTTCTCTTTGTTTATTCAGAGAGCATATTCAGATTCCAGCTTACAAACCTTGTACTGTTTCTTGACTTGGATGCAGTTCAGTTCTCTAGTTTCCTTCTAACTACGCTCGGGAATTATAGATGCTTATGCCATGTACTTTGCTTTCTGTTTGTGGCATCAGATCAACATTACCTTATGATATACAGAGAGAGAGAGAGACTTTGCCTAAGACTGAGCATGCATTATCTGTGCAAAAAATGGGGTGCTTCTTAGTTAAAAGCTATTAACATGCATAGTAAAAGTTGTCTCGTACACCACACTTTGCCTTGTGAACACTGTAAAATGTAATTACAGTGGTTACAGGCAAGTTTCCTTTAAAATCAGCTTAGGCTGTGGTGGTTTTCCCAGCTTTGCCCATGACCTTTGAAGCTGCCACTAGTGGCCAGCTGTAATTCATCAAACTCTAAACCTTCCCCAGCGCTTGGTCAAACATATGCCTGAGAGTGGCCACTGACATTAAATTAGCAGGGCCACCTTCTAAATAAGACATTAGCAAAGGGCATCAACAGTTGCCCAGTTTTTGTATATATCAGGGCTACGACTGTCTTGGGGCTAATGTTTTGAAATCGGGGACACTGGGATGCAACAATGTAGTTATGTGGCTGTATTCTCATGGTTTCTACCTCTCAGCTACTGTTTTGTTCACTCAACGATCTGGTGAATTATGAAAGCAAGTCTCTAGAGGACTGCCAGGAAGTTTTAGTATGGTGATAGGAGTGATGATACATAGATGAAAAATCCTAGTTACCTTGTGGTTTATTGTGTACTTTCCATTAAGGTAAATGAAGGTTTTCCCTTCGCCTGTTAAGTATCTCTGCACACAGTTCTCAGCACTATACGCTTTTGGACGAGGATACATTTTTGTACTTTTGCCTCTGTGTACTATCATGATTGATTTTAAATCAAACCATCAAGATGTGTAACTGGACAATTGACTGGTAAACAGTGTCATGACTAGGTGAGGCCTGTTGCCTCGTTTTAAATGACACTTTGAACAGATAAAAGATTTGTAGCTTTTCAATGAAAGTCTCCATATGAGGTCCAAAGAGATGTCGATTCAAGTGAAGCAAGTAATTGAAAATCCAAAATAAACCAACCAGACAAATAGAAAAAAATGTATGAGTGGTTAAATCAACAATCTGGTACATTCTTAGACAGAAGGAGTGGACTGGCTAGCTCAGCAATGCTAAAAATGACTGAAAGACCACGGAAATCAACTAAAGCAGATGATCGCAGTTTCATGAAGAAAAAAACCCGTTCATAACATCTTGCCAAGAACACTCTTTTGGAGTTGGGCATAACATCGTCAAGGTCTACAATCACTCATGAATGTAAATACAGAAGGTTTACAACAAGGTGCCAACCATCTACATTCAAGAACAAGAAGGATAGGTTAGCCTCTGCCAGCAATCTAAACGACCCTGCAAAGGTCTAAAAACATCTCTGGACAGATGAGACAAGATTAAGTTGTAGCTTGTACGCATATTGTGTAAATGTTAAATGTATGTATACAAAAGAACTTGTGGACCTAACTGCATGAGGGTATATGATGGATTTGTTTAGGCATTTAGTTGAAAGACCTTTTCTATTACCTTAGAAATTTTCCATCATAACCACAAAACTCACATTTGCTAGGAGTTATTTTTAAACATTACATTTTCTAGATAATTTCTAACAGATGGTTGTTTAATTTTTACTTAGTTTCAACCAAACCATAAACAAATGTGTTCAGTACTTTGGTTTACAACAATTACTTGCAAACTATCACAACGGAGCAACTCTTAGGTCAGTGGTAGTGGATGAATGCAGATAAGACATGGGAAAAGCCTGTCTGTTATAGCAGCATATTTTCATTCAATGCAACCTTTTCATTTTTGCTTAAAATCTCATTTTAAATAAATGTTTTGTGCCCAGTGTTTTTCTCTCAGATTCAGCTGACACTTTAACGGTGTCGGCTGAAGCTAAAAGATGGGGACGATACAGTGAGCAGAGACAATATTTTCCTTGGATTTCCCCATAACCCTGCTGTAGCCATAATCCCCACATTACTGAATGTGCTGTGGTTTATACACCACCATATTGGTAACATTATGAAATGAAAGCTGCTCTAAAATGCATCCGCTTGTGGCACCCTCATAATACCATATCCATAACTTTGAATTTGACTGAACTAAATCCCATTCAGGACTACCACTGCTGAGCAGTGCTACACCATCTGCCACTGCACAACCATAATACAAATACTATAAATAGATTACAGAAGGCCTTATCCTTTATCCACACAAAAAGATGCTCTCTGTATTTATTCAGAGGAGAAAAAAATATTCTAATCTGGCTTTGTTTCACTTGGAGGCCTCATTTGTCATCCATTTGCTCTGCCTCTGGGTAATGACTCCTTGGCTCAAATGCACACCAACTGATAAAATGGCTCATTGCAATGCAATGGGTCACCTAAGCTGTTTTCCAATCATGTAAAAGCATCTGCAACTGTGGCTTCACACCTAATTCTTTCAGTTAAGTGTGAAGCCGTCCCCAGGTCAAGGTCCTGATCGAACAGATGAATAAGGGTCCGTTCTGATCAAACTGGAATCGTGGTTTGGCTCATTTCTTATGTATCTCCTTTTGGATGGGTTTTTGGACCTATAAATGTGCCAATGTAAATAGGAAGTATAGCAGATTATTATCAGAACTGGAAAAAAAGCTGCAGTAGCACATGGCAGATGAGTTAACTATTATTTAGGACAGCGGTCTGTGGCGCAAAAAAGGTTGGGGACGCCTGATTTAGGATATATGTTTTGACAATTAACAGAAGGGAAATCTAAGTCCCGACACTTTACACGTGTGTTTTCAGAGCAAATACGTGAAAATATATCAAACCTCTTTTTATTCCAATGATTCAAATATTCCAATACTATTTAAACAGTTGCAACACTTTGTACCTCTTGGTAGCAGCGATGCTGCTGACTTGACAGTTGTACACATGATGATCACTGACCCTCTCCACAAGGAGGATAAGTAACAGAAGATTATTGCTGTAATCTAGTGCTATATTGAAGCTTGTTAATGGTACTGACTGGAAAGGAAAAGTGTGGTAAGAAAAAGGGGGAAGAAGCAACAGCGATGGACTCAACAATCAGAGGATTGTCAAGAATAGTCAGTTCGGGAGCTAGAAATAACTTGGCAAGGATTGGACTGAGGGTGGTATCAGCACATCAAAAGCAAACCTGCAGTTGGTTTAACAGGTCAGGTTCTTGATTGGCTCTTGTCGTATCTAAAGGGTAGAATTTTTAGTTTTTTATGTTTCAGATCTGCAGAACTAAAAATTCAATCTGGGGTTCCTCAAGGGTCTGTCCTTGATCCATTACTCTTTAACCAATTCTTTTACATGTACCTGCTTTGTACTGTCATAAAGATCATTACGTATCCTACCATTCTTATGCATATGAGAGACAGTTTTATATATCATTTTCCTCTGATGATCTAACCCCTGTTTACAAACTATGGAGTTGCACTGATGACATTGACTGCTGGACGTCTCAAAACTTTTTGAACTGAACAGAGACAAAATGGAAATACTGGTTGTTGGTCCAAAAAGTCAGAGTAAGTATGATCATTTAGATCATCTCTGTCTATGAAACACAGTAGGCAAGTCAGGAACCTTGAGATTATTTTGCACAGTGATCTCAGTTTTGATGATCGTGTCAATCCCATCACCAGAACTGCCTTCTATCATTTAAAAAATATATAAAAAGAGAGAAAATATTATCCTGAAATTGTTCCATGCTTTCATTCCAACCAGAGTCCTTTCAGATACACAAAAGTACTGTGACTTGCTCCCTGTTTACAACCCGGTCAGACCTCTCAGGTCATTGGGTACAGATCTTTTTAGAATCAGACTGAAGTGTACTGAAGATGCTCGCAGTTACTGTGGTCCTGTTCTTTGGAACAAGCTGCCTGCTGACCTGAGACCATTTACATCTTTGCCTCAGAACCTTTTTGTTCACACAGGACTACACTAAATCGCTTTGCATGTATGGTTTTAGTTTCATTTTTCTGTTCTCACTGCACTTAAATGCACTATATAAATACAATTGCAAGTGTCTCATATCAAGCCAGTCCTAACCCACAGAAAACATTAGAAACACCTTACTTGGGCTAAGTAGGAAAAGACCTGCACGCTTGCTCAGTGGTCCAAAGTTATCTTTTTAGATGAGTCTGGAGGAAGAGCAGAGAAGCACATGGTGTCCAAAGTCCAGCATGAAGTTTCTGTGGGGTGCCATTTCATCTACTGGTTTTAGTGGTGGTTCTTTCACTGTTCTGTCCACAGTCCCATATCTACTACCAAAAGATTTTTTGTCCACCATTGATTGGCTAGTCAGCCTGACCTGAACCTTTTGGAGAACTTATGGGATATGGAGAAACACCTGACCCAAAAATATTGATGAGATGAATTAAAGCAACCTGGGCTTCAATAAATCCTCAGCAGTGCTATAAGCTGAATGCCGAGCCACTTTTTTCAGTGCATTAATATGTGAAGTTTTTTATCATGTTTGCATACTTGTGAAACCAAAACTAACGAGATTAAATGCAACAAAAATATACTTTGGTTTGGACATTCGAGTGTGAAAAGGGCCCTAAATGTAACTTTCCCGAAGGAATCTCAAATAAATGCCTCAACTGACAAACACTGGCTTCAGCTTTCTGTAGAAAACATTTAGCAATCGTGAGCAATAAAAGATAAATACATTTGTAAGTGATTGCTGTTAAGCTGGTTCCTCATCAACACCAACCAGGACACGAAGGGCCCTGCCAAGAACAATGAAAGCTCTGGGTTTTTGCATCCACAGAAAATATTGGAAGGCATTGTTGAGGGATAAACACTCTCAGCCAAAGTGGGTTGGATGTTTTCCTTGTGTTCCTGGCACAGTCTTTAGTTTCTGCAGCTGTCAGTGGTGTGGTTTTGCTAAGGCGCTGTGAATCCCAGGCTGACTTTTCACTGGCTGTGGTTGTCTTTATGATGACAGTTTTGAGACTGATGCCCATCCGCCCACACTCATTAAAGGCTAGTATGCATGGTTTTCTATCGCACTCCCGCTCTGGCTTTAAACTCCCAGTCTCCTTTTACTTTCAAGCGTTGAGTTTTTAATGATGCTTTTGTTGACTTCATACAACCACTACAAAAAGTTTAGAAGCTTTTTCATGATGTTTTACATTTAATGACATTATCAATGCAAATTATCCATCTTTCATCTTAGCACAAGCCTTATGGTACCCTCAGCTCTCTGGGATTTGGGGAAATTGTGCCATTTTATTATACAGCAGGACTGGGACCCGTACGCAGGAAAAGGTGGTCAGTGGAAACAAGCAATATGGTGAGATTATTTACAGTGTTCCTGGTTTTCTTAATATTGAGAAAATGGCTTTGTGCTAAATGTTCCAGTTCCTAAAAGTAGCTTTCAGAAATGAGTGCCAGGCTGGCGGCCAGCCACCAGTGTTTGGTTGCCAAAGCTGACAGAATGGTATTCCAATCATTTTTAATTGCAGTGATAATGGGGCTGTGTAATTGTACCACATATCTGATTACACTAAGAATGGTTTAATATGTCCAACACATGCAGACACGCATACAGTGGCAAGGGCAATGGCAACAAGAAGTGTGTTAAGCAGTTTAGAAAAAACACACATCCAAACATTGTTTCTGTAACTCTGCCTCTTAGATTACTTGCCTTTATATTTGCAAACTCCCTCTGCTTGTAATTTCCTTACAGCCCTAACACTCTCCACATGGCCTTCTTGGTCCTCGCCATCTCTTTGAACTGAAATTGAAAACCATTTTGAACGCTGGCAATAAAATAATCTTCAAACAAATTATACATCCTTGAAAAAAAATAAAGCCCTGAAACAGAAAATTGCTCAGTTTAACCAAATCTGGTCCTTAGAGCTGAACAAACTAACCCATGAAGTTGTCTGATTCCCAATACTCAACTGTCATATTCATATAGAGTATACAGTACACTGTGTGTGTATATATATATATATATATATGAATGAGTGTGTGTGACCTTAAGATAATAAATGTGGATAAAATTTAGTTTGAAGTACATTTTTGAATGCAGACTTGAGAGACAGCCTGATTTCATGTTGAAATTGAAATGTGAAATCCAGTCATTAAATGATGCCAAGCAAAATTTGCAAGTTACATTGTCTGAAAATTTAAAATCCTTGATCTCTTTTCCAGTAAAATCCATGTTAATCAGTCTCACAGGTCCAAGAATAAACTGAGTTTTTTTTGTTAGAGTAGTATTTTTATTTTAAGTTACTATTACCTACATTTAGTCCCTGTTGCTATTTATTTACTTGTTTGTTGCCATAGTGGAGCTCCACATATGATGGCTTTCTCTCACACACATGTGCTTAACTCAGGGTGAACATGCTGACTGAACTAACAGTGATCAGCCTTTCTGGAAATGGAAAGTTTTCCATATTAGAGTTCATCAACTAACATTACATTGTTAGGCTCAGAGTTTGTTACGCCTGCGTTGAGGAACAACGCTGCTGTTTGTACTGACATAATCTAGTTTCAGTAATCATGACACAGAAAACGATGAATCATTTTAATTAGCAAATGCAAATGGCTCTTGTGTTGGGGGGGGGGGGTTGTTTTCATTTTTTTTATTGTATTTATTTGAATTCAAGATAAATATTAGTGAGGATTAAGATCTTTTTTTTTTACTATTGCACAGAAAGTGCTCCAGCCCCTTGGCCTGAAGCTGGACCCCACTAACTGCACATCTTTGGACTTTCGGAGGAAGCTGGAACCCACGGAGGAAACATCACACATAAAGGGCGCGGGCAGATGGTGGACTCACGGTCAGGACACTGCTGCAGTGAGCACCATGCTGCGCTCAAAGCCATTAACCACACCCTACTTTCTTCCCACTTATTTGAATTCTAGTTACTTATATATCATAATTTCACCTAATGAATGTTAACTTTTAAAATCGGAACTTTTATGTGCGAGATCAGAATACTAGGAGACTTATGGTTTGTTACCATATCAGGTTGATTTATGCAGGTTTTTCTATTTTTTAACATAACTATTAAATAGCTTTGTTCCCTCTACCACCTCAATCTATACACAGTTTTTTCCACCCTTTGTGTGGTGCTGGATCATAAGTCATGTGGCAGCACCATCGTTGTAAACATCCAGTGAATGACAGTTTGGTGTGGATGGCTGAAATTAATGTTTAACTTGGCCTATTGAAAGAGACTCAAATACATACCATAGTCACCCTGATTTCAAGGAAGTGCAAATTGCATTTTCTGGAAAGTTATATTGCTTGTTTTGAGTAACTATTTTTACAAGAGGTGCATGACCTGATAGCAGCTCATAACTACTAAAAGGATATATGGGTTTGACAGCGAGTCCATAAAGTGTAGCAATAGTTCATATATTAAAAATAAACCCTTACAAAGTATATTCCAGGTAGGTTATAATAAATCAATCACTCTAATCAACAAAAATCACTCTAATTAATATAAATGCCCATATAAAGCTTGACTTTATTGCCATTTATTATTTTCATGATTAAAGAAATTATTAAACTTCATATCAAGCTTTTTTGTCGCTGAAATATTTGAATATAAAGTGATCTTCTACTCGAAGCAGGTACAAGTAATTAACTGAAAATGATGGTGTACAGCCATCTTTGTTTGATATATTTTACCCTGACAAACAAAGTCAGGTGAAACAGATTTATAGTAAAACAAATGTCAGGTATTTGCAACATTTTCTGTTATGTTTATGACTTCACAGGATATCAGAATATTGACACTTGTCTCTTTTTTACTCATTTCTATAATTTTCCTCATAACTGTTTTGATTCTTTGCTCATACAAAGACTGCTGGCTTGAGTCTGGCTCTGACCTCTGAATAGCTGAACTTTGCTAAAGCTAGCTACCCAGAGGTCAAGCTTCTTTGAAACGTGCATGTTTAGCTGCGTGAGGATGACTTAAGCACATGACTTGGCACATAATTTTGTCTGATATGTTGTTCTTTTTGGGGAACCTAATTTTGTGCCAGATGGGTGCGTCTATAGACGAGCCAAGAGCAGAGGAACCAACAATCAAGGTCATGCTTATAAAAACTTTATGCTTGTTGCAAAACTAAATGTATACATTATATAGATTTATATGAGATTGTGATAATGTCCCACTATAAGTACATAGGTGCAGTTTTCTCTGTTAAAATGCAAAGGACTTTTTCAGTGCTAGATGCTCTATTCTAAATCACACAGTTATTAGGGCCTTAGTCGACCTCACATGGAGAAGATATGAGAGTGGAGGAGTGCGAGTATAATTGCACCAAAAGCTGGCAGGAGCAGTAGTGTAGTGCATTTTCAGTCGCTGGATGAAAATGAGTAGAAATGAGTCATGTATGAGTGGGGCTACTCACAGGATGCCACAAGAGCTGTCCAAGTGGCTTTTCAAAAGAGACATAATTGCTTTTCTTTTCAGCAGAGCACACAAGAAAATGGCATACCAAGCCTTTTCATCCCCCTGCAGAGTGTGTTTTAGTGAAGCTCTTTTTAAAGAAGCCAGCATTGTCACATTGGATGTGATTAGGAGAAATCACATTGTAACTTTTGTTTTAAGCACGCTAATGTGGCTTTCATGTCAGGTGCTGTTTTTTCTAACACGCTCTACAATTTATGATTCAGATTAAAAAATATATAAACTGAGGCTTAGCCCAGTAAAAGCCACACAGTTAATATTCATTATATTTCACATACTTAAGACCTTTGCAGATATATTTTTAAATTTGGAACACGAAAAGTGCAGCTCTTTAGACAGATGCCACAGCTCTTTGAGGAGCACTATGCAGGTGGGCTTTAGTTCAGAGCTCCGTTCTGAAATGAAAAGAGCCATTTTCACCTTTATGCGTCGTGAACTACGTTAGCCAGACAGCTGCCGTGCACGGTAGTCATATTTTTAGAAATTTTGAAGGTAGGGCCTCGAGTGTTAGCTACCTGCTTTCTTCTGTGATTCTGTTTAATGCTTCTAAAAAAACCCATATACACATAAATATAACAACATTGGATCCAGGATGTAGAAAAAAGTTTAGTAGTCTAACTTCGGCAAAACTGTATTTTTGACAGTGTTTTTATATGGAAAAGAATTGTAATTCTGGCTACTAGATGTGCAGTATTTCAATCCTATGTGTTTGTGAGCAAACAATCATTGCTATTTCTACAGTTGAGAGTAATAAAGTTTGGCCTGAAAGTGTGTTTTAATCATGTCTGGCCTCATCTAATCTCATACTGCCATCATTAAAAAGTAGTTTTAAATGCGTAGGTATGCACCGATCGATCAGGCAGAATCAGTTAGCAGGTCACTGCTCAGATAAAAGTCGACCTTAGATTTATCCCATTCTATGCCGATTCACCAGAACCTGACGTTCACCTCTCCAGAAACGTACCGGCACGTTGCTGAGGAGCAGAATAAAGCCACCGATTGTTCCGCTTGGCAGCAATATCCTGTGCAAACACAGAAATCAATAAAACATGGCATATTGATTTGTGCAAAGTTTTTGATTTGGCAGGTCAGACCTTTAAAATATCAGGAATTGCTATCTGTCAGGGGAAATACAAACCAGTGCATCTATACAGATACAAACAGAGATAAACAGAGATATGCAAATACAAACTGAGTCATAATAAATTCTGGCGAGATCCAGTTATTATTGTGCAGTTGTTTGTTTTAAAGAACCCTTATGTTACTCACAGAGGTCACTGATATATAAGGACACACGAAATACCTCCTATTAGTGGACACAGTGCTCCACCCTCCATTGTCTTTGTCCACTCTTTATATGCAGTAGGCGACTCTATAAACTATTCATTAAGGCCAGTGACTTTATGTCTTCTGACGTGATGTCCTGCCAGAGCTAATATTTGTTTAAGATTTCGTTAGCAGTGGCAAGTTGAAACAGTGCGGTTACACTTTTAAATAATATTCTTTTAGAAAAAGGTTTGCGAGTAATAACTGTTATGCTTTCCCAAACTAGAGAAAAAATAATTACCTTAACTGAAATATAGCAGACGTATATTGAACAGTGACATTGTCGTTGCTGGCCAGGTTTTATTTGGTTGCAGCTTTTCCAAATATCATGAAGTGGATGCAGATGGTTTTAACAGCCGAGTCAAGTACATATTTGATTACAGCTCCCTAAATTGCCTTTCCATTTATTAGACATCTTGCGTGTCTCTGCACTACTCAGAAGCTGGGAATTCTGCTGGTAATATTTGCATCCTTGCACTTTTTTAATAATGTCCTATTTCAAGCGACTGTATCATCAGTGTTACTGGAAATGCTTACGATTTCTCTGAAGCATTTGGACAGAGTTTTTATTGCCTCTCGTTTCTCACAGCATAATGAACACTCGTTCTACCAGTTTTGAAAACAAGTAACTGTTAACGTTGCCATTGCTGTGTGTATCAATGATTATAGAGCGGATAATTGTGGACAGAGGCAGATAAGAAAACGATACGTTTGAATTCAGGGACATTATCAAAGCTACAAGTTTACCTCCAGAGAACTGTGTCCATGTTTCCATAAAAAATAAATGTTATTGTGATGCTTGTGACCTGTGGCATTGTAGCTCGGTTCTCAGAATGAGACCACAAGGAAGAAAAATATACTTAGTCAGACATCAAATATTGCTGAAATACCAGAGATAACAGCTTAGGGAACTGCCAAGCAGATTCAAGCTGACCTTCAGGCACAATGTAAATCTTTTTCAGCCCAGGCCATCTGCTGCCAGCTCGGTGAAAGGGGGGCAAATAATAAAGAGTCCAGGGGAATATCAGTGCTGAAAAAGTCAGAGGAAAGTGAGGCTTAACTTTGCAAGATGACCCCTTACCAACCTGAAATCTCATCCGCAAGGCACGGTGACTCCAGACATTCCTCAGAAAGCTGCCAGTAATTACTGCAGTGAATCCATTGATTCAGTTGCTTCGGTCCAAACCCAAATAACATCAGAAGCCTGGAAGGAAATCTTAAGGTTGTGTTGTGAGGCTTAGCCATCAACTCGTATTGCAGTGGCTTTCGCAGCTTAGACATCAACAGACAACTCGTGTATGTACTTTCACCTCTTCGCTGTCCGTTCAGCTACTCTTAGGTCCTTCATAGAAAATCTGTCAGTGCCGAAACTGAGTGTTCAAGTGCCTTCAGTTATTAGAACAGATTTAGTACACAGCTCTTCAGTTTCAAACCTTTTCAAAGCTGCACTTTTGATTGTTTCAACTACCACACTGAATATGTGGTTTTCCTTCAAAATAAGTCATCTTAAAGTTAACTCAAAGTATTTACGGTTACACTATTGTTGTCATCACTGAACAAAACTACACACATCAGAGTCTGTTAAATCAGCAAGTGAAGTGAAAATCTTGATGTTTTTTTTTGTTTTATTAATAATAATAATTTTTAGTTAATACCTCAGCAAAAATATGAAGACTTTTCTGTAAACTCACACATTAATACAGTAAATTAGTCACCATTAGATGGCAGTACTAACCATGAAAGATGCTTTCTTTGGTCTGTAATGCTTTGTACCTGTTGTGTCCCACCCACCACCTACCTCTCGGGTTCTCTCTCGACTGTCTCGACACACACAACCACACGCACACACACCCTTTGATCTGTTAGCTTTTCTTTCTTTATCCATGTCAGGCCTCATGTGACCTGCTCAATGGTGACAGACCTGTGGACAGTGAACTCTGCCTGTTGGCTATCAAAAACAGTAAACACTTAACCTGAACAAACACAAATTCAGGCTAATGTTTTACAAGAGACAAACCAGTTCCTATTAGCTCGGGTTGTTCCACAAACCTTCACTTTTCCAGTTACTCAAATAGACGACTGACATGATGTAATTGTGCTTATATAGATGAACTGTTCTCCTGTCACCCAGTTGAATTTCCAGTAGTTTATACATTTGGAGTTTGACTGTAAATTATACTAAAGACAACATATGAATCCAGTTAGCAATTATTCTGTTTGTATTCCATTCATAGCTTTTCATGGCGAGCAAGAAAAAGCATAGAGAAAAAAGAGAAAGATACTACACACATGAATCAATCCACACACCTCCACATGCACTAAACGCCAGAACAAAGAAAAGCCAACAACGAAAAATACTGACTCACTAAATGTTTAACTGGTGTGAAAAGATGCCATCAGCTCACACCCCTCCGTCTTCCTCTTTCTATTTGGGCCGCACCCTGAGGGACTTATTGCCCAGACGGTGTTTCTTCACTGTTGTTCTAATACTAGTCAAACATTATTTTGAATGGCCAAACTCAATAGTAGCAGTGTTCAGTCTGGCAATGTAAATATTAGCAGAGCACACAGAGAAGCTGGAGTTGCTATGTGTATTTCTGCGTGCTAAATGTCCTCTCCCTGTCAGCTCTGTCTACATAGTACACAGCAGCAACAATGAAGTCGGTGGAGACCAAAATAAAGGCCGAGAGAAAACAAAGAGGCAGGTATTTGGGCTGATCTGGACTAAACCGCTTCCTTGTCTGTCAAAGAAAATGTTGTTTTTCTATTATTAGCTGTTTGCTCTTCTGCTTCAGTCATTGTGGACCATAAATTGTTGCCATTATCCTTACTATTTACTCACCGAGTGATAAATCAACTCATCCCAGTTGAATTTTAGCCTGTGCTGAATGCTTAACCCAAAAAAATGGTTAATATATTTGCTATTTAGAGTGAAAGGGAAGGTAACCTATTAACAGTCTGTTCCTAGTGAACTGTGAAGTTTAAAAATGCGTTTTTTTGGTCAAAACACACCATATTATGTAAAACGGGGACGCTCTCTGCCTCGCCGTGTGGTAGTGGCATTGAGGGGTGTTTCATTTTGGTACACTGTTGTGTATCTGCATGACAATGACTCACAAGCTTTCCTGACAAGAGAAGGAGGGTCGTGAAGGTGAACCGTTGGCATTTCACTGCTCGGTCACACTCAGAAATTTCAATGGGCAGAGTATATTATTTGAACGCCTTAAAAAAAAACGCACTGAAAAAAAGAACCTTTTTTTGCCTGTCCCATTTGGTTCTTTAGCTGTCAGAATTGTTGTCTGAAGACCAACAAGGATACCCAATGGATTTACTTTGCCAAATGGATCATCACGGCCTTGCCATATTGGTCCATTTGATCAACCTTTGTTGTTATTATTTATTTTATTTTATTTTCAGTTGTTACAGACGGGACAGACATGACTGAGGGATAGGAAAGGGAGAAAGAAAGATGAAGGAAAAGAAAAACAGAAGGGAGGAGGGACAGTGAGAGAGGGCACTTAGAAAGAGAAAGAAGAGAAAAAAAATCTCCTGGATCACCTGTTGAGAGAAAAAGAAGAGAAAACAAGCAAAAAAAACCCAGAGCAACATACTAAACACAACATCATCACGTTAATCTAGCTAAGTGTAAACAGCAGTAAATACTAAATATTACCTGAGCGCCCAGCCCCGGACACCAAGAACCACCAACGCACCAACCCCTGAGGGCATCAGTTACCGGCAGGGAGTGTGGTGAGGGGAGACAGGCCTTTGGAGGGCCTGGGAGTTCCCAGAGAGGTGGAGTGTAAGACCCGACCTGACATATAAACACAGACAAACAGGCACACACAGACACAAACATGCATTCCCACCCTCATGCACACATATACAAATACTCACCACTCACCCAACGTAGGGATAGACATACATGGACACTGTACACACAATCACACTCCCCAAACAAACTCTATACCCCAGGTCCAGGTACCCTCACCCCTGGAGGGGGAAAGGACACCTAGACCCAGGAGATGTTACCCTTTCCCCCAGGTGGAGGCAAGCAGACCGCCCCAGGCTCCGCAGCAGCAGGGAGGCCCTGCATCCCAGATCCCAATCGAACGGCCAACACCTCCTCCCAGCCCCCCCCCCCAGAGAGCTGCAGATGTTAGCACGGCCCCTCCCAAGAACCCTCAATGTCTACATGGATTTAAAATTGAGAGGTGGGCACCGGCGCCAGAGGTGGGGTTGAATACACAGACTGTTGCCCACCGTCAAGGGGATTCCTCCCCTGCACCCTGGTGACACACCCGCACCCCAAGGCCCTACTTGTGTGGGTGGGTGTGTTGGAGCGGGAAGAGGGAGGCAGCCGGGGATGGGGAGGAAAAGAAGGGAGGAGCAAGATGCCCCTCCCTGGGGCCAGCTCCCCTGCTGACCCCAGTAGGCACCCCCGTGTTTCGGCACCCACCAAGGCAAGGGAGCCCAGGCCCATCCAGATCGGGGCCTACGGCAGCAGGACCGCCCTGCCCCACAGGACCCGGGGCAGCCCACCCGACCCCACCGCAGAGGAAACTGTACCCACCCTAACATTCAATCATTTCCCAGACTGCACAAGACAGTAGACACCCAGGTTAAGAACATTTTTGATAGAACTTTTTACCACTGTATAAGCTGCCTGCTTATTTTTTGCTCCTCTTAAAGGAACCTAGTTGCCTCTGTCTTTGTGCTGGGGGTCTGGATGTATCTGTAGGATTTTCCTCTTCTTCCTCCTTTGCTTCTTTTGTTGTTCCGAGTTCCCTTTTTCATGGTGTTTTCATGTGTTGGTATGAGTTGTTGGCGTTGCCACAGTAGTGTATAGTCTTCCTACCTGGATTGTAGTTTGAAATGCTTTCATTTACAGATAGTATCTCCACAGGATGCTTCTCTTGAATTACAGCTATCATGCAATCAGTGCAGTCTGCATGTGTCTGCTGATGGCGCCGAGTCACATGATTGCACGACAAAGACGTAGCGGTATTTGCACAGATGTGTCTGCTTTTTGATGAAGCGACGTCAGGCAGCATGGTGGCGTGGTGGTTAGTACTGTTGCTGCCTGGCCACGCCTTTCTGTGTGGAGTTTGCATGTTCTCCCCGTGGTTGTGTGGGTTCTCTCCGGGCACTCCGGCTTCCTCCCACAGTCCAAATGCATGCAGTTAGTGGGGTTAGGTTAACTGGAAACTCTAAATTGCCCAGCTGTGTGAATGTGAGTGTGAATAGCTGTCTGTCTCTTTGAATTAGCCATACATCAGACTGGCGACCTGTGCAGCGTGTGCCCCGCCTTCATGACAGCTGGAATAGGCTCCAGCCCCTCCATGAACCTGCTAAGGATAAGTGGAAGTGAATAAATACAATGCCAATGACAGCATCTATGGATGCTGCATCTATGCACAGCATATTGACAGCATCTATGGATGCTGTCAATATTTCGATCAATATGCCCAATTCTAGTCAAAACCATTGTTTGCCTCCAATTTGCTTATTGCTGACCTCGCTCACCTGCAGTCCCTCATATCACGGCCAAGCACTGTTTTTTGAGAGAGATCGTAAACCTGTTGCAAAAACCACTTTAAATATATTTTTATTGCATATATAGTCTTTTTTTGCTGGGAAATATAATTATTGCTTTGTTTTCATGTACATTTATTCCCTGATGTTACTCTTTGTTTTCCCTCCTACACTTTCCACGAGGACCTTCAACTGCTTTCACGTAAACAAATCTCACAGTAGTTTCGGCCAGTTTGTGTGTACAAATCAAAATGAACTGCTGTGCAGCCACACGTTATGTGTACAACATATCTGTGCTGCATTCTGATTACGCCTTCTGAACACTAAAAAGCGGTGTGGATACTGTGCTGTGCAGAGCTTCCTTGTGTATTCCAGTAGTGCAAACCAAGCCTTTGGAGATGGAGCAAATTCATGTGAAACAGCAGCAGCAACATCATAACCAACAGCCTACTGGAGCTGGAAGAGCCATAAAAACCAGAGGTTGGCTACACTGAAAGATGTGCCGTGCCAAATAGAATGAAACATATATCAGATATATCAATAAAATGCAACAGGCTTATCAGGTTGTCACCAGTCATGGCTGATCAGCAGGAAACTAGAGCAGTCTGGTCACTGCTGATCAATGGGTGTATCTTTACCTGTTAGCTTACATAAACAAGATCAGGCCTGACCTTTGTAAACAAAAGCTGTCGTCACTGAAGTTCACTGACCATCTGTCCAACAGCAAAGTCCAGGACTCTGATCACTGAGTCTACATAGCACTGTGTGCTCTGCAAATGACAAATGGAGAAATTGGCCTTGTTTCCACTAGGGAAAAGTTTCATATCTATAAATGATACGCCTGGGGGAAAAACCTTGCCCATTTTCTGCACATAGCCTAGTATTTATGATAGAATGTCGTGCTGTTAGGAGCTGTGCACCTCGTACTTTAAGCCAGGTATATACACGGTTTTCTAGAGCCAGCTACAGATGAAGTACGGCCATCAAGAAGAAACAAAAGAGACGTAACCATGTAGTATCTTGCTTCTGTTTAGATGTTTGTGCCAAACCTCTGTCAAATGTACAGCCTCAATTTGAATCAAAGGTTCATTTATAAGCTTAAATTTAATTTGAATTTAAAGCAAGATTAGTGTATTTTATTTTAAACAATTTGAGAAAGAGAAAAAAAAATTGCTTGATATGTTTATGTTTTTTTTTTTTTTTAAAAAAAGCCATTAAATGTTGATGTATAAACTCTGTTCCCAGGTCCAAGCCTCTGCTCTGCTGTATGAAACTCTTGTTAAGACTTCCCAGTGTACACCACTGCCTCTGGACTCTCAGCATACTGGACACACAAATTTCAGTGTGGACATTCATTTTTTTTTTTTTTTTTTTTTGCCTGTCCCGTTTGGCTCTTTTGCCATCAGAAGTATTGTCTAAAGGCGAGGAAAGATGCCCAACGGATTTACTTTACCAAATTGACCATCCCAGCCTTGCCGTAATGGTCTATTTGATTCACCTTTTATTGTTTATTTTATTTATTTTTTATTTTCACTTGCTAGATACGGGACAGACTTGAATGAGGAAAAGAAAAGGGAGAAAGGAAGAGGGGGAAAAAACAGCGGAGAAGAGGGATGGGGATAAAGGGCAAAAAAAACAAAAACCAACTAAATAAGCAGACAAAAAAAATACATATATCAATCACCTGGATCACCTGTTGAGAAAGAAAAAAGAAAACAAGCAGAAGAAAACGAGAGCAATACAATAAACAACATCACGATGATATATATAACAGTAAATACTAAATACTAAACATTATTGTGCAGCACGTAATATCGACAGCACAGTGTGCTTTGAGGTAGGAGCCAAAAAGGGTGTCGTTTGTGTGTGTGAGCACCCGTGTGTACACCTGTGAGCATGGACGCGCTTGTTTTTAAAAGGTTCCTTCATGTAATGATCTGCTAGAGGGTGTGGGGGGGCCACAGCCCCGTCCTCCAGGGCATGAAGGGTATGGAGGATGATCAAGACTCCAGACATCCAGAGGCCCCCAGAACACAAGAGTCCAAGGAAGACCAACAGAGGGGCAGCCGCGCCACTATCCCAGGAAGAGCTGAGGAGAGTCCCAGATGAGGGGTCACTCAGCAGCCGCGGAGCAGAAGGGGTAGTGTGGACATTCATGATAGGGTTGTGACTTTGTGAAAGCAATAATTTAAACCGGCACATTAATTATTAACTTCGTGTTGCAGATGGATTCATCTGTTTATTTCTTCTTGTTGTATAATGGTGCTTATCTTTACCCGTCAAGCCTTCACAGGTGCTATAACTCAATGAATGACTAAGTGTGAACATTTACTAAGAACACCCATAACCTTTACCAGTGTTTCTTTGTTTTGTTTTGTTGGCCTAAAAGCTAGTGGCAAGGTGGCAGCCTAACTTCACTAAGCCTCCAAAATCTTACTTTGTTTTGGTCTTTTTAGAAATCTCTGTACCACAACATGTCATGTAATTTTTAGTTGACAGCTTGCTTCTTGGGTTCTGCTAACCTCCAGTGCCACATAATGGAGGTCTGCACAATACTGCCCGATTGTTACACCTGGGAGAACAACTACAATGGAAGTCTTGAAAGAATTTGGATCATTTCAGCCCTCAAAGGTGGAGATTATGATTAGGAAAGTTCAGGTGAGGCAAGTTTCAAAGCTTTGGAAATAACTGGCACAGGTCAAGCTGAAATCAGAACCAAATGGGAAACTTAAACCTTTTAAAGGGAATGCTTGTAGGAAACACAACGAAGGAAAAAAATAGCAGACTCAGAGGAGGTGGTCCACTGTTCTCTGGAGTGACACCTGCATAAATACAATCTTCATGGTATAGTCTTTAAAAGAAAAGCTTTCCTGCAATTTCACCAGAAAATACAGGATCGGAAGTTTGCAAATAAGCAGTTGGACAAGCATGACACATTTTGCAAACAACTCTCATGGACTGAGTAGAAACAGTGGCTGCCCTGAGCAAAGGTAAGTTTGGAGAGACAACAAAGTCTAAGAAAAAGAATACCTCTCCAGTTATACCCAGGTTTTGGTGAATCACACTGTGTGCTTTGTTCAGGGAAGTGTGGATTCAATTAAATACCATCAGGTTCTTGAAAAATATCACAGTTTCTGTAAAAATGCTGAAGATGGAATGAGGATTACTCCTACAGCAGAATAATGATCCTAAACACACCTCAGAAATCCTCAATAGGGGCAAACTGAAGCTTTTGACCAGGCTCTCACAGACCCCTGGACTAAACATAATTCTGAATTTTGCGGATAGATCTCAAAAGAGCAGAGCATGAAAGATGGGACAATCGGAAAAAAACCCCGAACGCAAGAACTGAAGAACCTCAAGCTAGCTGTGTTCATGTATGGTCTGTACTAAGTGTGGATTATGCAGTCCAGACTGTGGTTTTAGGCTCACTTTGTCTTTTGCTTTCTTCAGTCAAACCAGTTTTGACCAGGGATGTTCAAGATTTTGCATTGCACATAAAGAAAGCTGTCTTAAAGACATAACAGAGTTGTGCTGCACTGCTACCGTGTACTTGGCAGCTGACCAACCCAAAGAAATTACAGTACAGAAAATGTTTGACAGAGTTTCATCACCATATAATTTCCCCATAGAGAGAGCTGACAAGTATAGTGTTCTTCTCTGATGTAATTTTCTCTCTCCATATATAAATATATCCATATCCTTTGTAACTATTCTAAAAAAAAACTGATTTAAACGTTCTCTAGTAACAATGTGTTACTAGAGAACAATTTCTTAGTTAGTTTGTTTATGTAGAAAAAAAACTGCTAAAAACAAAGATTTTCTGATTTTGGCCTAACAAATTAGTCGCTGACTTTAAAAGGAAACATTTTTTTAGAACAACTTCTGTCTAAAAAGTGTGTTGCGGTATGATTGTTGGCACTGCTCATTTTTAAAATGTCTTATTTATTGTTCGCCAGTGTTTACTGGGTGAATAATTGGATACTTACAAAAAGCAGCGTTTGCTTTTTCCTCTGTCCTGAATGATGAATGTGTTTTAAGGCCAGTTTTGAATAAAATGCCTGCCTGTCAATATGCTGATGAGTTACCTTGCCACCGTGGCTCATACCTGCTTTCATGCAAATTAAAAGAAGAATCACGGCACTGGAGAACTTTGCTGTTGCTATCAGTTTGAGGAAACAGAAAGAGCAGCTGCGAAATGTTTACAGTTTTATCTCAGGGGAGGTGGGCGGGATGTACAAGCTTCTTCAGCTGGTTGAGAAGCATTCGCTTGAATTAGTGTTTGTTCTAGGCACAAACACTAAACACCAGTGTAAGTGATGGGCTATGCAAGCAAATAAACAAACGGGCTAATATTGACAGAAGTTTTGTTTGTTCGTGGGCCATATGTGTCTGCTGCTCATGCCAAACAAGTCGAGCAATTTTTATGTTTATTTCAATCAAAGTGTTTGGCTTTACTACCACAGCTAAAATTGTGTCACCAGAAAAAAGCTAGCGTTTATTTTGTTTTATATAATGAATTATCTAAAACTGACCTTACAAATGTCACCTGAATGATTATTTACAGTTCTGGGAATTTAACTTCCAGATCAGGTTTTTCTGAGAACTTACCTGACACAGGTACTTTGCACTCTTTCACCCTCAGGCTGCAGCAGAAATGCTACCTGGTCTTGATCTTGGCCACAGGGCTTCACCTGTCAGTTTCAGCAGCTTCATTTCCAGCCCATGTCTTCCCTGCTTAAACGTGCGCTGACACGTTGCGTTTCTTAAATATTCAACAGTTCCAGTGTCTCTGTTTGACGGAACTAGCACTGGAGGACGGTACTAGCATACTATAGCTTTGTCCGCCTCCCTCCTTTGGTATGTGTGAGCTAGGCCATGCATCCATCACTGTGAGTGTTGTATGTGCATGTGGTCTGTATTTCCAAAGAGAGAACGCCAGACGTCGAGGCATGGCCCTGGGCTCATTCTCATGCAGGCCCATGGTGTGAGGCTGAGGCTAAGAGATAATTGCTGCTCTGAGGAGTGGATGGCCTGGGAGCTTTCTTCACATACCGGTGCCAGCTACCAAGCTGTCCATCATATGGCCTGACGAGTGACATTCTCCGAAGAGAAACAAAGGCTATTAGCAGTGTATGTGCTCAGCTGATGCACAAGCATACGAAATGAACTTCACATAACTTGGTTGCATACAAAGTGAGACACCGGCACGTATACCGTCAACATTATCCTTGTGTTTCTCTCCCCTTCCCATTATCATCCTCCATCCCCTCCTCCTCTTCCTGTGCTTTCTAATCTCACTTCACACCTGCTGTCTCTGACATACATGTTTCCCCCGAGAGAAGAGACTGAAGCTTGAGTGAAGGGCTGAGGCTTAGTGTGGGAGGTGGAGAAGGGGGAGGCGTATTGAGCCTATTTTATACCTCACTGTGGCTCTAGTTTGGGCTTCAAAGATGGGGTGTATCCACCCACAGGCAACATGAGTGCGGGATAAAGCCATAAGGGGTGTGCGATAATCAAAGTGGACATCACAGAGGTGTGAATTTTTCACAATGCTTAAAAGAAGGGAAGGGATTAGGATACAGATGGATGCAAACTCAGTGGTTCATCATTTGATGGTTGTTGGGAACAATTTGCATTTGGAAATCTGCTCAAAGGTGCTCACTGCGGTCTTTGTGTGTTAATCCGGGTCACAAAATCTTATGCTGTAAAATAGTTTTATGTTAAAATGACACAGTCTACTGAAACTAGATGCGTGAGGTGGTGTCATAGCTACCAGCAGAGCGATCCTACTGTTGGTTGATTGGCAAAATTTCGAAACTGGTGTGTATTTCAGGTCTCTCCACAGGGTGTGGAGCGCTAATGAGGTGGAAATTTGTGCTTGCTAAGCACGGTCAGATTTATGAGCCAGCAAGTCTCTCCAGCTCTGTACTGACAACGGATATAAATATAAGGCCTCTTCAGGGGGCTGTATCACACAGGGAATTAGGACCCTCCCAACATGTTTGTGTGTGGGAGGTGGTTTCACAGTGAGTGAGCACAAATGATGCATTTTACTAATCATTGTAGGTTCAGTTTGTTATCATTTTACTCTTTTTTTTCTATGCTAAGTTTTAGCATGGCAGCTGTTACTGTCATGTGCTCTTTAGCAGCAAGAAATATACTCTGAAGCCATGGGCGTAAATAGCGAGCTAATAACTAATATTTTGGTTGCCAATTTCAAACTTATCAGTAAAATTATAACTTGTGTGTGTATCTGAAATATGCAATCAGTGCAGATAGCAATTAATTCTAATTGGTGGGATTCTTTCAGAGCCAACAATCCCAGTGTAGGTTTTGCTCGGCTAAGTTTCGTTTTTATGATTATTTTTCGGCCTCAGCGTGTATCTCTTCCCACGCCGTTTTTCTCGTACAGACACCAAATTAACCAAGTCAGTGGTGAGATGACTGCTATTACTTTTTCGGGCATGCATGTCAAGGTTCAAGTGAATGGTAGAGTTAGAGTGGGCTAATTAGCTGACAGAGCGGGAGAATCTGAAGAAAATATAGAAAGAAAAATGTGCTTCTAACCTGCTGGTGAGCCCACAGGTTTCACTCTGCAGACATTAGTTTACCACCAAACTGAAGGAAAATTTGTCTTCTTTCAAATTCTAACCAGTGCCGGCAGATGCAGAATTTTATCTACAGCTATTTGAGTGAGAGGAGTGCCGTCTAACTGCCCCATTAAAAATTTTTGTCAAGGATTTTTGGACTTGAGCAGAAATTACCTCTTTCCTGCTTGCTTCACTGACCACATGATTTGTAGACCAAATCAGGGTTTTGAAAATATGCCGATACAAGTTGTTAATCTGAATTTGTTGTCTCGTTCTTGTGAGCAGTGCCGAGTGAACACAGCTTTCACCATCAGTTACACAGAATCATATCACTGTGGTAGCGTTAACTGCTATCACTCTCTTTCTGGGTCTGCAGATGTTTCCAGGTATTTGTCTCTATCTCAGACAAATGGTTGACTATGACCATAGTGACCAGCAGGAACGGCATCTGAACACCCTTCATTCTGTTTAGGCCCGTTTGTCATTGGCAGTTTGTGATTTTGAGTATGGGCATGCAGTACGTGGAACTGCATGCCCATACTCAAGTTATGTTAATTGCATCTCAAATGATAGCGTAGTTTCAAGTATTCAAGCTGAATCATTTCAAGATTCTCTGGTCTAATTTTTTTCTCACATGCACATAATCACGGACAATAAATAATAGTCCCAGACCCTGAGAGTGACCAGTAAGAGGGATAAGATATGTGCCAGACCTTCAAAATAAAAGCCAAAGTTTCTTAATGAAAAAGCATTGTGCTTTAGAATTTGTTGAACTGTCAGAATAAAAACCCTCCAGATAGTCAAAAATAATAATAGTAAAGGATTATCTAGAAATTGTGCAGTTCATTTTACTTAATAAATTGGAATTTTCAGCCTCTTTCTGTTTATTTGTTACTAATCATTTCATGTGGGATTTTATTTTCTTTTTTTGCCATTTCCTCAAATCTTGTTTGACAAACCGCTTGATAAAATGATTAAATTTTGACTACTGTGCACCAACTTGAAAATGATTCAACAGCTAATATATTTACTTTGTAAATCCTGATGTCACCGTGGGAAGTGTGTTTTTCTTTGTTTGACAAATGGTTGAATATGACCATCAAAACTACAACTGCCATTACATTGTTAACTGTAACTGTACATTCTCCAGAGAATTTAGGCATGCTAATGGAAATTACATTGCTCCGTATGTTCTATACATAAATGTCTGAGCAATCAGGTTTTGGGTATTTTGTTTCCTTCATTCTTTGTGGAAAGTGTGTTGGGTTTCATAATGGCTGAGACTTTTAGATGTTATAAGTGGTTTCCACAGGAAGAGGCTGATTAAATGTGCATATGTATCACAGTTACCACGTCTTGGCTGAAATGGTGTTTGCATGCATGGTGTTACTCTCCTTGGGACTTGACTGTTATCCTTTTGTTTTCTTTGGATGGTTAGACTGAAATCTAGGGTGAAATGACTTTGGACCATATTTCCTTTGCAAAATTCGAGTGTGTCATTAAAATGTCATTTGATTAATTGCATAGATTTCCTTTTCTGTTGCTTTGACATGCTTTTCACGCAGTCCTCGTGTTTTGATAAAGTTTTACAGAGCCATTTAAAAGCGTTTCTGTTTTGCACTCATTTCTTGATTTAAATCAGTAACCCTTTTTCAATCTGTGGCCGCACAACTCTTAGGCAACAGTGGAAATGAGCTGTGGTGGAAAGTAATCTTTTATTTTTAAAGAAATGGCTCAAAACCTGACCTCTTCTGTGGTGGTAATGTGGTCAGTTAACACCCCACACTTTAAATTATGATTCTTTATCTATTGTCTAGTTTGTAATAACACTAAGTCCCAACCCATTTTCAGGCAGAACCCAACACTTGTAAATCTTCCCATGTGATTTAAAGTGTTTTGCTGCTTGTCCAGGTTTTAAACTTCCTTTGCATAATGTTTCCCACTGAAACCGTTTCTTCACATACAGATCAGTGACTTTCAGAGCTACTGTTATGCATGAGGCAGGTCAGTTAAATCCAAATGATCTGACCTTGGATTCCCAATACTTTCTTTTACTATATTTCACAAAACCAATTTACAATCAGTTCAGAACAGTTTAATACCCCGGAGGGCTCTGTTGTTTAGGACTGTGGGCACAGGTGCACAATCGAGCTCAGCGTCTTAAAAATAGACACTCAAGTCAATCTAACCAGAAAGCTTTAATGCTAGAGCGGTCCTTGTATTTCTATTCTGTCGTCTTCAGCCGGGACAGAGCCATTAAGGGGCCCACTGGCTGTCAGCTGGATAGAGTTTCTCTTCCCTGCGTTACCCTGACAGGCGAAGATTTGCTCTCTTGCTGAGAGAATTGGTTTGAGTTTATAGGTCTATTGTCCCCAAGATGACAGCTCTCCTAACAGCTTTGCTTTAGCCTACACCTTGAACACACTGCCATCAAAACCACATCACCCCAGCCAAAGAGCCACTTGAAGGCAGCTGTACACAATACTGTCTCTCTGTTAGCCACAGTATGTACAATGGTGTGGCATTATTACTCACAAACTTTTGATTAACACATGTTAGGTGACAAATATTTACAAACTGGTTGATTCCTTTGTGTGACTTATTGTTTTGAGCTCAATTTGGATATTTGAGATGTGAACTCAACTTTCTATTGAGTAGGTTTTTCCCCCCTTGCGATCAATATTTTATCCTAATAGCTTTCATATCAAAAGTGTGAAAGTACTAAAACAAAGAGGAGGTTCTTACAGGCTCCAGAAACAGCAGGAAGCTTATGATGGTGATATGTAAGTTTCACTTTTTGCAACATGAATGGGTTTATGCTAACTGTGAAATTGATTTAGAAAGTATGCAAATTACAACTGATACAAATATCTCCTTTTTTTTTGTTCTATAGAAAGCTTGACCAGACATCTTCACTTTAAAGCTTCACTGGTAAAAAGCAAACAGGAATGCTCCAGCAAAGGTACCCGTTCGCCACGCTTATTGATGAAGCTCATTTCTTCCGGTATGTTTTAAATGGAAACAGGGAATCTGTATTTAAACTGCTAGTTCAATTTCAAGTCATTGTTTTTGAGGTTGGGTTAGTAATTATTTTTGAAAATGTAGATTTTAATATTATTATAAAATATACATTTATTAATAACTCATAGGTTTTTATGGTATGCTTAGCTAACCAACCGAATATAAAGTAAAGTTGAAATTGTTGTTTTTTATTCCCTCCTGCCCAGTAAAAGACCGACTTACTGGCGTAGGAGTAGGTGAAGGATTATAGTTACTTTGGACACTGGCAATCACATTTTCCTGTGGGACTAATTGAATTTTATCTACATAACTATTTGTTAGTTTATTTAATCATTAGGCCACAAACAGACATATATATAATGTTCTTCCTAAACCCCCCCCTCCCCCCCATTTTTGCACATGTCGAGGAGCGTGTCAGGCTACATTTCACTGTGTTATACTTGTATAACTATGCATGTGACAAATAAAGAACCTTGAACCTTGGACAGTGAACACTTTTTCCAGTCACCCTTGAACATAGGAGCTATAAGGACTGGCTGAAATTTTGACAGATACCAGGCATCCAGATGTGTGTGGAGTATAGAAAATCTTTCTTATAAAAACAGTCTGCGCTTAGAGGAGTGGGCTGACAGGGATTGTAAGAAATTGTTTTGTCACTGTAAAATTATCCCTTCACTTGTTGCAGCACTGCAGTGCACTGCATCAGCTGGGGCAGGCTGTGTAGTTATCTGGGGTATGTGTGTGTGTGTGTGTGTGTGTAACATGTATATGTCTATATATACATATACATATACATATACAACCTGCTTTGACTTATGGGGATTTAATTTGGGAATAATAATTTCACAGCTCAACTAATGACTCCATAGCCTAAGGCTGACTTTGCTGGATGATGTCATTTTAACTTGAGAAATAAAAACAAAAAAACAGGACGGGTCATGTGATAGCAGGAAAAACACAGACATTACTTAAAACACTGACAGGTGACCACCGTTACCCTAATTTTCTTTTTACCTGTACTTTACTTGAAATGTGAAAACACTGTGAAAAAGTGAAAATTAAACATTGTTGAACTCTTTTCTCTTGTTTCGTGCTGATTCTACTGTCCATCACTACATTAGCTAGTCATTCCACTGTTTTGGCCCTGACTGAGATACCTGAAGAAATACTGGATGAATATGTAGTTTCTATTCATGGCTCTCAGTAAATAAATCCTCTTATCTTCTAGCATTTGTGTTACATTTAGAGTGAAATGTCTCAGTAGCTGTTGGATTGGCATGCACTTTGGTACAGACGTTCATATTTACCATATAAGAAATTCCATTAATTTAATGAGCTACAGACATTATATAAGACATAATTTTAAATTTTGCCGTTATTGTCCTGTGAGCTGTTATAGCATGACTTCAGACTCTCGGTCCTGTTTATTGTCATAATTGTCCCCTGATGGTCATGTAATCAATGATTCTGTTATTATTATTATTATTATTATTATTATTATTATTATTATTATTATTATTATTATTATTATTATTATTATTATACATTAAAGCAAAACAATTGATGACATTAAACTGTAATATACTGTAATTACCATTTCTTTCTTTTTTCCAATGTTTTTATAATCTCAGATTTGTAGTTTATTTTTCGCCCATCATCTGAGATTCCCATCATATTCCATCTGAGATGGGAATCTCAGATGATGCCTCCACCTCGGCTGAACATCACTCACCTCACACAACTCTTATTCCATTGCTGCCCACACAGTTAGCTACCGCTAAACCACAAATGGTACAAAATGGCTGGAATGCGTCTCATTGTTGTCAAATTCCAGCTTGGGATACAGATGAGTCGGCGCCCTTGGGTTTGTGCCTCACATGCAGAGATAAACATCAGCAGTCACTCCCTCTTATTTTTTGTTTCCTATGATTAAGCAAGTGTTGTTTTGCCACTTGTAAGGCAGATGAGACCAAAATAGTGGCTGCCCTTATCTGATGGCTGTTTACTTGACCCTGAAAGAAGCAGATCACACACTCGCCCACATGATTGTCACCACCAGGTAAACACACACACACATACAAACATGCTGAACTGACAGTGTAAAAACACATTGGAAAGGTTTGCTATACTTTTTGAGTAGTTAGATCAACACAAGCATCCATTGTAACCATTGAATATCCATTGTAACGAGCCATCAGCGTCAGGCATTTAGCTGCTTTGTAAAACTGTTCACAGCTGAATGAGTCTGTTTAGTGTTTTACTCAAGGACACTGACATTGCTAGCCGTCTCATCCAGTTTCATTCTCTGCCTTAGTGGTAGTCATAACAGCATCTTTGTACATATGTGCAGTATGAGCTCCAGTAAAACTACATTTGTCTTATAACTAAGAAAATCTTTTTTGCAGTATATAGTCAGCTCTCTGTTTTTGAAAATGTTTCATACATTTGTTTAATCCAAAAAGCACAAACATGAGAAGGACCCATAGTAGTGTAAGGGTTCATAATGACACAGCGCTATTGCTCTTCTCGCTCCCTCCATTAACATGGAGCTACCATTTAAATTAGAGACCGTTTTTTGTAAACGAGCAAACTTACAAATTCAGCAGGGGGTCAAATAACTTTTTCACCCACTGAACACAGCAATAGAAAATACTGGCACTACACAGGTTTCTGTGGAAAACAAGGACTCAATATGGGATTGCATCTTAAAATCTAACCAGTGTTATTCATTCCACCATTTTTGGTTTATTTATTTTCTGTGCACGGTACTCAGGCGCCTAATTTTTTTTCTTCTTGGTTCCTGCATGCTTGAAAGCATGCTACCTCTTCAGACATGTTTTTATGCACTTTGCATAACCCTTCATGCAAGAGCACTCTTATTTTGAAGCCATGCACTAATGTGCGTGCATTCAGACAACAACCTGAAAATCTGTAGAGAACATAAGGTTAAAGGGCAAAAGGACAACTGAGCTACAGTAGGGATTTTTAAAACGATTTTTTTTGTTTTTTTTAAAACAAAAAAAAAGAATTGAAAAAAAAAAACTTAATGCTAAAGGGTTGGTGAAATTAAACATGCATTGTAACTATGTCACTGCAATGAATTTACTTTAAGATGATATAAAAACAACTCTGTTAAAACCACTCAATTTCTTCAAAATGACATTAAATGTGAAAATTACTGACTAGGAAGCTTGTAAGTACACAAAACCGTCTGTCGTAATATTGCGTGGCTACCTTAGGCATGTGTTGACACATTAACAGAGCACATAACTCATTTTTTAAAATCATGAACTGCCATAATCTACCAAGAGGTGCTGAAAGAAGTCTGTGCAGTTACAAAGCAAGGGGACCAGTTCAAAACAAAATCAGACATAACAAAAGTTGGTTAGAATAAAGGCAGAATCAAAAGTAAAAGTAAATAAAAGCTGTCAAAATAAATCTGAAAGCTTAAAAGTATCTTATTTAAAGGATGTTAAAAGTGATTTAAAAGATGTTACTGACTCCAACAAGCTGATTCCTTCAGGCAGGTCGTTACAGAGCCCAGCGGTCTTGACCTCCCTTTTCTTTGTCAGCCAGGCCTCTGGAACAGATAACACCTCTGCCTGAGGCTATCCATCCAACTACAGTCTCATATGGTACTGAGAAGGTTTGATTTTTTTCTGCTCCATGTGCAATATTTCTTTTCGTTCTTATTTCTCCTCTCAAAATCAGAAAATAAAACACACTACATTTATCTGTAGCACTCCCGTACCTAATATGTTCATCACATTGCATTTAATAAATATTTTACACATACAGAATAACAACAATGTTACTACTTGTGTTGAACAGTTTTTTTTTTTTCAGCTATCTTCATGATGGTCAAACAAGTGTGACATTTTCAGGACCAAAAAAGAGGCGGTGGCATCTATCAGTTAGGAGGAGTGGCAATATGGGCAGAAGAAAACCCCATGCATCATCAAAACACCTCCAAAAGGATCATTCCTTTCTCTTTTACACACAAAGCTAGCAGCAAAAGAAGCCCAAACCAATTCTGAGAGTAATTCTGACCCCGGCCAACACAATGAAGCTGGATTTTTAGCAGTTCTTCCTGCATTCATTTCTACAGTGCAAATGTCGGCTCATTTTTCTGTGACGTGCTTTTCATGTTTTCAACCGGAAAATCCTCTGTGTGGCCACGTCAGGTGAATATGCATTGATGCTGAGTTGTTAATCAGAGTCACTTGCAAACCAGTGTCAGGAAGTTTGATTTTGATGGCCACTCCATGCATGAATAATGGCATGTTTGGCCACTTGTGCCTGAAAATATGGAAAATAACCTTATCGTAAGGGTAATGAGCACGGCATTGGAACATCACAGTACTGTTGTAACATATTGAGTCTAGTTTGCACCTGCAACTGGCTCTTTTACATCGAGAACAAGGGGGTCCTCCGAGACTTCAGTAAATGCTGTTTACACAGTGGCTGAACACAGCTCAGCTAACACTTAAACTGCGGTGATATCTGAGAGCTTACACACTTTACTATACTTGGGAGAGCAGAGACAGGCATGTTGCTGCCAGTGTCTGTAGGGGCACATTTTGCCCAAGGATGAAACACTGCAGTCTCTAACATGGATTTCTAGAGAAATAAAAGGTTTGATTGAGACATATGAAACATTGCATGAATGAAGAACAGTCATGACAAAATGTAGAATCCACTAGTACAGATTAACTCCTAAGACAGTGAATTCTCAGTAAACATAAAATGTTTCAGTGTTAGAAAGTGACAAAACCAATACTAGATTTTATGATTCTGATGTAATCCCTTTACTTTTTCACCCTGTATCTAATCCCTTCTTCTAGTTCTCTGCCCCAAAGCTCCCCTCCCTGAGCTCATCACAGCTTGTCACATCATTTTGGGGTCACTTCATTCAGAGGCCTGCAGCAGGAGACCTCTGCAGGTTCTAAAAACAGATGTGACAGGCCTATTAAAATGAGTGATCTCCGCTGCCCTGCTCCTCTCTGCTGCAGCCAGAACGGGTACTAAGCTGTCTTCCCCAGGGTACAGACGAGGGAAGCAGCTCGCAAAGGCCTGGAAGATAAGGTGGCAGTCGCACATAGCTGGCATTGTGGCAGCTCCCAGAATTATCTCCTGATGAGGTTTTTAATTTTGAGGGCAGTGGAACTTGAGCTATCATGCCTAAAGGCGGTGAGGCACAGAGTCCAAGATAAACATAGTGCAACAATATGCAAATACAAACATGTCTGAGCTATGGAAAAGGTATATTATAAAGAGTCTGTATATCCAAAAAACGGAGCCTGGTAAAAACACACAACCACGAAATGCCGCTAAAACAATATTTTTTTAACTTGTGCGATGCTATTCTGTTTTTCTGCTAATGTACTGGGATAAACACTGCAGACTCTGGAGCTGTACCAGCTCACTTCAGGACTATGTGAAATAACAATAATATGCTTCGGTATCTACTGGTGTAGGTTGGATGTGTTTGTCATACTGGAATTTTTAGCAGAAAACAATGTTTAAAAATTAAACTTGTTCCACTCAAATGTTTCCCATAGAATTATTAACTAAAATTTAGAGCTGGCTTGGACTCTAAAATGAAGTAAAACATTTACGTTTTAAATTAGGTGCATGACAGGGAAAAAAATGGTTTATTAATTATTAATAAGTAAGTTAGACTGTCAACCTGTCTCATGGCGCTTTAACACCAAGGAAAGGTTTGGTAAGTTAGTCTTACGTAAGATCTCAGCATGCCAAAAGAGACAAATCTGCATCTGCACGAGCTGAAAAATATGACAACTTTGGCAGAAAATCCAAATCATGAAAGACTCTCAACTCCTGATGAAATGAAGGACAAGATAACCAACTTTAAGGTCAACTGGAGCTATTCATGGTTCAATTTAATGTTTTGCATAATAATATAATATAATGTATTTACATTTATATACCACTTTGAGTGCTCGGTAAGAGTAAAGAAAAGGCACTGAACTTAAACAAATGATGTAAAATAACTATGTAAAGCTTACTTAAAATAACTAAGTTAGGGTGACTCATTCGTTATGAGAAGTGAGAAAGAAAGCAGTGGCTCTGGAAGAAAGTGATAAGTTTTTAAATGTTGCTGTAGCCTGACTGTTGATTCGGGTTGTTGGTTATTGGGGACAAACTTTTGTGCATTTCAAATGCAACCATATTTGTGTAACATTAGGTCAAACTGTTTGTTGAGGGTGGGTGAATGGACTTCTACTCCTAACATTGTGCTTATAATGCTGATTTTAAATGCTAAAACACATTTTAACCGTGCTTTGCTCTCTTTTGATCTTGAGCTCATGTGCATCAAAACTTCACTATAACCAGATAAAATCACTGTAAAGGGTGATTTAAATTTCTTTCAGAACCTGCACTGTTGGGACTTTCCTTTGTCCAACCTCTGTCAAATCTCTTATAAAAACAAATCAAAGTGTTTTCGATCATCCCTCTTCAACACCTTGTTCCATGTTTGAATTGTAAATTTGTTGGCACGAGGTGAAAGTGGGAACGGCTGCTGCAGAATTATCTATTCTGTTGGAAGGCCTGCCAGCATGTATGAGAGGGTCTTCCTCTTAGGACTGCAGCTCTGAGCCACTGTCTCCTGCAATCCAGCCTGATCAATTGCTTGCTCTCAGGAACCAACTGCCTCACTGATTGTGAGGCAGAGAGAATGAGGTCAAAAAAGGAGCTCTTTTTGTTGCCTCATACTTAGAATAAAAAGAATTAAGTTTACACTATGTGCAAAGACTCAACATATAAATTCAGGCTCATCTAGCTTTACAAAGCAATGTGTAATCAAGGTAATCAAAATGCACATGGTTGAGCCATAATCATAGAATCTTAGTTTAAAAAGATCACAACAATCATCATCCATTCATCATCATATGTGAGGGCGGGGCCTCAAATATCCTGAAGTGAAACAAAGCACCAAACCAAAGGGTGGATCAATAAACCAATTTTATTATTCTCGCGCTCCATTTCGGGCCAAAAAACGAAATAAAAGCAAACACAGAATGCACATATAATATTCATAAATGCTCCTGCAGATAGATGACCCGTGACGTTTCTCTGCAAAGGGACAAAGAAGAGGAGATGAGAGAGGACAAGTGTACCAAAGACAAGGACTTGTGTCATTGGGCCTGTGGAGGGAGCAAGGGGGGGTGATGGAAGCTGAACTAGCATGAAACTGCCTTCCGTCACGGATTACCAAGGCAGCGCTTTTCATTACCTGCCTTTCATAACAAGATATTTATGGCAACAGGAGGTGCGAGACACACGCAACCCATTTGCCTCAGAGATCCAATGCCCGTGTGTATGTGAGAAGGAGAGAGAGAGTAAATGGTGCGGAAAGAAAGTGAATTGTGTAGGGAAATGGCTGCTGTGATATGCTGTATTATTGTCTATTTCACACTTGTATGACTTTGCTGACTGGATTGTATGAGGGTGTTTTTAACACAAGTCTGACTGGGTTGAAAAATGTAGGCAAGATCATATGGGGGGAGGGGGGGTTGCGGCTGGTTTTCATGTCACTTGCAGATGCAGTACAAATATTCGTTACTTTGTAGTTTCAATCTGAGGCAAAGCTTATTACTATAGTGTTAATGAAAGTGTGACAGAAATTTTTCAAGAACTTCTTTGTTTCACATCCTCAATTAGAAATGACCATCCTCTCTATTTAAAGTTACAGTGTGCAAAATCACACCACTAGATGTCAGTAGATTGCAGATTGCTGTCAACAGAGAGCTCAAAAACATGAGATGAGACCCCAAACAGACATGATCCTTCTACTGTTTATATAAAAAAATATTTGTGTACACATAATATTTCAACATATTCGAATAATATCATCAGCCAGCCACCTGTAGCTAGATAGCAAAAGGACGCTGGACTGGATCTAGCCCAACTCCTTTCTGGGTTGGCTGTCAGTTCACCATTTACCTCAGCTGTCAATGCTAGGTAAGAGGCAGCCACATCTTTTTAATATGAAGGACGCTGTGAAACCTTGTAAAAATAGTCTAACATCTAACAATACGTCAGTGAAGCTCACTTTATTCTGATGATAGTGATATTGGAGTGAGTTGTAGAGGATATGCTCCACTTTTCTTTTAGAAAAGCTGCTGTTTTTTCCGTTGTTGGCTGTTAATAAACAGAAATAGGAAAAAACAGATTTCCAAAAGCACAAGGGAAATGTGTTTCTGGGGAGACAATAACCAGTTGCAGAAACCAAAACATGCTAAGAATTGCACTGGGAGACACTTAAAAGAAGTAGAGGATCTTTCGGTTTTTTTAGGAAAGAAATGACGAGAGGTAAGTGTGTTAGCCTAACTATTAGCCTAAAAATCCGTCATCAGTATTATATGAATCATAATAAAAGACACCTAGCATGTTTTGGGTTCCTACAACTGGTCTGTCGGGTTAATGTCTCCCCAGAAACACTTCCCTTTGGCTTTTGGAAATCAGTTTTTTCCTATTTCTGTTTTCGTTTTTTCTATTTCTGTTTAGTTTTTTCCTATTTCCATTGTGCTTTGTGTGCTTTTGCAGTGTTTTTCTTATTGCTGGTGTTTTCTTAAGTTGCAGTCCGTTTGGCCTCTCAGGGCCACCGTATAGATTAGATTTTAGATTCATCAGAGGTGATTAAAGTAGAGGAGCATATCCTGTGAATATGTAATACTGTTGTACTTTGAGGCACAGCTGTAAATGCTTTAGTACCCTGATATTTCTATCATTGTGAGTTTATTGTAGATATCTGAAAGCAGGTGTCCTTTACACACACTGACACACATTAACAGGAGAGGAAGTAACTTGGAAAGACTGTTTCTGGCAGCTATATGAATGTTTTCTTCTAGGTTTCATGCACATTGATATGGATCTGTGGTTATTTACCCAGTCTCTGACTATATTGCTCAGTGCTTAATGCATAGATTTTAATCCCCCCCCCCCCCCCCCCCCCCCCCCAAAAAAAAAAAAAAATAGACAGGAAAAAACAATGACACTCATTGCTTCTCTCCCTTCTCTGATTGTGAACAATGTATGACCCGGCTTGTCTGTGTTTATTTTGGAGGTGGTCAGTCCTTGTTTACAAGAATGGCAAGAGTCAAAATGCCCGATATCTTCAAGATCAAAACAGCCGTGTCCTCCATTCCCCCTTTCCATTTTCGTAGGCCACCAGTTTGTGCATGTGGGTGTCAGGAGTGTTGTGTGTGCATGGACTTCGAATCAGTGCAAGTCGTGGACGGCCTGGTGCCCTGTGCTCGGAGGCAGCCATCTGTCAGCTGATGCTTGGTCGACACAGCAATCAGAAAGCTCTGCGGCGGGTCCAATCTGTTTCACCACAGGTAGAGCTGTGGGAGGGTGGCCATCAATCCACACACACACATACTCTTTATTCCTTCTCTCCACTTCATCCTTTTGTAACACTGTCTGTCACTCCTCACCTTCTTCTTTTTATACCTTCTGTCCTTTACAACGGTTTTGTCCCTCTTCTATCTTTAGGCAGTTTTTATTCTCTTTGACATTTTGCTTTTAATATTGAATTTCTTTTGAGAAACCTTTCATAGCCGCCTCTTTCCATTACTGGGTTTTTGTATGTCAGCAGGCTCTAGCACTGCTATTTCAGAGTCATCAGAAAACATTGCCGTATGATAGAAAGCATACCAAATGATATACAGTAATGAATAAAGTTACAGGGGTGGTGACTACTAATGTAATGAAACCAAATAAACAGCACTGCTGCTGTGATTAACCTACACTGATTCCCTTTCCTGGCAGGGGTATCACACCACTTGTGTCACCATGATGGCAGTGTGCTAAGTGTAGTGGTAACTCCAGCCTGCTAAATGTGCTGTGCTATATCCAAGCCATGCCAGGCACAGCTCTCCCCCCACTAATTCCTCTCTGTTGGCAAAAGGCCAACTGTTAATCTGATCAGAGCCATTCTAATGGCAGAAGGCAGCCCTCCCAACCAGACTGTAGCCTGGCCAAGAGGCCTGTAGCAGTGGAGGTGACATCCTGAGCTCTCCACTGCAGATGAATTATTGAACGGGACCCAGAACAGAGATTTAGGAGGATGAGTTGGCTTGGCTGTTTTGTTAAGCCAATCAAACAGATATGAAAATCTCTCTTCAATTACAATTGAGGATGAAGAATAAATGTATTTATGTTGTGAGACGTTTTGGATGGCTAATTTCATTTTTTTTAAAGGGACCGTGACTATTCCAGCTCATGGTATGAATGCCCTGTCCTACTAAGCTGTCTGTATATCTGGTTGCACTCCAAAGTTGCTTTTCCCACAACTATACACCCTCACTGCTGCCACAGGAATTAAGAGGGTAGATAGCAGCCAGGTGCTGCTAATCAAATGCACTTTATTAATTAATCATCAGCAAGTGTTAACACCTCTATAAAAGCCTAACGTTTTGGTAGTTTGCTGGCCTCGTCTCGTCTCTCTTGGAGTTTGTTTATCAAACTCTTCAGGCCTCGGTTAGCATGTTAAATGTTTGAGTTCATGCCAGTTAAGTTAGAAAAAGACTGAACAAGTACGGCTTGTTTAAAATAAAGTATTTTCTTTCTAAAAAGAACATGGTAGCACAGCTTAGGTTTGCAAAGTTGCATCTGAACAAACCACAAGACTTTTGGAACAATGTCCTTTAGACAAATGAGACGGGAATGGAGATGCTTGGCTGTAATGCATAGCATCATGTGTGGCAAGAAACAAACTCGGCATAACAGCAACCCTCACACCAGAAGCACGGTGGTGGAGGAGGTGATGACTCAGGCTTGTTTTACAGATACACAGTGAGCACCTTGCACTCATTGAGTTGACCTTGAACTCCTCTGTATACCAAAGTGTTCTAGAGTCAAAGTAGAGGCACAAAGCTAAAGCTACAGCTTTGTTCTTGGCATGTCTCTCATGATTCATTTCATGGATTTCATTGGAAAAAATAACTGCTGCTGGTTTTAAGTGATGACCAATGCAGTGGCTACAGATGTCTTTGTAGTTGTGGTTTCTGTTAAGGCAGCGGTCCCCAACCCCCGGGCCACGTTTGGTACCAGGCCGCAAGAGAGTTGAATTTATGTGTTAAATTGAATGTTTTCAGGGTTTTTATTGTTTTTATTGTTATTTTTAATCGTTTTTATCGTTAACTCAGTTTACCTGGGTCTTTTCCTGTGTGTTATGAATAAATCTTTTTTTTTGGTACCAGTACTGGTTTAATTTAGTTGTATTTATCCGCCACACCTGAAAGGCCGGTCCATGAAAATATTGTTGGACATAAACCAGCGCTGGGGACCGCTGTGTTAAGACATCTGAGTAATTGTTTGAGTGTTCACTGGTTGCATGCACAGATACAGTAAGTATCAGTTTGTTTCACTTTTCATCACATAGGGACACATAAGCAGCGCCACACTCATGTTGCTATGAGTTTTTGACTGTATCTGTGATGCATTAAATGTGTCAGGCAGAGAAGCCAAGTATATGAGGACACTTATGTTTTTGATGAGCTATCCTAAAATAATAACGCTGTTGTAGTAGCAGCACAAAAAACAAGCCTTCTGCTATTCTTGCTTTTACTATGAGATCTAAAGATTTGAATATTTAATGATATTCAGTCAACAATGTCAAATGTAGATTAATACTTTTTTTTTTTCAAATATATTCTTATGACTTCAGACTTTTGAATTTTGGAACTGCTGGCTTGTCCACATCCATTTGCCAAACGCAGTCTGGTGTTTTCATTTCAGCCAATTTAAAAGTCATCCATGCCAGAATAACCCACTACACTTAAAGATAAAGATCATGCACATAAAGTTATGTCTCAAAAACCCTGTTTTTGGACTTATTTCTTTGCAGCTTTTCTGCCAGTTCTTTCCCCTCTACTGGCCCATGGATACAACTAAGCGAGCGGAAGGGACTGGCAGAGTAACAACGCCAAAATGTAACTAGAAGTACATTTGGAGAGTGCATCCTCTGCCAAGGTCAGTGTCCTTTCTCACAACTTGAAAGAAAGTAATCTGGATCGGCGTCAAACTGCAATGAGTTCTTACTTTGCACAAACTCCATCTCTCCATCGAGCTTTGTAAAATTCAGCTTTGTAGCTTTTGTATTATCTTGCTGACAAGCAGTCAGACAAACAGATTTGACACAGCAGAGGAATAAAATCTCCCATTAGTCACTGGCTATTTTATAATTTGTAGATTGTAAATTTTGGGAATACTTTGGACTGTAGCCTGTGGGAGAATGCTGTGACTTTTCCAGCATTTACAGGACAATACCATAAACAGGTTTGGTAACCACAGTAAGGGCTGGCTTGCCAATGAAATGGATTTTACTGCATGTGTTTACATTAAGTTCAGCCAAAACAGTGGAGGCATGGGGTTTATATCCTCAACATTGTGAGCCAGACCGCTGTTATTCAAAACCCGACCACAAAACACAGTTGGGTTATGCACAGTGGAACATAAACAGGACTTTTTTTCTGGAGGCTTGTTAGAATTGGCATTTCCTCTTTTTCTCTTCTTTGAACTAATGGTTGGTAGTACTCAACAAAAACTTTAAGGAACAAACTGTTCTTTATTCCAGTAACTTGGTTATAAAATGTCTAAACAGATTTCAAGAAAGATGAATTGGGAAGAAACTCAACGGGACACTGAAAAACACTACAGACAAATCCCTGCTTTGTCCAAGTCAGTTTTTCTTAAGTTGTCACAATGCTGGAGTCCCTATTTCTGGGTTTTAAAGGATACATAGATGGCAAAATTCAAAAATCACACTTAGTAATAACTGGAACAGAGTTTGACTTATGCCAAAACTGAATTATTTTGAATGAGGATTGAGATTTATCTACTGTTCACCACACAGAAATTGTCAGCACAGGCTGTTCATGTCATTTATTAACATTGCAGTTGATTCAAATTGTTCATAAGAGCTGCATTTAAAGATAGTTTTATTCAGGAAAAAATGTGTTTGCAATGTAGATTGACATTCTGGAGGCATCTGTGAAAGAGGTTTTGGCTGTTTTGATGTGGTGCACTGTAACCTACATTCAGCCAGCCTCAGCTAATGAACATGTCAGTTTGTAAACTGTTACCATAGCAAACGTAAAGCCCTTAATGTCTTGCTATTAGAAAAGCTGTTAAAGAATTTAACAAGGCTCTATTTATATGTTAAAAAGCATCTTGGCTAACCACGTGGCTTTTAGATTTCTGTTAACGTAAACATTAAGTAAATTAATTGTATTTTATTAGTCTGTTTCTTTCATATGAAGCATACAGATTTTTTTATACTTAACTCTATTAGGCAACATCAACTGCAGCAATGAAATCTTCCCATATCTCTGATCCAATTGTCATTTTAACTTCTTCCCCTATGATGTCCTCCCCCATAACCTAAATGACAAGTTTTGACAGTAGTTATCAGTAGAAATGATATAATAAGAGCTTCAAGAGCTGCTCGTAGTTGGCTTTCAAGGGGTAAAGAGTTACCTATCCCTATCATGCTTTCCCTTACTTTCTGTCATAATCACCAAATACTTTACTAGGTATATCTTGCTGGTATTCGTTTGGACACACGGCTCAGATTCAGCAAGGTGCTGGAAACATTCATCAGAGATCCTTAGCATCTGAATATCGCAACAGAAATGGAGACTCAACAGACTTGAAGTGTTTTTCCATTCTTCTTTTGTCCAGTTTTGATGAGCCCATGTAAAATGTAGCATTAGTTTCCTGTTCTTAACTGACAGGCGTGGCAACTGGTGTAGTCTTCTGGTGCTGTCACCCATCTCCTTCAAGAATACCTTCGTTGGGACGAGTGGTTATTTGGGATGATCTGATATCGTCGTGTTGGTGTTGTTCCTGGTAACAACAACATAGTAAATGTTGTTCCAGGATCAACATTGCAAGAGACTAGGGTTGCCAACCGTCCCTTAAAAAACGGAATCGTCCCGTATTTAGAAACAAAAGTACACGTCCCGTATTGAGCTGAAAAGGGACGCACTTTGTCCTGTAATACAGTGAGAATCAAAAGTAGTCTATAAGTTTTAATGTAATTAACGCTTTGTTTGAAAACATAATTCCCAGCCCCGCTCCTGCTTTGTGACCAATGAGCTGACAGCACACTTATGACAATTCGAGTATGACAATTAAGATTACCGCTCATCTCATTGGTTGAGGAAAGGTCGCTTGCGGAGAAAATACCGGAAGACAACAGATGACCACACCAAAAAGCATGGCCAACGGGGAAACAAACGCCGACACTGCGGTGCAAGTCTCAGACGAGGGTACACCTGAAGCTGGGCAAACACTGTGCGATTTTCAAACTGCACGATTGGCTCGCATGGGTTCGTAGGTCACGATGCAGGTCTCACACTATACCGCCCGATGCTCTGATGCGACCTGAGTGCTCACACTGTGCCTCCATAAAATGAAGGATATAACAGAAAATCTGTCGCTCGCTCTCCCTCTCTGTCTTTCACTCACACAGACACACACCACCATCAACTTTGCTAAATTGCTAATGAAAAACACTGATCAGGCAGCTGTGATTGAGCAGCAATGTAAATCCAACTATTTTCACGGTTGTTGTGGTCGTGATAATTTGGTGAGGCCACATCGAAAAGGCTCGGATGAGCTTTCCAAAGTTCTACAAGTTGTGCCTCCATCGCTTGTGTCCAGATCACACGCTGCTCCGTCTTTTTCACCGACGTTTACGTGTTTGCGCGTGAGCAGTGTGAGCGGCTGCGGTGACACCCTCACGAGCGATTGATGATCGGGAGCTGGTCGTGAGGTGTTAATCGCTTCTCGTCACCCCACGTATACTACACGATGCACGATGAAGGCCAAAATCGGGCCGATCACCAAATTGGTCGCACGACTCAAAAATCGGCTCAAAATGGGCCAAAAATCGCACAGTGTGAGCCCGGCATTATGTAAACACTGGTTTGTTTGTTTTTAAACCCTCTGGTTAAGGTTAAAATGGGCATGTGCAGTGAATATCAGCGCTATGTGGCCAGAAGTGTGATAATATAATTTATTTTGTGTAATAAACAACTGCAAGGATATATGATTACAACAAATAGATGAGTAATACATAAAAGTAATACACAGATGAATAATGATGATGAGTTATGATGCGTAATCATGGGAACAAGTGGGTTTACAAACGGGAGCAAAAGCTGAAATAATGCCTCTACTGAAGCCAATTGCACTAAATGCACTAAATGTGCACTGTTACAAGAATATTTTTCTTTCTATTGTTTTCTATTAATTTATATAATTTTAAGTTAAGCAGGACAGAGTTCTTTTAAAGAAAGATTTACTTTTATTCTCAAAAGTTAAGCATGACAGGCTTCTGTTTAAGAAAGAGACCTGTTTTATTGTGTTAATGTTGTCATTTTGAGCTAAAAATAAATGCCTAAATGATTTTTGTTTCCCATGTGTTGATATCACAAAGAATACGCATCTAGTTAAATCAAATTCAAGTCAAATGGTTAAAAAAATAATTTCCCACACAAAAAAAGAGCTAAAAAAGTCGCCCGGCCCTGGCCACGAGGTGTCCCTTATTTATTTCTCAGGGAGTTGGCAACCCTACAAGAGACCAATCGCATTGTTGTGACGTTATTCTTTGACGCGCCAAGCCATTTGTGTATTTATGAAATTCCAATGTTGCAATGACAATATCAATTCTGCTTAGCGTTTATTAAAGGGTCAGGTCCGTTGATCGGCGGACAGAGGCGGGTTCTCGCAGCTTAAGTACAGTTTTTTGTTTTACAGTGTTTTTTCCCGAAGTCGCAAAAGTATGACGTCACAACATTCTGATTGGTCACTTGCAATGTTGATCCTGGAACAACATTTACTATGTTAATCTGGGAACAACACCAACACGACGATATCAGATCGCGCGGTTATTTGAGTTCATTTTGCTTTTCTGTCATCTCAAAGCAGACTGGCCATTCTCTTCTGATGCAAATTCTCCCTGAAAGCTGCCACTCATTTTTGAATCATTCGAATATAAACCCTAGGGATGGTAAATCACACTTAAATCACCTTTTTTTTTGCAAATTCTGTAGATGTTTAGATGTGTAGATGTTTGCCATAACAAGCAGTTAAACAAGTAGCCAGTGAGTGTTTGTACTCTGACAACTGTGGAAGCTCGTATTAAACAGCTCAAATTACAAACGCAGAAGGCCCGTCCACCTGCTGTTCAAACATTGTGTTTATCAAGGGCAGCCAATCAGAGCTAAAGGGAGGAAGACTTCAGATTTTTCAAACTGGGGAGGAATTTAAGTGCATGTACAAAGGCGAGGTAGTAATAATAATTATACTGAATTGTAAATCCTACAGTGCTACTTCAGTAATGGCCAAGAATAAAAAAAATACGATTTTGGATTTGAGCTCAGTAGGTCCCCTTTAACCAACCAGTCTTCAAAAATAAAAAAAAAGAAGTTCAAGCTGCTGTTTCAACTCGATAATATTTATACGGTCAAATATCAGATATTCACAGTTTAGCTCAAGGCATGTACAGTCTGTAACACCCTGATGATTATTCTCAAAACGTTGCTTTAGGAGACATAATAATGCTAAATAATATTTATATTTGCCAAATGGCCATTATCAGTTTTTTGTGAGAAAGTCAAAGCATTTTACCTAACAGGAAGTGTAAATGTCATCTAATCATTAAATGTTTTGACGGCTTAATTTTGTTTTTACAGTTTCCCGCTGCTATGTTACCAAACAGTATGACAGTGCGATAAGGGGGGGGGGGAAAGTTATGGCTTACAGAGTCATCGTTAAAGAATTCAGTAACTCAGAAGGTAAATACAAGCGTCACGTGTTGCTCTGTGGAAAATACCTGTGGCTGATTTCCAGCTGCTGTGGTTTTTGTGGCTTTTCGTGTGATGACAGGTGAATATAATGTTTACAGGAGGCAGAAGGAAAATAGTAGAGAAGAATGGGTAGATTGTTAGTCATAGCTACGATAGACTGTTAAGCACATTTTCTTATAGACAGGTTTATGCGTATGCTACTTTTGGCTTGTCGGGTTGGGAAACGCCTTTCTCTTCTGGTTCGCCGGTTGAAAAGATGACAATAATCTTTTGTTGAATGGCCAAGCCCTTGAGATAAAGAAGCGTACAAACAGAGCTGAATAGACAGAAGGTGGCACAGAGCAACACATTTCTAAGTGGTTGTATGAGAAAAACACTTTTGTTCAGCATCTGTCAGACGCTGTTATAAAGCCGAGGTATTATGGCGAATGGATTATGACAAGCAAAGGGAAATAATCTACTGAAATCACACAATTTAAATCTCAATAACCCAACATTTAAACAGATTAAGGGTGTTGCAGAGAGTTCATGAGCCTTGTGTTTGTGTAGTGTGTGCCTATAATAACCAAAACATGTGGATCCATATCATCGCCTCTTTCCTTCTGCTTTAATGTTAAGTCCTTTAACCCTGAAACGCATACCTGGGTTTTGTTGGTATTCAGTTTGCGTCACCGTAAAATGCTTTGTTGTGATTTGAATGCAAAGTCTTTAGCGCAGAACATCCCTCATTGGTATTTAGGTATGCAGGTATGCACGGAAATGAAAACAGTCTCCTTAAGCTCTTTGTACATGTGATTTGTCATGACGAACCAACTGCTTTTTAGATTTGTGTCTGAAGGATATAATTAAGATACCCTGGTAGTGACAGCATCCACTGGGGGCATAACCCCCCCCCACCACCACCACCACCACCAGCCCCTCCCTTTCAGCTGTAAATCCTCCCTTCCAACTCTCCTCCCCACCTTCCATCACCCAACCTCCCCCCCCCCCCCCCCCCCATCAGCTGTTTCCCTCCCACTCCAAGCTATAGCTGTCACAAGGCGGAACCACAGGGAGCCTGCCGGTTGATATTTATAGCATGCCAGGGCTCTAAGTGATAGATGTCACCTTCACGCCGCTGCCTTTGGGACACTGCACCAAACATCTTGCCCCACTAACAAGCTGCAAAGTGCTGTGGATGCACAGGGAAGGGACAGTGGGGCAGTGGAGGACATGTGTCTCTGGCTTGTGTGTAAAAGGAAGCCAGGGATGCCGATGCAAACAACCAGAGTTTATCAAATGTGTTTACATTTCTCCCCACTTGACTTGTTTGCTCCTTGGTGTCTCGCTTGTTAATTAAAACCTCTCCTGGTGAGAAGTTTGTTTAGGAGGTGAAGCAGTTCGCGTTCGCCGCAGCTCTGAGTGTCGCGCTCCTTCCTTCAAGCTGCAGTCTGATGATGGATGGGAAGGAGATGATCGATTCTGGCTTTGACCGCGAGGGTGTGACATAGCACCTGAACTCGGCTGGACTCGCAGTAGGTGCGGATGTATAGGGCTCATGCACAGATTTAAAAGGAAATTTACTCTTGAACTAAGTGCATTAGAGAGGAGGATAAAAATAGAATTCATGTAAGCATGGCTAACATAAAAATACAGCAGTATGACATATGAACAGTGAGCAAACAACACAGCACATGCAGATACCACCCACAGACAAACACAAATAACAGACGCAAACTTTTATTTTTCCACAAAGAGCTAGCTTTGTTCCTCTCAATGCTAAAGAAAAACCCCATAGCTACTGTCACTGTCGCGAGGCGTCATCCTGACATTTTCAATCATCTCCTTTGACAGAGATATTTTTGGCCCAAATGGTAGAGTTCTCCTTTGAAGGCGTCTGTAATACAAAATATAATTCAGGTCTGTCTGACAAGTGGAATAAGCTTGTCAGGAAGCTGCTTGAGCAAAGGAGCTTTTGGCTCAGGACTCAACTTGGCATTGTTCACATATCCAAACTCCTACTCCGAGCCCAGTTAAAGTTGGTCATGTGTCAAACTTCAAAACCATCGCTGACCTCACAAGTTCTGTTGAAACCTGTGCTGGTTATATTAGTCATGTGTGTACTTCACAGTATATTTCCTAATAATAGCACTGCAGCTTGAACAGAAAGGATGCAGCTCCAGTGTTTTAATCTTTATTTAAGATAACAGACATGTAAAGACAAAATTACAATTTGGCATATTTTGCTCAACTTTATTACACTTTCTTGTGACGTCCAACTGCTTTCATTTTATTTCTACTCCACATATAAGACGGTATACGGATAAAAACCAGAGATGTACAATAATTCATTCATGCTGGGAACCTCCATGTATTAATAAACATAGCGCTCGGATGTTTACTGGTCTTGTCTACATTTGTTTCGCGTCAGCATCTTTTCGTGTGTGTTTGACACGAATCATTGTGAATTACTGACAAAGAATTTCTCTTAGGAAAACAAAATCACGTATTTTTAAAATTGTCATTTTTCAAGTGACAACCAAAACCTCATTCCTGCTTTGAATATGCAGATGCTTATTTCTAAAACAGTGTCTTTTATTTCAGGCTAAAAAAAAAAAAGGCAAGATGATAACATTACATTTCATTTCCTTTTACATTTTATATATACAGTAGGTTGTAGGAAGAAGAACCTAAAGGTGATCACAGTTTTAAACACATACATTTAAAAGAGTACGCATCTGAATACACATTTGGTGTAAACTGCAGCCAAAAATGTTTGGTGAACAATTAAAGTAAAGCAGACCTTAAAAAAAGCTTTTTGTCATTTATTAATTTTGTCATTTATTGTTTGGGTGTCAAACAGTCTAAATTGCTGAAAATAAAATGTTACATGATCTTTGACTGATATTGTTGTTTTAAAAAAAAGCACAGGTGAGCATTACAGGTGGTGATCAAGAAAATTGGACATAATTGAAAATATTCACATTTGTGTTCGGTTCAATTTGATTGCAGTCTGTGCATCTCAACACGCGGCTTCCTAATGCATAGAGTACATGCATACCATTAGATGACAGTGACAGAACGGTCAGTGAGTTGCTGAAACTCATCCATGCCACGGTGAATGTGTTGACATCGCCTTAATTCAGCTTGCCATCTGACACTGTGCCTGGTTCTCCACTCTGAGGGAGCAGGGTGGACACGGATATAGGCTGTCAAGCTCATATAAGCATGTTAAAATACTGCATAGAGCAGAAGTGAAAGGGTAGAGTCAGAGCTGAAGCAGCACAGCACCTACATTTTTATGAGAGCTGCTTTATATACTAAACGCTACTGTATGAAACTGTCATTCATTTTTGCATTTGCAATAAAAGGATACATCTGCAGAGTAAAATTGTCGATCCGGTCTTAAACCAGTGCGTAAGTATTTGTTCTTACGCGCTGCTTCAGTCCTCTCAGTCAGCACATGGTTTGTCGAGCATGTGTTCACCGAGTGCATTGATTGCCGCTGTTTAACCCTGAAACACTTAATGCAAAACACGGCAAAAGTTCCAGGGTGCAAGCTAATCATTACATGGCCTTTAATGCGAGAGAATAAATAAGACTACGAAGTCTTTGCAAACCACTGTTATAGCTATATATATATATATATATATATATATATATATATAGCAGTAGCTGCTGTGGCTGTAGGAACGATCTATGACATAACATTAGGGATATAGCAGAGAAAGACTGAAAAGCGTTGATTGGCTCGATTAATGCCACCATGTTTACAGCACCCGTCTCATTTACATCTCATTAATCTGAAGATTGAGTCATTTGAAAACCGTTCCATAATGAATACAGATTTCCTTAAAGCGCTCAGCACAGTCAAGATGTAAACCCAGGGGTTTTTGTTTATGCCTTTAATATGTTAGAACTAAGGACAGGACAAACTATTGATATGGCAATATAGTGGATTCCTTTCTCTTGCAATGCATTTATCAACACATTAGCAAAAAAATATTGATATTTTTCTGAAAACATGAGCACACTAAACAGATTCCTACTCACCAAATGCTCAGCAGCACCTCATGACTCCTCAAAAGGTGTTAATGGTCTCTTCTTCGTGAATTTGCAGGAAGAAGAGGAAGAAAACGGTGGACAGTCGAGGGTTATCAAAAAGCTAAAAACTGAACTGACTTGATAGCGCACACACACATTGACACAGTGTGGACTGATTACACACATTATGTCTGCATTCTTCCTTTTGTGTCTCTCTATTGTACAGAATTGCCTGGCAGTGTCTGTATAATTGCATTGTGATACATCATTATTGTGGGTAACGTATCATGATAGTGTAGTGACTTCTTTTGCAGTGTGCCCACATTGCAGCGCGAGTAAAAGTGTCTGAGGGAGCTTTTGTACGGTGCGTCGTGTCTGTATAACCACCCAGTAAAGCCGTGTCTGCATTTGTGTGCATCGGCTTTGTCTCAGTCTCGTCTTACGCGTGCTGCCTTTCTAGAATGATCTTTGACATATACTGTCAGGAGGTGTCAGAAAATGCGTGTGCGTGTGTGTGAACATGGACATGTATGAAGCTTGTAAGTGTGTGCATGAGTCTGAGAGGCTGGAGTCAGACACAGTGGACACTCTATCTCTTTGCTGACAAGTGTCATCGGCTCCAGCTGCTTGGGGGTCTCTGCTGTCGTGTGGGTGAGAGGGGGCAGACAGGAGGTGCTTGTGCTGCAGGGGGAGTGGACGAAGCCAGAAAGTGGGGGGTTGGCAGTCAAACAGTTGGGAAGGGGGGATGACAACATGACCATGCTGAAAGCAACCAGCAGGCCCCCCAGTGGCAATCCAGGATTCATGACCCAAGTGTCCACCTGTCGTTTCCTCTTAGCCAATCTGCACTCCCCCCCAGCCCCCACCCCTTATTCCCCTTTAGAGAAAAGCAGCGTAAGGGTGGCTGTACTCCACAATCCAGTTAAAGGCCACTGCTACAAACCTAAAATGAGGCGCGACATAACTGTGGCATGTTTGCTTAGATTAGATTTGCATCGTCAGATGTTTTGAGGTGGACCGGTGCGAGGCATTTACACCTCTATATATAGTGAGCGTGCAGGCTCCAACCCAACTCAGATGCGATTTGTTTCACTCGCTTTCGTGGCTATGATGCGTACCCATAAAAGTGCCACACAGTGTATGCTGTGCATTGCAGCTTAATTGTGTGTAGCAGTGCTGACAAAGCAGGATGCAGCGTAGGGATCCCATGTTGTCGGTCACCTTGGGTGGTGTTTGGGGTTACTAATAATCTCACTTTTGTTTCCCTGATTAAATCAGCAGTCATTGCAGTGTGTGTTCTGGAAGCCTGCCACGCGTTCTCCTGTTAATTAGTGCAGCGGTCCCCAACCTTTTTTGCGCCACGGACCAGTTTATGCCCGACAATATTTTGGACCGGCCTTTAAGGTGTCGCGGATAAATACAACAAAATAAAACTAGTACCAGTACTGAAAAAAAGAAGATTTATTCATAACACACGTGAAAAGACCCAGGAAAACCGAGTAAACGATAAAAACAATAACAAAATAACGCTGAAAACCGATAAAAACCCTGAAAACTATACATTTCACACCTGAGCCTCAACTCTCACGGACCGGTACCGGTCCGAGGCCCGGGGGTTGGGGACCGCTGAATTAGTGGTTGGTTAACTGCGGTCTCTCCTCGTGTTCTTTACTTAATTTTGCTTCATCACTATAAAAACGAAATAGGCTGATAACAAAAAGCGTCTCGACACTAACCTTTACTTGGGCAAACACAGGACAGCGGAGTGCCAGTTGAACCTAATTTCAGTTCGCATACCCTGAGACTCATCTGGCCTCCCATAAATCTGCGTGTCCATCAACAGTGAAATGCAGCTGGCACACACACATACACATATCACACCCCCTGCACACTCACACCAGGAGTCAGGGTTTGCTGGGAGTGTGAAAATAAGATCCGCCAGCTTCAATAAATGCCTCTTAGCACTGTGATCAGTCAAAGGCTTTCCAGCTATGTTTGGCCTCCTCTGGCTAAACCGACTCATTAGCAACAGGGGACCTCATATTTGCAGCGCAGTTTAACACCGTTTAGATTTACACTTAAAGCCAGTCTGTCTGCTTGGCCAGATTAGTGCCTTGGGTTGCATGTCTTTCTTTCTTCTTCTTCTTCTTCTTCAGTAATGTTTGTGTTATTAATTTAGCATCCAACAAGCACCAACCGATCCGTGAGTCTTGATATTGCAGACAGTCCAGGGTCATTTTGTGTTGTCAGTAAAAGTAGGATGTGCGTCTGTTTGGACACACATGCACGCGCATGTCACTGTGCAGACCCTGAGCCCCTACACTGCCAACGTGTCGGAAGCATAATGCGTAATGAAGTCAGACACATGATCTCAGGCCACTGTTGTGTCACCGCAGATGTCCATCTACACTTGCTGAGGCATTCTGGGAAAACCTCCAGGACTTCATGACCTCCTGTCGACTCTATTAGACACTTTTAAAATGGTCCATCACAACTCCATCTTTCCTGCACAAACTAACAACATATTAAATGATAATTGTCACCCCAATCCAGTTGTTTCTCCTTATGGGCTTACACAGTCATTATTCAAGCTTCACAGCTTGAAGCCATTTGATTTTGTTTTAAACCCTGCAGGATTAGCATTAGTGCATATGGTTTTTGGTTGGGGAAAAAAAGGGTGCTAACTATCCTGCATATGTTGTTTTGCTTGATAGCCTATCTTCTGTTTCTGAGACAAATTACTCAGTCTTATAGGGCCACACAGGACTGGATCTTGATGAATCTGAAAAACAGAGGCACAGCAGCAAGTGGCAATAATATATTCAATATTATGCGCAGGCTAACAGAGACATATGGCTTTGGATTCAAGTGCTAGGAATTTCCAGGCTAACACCAGCAGTTATCTGCAATGAGGACTGTGATGAGCACAGGCACGCTGCACTGGCCAGGTGGCTCTTTGGAAGATAGTGCCAAAAGATGAAACCACCTCAGTGTCAGCATTTTAATTTGATCTGCCATGTGCACATATGTCTTTAAAGTCTGCGGGGAGTCTCTCAGCCATTGATGTGCTTCGCCAATGGTCTGCAGTCGCACAGGTTAGCACTGCAGGCTAATCTGTAGTGAGTCTGTCCCAAAAGCCTGCGCCAAGTTGATGGCAGGATGAGTGATCTCCTCTCCTCTGATCCCCGGCCCTCGGATGCCCAATGTGTGCCAACTATTCAGCTCCTTTGTAGTTGGTGCCAACATGCCCAGACGGGTAGAGGAGGAGCGCAGAGACCCAAACAGGATTTGAAAAGCAGTAGTGCTCTACTCCTAGATATTAGGAAGTGGGCACAGCGATTTCAGCAGAGCCAAATGTTTTGGGGCAGCAGCCATCCTGTGTATTGGTCTAACACTAGCACACTGGCAGATCATCTGAACATTCAGAAGTTTCAGAAATGAGTGTGATGTTGCACTGCCTCATTGATGGAGACAAAATTGAGTGCAACGTGACCACCCCTGTACCCTTAATGACGAGTTTGGGCACCTCAGTATCCTTCAATAAAGATCTGGTTTGATGACCATTAGAATAGTTTCTGTGTTTTTCCAGGGGTAACTGCATAGGCAGAGACCATCCTCACTAACTTCTGTTGCAAACCCATTTTTTGTATATGCAGGCAGAAATATGACAGAAACAACTCAGTGCTGAAAAGAGCTTCAAGGTTAACTCATCGTACACTTTCGAGGGGTAGAGTTAAATGAATTCAACAGAAACCTTGTCGTCCTTGTATTTCTTCTCATAGCAACAAATGAAATCACACTGTAGAGAAAGAGCAATTTCATACAAGTCGTCCAGATCAGTCAGAAAACAGATAAAAAGCTGAACTGCAGTTATAGGTAATAGTATTCTTGCATATACAATGACTGTAGTTGAACAATCGCCAGAAGAAATATGGGTCAGATCGGAGTTTTTGTTTTCCGACTGAGGTGCTGATGCATAGATGTTCACTGGAGCTCTGCGTCTCACCTGGTTTGTTGTCGTTATTTTTTGATTCAGCAGCCGACCAAAAGAGCTCTGATTTAAAGGACCCTTATGGGCACGCATCAATACCCGACTGGCGACCGACCTGCTGTCATGAGGAAAATTGTCTATTTTCTTTCCTGTGAAAACATTTCTATAAAAACCTCTGCACAGAAATGAACCTAACTACATTTTTTAGAGTGAGTCACGGCCATGAAACACAACATCTCAAACATCCATTCAGTGTCAGAACAATTCCACCATTAGAGCCCCGTGAAGAGCCCTTGAAAGCGCTACACCGACGATAGAGTTCTCGCTCCTCCTTTCCTCTCCACTCTCCACAGCCTGCCCACATTAACTCTCCAGCCCATTCAGCTGTGATTAGAAAAGCCTCTCAGCTTCTAGAGTTTGCAATCATTTGACCATAATGAATTCCAATCACTCCCTCCTCCTACCCTCTGCTCCCACTTGTACTCGAGAAGTTATAAAAAGGAGAGTGCCGAATGGAGAGACAAAGAGGCGTGCAGTCCAAGGGATTGAAGTGTTTAGCAAAAGAATCACACGCAGAGAATTGAGCCTGAAAAAAATGTCTGAAAATAAAATTCAAAAATAGCTCTAACAAAAATATTCTACGGATTTCATGGATAGTAATGGGGAAGAAAAAATACGATTCAAAATAACTGTAATGACAAGCCAGTCTACAGCTATTTATTGGTAAAAATATAGTACTTAAGAGATGAACCAGATGGATGAAATGTAGAACCACATTTCCTGATCCATGTGCTGGTCATTGTTTAAATTCTACACACATTTTAATAAGACAATAAAAAGCTCCATTGTTGTCAGACATTAGCCAATGGTTTTTAGGTTGTACTTTGCAAAGGCGTTCCTGCTTTTGCTCCTCACATGTGCTGTTTACATGCATGTAACTAAAGCCTGCTCAAATGTGATTAGTCACCATGAATCGGAGTACCAACGTCAAACAGAAAGCTTTTACTGCCAGAAATCTTCTCGTATGTGTGTTTATAGAGATTACTGCTCCAGTAATGGAGCAACATGACTTTCAAATGAGGCTGAAAGTTATTTGGAATGATAATATCGAGAAGCATCGCTCAATTCTTTATTAATGAGGTAATGCTTCACCCTTAGAGGGACAAAAAATAAATATATAGCTGAAGCATGTAGCTTCAGCTATATATTAGCTTATGGTTTTAGATACCAGTCATGTGAGGACTTGGAGCAGATCCTTGCTTGGATAATAATTGCTTTAAAGCCATTTAATAAGCTGTAGGATATATTTTTTAGACTCAGCAGTGTTTTATGTTTTATTGGCTTTATAACAATCTGAGAAAAACATTTTTCATTTTTAAATAACCCTTACTTTTATTTAGCAAAGACCTTTTTCCCAAAAAGGGGACGTGTGAATGTGTTGGAGTCTCCTTGTTGTTCTCTTTGGCTCTTTTGTCACAGTGTCACAGTGATGATGCTGACAGTGTTGTGGTAATGACCTTTCACCATTGCCATGCCAACTTTCCCAGGTCCCTCTGGCCAGCAGTGTCCCTGTCACCTATAATCAGCACCACAGTCTGGCCACCGAGCTGCCTTGCGAGTATGACCAGTGGAGACATGGAAACAAGCCTAGAGACTCATGCAGTTTGTCCCTGAATAGGGGTGAGCGGGCCGTGAGCACCACTTCATTCAGTGGATTAATGCTGGCTAATGAAAATTAGGCATGTAATAATATTCACACTATTACACGATTAAATGTGGCATTGGCTCCCCCTTTTTTTGGTCAATTAAGATGACAGCCATTTCAGCTGGACCAAACAGGCCGGGAATAAACAAGAGACCAAGACATTACAAAGGATGGGAACGGATGATCTGTCGGTAATTACATTAATAACTGTATGAGGGCTCATTCTGACTAGCCTGCGTACATGAAGGTTTGATACCGTCCAGTACTGTTGTGGTTTAAGTGAGAGGAACAACAAAGGCCTGTAAGCGTACCAGACGTTACTGGAATATATAAGTCAGAGTGTTGGTAATGTAGCCTTGGCAATCTCACATAGTGACAATAAGACAAACCACAGTCGGCCTGAGTGTCTGTGATAGTGAGGGTGATGGGGAGAGGACCAGGTCCGTCACTTACTAACCCAGTCACTGTTACTGTGGGGAGCTTTCTGGCTCAGCCATAACCGGCGCTGCTTGTGAACTCTATGAGGCCCAGCTTTGAGGACGATTGACTTCTAACTCTCACGCTCGCTTTCATGGAGAGCCTAGTCCAGGTTCACTCTGGTGGAAGATTATGGAGGTATTGAGCCATGTATATGTCTGCCTGATATCTTAAGAGAAGATGACACACATCAAAAACTGTGTGTGTGTGTGTGTGTGTGTGTGTGATGTCTGACTGAGGCTGACAGTTAAACCCATGTCCTCAGGGGGGGTGGCTTGTTGATGACGATTGCTGACATGTAAACACAGCAGCCAAAAACAAACACATTGGTTCAGTGTTGCAGAAATGCACAACATGCATCTGTGCAGGCAGAGCTAGAAGTTAGCAGGGCTGAGTTCAAGCAAGGATAGAGTAATGTGATTGATGTTTGAGTAATTAGATTGCAACCTTGCATTATGTGCTTCCAAAAGTTAAAATGAGCATTTGTTTCGTCACTGCTTTGAATGCGCGTACAACAGTTGAATATGTGAACATTCGTCTTGTGCTGTGTACTTTATGTTAACAGAAGCAATGCCTCAGATTCGTAGGCAGAGCTTGAGGGAATTCCTTTGAGCGTTTGTTCGGCTGAAAAAACAGCTGTCCTGGATTTGAGCTGATCAGATTGTATTATTTAAAGCTTCAGCTAGTGACCAGTGACAGCAGCGGGAGGAATTCACTTCAGTTTTGTGATGATAGATTTCTTTTGCCTCACATTGGGCAGAATCACAAGCCCAAACTCTGGCAGCCAATCCACGTGGGTGTGATTTACTCAAATTTCAGATTTTTGTGACACGAGGCACAAATACATTCCTGGCAGCTGAACTTAAATAGTGGCTAGAGCAGGAGGAATACATTATATTGCATTTGGCAGATTAAGTGTAAGCTTGTTGAGTAGGGTTGACTTTGAATATTGATCAGACGCATCATTTACACTTAAGTGAGTTTATATCATAGTGTTTCACTGGACATTAGCTGCTTTTTCAGTCCAGTCCTTGGACCTGAACATTTTTAGATGAATATTTTTTGTTTGCTAAGCCGCTTAACACATACATAGTATTCTTTAGTTCAGGGTTGGCCAACTCCAGGCCTCGAGAACCGGTGTCCTGCAGGTTTTAGATGTGTCCTTGATCCAACACAGCTCATTTAAATGGCTAAATTACCTCCTCAACATTTCTTGAAGTTCTCCAGAGGCCTGGTAATGAACTAATCATTTTATTCAGGTGTGTTGACCCAGGGTGATGTCTAAAACCTGCAGGATATTGGCTCTCAAGGCTTGGAGTTGGCCACACCTGCTTTAGCTGAATATACAAGAATGGCGAAGATAACACAGTTTGACAGGCATTAGATTTTCTGCACCAGCAAAGTGATTACTAAAGAGCTATTCGCTGAAAAATTGGCATATCTCAGCATGGTGTCTAATGAGGACAAAAGGACTAAAAACTGCAGCAAATGACAGTATCTGAAAGTCATGTCCTTAAGAAATATGGAAACAATCGAGCAAAGACCTGACACAGGACCTGAGAGATGCATCCGATCCTTCAATTGATCCATCTACTGTTCACTGAGGCCTTGTCCATTGTCTCAGTGCAAGGGTTGCTGTCAAGAAGCCATTCTTCAGGGAGGGAAATGGTGTGTCAAGGATGCCAAGTTCTACAAGAACTGGACTGAAAATCAGTGGTAGCAGGTTTTATGGAGTGATGAGATTTGTATTCATATATATGTCAATACATATGGAGGACGTCAGGAGAGAGGTACAACAGTGACCACTGGAGAACTATTCCTGAAGAGTACTTAAAGAAATGACAAAAAAGCTGTCTAAAAGAGTCCAACCTGTGCTGAAGAATAAAGATGGTCATACCAAATACTGACTTTCAAGCTACAAGAGTTGAACACTTGTATATTGCTTTTCTATTGGTTTTGCACATGTTTAAGAAATTACTATGGCAATGTCCCAATTTCTAAACAAAATATGAAGAAATCAGGAGTGACTCAAAAATCTTGAATGAATTACAAAACAAACAGCTCAAAACACTCTTTAGTGTGCTGACTGAAAAAAAAATCATTAGATGGCGTGTTGGTAAAATCTAGATAAGTGCGCCCCAGGAGGAAAATGATTGGAATTATCCTATAAGGCATATTTCTGTCTGAGATAAATGGATCTTTGAAGAACACATCAAGTGGAGTAAAACCTACAGCATATGGCAAAAGCCGAGCAGCCTGGGAAAAATATAAGAGAACGATGGATCTGAGTAAACATGGAAACAATCTGTTACTCCTGTTCGTATGATGCACTGTGTGCATCCTCTCTTTTCTGCATAAACATTGTGTAATTGGGAAGATTGTCTGATAATGGCTGAGTAGCAGGGACATGTCTCAGGTACTTGAGAGATTTCCATTTTGTTAGTGTGTTTATTTTGTATAGTCTGTGCATGTGCTGTGTGTGTGTGCGAGTGAGTCATTGGTTGCTTGGCAGCACTGGTGCTAGGTTCATTACCCTCCTAACGACAGACTGATAGAGGTGCCTTAAGAGGCTGTCCTTTCTCTCGCTCTCCTTCTGTTTCTCTTCTCCCTGCTTTCATCTTCGAGACACATCTCCTGCTGATTGCCATCTCTGTGACTTCGCAATACCAATATTGAGAGAGAAAGAGGAACGAGACGCTGCTGGCCACCTATGCTTGATTCAGCCTCACCTTATTTTTCATTCCTGCTCTGGCCGCCTGTTTATGCTCAGAAAATTCATGTTTCCACAGGGAAGCCGCGCGTTCTCCATCAAACCTGAAACTAGTCTCATCCTAAACACTGCGCGCAAACACATTTAAATAACGCTGCACTAACAAAGCAATACACATTCCTATCCGCATTCAGTGTGTGCACTTTAATGCGTGCCACATTGCACGTGCATGCACACAAAAAGTGTGTCAATAACCGTGTCAAAATCCAGTTCAGACCAAGAGCTCTGTCTGTTTTGTGTCTTCTGTCATTTTACATGAAAAGAAGTGGTACGGGAACAAAAGGGCCTGGCAAGCCACCCCGCGCTGCTACCCACAGATAACATTCACTTATTAATTTGTTCCCATTATAAAAACAGCCAGATTGTACATTTAAAGCCCATGGCAGCCCATGTCAGATGCTTCTATTCATTTTACAGAGAAATGAGGGGGCTGAAATGCCCACCGCTTGGAGAATTTACCAGAGAATTAACCGTGATGGTGGTGGAGAAAGGCAAAATGAGGAAAAGAAACAGGCATTCCTTCAGTGTGCACTCAGAGCTTTTTATTTCTAATTAACCATCTGCCCATATTTCTCAGACTACAGTCCAGAATGGTTTATAACAGGGATAAAGACAACGATTAAGAGAAGGCAGTTACCCTTTGCTACTTCATGCCTTCAGCATTTTTTCCTTTTATTTTATACGATCTTTTGTTTAACTCCGGTGTGGTTGGCACCAGGAATGAAAACGTCCGCTATGAACAAAATAAGCACATCTTTTAAACATATTTGGCAAAAGGCCTAACCATCTAAACCGAGCTGGATCGATTTACGTCCGAAGCTGAGACTACTCAACAACATCAAACTCGTGTGTGAATGTTGTGTCCAAGTGTTAGCGCTCAAGTGCCTGTGCTGTGACTTGTGTGCTCCTTGGAAATAATCTACTCTGCCCTTCCCAGCATTGCTAGTTATGCCTTTGGCATAATATTTCTGGAGCTACTTGTAATGATGTTTCATTGGAGGCCTTCTGGCTCTGCTCCATTTGTTTCAGCCCATTTTGCTCTCACATGAACACACACTCACGCACACAAACAGAATGCATTGTCTTTGTAACCATTCACGCACACTCATCTGTGTGATATCCTTTCTTCCCCTCCCTCGCTCTTGCTATCTGCCTTTTCTCATTCCATTAGTAAGGGATTTTCAAGGCCCTGGCAGCGAAAGCCCATTTTCTCCATTTTCCCCCGGTGGCCTCATCATCAGAATTCAGCCGTACAGCCTCAAGCTAATGTTTTTAATTCAATCCCAGCAATCCATGTCCAAGCACCCATTCCTTTCCCTTCCTACTCTTTTCCAGTGGGGAGGAGGGAGGCTTGAGAAAGGGCATGTACATGTTTTTATGTATCCGTGTGCACGTGTGTGCGTGCACGCGCATAAATGGGACCCCTCTTTGACCTCAGGGCTCATATCTGGCAACCCTCGATAAGAGCAGTCAAGTGTCACACACATGCCCCAAAGAAATGAGTCAAATGTGCGTGTACGTGCACTCGCAGACAGACTTTTTCTTTTTTTCTGCAAATGCACAAAACGAATAATGTTTGCGAGAAAAATAAAAAATACAGAAAATCAGCAAAACAGAAAAATCCATGACCCGTGGCGAAGAGCGCTGGACAACCGAGGCAAAAACGAAGTATTTACATCAGCTTGCTTTCTCTCCCTTTGTGCTAGAGGCGAGTCAATGTGCCAACTATTTGTACATAACAGAACACAAATGGCTGTAGCCTTCACTTTATGCCTGCTGAAGTAGGGAACTGTCTGGCGGAGGTAGCCGGCGAGAAGAGGGGTGAGGGAAGGCAAGGTAATAGGGTGCATAAACAAGGAAGAAGGGCGCGAGCATGTGTGCATGCAGGGGGATTGAATCATGCTCCGGTGCCTATGGAACCCAATCGTGTGTGGAGTGTGTTGTTTATGAATTAATAAAGGCAACTTTTGAAGCAAAGCAGAGAGATGATGGTGGTAGAAAGAGAGAGAGGATACCGGAGAAGCAAGATGGGATGAGAGGAACAAAAAGAGAATGTTAACAAAAATGAGATGAGGGGAGGACAAACAGAGGAAAGGGCGAACAAGAGACACTGTTGTGTTTTCGCCAGCAAATAAATTGGCAAGCTAGCAGTCAAAGAGAAACCTAGCCTACACAGCACCCTGTACCACACACACGCGCACAAGCACACACATGCACATATATATACACTACATATACGCACCCTGTCGGTCCAGATGACTATCATTACCCAGGTAAATACATCTGGCCTTGGGTGCTGGGCGCACTCTCATCGTTTCTCTCTCTGGTGATGTGATTTTTCTCCCTAACCTTTTTCATGCTCCACCTCCTGCCCATTACTTTGCTCCCCCACCCCGTATGAGGCGCACACTTTGCAGGAATACATGGCAGCGCGAGATGGAAAGAAAGATGGAGGTGCAGAGATTCACCTGCCTCATCAAGTAACCAATTATTTAGACATGATTGCGTTTGCATTGTGCTGTACCAAAAGGCACTTAGAAAGGTCAGTGCTTCTGGATGTGTTTCTGTTTTATTGTCTTTAATACACAGACACACACACATCCATACCACACATACTACATGCATATCCACTAAGATGACCTACACTCCCCCTGTCCTCCTGTCCCCTCTGTTGTCTTTTGGTTTATTTAAACTGTGGATTTCTTTTCTCTCGTCTTTCTTCTTTGACAGCCGCTCTCTCACTCAAGCTCTCTCCCAGGGGTCTGTTTCACAGATGAGTCCCCTAGTTACAGCATCACTCATTGATTTAAGAACTGCCAAGGGCATTGATCTGAAACATGCTCCAAGGTGCAGAAAAAGTCATTTCTGCTTGCTAGACTGCTAATGACATGATGAAATGCGCCCTGCCGTCCCAGCACATACACAGAGACGCCCCATGAATCACTTGCCAACGTGCTTACTAAATGTTTACAGACTGAATGAGTTTTGTCACACTTAATAAACAACAGGGATTTTCCTTATATCCTTATTTCTGTAGTTACTGACTGAACATGCAGTGTGTAACATGTGTTTACATGTTAAATTTAAAGAGACAGTTTGAAAAAAACACAAGCTTGTAATAACCCAAATACAGTAAGCACTCACAGGGTTGTAGTTTGACAATGTATAGTTTGAAATTATTTCATTGTGCCATTTTTATCACATTGATTGTGTGTGTTGGGAAAACATCTTGAGCCACCTTCAATTTCTTTATATTTTGCTTGAGAAATGTTGCAGCTGTTTACTGAAATACAAACATACATGAAAATACAGTACATAAGGAAGAAATGCCAATCCAGTGCTTTCCACATAGTTTTCAATGGTGGATCAAAATCTGACTGTACTTTTTTGTGTTAATATTTTCATCATTTTCAACACCATCTGCATTTTATAAATGGCTGTAGACACTTGCTACAGTAATTTAAAACAATAATGCAAAACGTTTGGATGCCTTACTCCATCAGGCCTGTTTTCACTGATTCTTTCAGTGACAGTTCTTGTGTAATTTGGGCAACTTCGGCCTTTTCTTAATTTTTGCCTCCCAGAAGAATAGGTTCTTGACAGCCATCGTTCCACTGACACCATTTCTGATGAGGCTTCAGTGAACAGTAGATGGATCAACTGAAGGGGCCAGATCACAGGTCCTGTGTCAGGTCTGTGCTGGATTTTTTTTTCTTAAGGACGTGACTTTCAGATACCGTTCATCTGCTCTAGACAGTTTTTAGGCCTGCAACTTCTTCTTTTGTCCTCCACTTGTCAAATTTCCTCAAATTTTTTAAGGACTCACAGCAAAGATCGCAGATATATTCCAAGTTTTGAGCTAATTGGGAATCACTTTGCTGGTGCAAAATTCCTACAGACTCGAGGCTTGTCAAACTGTTATTTTTTTGGCATTTTTTTGCAGATTGCTTCTTTTCCAAGTTGTGTGTTTTGTGTAGACACAATACTGGTTCCTTGACTTTGGTGGATTTCTTATGCTAGAATGATTCATGGGTCATTGTTAAGTAGCTTAAGGAACAAAAATCACTCAAATCTTCAGTTGCTGTATTTGAAATGAGTGAAAAAGCAGCCAAAAGGCAAAGCCCGGAGAACTCGAGACTTTTTCACAGTACTGTAATTGTGTTTGTTTTTGTTTGTTGGGCTTTTGAAGGCCACAAATCAAGTATGAAATCGTTAGTGGATCATTAGCAGTAATAAACCATTGTTTCAAACCCTTAGTGGGCTAAGATGTTTACTTTATAGTTGTGGCTTCTTGGTTTCAAATTCAACCTCTAATCTTACATCACAGCAATGCAAACATTCTTTTATGCCCTGTTTTGTAAACTGTATAGTTTACAGCTAAAATGAAGAATGAAGATCCGCTCTGGGAGCTCTACCTAAAATCATTTGCATGTACTATGAGTTGTGGAGTCACAGGAGGCTCTCTTTGTAGTGCCCATCGCATTTCCTTGAGCTTATAGTATAACACATATCCTGTTTTTGTCAGAACAGCTTGTGTTGACCACCAGACGTTTCCTGGACAATATTGACATATTAGATGTTCATTGTTACTCCTTAACTTAATATAAAACATCCCATTTGTGATTGCTTTTCCATCTGCATCTGCTTATTGTGACATCACTGATCTCTCACACAAACCTATGTAACTGCATGAAAGCAGGCCCCTTGCAGGCCTGTATTCATGCAGCTACAGGTCACCCCTCAGATGCCCATAAATCAAAATGATAACTTTGAATATATTATATATATTTCCAAATGCACATCTATGTTGAATTTTACACTTAAACAAACTGCTCCTTATGAAGGTTTATGTCTGGTGTGCAATTTTATGACCACGAGAGTGTTGAAGTAATGTTGAATGAGAATGGTATTGATGCCCAAATTAGAATAGATGTCCATAAGTTGGGTGAATGCATTTCTTCTTTGTACACGCACGCACACACACACACACACACACACACACACACACACACACACACACACACACACACACACACACACACACACACACACACACACACCATTAAAGTCCTATACTTTAATGGTAGTTTCTCTAGAAACCACAGAGAAGAGAAACACTTCTCACACACACATACACACACACATTCAACTATAGACACATGCAATCTTCAAAGTCCATCAGGTTGGGCAATACAGAAGCAGAAGCCCCACTAGAGGCAATGGATGACAGGAATGAGGAACATGGAGAAGGGAGTCTGTTTGGAGGTGCGGGGGGGGGGGGGGGGGGTAAATAATGAATTATGCATCATGGCTAGCTCGGCCTGGCCTTCTCAGATGGATTCATTATGGGGGGCTGGCCAGGTAATATAAGGACTGTCAAGAAAAACACTAGCAAAACAGTGGAAATGGTACCAAATGAAAGGTGTGTGTGTGTGTGTGTGTGTGTGTGTGTGTGTGTGTGTGTGTGTGTGTGTGTGTGTGTGTTGTGTGCTCCACCTGCTCCTGCCCTAGAGCAGTAGTGGAGAGGTGACCCTGCTATGGTAATAATGTGCTGGGGATTACAATTTGATGGAACCAAGCCACAAGGGTTCTTTCCTGCCCACTCTAATGACAGCTTGTTGCTGCTGGGACCGCTATACAAGGCCCTCTTGGCACACACATACACACAGACGTGCACATGTGCACACAAACGCACACAATCTTCCTCACTGTTTTCCTGCCGCCACGGCCGGTTGAAGTGTTACAAAGCAAAGCGTAAAGAGATGGTTATGAGAGATTTGAGAGAAAGGCGAGGAAGAGATGAGACAGATGTGTGAGATTTGTGTAGCTTGAAGACACGTTTAAAGAAAATTGCTGTGATAGGTGGACATCTGAGAAGCTGATCACGAGAGCGGGAAGGGAGGAGTGTTTGAGAAGGAGTTTGAAAGTGGTTGTCCAGGCAGATAAGTGTCAGGAGAGTGCCGCTGACAACAGAGGTACCTGCTCCTTGCCTTGTCCGCCTGTCTGACTGCATTGATTCACTGCTTCACTGAGCCAACAGCGGCTGACTGACTGAGTTCCGCTGTCTCGCTAAAGGTATTTTCTTTCTTCCCATACTAAGGATTTGACAGACCAGACGCTTTAAGCAATTGTTCTGTTTCCCTCATGTCTGTCTTCAAAAGAACTGCTAAAGAGCTAGAAAAAAAAAAAAAAACCCCAAAAAAGAACACAGTCACTTTACTGCATGCGAACATCACAAGTTTCACCTCTCCTTTTCTCACACTGAGAACAATTACAGCTCTATTTATCTTACTAGCAGCCTCGGCCTTAAACTCGCTTTTCTTGTCACCGCTAACTACCTGCTCTTGTAGCAAACACATCTAATTAATTAGACAAATGTGATTCTGTTGTCGAGGATAATTGTTTGCCAACGCATCGGGAAGCTAAGCCAGCCAACCAATTAGATGGAGACTCAGACACAGACAAACTGTCAATCAGCAATTACTCAGTCAGTCAGGTGGTACACAAACTGCTGCTGGTGAAGAGAGATGTGACAGCGCCTCTGAAAGACCTAAGCACAAATGTCTTCTTTCATTAGATCCACCTCAGTCTCCTCATCCATCAGTGTGCGTGCGTACAGTATTCACAGTACATTTTCTAAAAAAGGAGGTCACCATCATCTTTGATTCGTATTGCTCGTCCACCCTGAAGTTGTCTGAATTGAAAGCAGTCTGGACAGAAAGTCTCTGCATTTTCAAGAAAATACTGTGTTTAAAAACAAGAGCAGCAGAGACATGGAGACGAATTATGGAATTTAGCCAGTTCACTAAAGCTGTCAGCACTGTTTCTCAAGCCTGAGCTGGTGCTTAGGATTTAGTGGCTTGTCGTTACATAGGGGGGATTAGGCCCTTGACAAAGTGCCTATTGATTTACCTACCTGTTGTGTGTTGAATTAGACCAAATATATTAAATACCCCCACCCCCACCCCACCCCCCTCGTAATAAGTAATATGGGCTGATGGAGGGTTTTGAAGAAATCGTGATTGTGTCAACTGTTGAAAGGCGTCCACACAGACTTGCAGCCATGTAGACACCATGAAATTCAGTGACGCTCACTGATGAGAGTCCTGAGTAAAACTGAACTTGGTTTTAGCAAATAAAGCATCTGCCAACAAAAGTTCAGTGTAGCCTTCACTTAAATATCAAAGACTGTCAGTCACAAAGTCATACATGACCAGGAAGTTTGTCCAGGTGTTTGTTTGTCAAGGTGTTGCAGAGTGTAGTGCAGGACTATTGCTGATGCATCATCCATTGATTGGTTAGTGCGTTATGCAAACTGTAGGGGGTCTATAGTGTCCAGACCCATGTGGTTGATGTGTGTGAGAACCATTTTTTCTAGACACTTCATGACGACTGGTGTAAGTGCCACTGGCCCGAAGTCATTCAGGGCGGATGTGTCCAGTCTTTTGAGGACTGGTATGATGGTGGAGGACTACTGCCTGGGATAGTGACAGGTTGAAGATATCAGTGTATGCACCAGCTAGGCCTTCAAAACTCTGGACTACAGCTCTGCTTTCAACACCATCCGCCCGGGCAAGATGATCAAGAAGCTGACAGACCTCAGCATACCGACTCCCATCAGCAACTGGATTCTGGACTTCCTGACAGGTGGTGAGAATGGGAGGACGGGTGTCTGCTGAGCTCTCCGTCAGCACAGGAGCTCCACAGGGCTGCTGCCTCAGCCCCAAACTCTTCACCCCGTACACCTATGACTGTGTCTCCACCCACGACAACTCAATGGTCATCAAATACGCTGACGACACCACCATCCTGGGGCTCATCAAGGAGGCGGGGGGACGAGTCCAGGTACAGGACCCTGGTAGACAACGTTCTTGAATATGGAGAGGAGAATGACCTCATCCTCAACACAGACAAGACCATGGAATTAATACTGGAGCCGTACTCTCAACACTAATGCAAAAGTGAAAAAAGCCCAGCAAAGCCTTATTTTCATTCGGCTGCACAGGAAAGCCGCCAATATTCTAAATGTCAAAATGTGCACACTATGTGTGCAATACCTAGAATGCTATTTAGATTCTCGCCAGCGAGTACTTGTATTACCACCCTCTGTGGGCAGTGCTTTTCTATATAGTAAATACTATTAGTAGATTGTCCCATTCTCTGCTTTATTTTTCTTTGTCTTTTACCTCTCAAAAATTTAACTTGACCCTGAGAGCTTTGCACAAGAATTCCAATGTGCATGAACTGTTGGTCCTATTTGGAAATGGCAAATAAAAATCTTGAATCTTGAAATTATTTAATATGTGAACAGGATTATATTTTTCTGGTTTTGTTAAGTTGTACACCTTTGCCTGTATAGGGCAGTTTTCCTCTGGTTGTGATTTACTTGTTTTAGAGCTTCAAAGCTTGTGCTTGGAGATTATGAAAAACAGTCACGTGGGTGGATTCTTAGATGAATTTTCTCACGATCTCAAAAAATTGCCAAAAAGTAATGTCTTTGCTTTTCACATCAGACATCGATCAATCAGTCTAACCTTTATTTGTCACATGCAAAGTTTACACCTGCAGTGAAATCAGAAATCGGTAAATGCGATGAAGAAATTGAAGAAGAATGTTTGATGTATGGTGAGTAGGTAGACCTTTGTTCCTTTGTGCAATATGTGATTTCACTCTGTCAACTCAATGCGTGGACAGTGTGGAGGAGTGGTGCTAAAATCATTTATCATCATGGGCCACATACAGCTCAATTTCATCTTAAGTCGGCCAGACCAGTGAAGATTTTGTCTAATAAACTTTTTTTTTTTAAATACACCTCCAAGTTGTTACTTTCAGTGTAAAGGAGATTAACTACATCATTAATCCTTGAGAGTCTTAACATTATACAGTTTTTTCTTTCAAGATTACAAAGAAATGCTGTTGTAGTATACCAAAGAAACCTATGAGAAAGGCTCACTGAGCTCATACTGTTAAAGAAATGAAGGAATTCCTTCTGAAAAAGGGGGATCCTATTGTACATAGTAAATAGGAAAGAACTTTTCTGTTATTAAATCGAATACTAACAATAAAAAATCTAATATTTAGCAGTTAATGCTTTAGCTGGTACTTACTCTAGCGTGTAACAGGTAATAGGTTATGTCTTTATTGTAGCCAACCTAAAATGTGGTTGTACTGAGAATGGGCCTTTGTAGGTGACTACCCATGTAATACAGATTATTATTATTGTTATTGCCACTTTATTAACCGTTTAACTGTTGAACCGTAAATATCTAATCAGCCAATCTAATCAGTCAATCCTCAGGTTCAATCAGAGATTGCGAATGGGTGAAGAAAGGTGATTTAAGTCCCTCTACATAGTCAGACCACACTGGAGCTGCTTGGAGCTAATAGAAAGGCAACAGTAACTCAGGAATAACTCACACAGACACATGTTACAATCTAGGTATGCAGAAGAGCATCTCTGAATACATGTGTTGAAACTTCTGCAGCAGCAGAAGACCACATTGGAGGTCTTTGCACTCGTTGAGCCCCTCAAAACAGGGTATTGTTTAAACATTGCAGCCTATCTGAATGTATCTGAAGAAGCTTCTCGGATGAGAGGTGAAACGTCTTCAAGCAACTTAAAGAAGTCCAGACGCTTTTCTTTGCAAGCTCCTTTGACTATGATGACCTGGATGACTGAGAACCTTCACAGACCTATCTGAATGTTGTTACTGTTCTAGTCCATCCCGTTATGAACACAGAGTAACCATCTTCTGATGCATCCAATATGATAACACATCATGTCCCAAACTCAAGTCACGTCAAACTGGTTTCTTGAACTTGACAATGAGTTCATTGTACTGTACAGTCAGATCTCAACCACATAGAGCAGCTTTGGGATGTTGTGGAACAAGAGATTCACATTGTAGAAGTGTAGCCAGCAAATGTGCAGCAACAGTGTGATTGTGTCATGTCAATATGAACCAAAATCTCTGAGGTGTGTTTCCATCACCCTGTTGAATCTATGAACACAAAGAGTTAATCCAGTTCGAAGGAAGTTCAGAGTGGGTGGTTCCAACCTCGCAGGTTTGATCTACCTAATACGTATCATTGGCAGTGAGTCTGTCCCCAGGAGATTTGGGGGAAGGCCAAAACCTCTTAAGGAAAGACCAAATTTCTGTATACAGAAAGATCCTGGTTTTATATGAACATGTTTGTTGTAAGCAATATGCCGGCTTCATATTCTCAGCATTAGCAAGTATTCAAGGGGCTATAACTCACCATATTTACCAGTCATAACTATCAAATCCATCTACAGAAGGATGCATTGTATGTTAATGCTGGCTATTGCCAAAGTACGTTTCAAGTTGCTTGTTACTATACAAATGGGCACTCAGACTGAATATAACAAGTAGAACCAGTTGATACTATTTCAACATATTACTTGTTTGAGATTATACACATAAAACCTGAGTGCTTGGCCTTTGCTTTTGCTTCTCTCAATCCAAACCTAAAAGGTTTTGCCACCATTTTACAGTCCTTACCCCTAAAATTAGAACAAGCTGCAATTATTTCCCCAAATCCCTCTTAAATGTTCATAATCTCTTTTGTTACACAAACTGTCTGCAGTGTTTTTTCCTCCCATTTTCATGTGTTGACTCATTCAATGAAAATAAGCTTTAATCCTTCTCTTGTGGCTGGGTTTTCCCTGAAAGCTCAAAGAAATTAGAACATAAGAGTAAGAAAGAGGGCAAAGTACTTCAAAAAACACTTGCTGTTAATGGAACTAAATCACTACTAACAATGTTTCTGTTTGCCAGGCAATGTCTGATCTCCCATTTCTTTTTTATAAGAGAGGAGATTAGAGCTACGTGCTCAATTTCCAAAAAGCAACTTGTAATCACACAAGTCCCATTATGCAAATAGGCAACGAGAAGACAATGCCAAAGCCAAGGATGCTTTTTTTTAGATGGGTGGGAGCCGGTTCCCATTTTTGTTCATTTCTCTCTCTTTGATTAAAGCCCAAGACAGGTAGGATGGATTTTTTTTTCTGATCCCAGCATGAATGGGGATTAACACTCCAATAGCTGATTTTATATTCTATCAAATTATTAATCCCTAGCAATAAAATGTCAAAAATGGTACAGTGCACAGCATTGTGTATTTTCTTTCCCCTACAAGTGCTACATAATGTGTCACATGGCAAGCAACCACAAGATGAAAATGAAAAACAAAACAAAAGAAAGCAGAAGTCTGGCACAGTACAGGGGTGAGTAAGACCAAGAAATGAATGCAGGAGGACTGCCAAGCAGCAGTGGAGAGAACTGACACCCATGATTGGGTCCATACCAAAGAGGTAAATAAAAGAAGCCCCCTAAGCCCTTGTAATCAGCAGAGGAACAGACAAGGCCGGGCTGGTTTTTCCTCCTTAAGCTCTGGTTGAGTTTGGGGTCCAATGCTAGTCTTTGAGGAGGCCCAGCCAAATGGCACAACACATCAAAGTCTTTAGCTGTTAGCCTTCTTGCCTACTTACGTCAATGTCCCAGGGATTAGCATTAGCATAATTGAGGTTTATGTACAGATGCTTAGTGCAAGGGCTTGATGGATCTCTATTCTGGAATGGGAATGTGTTGTGTAATGTGGATTTTGCATCCATTCTGCTTAAGACTACGAACACCACCCCCGTAGCCCATTACACCATGTAGTGTGTGTGTGCGTTGAGTGTGTGTGCATGCACACTTACACGCACAAGAACAATCACACTCTCACTGTAATACTGATCCCATGTGCACACAGCACACACACTTTATTCTGTCTATAGTTAGAGTCAAAGGAAACAAGAGTGCAGTTTGTAGCCTTTAGATCATAAACATAACTCGCAACGCACTGCACTGCACACTATTATAGATGACAGACCCCTAAGTTTAATAGCTTCATGGTTCACACTCCTAACTTCACAGCAGGTCACACCAAAAGGATTATCCTTTGCAGTATTACTCTGTAGTTTGATTTCTTTGGTTTGGTGAGCAGAGGTGCTGGCATCCCATTTTTATTCTGTAATTACAGTGGCCAAAAATATCACTGTGTCAGACAACTATTAGTGATAGAATGTGGTAAAAAATTATGTTTATTTTTTATTATATGAAAACTAATCCTAACATTGCTGCATTGTTGAAGTCTGCACTGACCTGAAATGAATAAGAATTGACATACTGTATGCAGAGAACAGTTTCTTTGAAAGTTTAAGATACTGTAGCTGACTGGAAAGTAATAGGACTGCTCCTTGGAAGCTCAAGTCGAAGTAGGGCTGTGCGATATGACCAAAATCTCATATCCCGATATAAGACATCTATCGTCCGATAACGATATAAATCACAAAATTTTTACATTTTATGTACATTCTGAGAATCTCGGGCAGCTCAACTTGTGTAAAGTGTTTCCAGCTGGGCGTCATGTACCTGGAGTCGAGTGTTTTAACCGAAGCATGAAACGACACATTTTTAGACATAAGTTGTAACGGCCGCTGTTTTCTTTGTGAGTATTAATTACACGGCGTGCTGCGGGGAAAAGCCTGTTCTAACGTTTGAGTCTAAGGTTTATTTTTTAGCACCTAGCGGCTCTTTTTTGCTTCTCATCCGTAAATACTCTGCATACTCTTTTACGTGATTAAGTTTATTTTGAAAAGTCTCAACAGGATCTTGAGCTTTATTGTGAAAGGTTTATGTGGAAGATAAACAAGCAGACACGCGATGGTTTTACCGTCATTGTTGCTAAGGACAACGCATAAAAACAGTCGCTTGTCCGTCTGTAGTGTGGTTATATTAAATATAAGAGAAAGAGAGAACTTTAAGAAATTAATATAGCCACTACAGTGACCATCAAAACCATGAAAAAATATTGCCGTAAACAGTTTATTTTGCGACACGACAAAACAAACGATAGCGTACAATGAAACGATAGACGTTTTTATATTGTTATCCGATATATATCGTTATATCGAACAGCCCTAAGTCGAAGCATGAGCTGAGATCCCTAATTCGACTGAGCTTTTTTAAAAAGTAGACTTTCTTATACACATAGCAATCTGAAATAGACCATTACTCTGTGACTGCTACTGTGTAATGTAGTTGCCTTGTTTTGCAAAGTTTATGACATAAGTGAAAAGCAGCTTGCTAACAATATGATCAAATTATTCTTACAAACCTTTGTTTGGATAGATATGTAGATATTTATAAGCTTCAATCTAAAACCAAAAGTAGTGCATCATTGTTACTGCAATATAAGAAAGGAAATAAAGGTCCTGTTAATTCAACATTGCAATTTCTCTCTTTCTTTCACTTACTGCTGGAGAGGTGGTCCAAACAGGAAAGATTAGCAGCTATCGAGCCACAATAGAGTGAAACACATAAGCAGCAATTTAATCTTATAAACTAAACCAGCGTCTCGTTCTATGACAACAAACATGGCAAATTACTTGAAATGGGCTGTGAATCTGTTTCATGCTTTCATTTGTTTATGCATTTGCACTTTGTTTGTTTAAAGTGGGTAGAATAGGATGATTTGAAGACAGAAAGGTATGATATCCGCCTTACGGGTCCAAGAAATACACAAGAGGAAAAAAAGAGGACAAATATTCAGATCATTGAGTATTGGATTCAAATGACAACAAATTCAGTTTCACGGGAACCTCTGGATAATATTTCCAAAGCACTGCATGTGACAGATGAATTAGGAGTCTTAAGCATGAAATCACACTTATCCACTGATAGATTTTCGTCCACTTTTGAACAAACAGTAGCTGTCAAGGCATTAAGGTTTAGTTAATATAAAAGTATTAAACAGCAATTGGGCAGACCTTTGTTAAGAATCAACTTTTCACTTTCACCTCCTGTGGAAAATCTTGAAAGTCTTGCAACAGACCAGGCATGGAAGCGACTTTGGTGTGTTACCACATGGTAACATAAATTTTACATACATGTTCAAGAGACCAGTTTGAGACAATTTGAGTTTCATGGCATGGTGCATTATCCTGCTGAAAGCAGCCATCAGAAGATGGATACAGAGTGGTCAAACAGGAATGAACATGGTCAGCAATAATACTTGAGCTGTGGCTTTTAAGCAATGGTGCTGGTGCTAAGGGCCCAAAAGGGTGCCAAGGAATTATACCTCACACCATTACACCACTAGCAGCAACCTGAACGCTTGATACAAGGCAGCATGGGTCCATGCTTTCATTTGATTATGCAAATTGTGACCCTACCATTTGAATGTCACAGCAGAAATTGAGACTCACTTGACCAGCCAACGATTTTTCCAATCTTCTCTTGTCTAACTCTGTGAGTCTGTGCATATTGTTCAGTTCCCTGTTTTTAGGTGATAGGACTAGCACCTGGCTTCTGTAGTCCTCAAGTTTCAACATGCTATGTAATCAGAGATGCTCTTCTGCAATATCGTGATTGTGATGAGTGGTTATATGAGTTCCTGTTGCCTTCCTATCAGCTCTAGTATGGGCTAGCTCCTATCCCGACCATTGTCAACAAGACATTTCCCTCAGATGACTGCTACTATTTTTTTCTTTTTTCCATTATTCTGTGTAAATCCTGATTTTCCACACAGGAGAAACAACCACGCCACTCTAAAAGTCACTTAAATTACCTGTCTTGTGATGCTGATGTTTGAGCTTCAGCAGGCTGTCTGCATGGCTAAATGCATTGAAATGCTGCCGTGTGATCAGCTGATAAGATATTTCAGTGAACAGGCAGTTGTAGAGGTGTACCTAATGAAGTGGCTGGCTCATAGCTTGAGCAACTTTTCTAGGGTTCATCCGTATCCGGCATTTGTCCAAACAAGCCCGACCAGCTGACACTTTTTAGACTGCATCAAACGATTCAGCCGTGAACGCACAATAAAGTCCAACTAACTACTACTATTGTTGCACATGCAGTGTGTTCCTATGCAGTGAAACTAGTTTATGTATGTATTAACTAACACCCAGGTTACTGAGTTCTCAACTAACCAGCCACAGCAGTGGCCATGCTGAGTCTGTTTCTGGTCCATGACAGGTGGGTTAATTGAGCTGCGCCCTCTTTTATGGAGGTGCTGCAGAGCCCCCGGGTGATGTCTTTACTTAGACCCTGTTTGTTGGACGGGACTCGGAAGACAAAGAAAATGAAAGATGAGGCTTGTATATTTGCCTATGATGCGATAAGCATGTGTGTACATGTTTGCATCTGTTTGCATAATAACATTTGTATCAGCAAATTTGGATTTTGATTGTGATGCTTCCTTCACGCACCTGGATTCATCTTTTATTACTGGTTGTTATATATTTGCTGGCAAAGAACAGGTGTCAGGAGGACGAGAGGGTTTCTGCATCTCGTATCGAGACAATAAAGTTTTGTTTATAAAGAATAAAGTGCTTTCATTTTTAGGTAATATTTGAATACAGTGGAGTAGGTTAGTAATTATTTTACAGAGTGGTGACCATGTCGCTGATTTGCATGTCGGTACAGAGTTCGTGATGTGTGTGTGTCTGTGGGTGGAGGGTATTTGCTGTTGAAACGACTGTGCATGCATTAGGAGGAAGGTACTGGGAAGTGCAAATGAGGTGGTCATTCCACCTGTTATGTATTTGCATAGGTTTAGGGAAGTTTTCAACAAAAGTTCCCATTGGACTATTAATGGTCATTGACTATAGGCTTGATATCAACAGAGGGGTGAGGCAAGGAGGGCATGCTGCACAGTCCTCTAAGAAATTCATTCTTTAGGAGATTGAAAAGGTCAAAGGTAATGCCTCGTTATGGTTGATTTGTTTACTATAATGACTTTATAATAAAAAAACACGAGAGTAAAGGCCTTTACACACCGAGTGCGTTGTGAAAAAACAACATGAAATTCAGAATTTTTTGAACACAAACTTGTCATGTTATCGTCTATAGATATTTTTTTTTGCAGAACATTCGTCCTCATAAAGCGCGCTATGAAAACAATTGAGTCAACATTAAACCATGATGAGCTGGTCTTGATGTTTCTAAACAAAAAAATGCAAGAAACAGATCCTGGCTTCATCCAGTTCCCAGGAGAAGGCAGCAGTGATTAGAGTTTGATCCTGGAGTTGAAGCTGTATCACAACAGCATTCATACATATTTCAGGATGTCAGTTTGAGCACTTGTTGGCAGAGCTGGAACCACATCTGAGAAGGCGGAGGAATATCAATCAGCATCTACCTGCGTGTCACAGGTAAAATAATATTATTCTTCTATTAACACATCATTGTATATTCAGCAATAGTGCATCTTTTAGAACCACGAGGGCGATCATTGCTAAATGCAGTGGCCTGATTGGTCAGATCTATTAACTCTTAAAAATGGGAAAAATCCAACTTTAACGGAAAAATAAATGCCACAAAATTGTTCAAATTCTAAAACTACATAAGTCCGATGTGAATAGCTGGCATTAAGAAAAAAAATTGCCAAAAATAATTTTAATGCATGAAATATTTCATGTTATGGTCACACTGCTGAAGCGTCCATTTGGCAGAAAACAGCCGTTATTCTGATTAGCTTTGGTTCTAAAATTGACTTTTTATTATGATGTAGAAAAAACCTGTTCGCCACTATGTGACAACTAGGACAAGATGTGAAACAAAAGAAAAACAATACAATAGGATGTAGAAGATCAATAAATTACTTTAAAAGCAGAGAATATGTTCTCCAAATTAAAAGCAGTCTGCACTTTTTTTTTTTTTTTTTTACAGCGGCAGGGCTGTAGAAAAAAATTAAATAAACTCTCTTTATCCATCCATCCATCTTCTTCCACTTATCTGGGGCCAGGTCATGGGGGCAGCAGCCTAAGCAGAGAAGCACAGACCTCCCTCTACCCGGTCACCTCCTCCAGCTTGTTTGGTGGAACACCAAGGCGTTCCCAGGTCAGCCGAGAGATTCAATCTCTCCAGCGTGTCCTGGGTCTGCCCCGGGGCCTCCTCCTGGCGGGACATGCCCTGAACACATCGCCTAGGAGGTGCCCAGGAGGCATCCTTATCAGATGTCTGAACCACCTGGCTCCTTTCGATGTGGAGGAGCAACGGCTCTACTCTAAGCTCCTCCTGGATGGCTGAACTTCTCAACCTATCTGTAAGGGAGAGGCCAGCCACCCTTTGGAGGAAGCTAATTTCTGCCGCATTATGCGTGTGTAAAGGGAGGCAATAATATGCTCACAGATTAGTCATAACAACCTGCTTATCCAGTGATATGTGGTGGCAGCTTAGTTTTATACTTTTCTCCTGTTTTCTGGCCAAAACCTGATCAATACAGCTTTAAAAGTCTGCGCTAAGTCAGTGCAGAGAAGTGCTTCAGTGTTGGGTGTGAAGGACTACGTTTTATTTTACGCTTTATCCACAAGGTTTGTCGAAGCCTGGCGGTGTAGGTGTCCATGTGAAGACTGGTGGCTGCTTGCAGTCGATACAGGAAAGTCGTGGGTACAGGATAAATCTCGACAGATATCATTTATATGAGGTCATTTCTTACTTGCTGCACTTGTATTTTAACAAGCCTTGCACTCGCTCGTGGACATCTGTCAGTGTGCACATCTATGTAAATCCGTGAACCACGCATCAAGGAAGTGGGAGGGAGAGAGAGACGGGGAAAAACACTAGAGAACGAGGGTGAAAGTGAAGATCAATGCGCTTTGCCTGAACAGCATGTCTGAGCGTGGGAAGTTTAGAAAAACTTCTCCTGGGCCTCACAGCTCAAAGCGATTTGGTGTGTGTGAGTGTGTGTGTGAGAGTGAGCTCTTGAACATACTGCCAAGGCATTTGTCAGTCTTATCGCCTCTCTCGCCTCTCTGTGGTGGTGCTGGTGCTGGTGGAGAGTAATTGAGTGCTTAGAGTTATAGATGAACTAATTAGTAGGCGCATTGAAAGCTCAGCTCATTAGTGGGAGGGAGAGAGCCCTGTGTCGCCATGACTCTGAGGACTCTCTTTCATATCCAGTCTCAGCATAGGGAAAATTCTACTCCATACAACTTTATTAAAGAAGCTGCAGGGAGGAGAGGATGAGGAAAAAGGGCGTGTGTTAAAGGTATAGAGAAAAATGCTGCAATTAACTATATTAGTGAATGCGAAACAATACATGCATAATTAGAAGGCCCAAATGTGTATAGACTGGATAGGAAAGCTTTGGAAGTGGGATCAAAATGTAAAAATTCTGCCTTCTATACTAGAATCCACAGCATCTTTCTTCCCTGCTCTGTTGTTTCTGATACTGTTTACTGCAGCTAGCAAGATTTGTTTTAATGGTCTGGCCACAAAATTCCAGATAATAATGTTTCCTAGAATTGAAGGTGATTACTTTGTGGGAATGTTTTGGCTTCATTATAGCTCAAAAATAAAAGATAGTTCATCTACACAGGATAAAGCAAGGCAACAATGCTTGCAGCAGAGAAGCTGGGCCCAGTAAATAAAATATGGATTTTTAAGTCCAATGTTACCTGAGAGTATACACAAAATGAGCTTCTCCATCAACCTCCATAGTGAAACCTGGACCGTCTGTTCTCTGATTTGAGCTCCAGAGATTGTGGGGTCAAAGCCACAAAGCGCATTGATGTGAATCCTGCTCCACTCGAGCACACTGGATGAGAGACTCTGATGACAGTGATCATGTGAATCATGTCTACTCACATGTGTAGAGTCTGAATCATACAAAACGTACACGTGACCCAGTCTGAACAGTGTGTGCACAGAGTTTATATTGAACATGACATCATGATTATTTCTATTTAAAGCATTCTTTCAATGCAGGAGTTGTTTTTTTTTCGGAGCTTACTCATTGATTGAGCGGAGTGGCTTTTTATCGTGTCCATCAGAAAATGGACTCGGGCTTTTTCGTTTTAGATAAGACTAAAGATTTATTGACTGCAGCTAGGTTGACAAAACACGCAGTGCAGAGTTCAAAGACGGCAATTGCCTGAATTGATTAAGGCCCGTTTCTTCTTTGTTAATTACCAGACTATCGGGGGACAGTAATGCTGACATGATGAGGAATTATAGGTAAATATCCATTTGTATTCCCCTCTGTTTGCAGAGAGCGCACCAGCAATGTCACCAAGAAATGGCTAATAAGAAGAAATCTAGGGTAATGGAATGGCCCAGTCAGATTTTAATCACACTGAAATGTGGGGGATTTAAAAGGACATGCACATGCAAAGAGGCCTTGCATGTAATGAAGCAAAGTGAGGAAATCTGAGATGGAAAAGTGTTAGAGGACGGTGGAAAAAAACACAATATAAAAAGTTGTTTCTATCAAAGCTGGGAGCACTGCTGAAGCTTTGGATGCCAGGTATAGTACTTTCTTATTATAGCTAGTAATAAAGGTGGATAAAGCTACCGTGATGTCATCCATTGGTTTGTTGTTCATTGAAATCTTGTTTTGAAGCCGTAAGATTAGCGTTTTCACTGCTACCGTCTTGGTTTAAAGGATGTGACCAGAATAGAAGGACTGACTGTGAAACTGCCTGCTCATTGGCTAATAGCATGTCAATCACAGGTGATTGACACATGGTTATGACCAAGATTTACAAAACAGACTAGTTGCTCTAATCCAGAATGCTTTATGATTCCTGTGTTTTTTGAACAGAATTGTAGAGTTTGTTTGTTTTTGTTTCATTTTAGATATTTTTTGGGGGTGGGGGATTTTATTTTGCTTCTTCTTAGTCATTTTGTTCAAGCCACACCCATCTTCTTCACAGTGCTGGGATGTGTTCACTTCCAACAAAGCATAGCAGAATATCTTTGGTTGTCTTTTGTTTGTTTTTTTAAATAGAAGTGGCGTTACATTGAAAAGCCGGTTATGTTACAATGGCAACTAACTCGCTGTGTATGCTGCCCTTTTATTAGCGCAGGTTTGTGCATATAGTATGTAGTACTTGGGACACACCCACCAAACAAGGGAAAACACACTTCAAAGGCCGCTGCTCAACACTGCTCACTGTTTCAGTGAGATGTGTCGATCAACCCGGAAACCAAAGCTGACTGAACATGCTGTAACCACCGGTTCACGCTTTGCCCATTTCAGCTCTGCTTTTTGTTGCATCCGTTCACTTTTACACTTTTCAAAGTGTTAGTTGTCATCTGACGAGGATCACAGATCACCACGCCACGTCACACACGCTGCAACAGATGCCAAGCGGCCAGTCCGAGCCAGGTTACCTCAAAGCATTCTGGCCTGCAGTAGCTAATCTGCCTCTTCCAGCTTGTGTCTGTCTGTGCCACAATACATCACAGTTATGACTCCCCAGTACCACAGTGGGCGGGCACCATTAAGCTGGATGGATGTGGGAGCAGCGCCAGTCAGGGACTGCCATATGAGCCTCTCTTTTCTGCTTCTTCTTCCAGCTTGGTGCCCTTTAATGGGCACTTAATATGGCTGACAAATTTACAAGGCATTTAAAAATGACCCAGTCAGCCAGTCAGCAGAGGGAAGAAGAGGAGGAGGAATGAGAAAGAGGAAAGAGTGTCCAATCTCATTTTCTCCTGCCGACCAATGCAATAAATGCTAGATATATATCAGAGCAGTGCCATGGGATGGTATGTGTGTGTGCGCGTGTGTGTTTAGTGCGCACACCCTGCCTCCCCACTACAAATAATTCACCCTGAACACCTGTCAACATGAGTCACGACACCAGAGAATTCCTGCAATTGAGCACATCCAACTAATTGGTGGCAACCTGCCAGCCAGCCCCCTCTTTCTCTCTTTCTCTCGTTCCCTCTCTTTCTTACAGACACTCTTTCTTTTCACACATATTTATTCCTTACATCTTACTCCTCCTCCACTCCGCCCCCCCCTTTCTCTCCCATTTTTCCCCTCATCTATTTTAGCATAACATTTATGGATGAATGGTTTAATACTGGTTATCAAACCCATCATTGTAATCGCATCTCTAATTACGCTTAATTAAAACCGTCTAATGGCTGCTGCTGCTGAGTTGGTTTTTGAAAGCGAATCAGCCGCTCCTTTCTCTCCCTAGAATTCCTCCCCTGACTTAGCATTCTGTATACTCGCTCAACACCTCCGACAACCAATCAACTCCAAATCCTCTACCCGGCTCTTGTCAGGTCGTTAATTAAGCTCCCGAAGTGCCTAATGATTAAGATAACGCAGCAATCTAATGGTGAGCAGGCTCTTTCCTCCCTCTTCTTTTTACAGCTTTCGATTATAGCACCCTTGAGGTGTTACTCAATCTTGATGAAATGCAGACAATTGACAAATCAGTTGCTTTGAGCAAGGGCTTATTACCCTGCTGCATATTCATGAGTTGTTTGGGGAAGAGTGGGGTGATTTTTAATCAAAGTCACAGAAAAGGATGACGTGCACGGGGAGACCCTCCTCTCCCCCAACCCCAAAAAAACCCTCCACCCGCCACCACCGCCAACCCTGCTTCTCCCCACCTTGCTGTAAATAACATGCATCATTCATTGGATTTAGTTCACATTTGCTTGCATGCAGCTGGCAGTGGAAGGTGTGTGTTTTTGTGTGTGTGTGTGTGCTTGTGTATCAATGTGAGGACTTGCTTCAAGGGGCGTTGGACAAATGGAGGTGCCACATGGTCAGACCAGATGTTCTGGTTTCTTATGTGCATAGCTCATCAAAAACAACAACCGGTGCCACTATTGGGCCCCTGCTATCCGGTAAGGCCAGCCAACCCATCTGCTTCCTCCCTGCCAGACCCAGTGCATTCTGGGTCTGGCTATTTCTCTCGTGCATTTTCAGTTTCCAGCCTGTTTTGTATCTGATGAGAGCGGGGGTATCAGCACTTCTGCATTAGCAGTGCCTCTTCTGCAGAACTGTGGTAGCTGTGTCACTATGTACAGTGTGTATTACAAGGTAGCACAAAATTTAATGTACGAGCAACCACAGAATGCCGGGGTATCAGCAGCACAGCGGTGCATACTCATTATCGAACACTGAAGCGGTGTCCAATTTCAGCACTGAACCTTGGACACATATTGCAAAACATACACAAAACATATTGCACTTCATAAAGAAAGGAAATACAAATGCATCCATTATCACAATCTTTCCTTGCCATTGCCCAGAAATGAACCTGTCACACTCTTGTTTAGCACCTTTGCAGATCAGCCAACAGTCAACAAAGCTCATTTAAGTCTTAATTGTTGGCATTTGTGTCTCTGCCATTATTGTCCAATAAGGTCGGTTTTAAAATTCTTTCCAGTTGCTCCGTATAACTTGTGGCTGACGTGGAGAGCAAGAGACAGAAGATGAAGTGATTTTCAATCTGCTGGCGAAAAAAATTGAAGGTGCACTCATGCGTGGGTGTGAGAGATACTTTGACCTTCACACTTCTCTGAACGTATGAAACACAGCAGAATGACTTTTTACTTCCTTGGGCTATTAGAGTCCTTAAAATTCTGTCCAACTGTTCACCCCTTCACTTGCAGCAACAAATAGTTTTGAAGACAAGTGCATAAATCATACTAATATCTTCCAGCACATGTTGTACTAAAGCCTATTTTCCTGAAATTGCATGTGGCGATCCTGCCCAAGCTTTGTGAGTTTGTTATCGTTTGTTGGCAGACTGTATCTCTTCCTTTAGCCTCCTTTTCTTTGTGTGTCATTATGAAGGCAGACTGCGGTCTGTTGGTATGTACACTGTCTTGCTATCATTAGCACATGGCAAATGTTAGCTTCACTGGGGTAAGCTGATCCATAACCACATTTATTTTTGCTGCCCAGTGAGCTGCAGCGTTATGATGAGTAATGGCAGGGGCCTAATTGTTGTTAGCGTGAGCGACTTGCGTGGCTTGAAATAGCAGGAGGGGATATTTTAATGATGTTCAGTTAATAGATTGAGGATGTGCTGGAAATTGCACCCACATAAAGGGCTGTCATTTTTGGGGGTCTTCATTCACTTTTAATGACATTTCATTATAGATAAAGCAGTCCAAAATAAGCACATGCAGTACTGTGCGAAACTCTTGAGTCACTCCTTACTTGTTTGTATTTTGCTAGGAAAATGGAAAATACATGATACAGTGATTTATTGAAACCTGTACAAACATACAGTATACTGGGCAAAAACAGAGATTATATCATTCTAATGAGCTCGAAATTCAATATGTGGTGTGGCTACTTTTACTCTTCAACTGCCCGAACTCTCTTGCAGCTTTCTTGTCATTTCTTTAAGTAGTCTTCAGGAATAGTTCTCCAGGCTTCTAGAAGGACATTCAAAGCTCGTTTTTAGATGTTGTCTGCCTTTTTGCTCTGTTCTCTGATGATTTAAGATGATCCCACACAGCTTTATTGAAGCTGTGTGGGATCTATCAGCCAATCCATGACTGATAGTGTCTGTGAAGGTTCTCAGTCATCATAGTCTTAGAAGCTTGGAAAGAAAAGCATCTGGGCCGTCTGATATCAGGAAATCAAATGATAGGGTGGGGCTAGATTTCACAATAAGTTCACCCAAAACCTTGACTGATTGTGACCTATAGCCATTTTCACACTCGTGTGATTAGGTAGAGGATCATTAGGGGGTCCACTGTCCCTCTTGGGGGGGACACTCCCAGAGGGCTTAAATCTGGGACTCTTCACCATTTGACCTTAGAACTAAAGAAGCTTCTCAGATGAGAGGTGAAACGTCTTCAAGCAACTTGAAGAGGTCCAGATGCTTTTCTTTCCAAGCTTCTTAGAATGCAATACTCTTTTCTGACAAAGTTGTATTTTTACTCAGTTATAGTATATAGAATTTGTGTTCTATTTTTATCCCATTGTATATTTTATTCTATTTTATTCTACTGTATATAGTATTTTATTTTATTCTATTCTATTCCATACAGTTGTGTACAGTATATTATTCGTATTGTATTCTAATTTTTGCCATATAACTTTTGCACTGTCCACTTTCTGCTGTGACAAAACAAATTTCCCACGTGTGGGACTAATAAAGGTTATCTTATCTTCTTAGACCTCAATTGATAGTGTCTCATTGTTTTTCTCTATCCAGGTGTGTATTTACTTCAATGGCAGCGTCTTTGGGGTCATTGTCATGCTGAAAAGTGAAGCTGTTGTCAAACAGATTCTTTTCACATAGATTAGCATCTGACTGTACTTTTCTGGGTAATCGTATCAGTTTTGACAAGATCCCCAACACCACAGCTTTAAACCATCACAGACCCTCCACATTTTTAGAGATGACTGTAGATGCTGACTGTTATACCTAATCTCCTCCGTACATAGTGATGATAATTTAGCTAAAAATCTTGAATTTGGATTCATCAGACCATAACAAGTGAACAGCAGATGGATTTAGTGAAGGGTTGGATGAATCTCTCGGACCAGAAAAAGCAGAAAGAACGAAAGAAAAAAAGAAAAACTGGAGAGCTAATGCTCAAGACCACAAGATGGTCTTTAGAAGCAAAAAAAATGAGCGGTGGCTCAAGACTTTTGCACAGCACTTTTGTGGCGGGGCGTGGTCAGCGGTGCCGCTGCAGGGTAGGCAAATGCACCTGCAGGGCATCCGCAATCACGCCTCGCCTGGTGGTCTGTATGTTCAGCTGCAGCCATGTCTGTAAAACACCAACCGTGAATAAAGTATGCTGGAAAGCATGAAAATGTGGTCGGGTCTTTATTTCTGATTTTAACTTGTTTATTTAAGTTTTGAATTACATTTTTCTTTACCTTAAAAAGTTCAGACAGAATCCTGAAGTAATCCTAAAAAATTACTTGAAGTTCTTAATATGTAAAAATACAGTTTATTAATATCATACATTTTACATACATACAAAAAACAGGCAAGAGTGATGAAAGAAAGTTGTATAACAACAGCCCAAGTTAGGAAGCTATTTTGGTGTGGGTCGGGGTGCCAAATGCAGTGTTAGACCCGTGAGCTGTTATTGGCCTGTGGAGGTTATTTTCTTCACTGTGCCAGTTAAGGTTGGTGGGGATGCCAAGTGAGCAACTCACTGCTGTCTTGGTGCCAAGAATGAGTGTTGTTTTGTGTGGTCTGCCACCTGCCTGCTCAGAGGAAGTCAAATGCTCGCTATAGTTGCGTTGCATAATGTTTTGGTCAGTTTCTTTCGTAAAGGCACGTGCACATAAACCTTTATGCGATACTCTGTTTTTTAAAATGTGGTTAAAAAGAAACCTGTGAGTTATTCGTTGTTTATAGTTTTGATAAACATTCCTCGAAATCGCATTCTTACTTTACATTTCTCTTCACATGGATTATTGGTGGTAACCAGTCTCTAACATAATTTTCTTTTATTAAGTGATACTTATCATCATCTACTGATGTCATGTGTTGCATAAAAACACTACGAGAGGGAAGTCACTGCTGATGATGGAGCATTCAAATGAGCTCAGTGAGCTGTGAAACATGACGACTGTTAGTAAAAAAACATAGTAAGAAGCTAACTGCGTAGGATTACTGGTGATGTGTCTGCGTCCAGTGTGGCAACAGTGCCAGCGAGTCCTCCAGCTACACTCTGTGAACCAAAATTTAGGCTAATCACTACGTCTAAAACTAAGAAAACAAAATGTTATTAACATTAGCAGGGCTAGTAGTGGCTTATTATCCATGTGCCTTTACGAAGGTTGTGCAGCGCTGTGGTCGAGGGGTTTTATGTTAGTTTATTCCGTCACAGCATTCATGCAATGTTAAATTTAATTTCCTGAGATGTCCCCTTCCACTCTGCTCGTTTATAGCTTACATTATGGCTCTTAGCGCAGGGGTAGCAACATAGTGCAAAATCGACTGCACTCCTGGGTAGTACGCCTGGCTAAGTCAACAATAAACAGATCAATAGTTTAAGAAACCAGTATTTCTGGTGGCAGCTACCAAGGGCAACAAGGAGTCATTGTTTAGTCCACGTATCCCTCAATAGCTATAAACACTTATTCCCACCCCCTACTCTTCACCCTTATAAACACAAATAAGCTGGTGATATGCCAGGAAAACTTTGTGCCAATGTGCAATTGTAGTGTGCATGTTTATCACTGTGAAGTCATGAAACATGGATTTAAGCAACAGGCAGCAGTGGTTAGCAATGTTTCCTCACAGCACAGTGGGTTTGAATCCTCCACCTGCCCGAGGCCTTCCTGTGTGGAGCTACGTGGGTTCTCTCCAGGTACTCCAGCTTCCTCCCACTGTCCAAAGACATGCAGTTAGTCAGTCACATTTCGTCCCTCATCCATGTGGTTGAAGAAGTCACCTGGATAAGTAATGAAACCTTTCTCTCACTGAAAACGTTACGGCCACATGAACAGAATCAACTTTTTTGGATTTCCTTGATTGATTGAGCAACAATCAAGACGTTAGTGAGGTTAGGTTTATAAGTGATTCTAAATTGGCCATACATGGGAATTTCAGTGTGAATGATTGTCTGTCTATTAGCCCTGCAACAGACCACACCCGCTCTGCAACCCTGAATTGAATGGTTGTATGGATGGTTAAGTTTTCTCATGGAAATATTTAACTCGGTAGAGTTAAATATTTAACTATTTAACGGGCTGGAGTACAATGTTCATGGTGTCAGATTGCTCTTGTCCCCTTGCTCTTATACATCTGACTGTGAAGATGATGTCCTCCTGAACAGGGGGAAGAGAGTGAGCTACATGGCATCAATCCAGGATGTGTCCTCTGCAAGACTTCACCGTGGAACCTTAGATGTGACCAGACTGCAACTGTTGGAAATTCTCCACTGGTGTTATTAGGAGTGTGTGTGTGATTTGTTCTTTGCCTTTGCTTTTTGTTTCTTTTATTGCACTAACCATTTTGGGTCCAGGTCCTAAAGTTGTATTTATCTGTTATCTGGTCTGTTCTGCAGCTGTAGTCTGGTTGCAGATCTAATTTGACAGAACTACTTTTAATAACAGCTTTTTGCAAGTTTGTGATTGTTTTGCTTGTAAATAGTGAAAAGATTCAAATTTAAAAGACGGGATAGAACTTCAAGTTCAAAAATTGGAGCTTCCAAGTGTGAAACTACATGTGTCCTTTGTGATTATTTTACTACATATGCCTCAGTTTTCCTTTCACACCGTTAGAACCTGTAGAGTCTGTGCCGCTCAGTGCCGGTGGATTATACTTTCTTTTTTTTTGGTAAGCAAGCTCTCGAGCTCACATATAAATCATTAATGTGCTTCTAAACCACTTGTAAATCCATCTGTAAGAAAAATCTCTGAATCAGAATTTAAAAAAGAGAAGAAGGCATCAATTATTCACTTTTCTCCCCATAATAGGATTTCAGTGCGTCTGCTGTTTGCTGTTTTTTGCATGAAGTGAATTCATTGATCCGTTTTCCTTGATAACTCATTCTCTTTATTCTTTTGATATGGCACTGCTGTCACTCCCTTCACCCAATCTCTCATTTCTGTATCCACTGGAAGCCTTCTTTCTTCTCGCTGTTTGTCTGCCTCCATTTCTCTCTTCCCCTCTTTCTCCAGAGATCAGAGGGGAAAAAATAAAGCAGGCATCCCAAACACAGCATCCTGTCATGCTTTCCCATTCAGTTTACATCAAAAGCATAAACGGGCTACATTATAATACAGATGATCTCCTACAGATATTGCTGAATACCCTTTTTCAGTGATGGAAGTTTTCCAGCCTGGCAACGATAACATCACCGAGTATACTTTGGGAAAACTCGGCTTCTAAACTGCTTCTTTTTTCTTTTTTTTTTGAGTTTTATGCTTGTTTTGCTGTGATAAGTGCATTTAAATGTTGATGAGGAAAGTGGGTTTATGTGCTCAGAGACAGGATGGTTTGGTGTGCCAGGGCTTTGTCTCCACCTTCTGCTCCCAGAGGGCAAACTATAGCTTTACGCACAAAGAGGGGAAACTTTAGCCTGAGGATAGAGTTCGAGACAATGATAAGAGAAGCCACTCTGTGCGCCTGTGTGTGTGTTACGGTGGAGTTTGGTGATAAGTATAAACCGTTTGAGAAATTCTTTTACCCTTCAGTCTGTGCACATACAGCTGGATTTTGTGCATATCAACCGCCTGCCTGCATAAATTCTTTACACAGAAGACTCTGAGAGACGACACCGACACATCAATCGTAGCCAAGCAGGATGTGGTCTGGGTTGCCTCAGCTGGCATCTGCCTGCAGAGGTTGGCAGACTTTTTCACCTCACTCTGTTGACACAGCTTCTGCACGGTGTGCACAGAGTTCAGCAAGAAAGCAAGACGAGTGAGAGAAACAGGAAAACGAGTGCCAGCGGTGCCTTTTTAAAATCTGCAGATGCAAGCCCAGGCCGAGACGTTGAGATCTGTTATATTTAATGACTTGCAAAGAAGGACTGGCGTTTATTTAGCTAACTATGTGTCAACAATATGATTCTAAAGCTATGAAAGACGGAGACGTTTTTACCAGAAATGACATCTAGTAATGGTGACAGCAGCAAGTATAAACTTGTTCCCTTTTGGAAATTAAAACTTGTGAGAAAACATTTGTTTCAAGTTAACAGTGAGGCAATGTAACCAACAGAGCAGCGTTGCTTTTGTCAGCAAATTAGCAAGAGTACTAAAAAAGTACAAAGTACTGAAGTTGATTCAGTTGACTAAAAGATGAAGTGTGAAGCTTGTGTGAGAGTTGCTCCACACGGTTAACAAAGCGCCTTATTTTCCTGTCTACTTTTCTTCTTCTTCTTCCTCCAAACCATTGACATTTTGTCGTGTTCTCATGAGACGAGCGTAACAGCTAGCTGAGCCCCACTACCCTGTTTCTCAGGAGCAGATTACGTCTGATTGGGTCATAAACTCATCCCACCTTTCTGCATCTTTCTTGTTTTAGTCAGAAAAAAAAAGTCATTGAACTATGACGAAAATTATCCTCTAAATTACGGCTACAACACAGAGGCCTAAAGTGCAGTCTGTAACAGCATTTCACATTCTTATTTCACTCTGCCAAAGAGATATTCACCTAAAAAAGATGAAGAAAACTGCAACCGATATTATATCTGTTAAGATTTTTATTGGGAGAACCAGTTTTGAATTGAGACCTAAATTTACCTTCCAAAAGTAATTAGTAATCTTATGTGATATGAAGGCTCTGTAGGCTGACTGGCTGGGGACACGAGCTGCAGGCTTTGAGTAAATGACCACATATCTGAGATCTGAACAGGCTAAAAACCGACCCTGGTGACACAGTAACAAACAAACTACAAATACTTAAAATCTACCTTACAGCTTTTACAATTTGAGCTGCGTAAAATCTGAAAGAGAGAACAGACACAGACTGAGGAAACCCTAAAATATTGCTTTACCAGTATAAACTGTATCTGAATGAACTGCTCAACACTTGTGACGAATTACTCCATCAAAATACGACAAACTGTGGCAAACTTTTTAAAAAACGTAAGCATGAAGCAAAAGCGAGCATAATGCCGTCTTAATGACACCATTATACTTTTTATTTTCTCACAAGGATTTGTTTATCTGAGCCGAACACAACTATAAAAGCAGCGTTAACGTATTCCATCTGCAATTCTAACTGAATGCGGGTCTAAATGCAGGCAGTGACCTGAAATACTTATGTGCCTTTTACCGTCTGAAAATCCCTTCTGTGTGCTTCATTATGAGATTAAAAAAGACTGTATAGTTTATAGCGAGGTTTAAGTGCTGTGAATTTCAACTGTGTGTTGATTGGTTATGAATTTAGCTGAATAAAGTAATGAGTTCTGCTTCCATGTTAGACTGCATTAGTTCCCCTGAAATCATTTCACACATAAAAGCCTATAAAATCCATATCCATAAACACCTGAAGTTGCCTGTTACCTGCACTGGAAAGCCCTGGTGGTAAAGCAAGGGCTCTTAGGGACAATAAGCCCTTTGCTATGCTATTAATCCTGGCCCAGTTTTTTTTTCTCCATTGTCAGAGCTGCCATGTTTGAACAGTGCTGTTGTCTTCTCTGTGTTTGCTCATTTAGGAACAAACATTTGCCCGAGCGCACTGCTGCTGCCGCAAACAAGCTCTCCTAGGAAGTGTTATTAATAGGATAATTAAGCAGACGGTAATGAGCTGGATTATGCCTAATTATGACAAGATTTGTTTTGGCATTTTGTCTTGTAAGGAGCCAGTCAAGTGGTAAAGTCTACCTTGGAGTTCATTATGCTGGATGTACGTGCACCTGAGTGCACAGGACAGGCATCAGGAACCCAGGTGGGGGGTGTGGGGCACAGGGAGGTGCCATGTGTGCCAGCACAGATAGCATGGCAGCGGACATCAGTGCTGTCTGGCTGCCTCTCTAACTGGCTGGTTGGCAGAGCAACAAGCTTTGACCCCTGAGATGCTGCCAGGCTAAGAGACCAACATGTGCCAAGTGCTAAGCTGCAGCTGTCTGACAGTCTTTTTGTTCAGGGAACAGGCCGACCTATTGGAAATCCTTTCCAGCAAGAAGATACACAAGCATCATTAATGGCTTCTAATGAGAAAGGATGAGTGCTCAGTAAAAAAAAAAATTAAATGAAAAAGTTCCATTTGAGCATTTTAGATGTGCAAAAAGAGCCAGATCACAACATTAACTAGCAATTACTCCGAGGCTTGGCTGGAACAAAAATCTTATCATTCTGGCCCCTGCGCACAGACCACAATCAACCCTGGATATTTATACAAATGCCATTTAATGAGTATGAAGGAATAAAGAAGGATTAAGAGGAAGAATACATAATGAATACCTTTAAATAATGCAGAGGTGTATGCTCCACTGCAGTGAATCCTAAAACAACTGATGACATCCTGTCTGTGTGAGGTAGCAAGAGAGAGTCCACATGGTAAATCATTTATCAGATGACAGGTGATTTCCAAACAAAGTAGGTTTGTAAACTCTCTAAGGCAAAAAGGATGCCTTTCTCCTTGTATGTAGTCCTTAAACAAACAAAAAGAACAAGAATGGAAATCCTGAGCGGATATGATAAAAATCATTGTCTCCCGAAAAGGAGTAGCACATCATAACCTGTAAGCCAAAGGTTGCATTTTTGAGAAATCAAACAATGGGGGGTTTTTTGTGCAATGCGAAGAAGCTCTTTTGACCTGACAACACAACACAGGTAATGCAGATATAGGGCCAGATTTGCTAAACATGGAAAGGTGCATTCAGGTCACCAGGAAAAACTATATCTGGAATAAGCTGGTCAAAGTGTATATCGCTTTTTTGATCTACCACAAGCATGTCTTCTTTTATATCCACGTGTGGGAGCCGAGTTAGACGATGCTTACTCGATGTATTAGACCAGCGCACAATTTATTCCACAGCTGCCCTGAATTAAAAGTATTAATAATCACCAAAATATTTTTTATGTTTTTCTAATGATTACTCCACCGGCATGCACAAACTCTTTAAGAAAAATATTTTTAGTGCAAAAATATAATTATTGTTGAATTTAAAGTGTTACATAAAAGAAAGAAAGTAGTAAAATATGTGAATGAAATGTGTGTTTTGTTTTTTGATTTTGTGACAGCTGTTTCAATAAATTTAAAGCACTGTATTTTTGCTGTATGACTCTGCTCTGTTAAATCTCTGGACTTCCATGTGCACACAAAACAAATGACATTGTTTAATCCAGACACATCATAAAAGGAGGAGGTGGGTTGCAAAGTGGCTTGCAAATGAAATGTAGAAATGCTATGCAGGCTAAAGCACTTTAAATAGCATGGCTTGGATTTCTGGATTTAGTTCAGTTATCTGCTCATGTACTGGGATTATAAGATGAATTTGATGTCATTCCCTGCCTCTGCAAACTCTCGCCTCAGTTACTGCTTCTTTTGTTCATGCGTTTAAGCATATAAACAACATATGTATATGTTAGCAAGGTTTCAAATGTGAACTTCATTAAACAGCTGTTTACATGCAGATGTTGATCATGTTATGTTACATGCAGATGGTGGAAGGCATATTGGGAGCCTACGGTAGATCAACATCAAAGTTGTGTTTTCAGAAGAAGGGAGCAGCATCTGATTACAAGAAATTACTGTCCCCTTGTAAGTGTGGGAGTAGGAAATACTCTGCTTTGGTGTTGTGATGGTGCTGATAGTGGCCCAGGAAATGCCACGTGGATAGAGGGAGGATCATGAAAATGCCACAACAGGATACAAGCACAAAGCAGACTTCCAAATCTGCAAAGCTCTTCTAGAGGAAACACAAGCTCAACCTGTTTTAAGTGGCTTTTGCAGATGTTCATCAATGACTTGAACATCATCAAAAATGTACCGGGGCTTTTTATAAACTTGCTGTTTCTACAATACGAAGAGTGTACAGGGCATAGAGTAAGGCAGCAAACCCAACTCTTTATGGCCGCCTTTCTGCAGCACCTGATCTCCAGAACCCTGTTAGCAGCTGATAAGGTAGCATGATGTATTGACAATAAATTGTGTAGGCATTAATAATTGATATGTTAGTATCAAATCCCATATGCATTAAGATCAGGCTCATGCAGATGACACAAACACACAGAACAATATCCACAAGTGAAAAGGCATCTGCTGTAATGAGCATTTCTGCAGACGGCATCCACAAGGGACGGGGACCTCCCTGCTCACTCATCACTTAATAACACAAGCTCACTGTTCAAGTAGACTTTGGAGACATTGGAGGCAGCTGAGCCTGCTGAGCTCATTTTAAGAAGGATAAAACATTATTTCTTATTAATAATAATTTTAAAAACAGGGCTTTTTTTCCCTCATGTGTTGTTGATCAAGACAAGATCGTCTGTTTCTACCACTCGGCTTTTACTGCTACTGCAACAGCAATTACAAATGCTACTAAAACAAGCAAAATTAGTAATGTTGGTACTTCTTTTTGGCACTGTTGTTTTACATATTATGGCTGCTGTTGCTTTTGCTCATGAAGGCTGAAAGAACTAGTGTCCAAAATATTACTGCAACTGCTGCTACCACAACTGAAAATGACTTAAAGTATAGTTTAGTATAGTATTGTATTACTAATCAAATTATTCAAGGATTTCTACTACTGCTAAGAAAACATCTACATGTCAAACTGCACTTGGATTATGTGCATATTTCATGTGTGCTAGTTTTGAAGATGTAACGTCCTGGCACAATCGAATGTCTATAGTCTGCTTTGAAGCAAAGTTGAAGGTGTCTGCTGTGATCAGAGGACGGTGTCAAAGTTATGTGGGGCATGAAATGCGTGGGCTTTCTCTGTTTATGTTTGTGCTGCTGGTCCTTTAGCTTAACCTCCGATAAGGGGACGACAGAAGCGATAATATATACAAAGATCATTGCTGTGATGTGAAGCCAAGTGCTAAAAACAAGGACAATTGCACTGATCTCTGTCTGCTCCTTTTCTGCCCAAACAAACTATTCAGCCAATGAGCATTGCAGCTGCACATAGTATCATCTCTGTCAGGTAGCATGCTGGTGGATTTTTGGAGGAATTTGTGCAAGTGTACCTCCACAACCTCTATACTTAGGGAATCCCACAATAGACAAGGAGCAAAAAACATACACCAGTCCAGCATTATTAACGGCCTTGGTTCTTGCAAAAGTATCAGAATTACCCATTACCAGAGATATTTATTCTCTTCAGGTGCGGCCGTTGCTCAGGAGGTAGTGCGGGTTGACTACCAGTCAGAAGGTTGGTGGCTAGACTGCCCCGGCTAACTGTCACTGTTGAGGATACTTTGACGGTTTCCTGTCAACCTCAAATTGCCCCTAATGCATCTGTGTGCATGAATGTGAGGCAAAGCCTGGGTACAGCAAAAAGTGCTAATATGATTAGGTGAATGAGGCTTGTAGTAAAAAGCATTGTGCAGCAAGTCCTATATACTCATCATCCTTCAGTCCTATTATTCAACACAGGGTACAAAAAGGAAAAACGTTCTTATACATTATTGAAAAAATAGTCCTGAAATTATTCATCCGTGCAAGGACAAACATTAGGTGCTGTCCAGAAAATATACGCTTAAGTCATATAAAGTTTGTGTAAACATCCATTTATAGCTCAAAATGAGTAAATACAGACTCTGAATCTGGGAATGATGGATTTCCATATTGTGCAATTCCACCACTGACAGCAGAATGGCAGTGCATCTTCAGTCAAATTTATTAGAGTCGAGTGTCTTAATTCTTTTAAAATGGTTTAAGCTTAACAAGGCCTTTGCAGCGCTTATGAAATTCTGCTGGTGTGTAGGGAGGGAGGGGAGAATAAAGAAGTCTTAATGCATTTGCATTTACTACCCAGACAACACACCCGCATGCACTCTCACGCAGACACAAACTGCAGCCGCACACGTCTTCTATTAAAGCGCCCCGTTCGCTCCTGCAGCTCTTGATAAGAAAGCTAAGTCTGGGATTTAGAGCTTTAGCTTATCGTCATCTTCATGAAGCTTTCTCTGCAAAGTGCAGTAAGCATGGGCCAGCAATCTGCATAGAATTTACAGGGCATGATGGGAGAGGGGGAGAGGAGGGAGGTGATTAGGAGGAGGGAGGTGGTTGGGGGAGAATGGCGACAATAAACACATTCATCTGAAAACCCGTCTGTTCGGAAACAGGTGGATTTACATTCCTCAGAAATCAAAGCTGTCTTGGTGGGTAAAACCTGGCCTACTGCTGTGGTATTTATGAACTAGTGAGCACAGCGTGTGTGTGTGTGTGTGTGTGTGTGTGTGTGTGTGTGTGTGTGTGTGTGTGTGTGTGTGTGTGTGTGTGTGTGTGTGCATGCATTGAAAGAGTCAGAGAAAGGGAATACAGATTCATACTGCACACAATACACGGTTAATTCCTCAACACACATTCAGAGAGAGAGAGAGAGAAGGAGAGAGAGAGCTCAGTTCTGTAACAGGCGACTTTTCATTTACTCCGAGGAGGAAAAAAACGCAAAAAGATGAGATTATGGAGAGAAAGCTCATTTCCTGCTAAACTTGGACTCTGGTTTCCCAAATAAAATTGCTTTTATTCTTCACAACATGTGTTCCCAGAGATTAAGGCCCTGTAATCTTGCAAGGGCTTAATAAGACTCAGTATGCGGAGTGCAGGCTAAAACAGAAAATGTGGAATGAGCCTCGCTTAGCTCTGTTCTACCCAATGACTTTAATCCTGTTTATTAAATTATAAAGAACCTTAAAGGATAAAGATAAAGAATATTGAGTCGTGGATTTAAATGATTCGGGGTTATTTTCTTCCCCTCCTGTCTTAGCGCGAGTTATTTGATAGCACTGGATCATGTTTAAAGATGGCAGCAGGCGAGAGCTGTGGCAGACTTTGTTTTTACAAATGGAGCTCTCTCTCTCTCCTAAGTGCAAACCTGCATTAAGTACGGACTCAGCCTCGGCCGGGCTCTGATTCTTGGGTATTAATGTGTAAAGCGTTTCCCACATGGTAGTAATCCTGAGTGTCACTGATCCCTGAGACAACTTTCAAATGGTGACATGAGGAAAAAATTAAATTTAGAGCGCGAGCTGAGGGGGTTTTGTGCTCTCGCTCATCCAGCAAGCACCAGTCCAGATCCTTAAAATCCTGCAATCTAGAACAACACGGTGTCCACCGACTCCTTTTACTCAGCATACGAGTGGACGTGTTTACAGTATCACTCCAGGATGTATGTAAAAACTGTCAGAGCCAGATATAAGGAGATTACCAATAAGCTCTGAGAGTTAATGGCCAAGAGAGGGAGTTTGTGCGAGCTATGTGGACTTGTGAACTTGTCACTGAGAAGTTCTGCTGAGCTATTGGGCTAAGAGGATTGCAGGCCACTAATCCAAATCAAAAGACATACCATGTGAATTATTACATTCTGAGACAGATTATTTTACCCCGAGATTAAGCGCTGATGCCCGCCAAATCTTCTCGTCTTGCCTGATGAGGAATGGAATACGCACATTTTGGAAAATCGGCCTCCCTTTCTAAGTGTTTTTGTTGGTTTATATGAGGACGTCACATCTAGAGCGATTGCTTTGATCCCGGTAATATCTCCGTGATACAACTTATCCACGTCATAGGAGGAATGTTGCACTTCAGTATTTTTCTGCATATGAACAGAGTCTGTAGGCAGCGGACAGGATTTTTTTTTCATTCTTTTTTTTCTTTAGTATGGCAAGTTGCCTGCCTGTTACCTTGACCAATCAGGTTTGAGCAGGATTTGGTTGCATGTAGGTAAACAGTCCACGTAGAGTGATCGCAGTGGAGGAAATGCAATATCAAAACAACTGGCCATTGTCTGAGGATGATTTAGTGCTATTTTTCAGGCTACAGTCCCAAACTTTTATTCATGATTGTTCCTTGTGTTGTTTCAGTGTTGTCTTTGAGAGATTCTACTGTGAGGCTGAATCAGTCGAGTACAGTGTAACGGCTTTTGGAAGGCAAAAGGCTCTTTGCAACTATAAATTTCAGAAATCTTTTAACACTCCTTTCAATGTTTGCAACAATAGTGTTTATGAGTGAAAGAAAATGATGTACCATTGGTGTATGTAGTGTTCACTTCGGTCAAATAAAACCAGCCGAGAACAAGCAGTTCTCTGCTACGCAGCCATTTAATCCTCTACTTGATGAAGTGAATAATGCTTTGTGTGAAGCTAAAAAAATTAAGCTGCTCTTTTCTGCCTCTAAAAACTTTGGAAATGTGAGATATCCCTCCCCCCTCCCCAGCGGCGACGACGTCTAGTTATATGGATGATGCAGCATACAAAAGAGTGAAAGAGAGTGACTGCATGTGAAAGATGGTATTTTTGGCACTCTGTGGAGAGGGAAGTAATCCCCTGGATGATTCACTCTGTCTCTCACTTTGTAGACAAGAGGAGTCGGCTGGAGATTGAAAAAACACAGTGGGGGGGGGGGGGGGGGGGGAGACAGAAGCAGGCAGACAGAGGCAGAGTGTTCTTGCCAAATAGTCGGGTATTTTCTGTCCAGTACGACTGTGCCATACAGATCTGGCTGACTAGATCCCGTCCTTTTGTTCCCAGGCAACCCCTTGTCAGTAGCATCCTACAATGTGGATGAGAGCGCCTACAGACAAGCAGTCTGTGAGCGATTAGCTGCTGAGAGGATTTACTGTACTTTAGCTGCACAGTGTAAGGTCTTCTGTGTGTGTACCTTCCATAATCCAGCCTCTATTTACAGGATATCAGGTCAACTACTTGGTGATGTCTGTTCATTTGCTTTCGATCAGAGAGCACTACAGAAGCATATTTCATGCCACACATTTAGCCACAAACACACACACACACAGAGCTCTCTGCTGCAAAGAGGTGGAAATTGAGTGGCAGTTCAATTCTTTTCCTTTTTCCTCACCCTGAGCCATCATACTTAATTTAACAAGATCAGCGAGAAGAAAAAAAGTGGGGGGATTTTTGAAGATGCCAAAAGGGAATTAGAGGAAAGTATGATTCCTGACCCAAGACTTGAGTAATACAGCCTGATAAATGAACGTCATATTGAACGTGATCTTTTTGTATATCTAATCCATGAGATGCAAAGGGAGGCCGTGTTATTGTGGCTTTAAGTAAAGTGGTTTTAGCATACCATTGTCATCTCTAGGGCAAGGTTGTGCACACAGTAGGGTGAACTAAACCTATCAAATCATTTCCTGTGCTTTGTGGCTTGGTTGCAAGAAGAAAATCAAAAACACATAAAATGCACTACCACTGGGAACTTAAACCAAAGTAAGATAAAAGGCTCTTAAAGGAGCCTGCTATTAAATGACTAACTTGGTAATAACTGGACATCTTTTGCTGAAATGCACAAAAACTGCTTTAACACCTGCTTTTTGGAAAATAATGTGGGTTATATAGCCACATTTCTTTTAAAGCTTATCTTATTCAGAGATTTTACTATAAAACATCCACAGCACATTCCTCCTGCCCTCAGTATGTGCACCTAAACAGAGACTGCCCCAGTTTTTATTATCTCTGAAAGATATATGCCTTCTTCTGATACTCTCTTCTGATAAAAACTGGTTTTATTCTTCACGTCTTTCATTATAATGCTGTCACAGCTAAACCACGGACCACAGTTTCACAATGATGCTAAATTACCACAGTATCAACTAAACTTGTCTCAGCGTCTGAGAGACTGAAGAGACAGTTTTATCGTAGGACTGCTGTAGTGGAATTCAGTTCATTGTATTAGGTGTGTCCAATAAACCATGCATCTACAAAGACTACAAACAGCAACTATTGCAAACATCTAGTGTTGCAGAGTTTTCCTAACATCATTTGCATCCTCTGTTTCAGCACTGGCAGTTAGATCAGGTAAAGCAGTCCCGCTTATATAAACACACACATGCACACACGCCCTCTCATCGACATGCAAAGACTTGCTTGATAAAATATCTATTGCAGTTTTTTCTTCTGTAAGAGGAACCTGCAACGTTCCTGCCTTAATCTACTGAAGTGCTTGTAAGTGCACGTGTGCTGTGCAAGGGAAGGCCAGTGTTGTTTTCCAGACCCCAGTCCTATGGGATGTTCAGTTATGACGTCACACTTATTTGATCAGTGACAAATGCAAACACGGTGCTTTGAATGCAAAATGAAAAAGGTGGTGCTGGTCTCCTATTTGCATAGATAGCAGGTGACAGATGGCTGCTGGTAGATTCTCACATAAACGGCCACTAAATACAGCGGGATATAGCTGACACTGTTACAGGAACAGACGGGAAGTATTGCAAATAAACATTTCACAGCTACATGCTCTCTCTCTCACACACACACACAGACATGAGCAAACAGTGGGAAACCCAGGCTTTGAAAGCACACTGAGAAGTGCAATGTCTCCAACAGTGTATGCAGACCACACAATAACCCCACTAACAGTCATTCATGTCCGCCATTGCTGTTAGTGGTTCAATAATCTGTCTCTGGTTTCCATGGCTCCCACCCATGTTTGTCAATCATCTACCATTTCCTTAGTGGGAGCTAGCTGGCACAATTTCATCCTGACAGACAGCTCAGTGTGTGTGTGTGTGTGTGTGTGTGTGTGTGTGTGTGTGTGTGTGTGTGTGTGTGTGTGTGCTTGTATTTAGTGTGTGGGTGAGCACACAGAGGTGAAAGATAAGTTTGTTTTTTCAGACAGGATTTTGACTTCAAACTTACAGAAGAAAATTTCCATATCCAAATGGGAATTTTATAAACATATTGGGGGAAAAGAGAGAGTGTTCACACTGAATCTCACTAAATAATTAAGGTGTTTCGGTACAATAATTAGTGCATTTCCTAGAAATAGATCCGGCATTTAATAAATAGCTTTAATTCCCATGGGGATAAGACTGAGTGTAGTAGTGAGCATATGCTGTCATTGTGAAATCATGAAGAGTAAAAGCTTTCTAAAGTGACAGGAAACATATATTTAGCAAAATACAGTAGTACGCTCACTTCCTTAACTGTTAGACCATGAATATCTAACCAGCCAATCACATGGCAGCAACTCAACATGTTAAAGCATGTAGGCATGTTCAGTGTGAGCTGCTCAAGTTCAAACTGGGCATCGGAAAAATGAAGAAACAAGAAAACGACTTTGAACATGAAAGGGTTGTTGGTGCCAGACAGACCAGGGTAAGTGATTCAGAAACTAATACCTACTGATTTACTGATCTATTACACAACCATCTCAAAGGTTTTCAGAGAAAACAAACTAGGTCCACAATTTGGACGTGCAACCATGACCCAACCTGGACGTCATGATGAAGTTGAACATTTGGACTTCTGATTGGGTAATTTTTTTAGACGAAATGTGGACATCTATGACAGGTCCAGGAAATTTACACGATTAATAAACGTAGGACTGCTGCACGGTGCCTTTTTTTTATTTACAAATATCAACATTGTTGATATCAACATGATACCTGTGAATACACATTATTTATAAACAAACATGATTTATTATGTGTTAGTCTGATTTATTCAGTACAGGAGCAGACGGGAAGTATGTTTTAGAGCCCACAACATCTTGGAGATGTCCACTGATCACTCTGCATTCCTTCACACATAACTGTTATCATCTAATCCCATTTCAGAGGGTGGCATACTGTTCCAATAACTTAATCTGATTGTCAGATGAAAACTGGACACACATACAAAGGTGTAAACAAAGCTGTGGTCTATAGAAAACATGTTATCGAACCCTCTGGAAACATGGGACTACTGAACCGTATAAAAACGAAGTCTAAAATGAGTCTTAGGTTGACATTGAGAAGACGTCCGCAAGGACCACATTTGGACTACAAATAGCCTGTAAACGGAGGTATGGATGTCAACACTAGACGTTCGATAGACGTTGAAAAAAAGACGTTGCTAGGCGTTACAAAACAGCCCCTTCAGTGGACCAAAACTGTTGACCAAAAATAACACATAATAGACGTCACTCCGATGTCACTGCCCGGTTTGTGAAAGAGAAAATACAGAGTGAGCGAAGGACTCTTTGGGTCAAAATACATTGTTGATGAGGGAGGTCATGGGCAGGCTGATGGGAAGGCAACAATAAATTAAATAAAAATTAATTACTGTTTATCCAAAAGAGCATCTCTGAACACACAGCACGTTGAACCTTGAAGCAGAATGGCTACAGCAGCAGCAGACCGAACTGGGTGTCTGCCTGTCTGCTAAGAACAGGAAACTGAGACTATGATTTACTCAGGTTTACCAAAACTGGATTGGATCAGTCTTGATTTCTCTTGTAACTTAATGAAAGCATGGATCCATCCTGCCTTGTATCAACACTTCAGGCTGCTGCTGGTGTAATGGTGTAGGGGATATTTTCTTGGCACACTTTGGGCCCCTTAGAAATGACTGAGCATCGTTTAACCTCCACAGCCTACCATAGTGTTGTTGCTGACCATGTCTATCTCTTTACAGCCACACTGTTTGAGCCTCTTAGAATTCGGGCACTGCTTATAAAAATAAATAGTGTAATTCAGCAGCAGTCGTATATTTTTGTTCTCCCTCTGGAATTAAATCTGAAAATCTCCAACTTAATCCCTATGCTATGTTATAACTGTATATATTTTTGTACACACTGGTGCCGGCATCCAAGAATATTTGGATCCATCTGTACAGTATGAAGTTTTAAACTGCGTTTATCTGACCGTGCTAGTCCCATTTTACACAGTTCAGTTCAGCAGAAGTTATTTTCCTGCTTCCAGATGGAAGTCACAATCTGGTTCAGCATCACATAAATACGTTGACTGACTGCAAAAGTAAAACATTTGGGGCTTTATTTGGAACATTATAGTGTTTTTAGGCCAGACTCCCTGTGGGAGCGGAGTGAAGGCAAATCACCAAGGTCTGACTTCACCTTCGTCTCATGTTAATCTCGTACTGTGTATCAGCCATCATTTTTAAATATAATAATAAATATTAATAGCACAACATCAATTTCACACTGGATAAAGACCCCCCCCCAACAAAAAAAACAATATGAGCTTTGATTGCTTATTGAATCTGATCTTTGTGCTTAATCTCAAGCTACCGCCCCTCACTGAATGAATATATCATATATATATTGCATTTCTGTCAGTCCTAGTAACTGTAATCTGCTCTTTGAAGGAGAGTCTGATCGAATAAAAAACCACAGTGACGTCTTTGTGTGGTGGCGCTGCCTCGGCCTTCAGTGTCACTTAGTTTAATCACGGTGCCTGTCTGTGCTGCTTAATTACCAGGACCAGCTTGGTGTCCACAAGGTGAAATCAGCATGGAGCAGTGGACCACAGCCAGGCACAGGGATTTGGCCATGGCACTTTCTCTGTTTCATCCCAAAGTCTTTGTTTATGTAAAAACAGTAGTGAGCCTTTTACCCCCAGATTACTCCCTGCTGGGAGGATAAAGATACACACACACAGCCTGGGAGCGGGCCCTGGGCCAGAGGTGGCTCAGTCCAGGGATAAAGAGATTGAGGCACAGAGACAAGAGGCTTGACTACAAACCTTCTACCCTTTGCCACAAGATTTGCACTTGTTTGCACTCTATTTGAGTAGTCTGGAATCAAATGTGCGTGCTACAAAACGCTTACTGATAACACGAACGGAGGAGTGAGAGCCACAAAAATGAAGCTTTTTAATGTGGGAGGCTACAACTTAACTTTTAGCATCACTGCAAGAGAGGAAGGTAGCAAAGGTTAGTCATATTAAGAGATTCAGTTTTTCTCGTAATATGGGTTTGTCCCTTCTTTATGGTAGCCTTAAGAAACTGTTTATATCGAAACAAACGATGACAAAGTAAACACAAGTTTTACTCCTTCGTTGGTACTGACAGTAATCAACACTGTGCTGTCAGTCTGTGTGTTAAGGAAGATATTCTTATGGAGATTTTTGGAGCCATTCAGGTCATGTTTGACTTTAGAGGCATAATTCCTGAGAGAGACAGTGCATGTGCTCTTTCACACTCACAATGCCAATGTTGCTGAAGGCTTTTCTTTAGCAGGAGGACCTCATTCAGCACCATGGACAGTACCCCTTTTTGCTGGTGCAGAAAGTGCATGCTCTGGGCCCCCCTTTGTCCATTTTGTAGAAAACCAGTTCAAACTAAGATGAGCCGAACAATTGCTTAACTTCTTCCCACAGTTTTAAACATTTGACATGTCTAACCAAGCCATAGTCTACAAAAACTGGTTTTCTCTCTCCATGTAGCCGAGCTGTCTGAAACAAACTGCTGTTTGCTAACCAGCGTCAGGGTTTTTCTAAGGAACGATATGGACTACAACAAGCTGAAGGATTTATATGCTAAAGTCTTTTTCAGAATGGTACCATGGACAATGGTTAGGTCTGTAACCGTTCATACAGCTGCTGCACTTTCAATAATTTAAAGAAAAGAAGATGTAAATGATGGTGGGGGCAAATTAAAGGTAAAATGTAGAGGAAGACGATTTGACTTTGTCTTCTGCTCGCTTGTATCATTCTGACAGTTAAGCAGAGAAACAAATGATCTGTCTTAGCAGCTCGTAGAAGTTGAATTAATTGATGTGAATTTCCAGAACCTTCTGTAAACAATAAACAACAATCTACTCCATCTCACTTTTGCTGAGCTTTTGCATCAAAGCGTGCAGTGTATGTATCACAGAAAGAGTCAGAGTCAGCGGCTACGCTGCTGCTGCTGTCGCCGCAGATAAATCACATTTAAGCAGCGGTAATGCCTAATAGAAATATCAGATAACTTAAGAAGACATTTATATATTTTTTACAGAAAACAGCCAATATTCTTACTTTGGTGGATTTACATGATTTTTTTTTTACAAACTTTAAGTGTGTCGTGCACCTGCATATTTCAGATTTAGCCATGTTAAATCCACTATCAGATCAAAGGTGGGCAATTCATTTTCCTGCCCACGTCTGAGGTTAAAATCCTCTGTGTGTGTTTTCCTATAAGTTCAGTTTGTGTGATATTAGCATGGTATGACACATGTCACGACAAGGCAGCAAATACAGTTGCCAGGTGAAGATTGTGTGTCATGATCTAGTTACTAAGTGTCAGAAATAAAAAGAAAGAGCTTTTCAGTGAGTTACCTTGTTATATATCTCTAGGCTTTACTTAATAAGTTGAAGATGGTATCACTCTGGTCTTACACTAACAGAAAACATTTTAAACATTTAGCATGTTTTTCATCATGTGGTTGAACCACATGTTAATAAACTAGGAATTAGCAAGAAATTCGTAAAACATCTTAAATTTAAGTCTCAGGAGGTCAGATTGTTACTGTATTTGTATAAAAGTGCTTTGTTTCTATACAGTGTCCCTTTATAACCTCATCTATCTGGATTTACCTTTGCAGCAGTCCTCTGTATAGATTTCAAATAGGACTTGTGTCTTGGCAGCATCAGATTCCTGTCTCCCTCTCTTCACTTCTTCATCTCCTACCCTGCTACTCTACACCCAGCTAATCTACAGCCGACCGCTTAACCCTCTCCACTCCTCCAGCTACGAGCACGTCGTTCAATACCTGAGGGATGTGCAGGTCGACTCTAGCTCACCCACATCTCTGATAAGCTAGTCCATTTGGCCTCCGCTCTACCTTTTAATCCACCTATATAATTACAAATACCCCTCCTCTCACAGCAAATACAGGCTGCAGGTTAGATTAGAATTCCTCTCAGCTCATCAAGTTTTCCGTAGCGGAGGCTAAACAGACTTAAACTATGCAAAGACTAAAAGGGAACACACACACACACACACATACACACAAACTAGTGCAGTCTTTCTCCCGGGAAGATACACAGACACAGGCTATGAAGAGCTACACAGAGGATGAAGGAGTTAAACTTGTAAATAATTCTCTGGCCTCTGATGGTTTAATGATGATTGTCAGTGGCACTGATTGTCCGATAAATGCATGCAAATCAAAACCTTTCTCTGACTACGTTATAAATTGCTGTTTATCTCTCCCATTGGGCTGGAGCGACAGAAAGAGGGTTACCAGTCACCCACCCATCCATGCTTGAAGCCTCTGGAGGAAAGAGGAAAAAAAGAGAAGGAGCCTAAAGTAAACAGAAGAGAACAAATGAGCTCTGTGACGGCTCAGCAAGCACTGCCTCCCTCCTTGCCTGTCTGAATGCCCATTCTTTGTTGATAGCTGAATAGGGGGCTAAATATCCCTTGAAATCAGAGCCAGAGCTACCTCTCTGGATGATATATTCTGAGGCTGAAGCTATTCATATGCAAAAAGCAGCTGGGTTAGGATTGGTTCTATACCCTAGTGGGTCAGCGTGCTATAATGGACATTGCATTTAAGATTAGAGGATGAGTAATGGGGCAAAATCTAAGCTTCTCATCCTCAGTTAGCCTGTGGAGCCTTAGATTCTCCTTTTCAGGTTTTAGCATTGTGTGCTTACTCACGCTGGTTTGACAAGATCTCGTTTCTTCTCGGTGGGAGGAGACCAGATGGTGTCCCATGAACTGGTGTTTAGCGTTGCAGCAGGAAGAAGGGTTTGTGGTGAGAGTAATGCTTAGTTACAGTTCACTGGAGGATTAGCGTGTTTGTGTACGAGAGTGTGTTTGATGAGGACACAGCTATGTGTGTGTGCGAGCTGTGGCAACTCATTCATTAAGGCGTAAATCACCAACTAATGCCCTCTATATTCCCAAGTGGGTTGCACGCTCAGAGCACAGGCATACTATCTGTGGTGACTTTGGTGTGAAGTGGAAAGCCACCAGACGGTTCTGCTCTCTCAAGGCTATAGTTACCAAAAGCTCAGCCTCCCAAACAGCCATTTTATTCTGAGTTTACACATTAAAGTGGATCAATCCGGAAAATACTGTTTACATGTGAAAATGATTTCCATCCAAACCAGCATTTCCAGGTTGTTTTCATCAAGCGTTCTGGCCACAAGAGTCAACAAAATGGCTCATCTCCTTTTTCATTTTGGCAAAGAAATTATAATCATCCAGTGCAACGCTTTGACGTCAATGTGAGCACTGTCAAAAATTAGGCAAAAAAAATCATCATTTGGCCGTTTCAGAAAGAGAAGGGGCGGGGGGTTCTGTCTATGAAATAGCAGCAGACTACCGAACGGAAAACTCATAATATCCTCAGATTGGTAGTTGTCATGGAAAAAAAAGAGCCATGCCATTTTCTCCAGCCTTGAAGCCTTCTTGAATGACACTCGACAGTTTGCATAAGAGCAGTCAGAACATTGGCTTTTGTCTGCAGCAGAAATGAGGGCAATTACCTGCGCCTCTTATAATGCTCTCCATCTTCTGTAATCTTGCTGTGGAGAGGCTGAAAGGAAAATATGAAGGGTTACTTAAGCACATCCAAACTCCATCACGACATGAAGCAGTTTTCTGTTTGGTCGTGGCAGATTAATGGAGATCAAGGTGATCCTCAGCTGAGGATTTAAACATTGATGTGTCCCTTTCTTTCCTCTTTGGCTGCCTGCGGAAATGGTTTCATAGGCTGGTGTTGTTAAAGCACTGACCTGTAGTAATTTGTATAGGATACGGTTGTGTAGCTACTGCAAACGGTAAATGTGCAAAAGTGTTTGCAGTCCAAAAAAAATCCTTCACAGGATTTGCTAGCAGTCATTGATAGTTTTGGAAAAAGTGCTTCACAATCTGAGCGCTGTAAATATTAGTCTTTGTACTGCGTGCATGCTGCAATTACAGTGGGGCAGTGCTATTAGCTTATGTACATGGAACATCTGAAACAAAAGCCTTCCTTGTACAGCAGGTTTGTGCTCCATCCATCAACTCCTCCAAACAATAACACATATACAAAACATGCCTGAGACCAGACAATGTGTCATTCAGCCTGCACAGAAACTGAAATCAGTTGATTGTAGCATGGAAGCGTAAAAGCTTTTGTTTGATGTTTTCTTTCTTTCTACCTGCCCGCTGTACAGATAACATCAGAAGATAAAGAACCTTTGTAATGCAAGTAACAACATATCTGTAGCTGTGGTGTAACTGCTGAATTTAGTAAAGAAAAAAGTCATGTTTAACGGGTTACGCCCAACCCTGCTAACGGAGCATGAACTGTGCAAACATCTGCTCAGATAGCATGCTAGCACCAAGCTAGCAAAGAACCCAGAGTGATGTTACGGGTGAGTGCATGCTGACCCCGGCCCTGCAGCCAGAGCCTTTTTTTTAACCGCTAAACAAGACAGTATGAGGAGTCGCGCTTGTAAGGTTGTAGCCTTGTTTTTTTTACCTTTACAGCAGAATCACAGTAGTGAGCTTCAACGCCTCTTTGGAACAATTTAAACTTTGCTTTGTGTTGTTTCCTTTATGAACACCAAAACAGCCTATTATTTATGTCCTCATTAGGATAGGGATTAGTGCCACTGTGGGACTGTAGCCTAAGGTTTATATAGTCAATTGGTAATTATACTATTAAACATAAAAGTAATGCATCAAGTAGTGTGACAAATTACTTTGTCTGGAGCATAATTAAATAACATAATGCGTTACTTTTTAAATAAGTAATAAGTCATGTGTAATACATGACTTTTTGAGCATGGACCCCAACACTGTCTCTCATATTAAAGTTTTACTGACAAGTCCATCCACTCCAACCTCCTTTGTCTCCCGACTTTCACTCCATATTATATCACTTGGCCTTTGCTCCTGTCACTAGAATAAAAACACACAGTAGCTTACAAAAGCTTTATGCACTAAACACAAAGCAACAACTAAACAACAACTAAACAACAAAGGGCCAAAAAGTTGCCATTCGTAGTCACCACACTTTTCCTTCAAAACAGCACCAGTTCATCTGTGTATGCTTGTTTTTCATGGTACTTTGATGCCAAGTTTTTTCTCTGAGAACTTGCTACAGTACTTCCACTGATTTGTAATCTCCCACTGGCTCTACATGTATTCCCAGAATGACTCCGTGGTCTTCATATCCGGACTCTGAAAAAGAATGCTTTATGATTTTGGTTACATGTGTAAAGTTACTGAATGACCCAAATTCTTTCTGCAGTATTTCTGGTGGAACTGCAGGATGAACAAGAATCTGAATATCTCCAACTTTGAGAAAGTACCCTGTGTTTTTTGGAAACTTCTTGAGAAGTCTTGTGATGAAACTTGATCATATCCCTTTTTTGCATTGTGACTAGGTACAGCAACACATTTCTGGCACAACAATTATTCACCTGCATTATAGAGAATGTGCTTCCAAAAATCCAACTTCAGCAGTAGAGATTGACCATGAAATGAAACATGACAGCAACTGTCTGGGCAGGCTGTATGTTTGAGAACTTCTGCTACTAAAGAATAATGGAGGCCAAAATTGCAGTTTTCCACAAGGTTGGAATAAAGTTTGTTTGCTAATCATTGATATCTTCAGAATAACCCCATATTGCTTCTTATTTCTTCTGCCACTGAAGTCACGACCTCTAGACCTGTGTGCTATCAGTTTCGAAGTTGGTCGCGCTGATTCAGGAGTTCTAGATGTCTGCACCTCAAGCACTCTACCACCACTCATGGGATAAAGTTGGAACTGAGCCGCTTTTTAGCTCTAATAAAGTAGGACTGGGGGCACCTATGCCAAAAGGAAGAACCTATTACCTTTGATTTAATTATAAGGTATCATAATCCTTGAGCATACAACCACAGTAAACACAATATAGGTCTTTAACTATATTGTGCTGCCAAGCTGTTTGGGGATTATCCTTTTTGTCTTAACACTAAATAAAGTCTGTTATAAATCTAAAGTCCACTGTCTTTTTTGTATGAGAGGAAAGATTATTAATCAAGTTTCTGCTGGATAAATGGCAAACTGTAAGAACCTGAGGCACATTTGAGACAAATCAACAGTGAATCCGGACTTATCCATGCAGTCGAAAGAAGCTTGTGAAAAACCAGAAGCCTGCAGATCATGAGGTGCTTGATGTCCTGTCGTGTAGTTTAGTAACGAGTGAATTATTGAGGGTAAATTCCAGGAAGATGTGTCGACAAGGGACGTGCCATCTCATTAAAAATCCACTTATTTGATTCATCGCTGTGAAAGTCATAGAGAAAGGCTTAGAGATTTGTCGAGTAGAGAGCCACCCTAACACCCACACACACACACGAACACACAGCACGTACACATATACATGAATTGCTTTATTTGGTGGCGCACACACAGCTACTCCCTCATGCTTTGCTTCTCCGTGACACACACAGACACACAAAACCCTTTTTCACTCTTCCTGAGGACAATAGCTGTGCAGCGAGGTGAGACTGCAAGAGGAAAAGCATTTATCCTAGCGGAGTAGTGCTGATGACCCTCCCTGCTGGCTCTTCTCCTGCTCTCTCTTGCTCTCTTTCTCCCTCTGGGCTTACACAGGAAGCTTTTGTGTCAGCTGGATAGAGTCGGGGTTGGTGGTGGTGAGGATCCGGGGCTTGCAGCGGGCGGACCGCTGTCACACCACACACAGCTTTTTCAGGACATAGGCTGTACTTTTGACATGTGTCTACTGACATTACCCATGATGCTGCCCCTCCTCTCCCTCCACCCCGCGGCTAGGTTGTCTCCTCGCCTCACAGGGGTAATGGTGTGTGAGACAGGTCGAGAGAGGGAGAGGGAATATGCTGTGTCTGTGAGTGTGTGCGTGACAGGGATAAACTCAGGCTCAGGAACATGGCAGAGAGTGGATGTGCTTGTGTTTCTGCTGTTCCTGAAATTGCCAGTTTGCATGTTAGCATGTGGCAGTTTCTTTCACGAGCACAGCTAATAGCGTGTTTTAGTGCTTACTTGAACGCTTAGAAAATGCCCAAATTTTTCCAAGAATCTCTGTGAATTCTTTTGCTTTTAAGTCACAGCAGCATTTCCTTCATTTCTGAAAATGGTTGAGGAGATATAACAGGCACACTTGTTACCTAAACAGCTAGCTCCATTGCAGAGGCGCTAGCTGTAAGCTTTTCGGCCCACAACCGAAAAAAACTGGCTCATATTTTCTCCTGCAATCTCATCATCACGTCACCATAGAGATAAAGATTTTTCTCTTTGATGACTACAAATTCAGTTATATGTTAAACATGCTGGACGTGGTCAATAAAGCCCTGCTTCCAAATCCAGGCACCTGAGCATCATCCCTCGCTTTTCAAATGAGGTCTAATGTCTCAGTTTTGCTGTTGTTCCTGCATCATCATAACAGTGTTGGCCCAGGCTCGACATTGTAACAGACCACTCACGTTGTCTGAGCCTTCAGCTAGCGTTAGCCATGACGTTGGCTATCCGGTTGTTAAGTCTGACATCACTAGCCGTGTCTGGACCTAAACTCCGCTGCAGGTAGGGTTGCCAACCGTCCCTTAAAAAACGGAATCGTCCCGTATTTAGAAACAAAAGTACACGTCCCGTATTGAGCTAATAAGGGACGCACTTTGTCCCGTAATACAGTGAGAATCAAAAGTAGTCTATAAGTTTTAATGTAATTAACGCTTTGTTTGAAAACATAATTCCCAGCCCCGCCCCTGCTTTGTGACCAATGAGCTGACAGCACACTTATGACAATTCGAGTATGACAATTCAGATTACCGCTCATCTCATTGGTTGAGGAAAGGTCGCTTGCGGAGAAAATACCGGAAGACAACAGATGACCACAACAAAAAGCATGGCCAACAGGGAAACAAACGCCGACACTGCGGTGCAAGTCTCAGACGACAGTACACCTGAAGCTGGGCAAACACTGCGATTTTCAAACTGCACGATTGGCTCGCATGGGTTATAAGTTCGTAGGTCACGATGCAGGTCTCACACTATACCGCCCGATGCTCTGATGCGACCTGAGTCACACTGTGCCTCCATAAAATGAAGGTTATAACAGAAAATCTGTCGCTCGCTCTCCCTCTTTGTCTTTCACTCACACAGACACACACCACCATCAACTTTGCTAAATTACTAATGACAAACATGATCAGGCAGCTGTGATTGAGCAGCAATGTAAATCCAACTATTTTCACGGTTGTTGTGGTCGTGATAATTTGGTGATGCCACATCGAAAAGGCTCGGATGAGCTTTCCAAAGTTCTACAAGTTGTGCCTCCATCGCTTGTGTCCAGATCACACGCTGCACAGCCGTGCTGCTCCGTCTTTTTCACCGACGTTTACGTGTTTGCGCGTGAGCAGTGTGAGCGGCTGCGGTGACACCCTCACGAGCGATTGATGATCGGGAGCTGGTCGTGAGGTGTTAATCGCTTCTCGTTACCCCACGTATACTACACGATGCACGATGAAGGCCAAAATCGGGCCGATCACCAAATTGGTCGCACGACTCAAAAATCGGCTCAAAATGGGCCAAAAATCGCACAGTGTGAGCCCAGCATTAGACCAGCAATGTTTGTTCCTCTCAGAGAAAGAAAAAAAGGCTGCAAAAGTGCAGGGAAGAATGGGAAAAGGAAAACACCTGGCTGGAAAAGTGCACGATAACACCTATAAAGCGCACTGCACTGTGTGCCGGCGCACTTTTTCCATAGGCGTGCTTCTAATGGTGGGCACATGAAGAACATGAGGGGCGTGAAAGCTCGGGGAACCCTTAACCAATTTTTGTCTACCAGGCCACGGCAGAACCAGATATGGTAAACACTGGTTTGTTTGTTTTTAAACCCTCTGGTTAAGGTTAAAATGGGCATGTGCAGTGAATATCAGCGCTATGTGGCCAGAAGTGTGATAATATAATTTATTTTGTGTAATAAACAACTGCAAGGATAGATGATTACAACAAATAGATGAGTAATACATAAAAGTAATACATAGATGAATAATGATGATGAGTTATGACGCGTAATCATGGGAACAAGTGGGTTTACAAACGGGAGCAAAAGCTGAAAAAATGCCTCTGCTGAAGCCAATTGCACTAAATGCACTAAATGTGCACTGTTATAAGAATATTTTTCTTTCTATTGTTTTCTATTAATTTATATAATTTTAAGTTAAGCAGGACAGAGTTCTTTTAAAGAAAGATTTACTTTTATTATCAAAAGTTAAGCATGACAGGCTTCTGTTTAAGAAAGAGACCTGTTTTATTGTGTTAATGTTGTCATTTTGAGCTAAAAATAAATGGCTAAATGATTTTTGTTTCCCATGTGTTGATATCACAAAGAATACGCATCTACTTAAATCAAATTCAAGTCAAATGGTTAAAAAAAATAATTTCACACACAAAAAAAGAGCTAAAAAATTCACCACACTGGGAAGGGTGAAGACAACTGGGTCGCCCGGCCCTGGCCACGAGGTGTCCCTTATTTATTTCTCAGGGAGTTGGCAACCCTAGCTGCAGGTCCAGACATCAAACGATCACTATGGCATTACTGAGAGTTGAAAAACTGTCTAAAGTCTTTAATCTTTAATAAAATGATCAGCGTTCTGCTCTTATCATCCAGGCATCCATGAAAACGGAATTTATGACATTTAACGGAGTTAGAAGTTAGCAGGAAGTTAGCTCGTTAGCTTCTATCTAAATACAATATAGCATGTCCTGACTGCGGGGTTTTGGAAACAAATTAAAACGTACAGCTCTGTTATCACTTCCAACATAAATGAAGATAGAAAACTAAACAGCAGTGACGTTTGTAGGGTTACTGAAGTTTGGCTAGCTGGTATATAATGATGTGCTACGTGACCGCTAGCGACACAGCTATGTTAGCATAATATAAACAAGCTAACTTTTTTTCCACTCAATAAAAGTTAACATGAGTGTTCTCGGTGGTCAGGAACAAATGTAATCACATGGCTGTAAACGGACCAAACTTCAGCCAGGAGAACAACTGAGATAATCCATCCACAATACGAGGTTAGTCATTCATATACTGCTGCATGGGCTGGGCTGTAGTTACATCCTAAGATTTTAAAAACTGAGCTTAAATAAATGATTAGCGGTAATAAAAACCGAGAGAGGTCAACAGTAATCACTGACTGTTTTAGGAGCTTTTTGAGATTAAATAGAAGAAAATACATAATATTAAACATGTTAACAACACAAAAGCCATATTAAACGCAGACTACTTTAGGCCTGGAAGTAGGATTCTTCACGTCATCACTTAACGACTGGATTGCTATTAAAAATGATCGAAATCAAACTAACATGAATAAATTTGGCTAACAGCAAATCTAGCTTGATAATATATTCATTATATTGCATAAATCGGTAAGGAAAACACTTGAAATGCTTACCATTTGTTCCAGAAGAGAAATTTATGTAAACAAAAGGATTTTTTTTTTCACCACATTGCAAAGCTTTGACATCACAAATACGTGATTGGCCAGTTACGATGTTGGTCTTGGACAAACATGATTATGATGTGGCAAGGACAACACCAAGAGAGGGATGCATTTATACAATCTATACAAATCTCATCACCTCTATTAAGCTAAAGATTTGCACGAGTAAGTTAGGTTGGTTAAACGCAAACTGTGGATCGTGCAGCTGTTCACTCATAAGGTTTTTTGAATTTTCTCAGGAATCGTGGTGGTTTTAACACTCGCTGGAAGATAAGCATTCAACGCAACAGCATCCAACCTTGCCAGGCTTGGTTATCAGCACCAGAGTTGGCTGATTATGTGATTGATCTCACAGATTAAACCGAGTTTTCAAAGTACCAATGCATTCAGTGTGGTCCTGCGTCCGCTGCTTTGGATTGGTGTCGGTCGCAGCCTCCCTCCCTCAGCTCTGCCGCCCCACTGACAGCCACACTGAATGGGTAGTTTCCCCTTTCGCCTCTCACTTTGCATAAAGCCCATAGAAATCCCAGGAACAGGCTCCCAGTCATTTGCCTGTCACATTAACTTGGCACCTCACTTTCCTCTGGCTCTTTAACCACTGTGACCCACCCAAACAAATGACCTGTTCATTCAGCACAAAGCCCCCTCCCCTCCCCGTCAGCCTTCCGGCCTCAATTCGCTTCTCTTCTAACCTCTTGTAACCTTCCCTTCAGCCTTCGTTTCCCTTGTTCTCTTCTAGCAGTTACTTCAGTACTTAAAAGTAATTAATTATGTTTTTTTCACATAAATTTTATGACAACTAACTCACTTTATTTTTAAACTCCAGTCCAGTGCAGTGAAAGGTGGTAAATAAATCGAATTCACCTGACGAACACACGTAAACTCCATATAAATCAAAGATCAAAGCATAGTTTTAAAGACGTCCCTGCACTTTTTGTCATTTTCTTTCAAAAATGTCCTTTTTAACAACTTATATGCAGAAAAGCTTGGAGAAGTTTTCTAACCGATTATACCAGAATGATACCATGTATAACTACTACAGAGGCAGATATATTTACCACCTTCCAGTAAATACACAAAGCTTACTGGGTTTAATGAGAGGCCGACACGGCATGCAACAGCTACTGCTGTTTGGAGAAACGACGAGTGCAGGTGCAGGGCGGACTGAGGAAGCTTGTGTGTGTTCGCACCGCGTTCACTTTATTTACTTGGAATGCAATGAGTGAGTGTGTTTGTCAGTTGTGCGTTAAGGTCGAGCTTTTCTGATATATCAGTGGTCACACAGGCCAAGTAAACACCGAGGACAGACGGCCACTGTGCTCAGTCGCAGCTCATTCACTCTCTCACACGCACAGACACACCGCTGTAGTGATTAATTGTAGTGATTATGGAGGGTCGAGGTGTATACATGGAGGCAGTGGGGCAGCTCCCTATCTGTTGGATCGCACAGTTGCTGTTGCCACGAAGAAAAAGTCCATTAGAGGGACAAATGTGGTCTGTTTCACACGAAATCAAGGTCGCCGTCGTCATCTTCAAGCGACATGAACACACACTGTAACACCTGTGTCTGACTCCTCCCTCATCATAAGCTTTTACCTTCATTTATGTTGGAGGATACTTTAAGGGCCGGCTCATTGTCGAGGAGAGATCAACCTTTTGTTCTTTTGTGTGCATCTGTTAAAATGTGATCTTTTTGTTTTCTATAAATAAGTTGTTACTGATCACAAAAATCCATCACTTCATCAGACGTGTTCCCTCTCAAAGAGACTTCAGCAGTTCATTTCTCATTATGCTTAATGAACCAACTCATCTAGTTTTGGATGAATGTGATTAAAATAATTGTAACTATTTACAATAACAGTTGGCAGTAAAGATTTAGACCAGATATGTCAAACATAAGACCTCAGGGCCACAATTTTTGGACTTTTATCTGTGTTTTCATGTGTTTTACAGCTTTTCCTGCTCACAAAGACTCTCCAGCATGCTCATTCATACTACACCAGTTAATTAATTAATATACAAACAATAAATAAATGACAATAAACAATAATGACAGAAAAGTTTTTCAGCATCCACCCTTGGATGTAAAATGAGTAGGGCGTCCCTGATTTAGACATATGCAGTCAGTTTCCAGTAATCAATGTGTCATCTTCTAGTTTGCCAAGTGCGTACAGTCATGCGTGTGTGTTTGACAGAACTGTGAAGGCCTGTGAAAAACATGATTGTAGCTCGTAGAGCCACCTTCAGCAGCAGTAACTTGCACTAATTCTTTCCTGCGTGATTTTATCTGTGTCTCACATCAGCGTCACACTTTTCTTTACAACATTGTTTTAGTCCATTGAGGTTTGTGGGCAGCTGTTTATGCATAGTTCTCTTAAGGTCGCTCCACAGCATTTCAATCAGTCTGAGATCTACACTTTAACTGGGTCACTGGAACATCTCGATTCTTATCTTTTTCCACTTGTTGTGGAAAGTTGTTTTGCTCAGGATCATTGTCCTGTTACATAACCTAGTTTCGGGCCACATTTCATCATTTGACACGTGGCCTGACATTTGACTCGAGAATACTTTGTTACACAGAGGAGTTCATGGTCGACTCAATGACTCCAGGGTATCCAGGTCTTGTGACTGCAAAACAACCCCAAATCATTACCCATCCACCACTGTGCTGAAAATGCTTGTGTGAACTGTGCAGGCGCCGTGCATTATGATCAGACATTGGCCTCAACTGCCCAGAGGACATTGTTCCAGAAGTCTTGTAGTTTGTTCACATGCAACTGCACACCTAAGCCATGCTCCCATGTTCATTTATAGAGAAGACGCTTTCTCCTAGTAACCCATACTCGTTTAACCTTTTTCTAATTGTATTTTCAAAAGCCAAACATATGAACTGAGGCCTGTAGAGTCTGAGATGTTTTTTGCAGTTTCTCTGAACATTATGTGGTCTGACCTTGGAGTGAATATGAAGGAATGTCCACACCTAAACACACACCTAAATGGCAGAAAACTGCCAAAACTTGTGATTTTATTGAGGTGCTCAAACTTGCTTATAATGAGCTAATTAACAGGGTCTGATTAGCAGCACCAGGCTGCTACTTACCCCCTTAATTTCTATGGAAACTGTTCAAAGGACTGCAGAGAGTCATGTGAAAACTTTTTTTTCCACATGACTGTACATTTAGACATATACGTAGTGACTATGAAAGACTACAATGCTGATCTTGTGGCATACAGAGGAGTTTTGTTGAGCTGAGCTCTGGCTGGGACTGTGAACTCTACTGCAGGCGAATTAAGTTGTCTCAGCTAATCCAATTTATTAAATGTAATATATTAGCTACATTAAAATTTGGTGTTTTCTTTAAATACGTATGCTTGACAGAAATAAGAGTTATATACACACACACAGGTAAAGCTGTTTCTTGTGTAAACTAGAGCTGAAACGATAATTAGCCGACTGGCAGAAAATTAATTGGGTGCTGTTTTAATAAATGGCTGATTTCAGTCATTTTTTTCCAGTAAGCATGCCAAATATTTACAGCTTGCACTCCATTAATGTTGATATTTTCTAGTCCAGTCAATCAACAGAGAGAAAATTGGCAGATATAATGTTTAGTTGCTGCTGTGGACATAAAGAAACATGTTTATGTGACGGATGTTGTGTTTCAGGCTCCCGATCAGTCCGAGCTCCTGTTTTGGTCTCCTCCTGCTGCTGCAATAACTACTGAATTAATATTCACCGGTGCACATCATGAACCGGTGCTGTAGGTAAAGAGCAGCCTGTGCTTTCAGTGCTGAGGCTGAACAACAAACACAAAAGTGATACAGAGCTGCAATTTTGCTGGTTGTTTGCAAATGGATTTCTCTGCAGCCCTTTCACAAAACACCTAGTAATTTGATCAAGTGTTAATATGAAAAATATTACTTGTGATAATGTGAACCTGACAGTTATTTGTAGTAAAGTGTTCTGGTTGTATTTTTTTTTTTTTTTTACGGTAATAAGGAGTCTCCCTCTGAGTTTCTCTTAAGTGGCACTTTTGCCCTGTGATCCTAATTATCTCTGAGGACCTCCTTATTAGGAGGAAAGAAGTTTATAATCATGTTCAATTAGTGCTCCTTCACATTTTATCTGAGCCCTTCCACTGTGCTAATGACTTATTTGTACCAATTATTTGCTTTGCTGAGCTTGTTAACCCCCACATTCACCTTGGCAGTTAAAGCGATTGCTATGAGGAGTGCTTTAGCGTTTCCCTTTTACAGGCCTTATGAAATGAAAAACTGAGTCCTCCGTGGGTCTGTGAGCTGCTTTTTTCTTACCGTAGGTCACAAAATGCACGACAAACCACAAAGTACTTCAGACCTCATAACTTAACGATCTGTCACAGTTGCGTGTCAGCTGAGACGCTGGTTTGAGCTCCGATCTGGTTGAAGCCAGGTTGTTTTCCCATCCTGGAAAAAGGTCCTGGAAATAGTATGGATAAAAAGTTTAATGGACGTTTTAATGCAGTGTAGTGAAGTTTTCAATATGTTAAATCAGTTTATTACAGCAGACGAGTGATGGTCGTCTCATATCTGAAGTATAGCCTGGTTTTTATGTTATTGTTGTTGATTTTAAAGGCACGTGCCTAAGTTTTTAAGCATAATATTCAGCATATAAAAAGGGTGAGAGGATTCACGGTGGATTTCTTATTTTTTGCACTGTTGGTCAGATGTAAACTGAGAGGTTTTGAAAAAGTAGTGAGTCTATAGCCTCAGCTGAAAGATATTGAGCTATCGAGTCATTATTTCTTGCTTTTGGGTGTCAGTCATACATTATGAAATGCATCTCTCCATCTCTCTCACACCCGTGCAAGCACACATTATTTTTTTCTCGTTATTCACTCATATTAATAGAGATTGGTGTGCAAGAACTAATCAACATCCCCCAAAACAACGGTCTGAGCTGCCGTTATTAAGGAAAATGTCCGGCAGACAGGGACAGATGACAGAAACCCAAAGTTAATGACTAATTAATTATCACACAAAATGTGATTAACTATCAGTATGTCAAACTTGAACAGAAGACAGCATTCACTTCAAGATGGTTCCACAAAGTGGGTACAGTTAGTAGACTCATTAAAGTCAGCGTTGTATCCAAAGGGTTAAGTGGTCTCAGCAGAACATGTAACAGAAACCACGTAAAACTAAGAACTAAACTAAACTCAGTGTGCTCAAGTTTAATAAGCGGGGATGGACGGACGGACGGATGGATGGATGGATTTATTTATTATATGTACTCTGTGCATGCCTGAAAATCAGAGAAGAAAGAAGAAAAGTTTTCTCAAAGTTATGGAAACCCATTGGCCAAATAAATTAACCAGCATCCTCTCTGGTTCAGAAGTCAAACAAATAAACAAAGAACAGAACATGCCCTTCATCTTTGTTTTTTCACCTCCTCGTAATGAGAGGGTGGAGTGTGGAGAGTTACTCATGTTTGAGTTAAAAGTCAAGTTTTGCTTTGTGTGCTTGACGAAGCCTTCTGTTGAACCTCCTGTTGAATCATTGTTGAAGAAACATTGTTTCTGAAATAATTACCAAAAGTGACTAAATGTGCCGCAGGTTAATTTGTGGATGCTGGTGCGTCTCACTTTTTCCACTGAAGGGGAAAGAAAGATGAAGTGCTGCTTCAATGAACATGACAAAAATAAACCAGAATCTGTTAAATGAAATTGAAAAAGCAGCCTTGGATTCATCAAGAATGACACATTCATAACAGATAGGTTGAGACCCAGGTTAACAACAGCCGCCACCCTGTTGACCAGTGGAAAGTGTGTTAAATGGACTAGTTCTTTTCTGTTCTAATTGAGCACTCAAAGTGCTTCAACGTGTATCCAGGGATCAAACCACTAACCTTCCAATTAGTAGATGACCTGCTCTACCTCCTAAGCTACAGGCATATATAACTGCTATCCCCAGGCAGTTTCATATCCGAGTACTAACAGGCCTGACCCTGCTTAGCTTCCAAAATCAGACAATAGTGGGTGTGCTCGGGTTGGTGAGGTTGATAGTGGGTGTGCTCGGGTTGGTGAGGTTGATCATAAGCCAAGTTTACAGTACCTGGTATTCACAGGCGGCCTCCCATGCAAGTATTAAACCAGGCCCAACCCTGTTATGCTTCCGAGATCAGACCCCAATCAGCTGCTATTGGGCGAAGACAGAGGAGGAAGAGAGGGGAGATGCACGTTTAAAGGCAGTAAGACAGAAGTACATGTATGAGTGTGGAGGTGACTGCAGGGGCTGACTGGTAACAGGAGACCAGAGAGAAGATTCATGGAAGTATTGAAGAAGCAGAAGGTTGGCGTGACAAGGAAACAGAAAACTGAACACGAGCATCATTGCAAAGATCTGTTGAATTTCATTACATTGTGACATGTTTTTGGGGGGCAGGGGGGTTGCCTGCCCGTGTATAAAGTCTGGCTGCTGTTAGCTTGCTGCAGGACGGCCTCTTCAACTGTTTTGTTTTCTATTTGCCTGAAAAGCTTTCAAAGCCTCCTCCAGTTCCTCCCGGGCAAAGAAAATTTTGGAAAATCCAGTTTGAGTACTGCTCTCGCTAGTCTCTGTGATCAAAGATCAAGGGAAAGGCTTCTATAACAGTAAAAGCATTGAATTATACATAACAATATGAAAACTCAATGCACGCACACACACAAAGCCCTCCTCTAATTTGAGGCACTGATCCTGAGTGGGCTCTTGTGTCCTGCAGAGACTGATGAAAGCTTCTCATCTTAAGGACAGGTCAGAAGATGGAGCGAGGGCTGAATGCTTTCAAAGGGACTCAAATGACCTCTGAGAGCTGAAGCACCAGCGCTCTCTGCCTCTACACAACCTCCCTTTAATCTCACTCTGCTCTCTGCCAGCACTTGGTTATCCCAGTGAGTGAAAGAGAAAAGAGAGAGCCTCTTGTTTTTATCTGTTGTCTCATACGCCGAGTTTTTCTTCAGGCTACTTGGTTCAGCCCAATCGATGTGCTCATAGGAGCTGCCATCGCAGGAGAGCAGATGTGAAGATAGAGAAAAGAGAGCCGTGCAGGCATGTAACTGCTGAAGAGATAGGATGGGGGAAAAGGAGGTGGTGGAAGTGGTAGATGAAAACATAAAAGGCTGTCTCGGTGAGGAAGGAGAGATGGAAAGGAGAGAAAAGGGCTCATCATTTTGCTCTCCATTTCATCTCACGGTGCTATAAAAGAGAGATGAAATCAGAAGGCTGTCAGGTAAAGAGGAGTAAAACCTTTGCCTCCCGCTGAAATGGACCGAGGAGAGAAATGGGGAGGAGAGAGGCAGAGCAACCTGCATCAGTTCTCCTTCACAGGAAAAGCTCTCGACTGTCAAGAGAACAAAACACCTTGCATGGTGGAGTGGTTAGAAGCCTTTACTGGCACACAGTCAGCTTTTAGCACAGATTGAAGGGAAGTCTTTTTTATGAATTGAGAGAAAAAGTCTTTAATGGATTTTTTTTTAGGTAAGATATCGAAATTTATGCCGACAACAAAATGTAAAGAAAAACAGAAATATGAAATGACATCCAGGCTGTTCTCATTTCTCATACATCTCTGAAATAAAACAGCTAATGAAATCACACTAGGATGGATGTTGAGGTTAAAAAAATATCTAAGTGAAGGTTGACTGGACCTGTGTGTGGATACATTATGTGGATACTAGACTCCGATCATGAGAATTTATTTCTATTTGATTCAGTGTGCCTCTCTTTACATTTGGTGCAGAACAGGCTGCTAATCGAAGATCGTGGGCAGGAAGGAGGGTTAGTGAGCATCCTTCTGCAAACTCATTCTCATCAAAAATCAAATCAGTATCAACAAATCTGAAACTTTAGATCAAGGCTCGGGAGTTAATTTTCTTAAGGGGTCACATGGCAAACTGGGACTGTTGTGGAGCGCCATGCCAATAAGCTTATGCAGCCCTCCTCAACAGTCCTAGTTTGCCATATGACCCCTTGGGAAAATAAATTGCCCATCCATGCTTTGAACATGGAGGATCTTATACTCTCACAGCTTGTTACACTGCTTTTCTGTGTCAGTATAAGAGCAAGAAATCCTTTAATAATAATAATAATAATGGATTGCATTTATATAGCGCTTTTTGGGGCCCTCAAAGCACTTTACAATTCCACTATTTATTCACTCTCACATTCACACACTGGTGGAGGCAAGCTACAGTTGTAGCCACAGCTGCCCTGGGGCAGACTGACAGACGCAAGGCTGCCATATCGCGCCATTGGCCCCTCTGGCCATCACCAGTAGGCAGTAGGTGAAGTGTCTTGCCCAAGGACACAACGACCAAGACTGTCCGAGCCGGGGCTCGAACCGGCAACCTTCCGATTACAGGACGAACTGCCAACTCTTGGAGCCACGATCGCCCATATTTAGTATTAAATATAGACAGTAATCACATTGTCTTAATTAAAGCTGTTCGTTTACTTTTTAATTGCGTAGTAGTGTGGTTAATTTCTCAATTGCAACAAATTGATTTTAGTTGTCATTTCAGTTCTCTGTGGTGTACCCCAAGGCTGCATTCTAGGCCCCATTCTCTTCCCTCTAGTCATTCTATGCTGATGATATGTGGCTGTACATATGCTTAAAATATGTGACGTGCACACATTTAAATCAGCTCTGTAAATACTCATCTTGACCTTTAAGTTGTCTATCACAATGTTTTTTGTTTGTTTTGTCTTTTGTTTGTTTCATTTTTAGGGGGAATTTCACTTGCCTTAAATTATCTGCTTTTTGGACATTTATGCTTATGTGCAGGAGTCAGAGCTCTTTCTAGAAATGAAAATTAAATATTTGAGAGTGTGTGAGCAGTTGTTTAATTGTGAGGGGTTTTATCAGTCACTTCAGCCTAACTGAGCAGCCTAACTGAGCTTCATATTTCCATTGGTGAGCAAGCGGGATCCTTTTATTGTGAAAAACTAACAGGAAAAAATTTACCTTTCATAATAATAAACTCCACTAGCTTGATGATAAACCTTGCTTAGAGAAAAGCTTTCACTGAACATCACTCACAGTGGAGCAATAGATTTTCACTAATTGCAGCCATTTGTGGCAACTGCACCCTCAACTGCAGGAAAACCCTCCAGTTGCCACAACTAAACCACAAAAGAGATGCTGAATGTAAATGATGTTGCCAGCTACAGTCATGACAATCCTCACCTACCTCCCAGCATGTGTGTGTTACACCCAGCAATTAATGTAACATTTACAGATTGCACAAAATACTGCCAAAGACAGTCACTTTTCATATTATGCAGAAGGTTACGCGAGGTTAGCTTCAGGTCCTTGAGCTGGTAATTGATGTGGAAGTATAAACATGGACATATGTACAAAATATGTCCATGTATGCATGAGCTCAGCCATATGCACAGCGCCTTCAGCCCACACGCGCAGCTAAAATCACCCCATATTGCATCCCTAAGCACCCCGTCTCCCCCTTCTCTCACATGCACAGTCAGAAATCACAGCCTTACAGCCAGCACCCCCACAAAAGTGAAAATGAATGTACTCGCCACCTGTGGTGGGAGCAGAACAAGAGAGTGGGAGAGGAAGAAAGAGAGGAGAAAAAGAAAAGACATGGCAAGTGTTCATGGCAGTGAGTCAGTACAACAGGATTCAGATGCTGACATTAATAGTATGTATCATGAATCATCTCCTGTGGCCTGTACTTGACAAAAATGCGTAATGAAAAAAAAAAGAGAAAAGTTGCAGTTTGACAGTCTATATAGCTGTTGGTGTTTGCGTGATATTCATTTGTGAGACATTTTATCCAGAAATGCTGCCCAACAATCATTTCAGATATCAGCACAAAGCCACAAATTCCCAGAGTAGCTTGTCTTTTTCTTAGGTGTGTGTGTGTGTGTGTGGGAGTGTGTGAAATGCGAGTGCGACTGAATGTGTCTCATGTGAAGCCACCGAGTAGTCACTCTCTACCCGTGTGTGTACGTGCATGTCTGTGCATGTGTGTGGTTTGGTGAGCCACACTGATCCAAAGCTCCATGTCTCATCCCTCCCACCATTACTCCTGTCAGCAGGCCCGAAACCACAAACCATCCTGTCTGGAAACAAAGCCATTAAGTCACAACAACCGTCTCTGTCTCTCCCACGCCCTTTGCTTCAGTTCACAAGTCCTCGCTCCACCGCACTCCACCGTTTCATATCAAAGTGTGCGTCGACAATCATATTCAAAGGAACAGCCGACACTGAACTGTTTCTGTGAGCAAAAATTACACCTGCAGTAATCACTGCACATCTCTATAAGCGCATGTACTTCTGATTTTTTCTTTGCACAGGGCAGAAGAAGAACAACCGAGCTGTTTCTATTAGCCGATGATTAATGAGCAACGTCAACTGTTTTTCCTGACAGCAAAGGAAAAATTGAGGCGTTTCTTTATCCTTTGCCTTAAAGTAAAAAATCATAATAATATATAACAAGTGGTATATTTTAAAATCAAGAAAGCATTGCAGAATTTCAGATGGCAACCGAATCTTAAAAAAAAACAAAAACCGATAACTGATGTGATATGAAAGCTGTCCTGTATCTGTCGTCATGGCTGCACAGCTCCATCAGTGTGTTAGAGAAGGTGCTCTGCTGCCTGTCCAGTAAGCGGTGCAGAGGATTATCTGCTTGTTTAGTGACCTCCTCTCCATCACTGCTTCAAAAGTATCCAGTGTGCAGCCAATCACAGAGCCAGCCTTCCCGATCAGTTTATCCCATTTGCTGGGTGTCACCAGCTCCCATGCTGCCCTCCCAGCAGACCGCAGCAAAGCACCCCCCATCATTTTGATGCACGTTCAACGGTTTCAGCATCCTTAGGAAGTATGAAATGCTCTTCCCCTTCTAGTATACAGCCTCGTTGCTGGGCTTCCAGTTCAGCCTGTTGTTGATGTTGGTGCTCCCAGACTTGTGTTTCTCCGCCACATCAACATCCTGACCATGTAGCTGTCCTCTTACATCTAAAGTTGATCGTCATCTAACTGGTCTCATTTACATTCAAACATAGATGATTGTTTCCAGAGCACTCCACAAAATCATCCGCTGGTGCAGCGTCCTCCTCCAGCCCCACACCAATACATCCAACCACTGCAGAACCGTGCCAGTATTTCTGTAGGTGGCATGAGCTTGTGCTGTGCTGAAGGTTTGTCACATTTGTTCCAGTGCTGAATATCAAAAAAGCATTTTTGTTTGCACTGACAGAGTTCAAAGAAGAAACATATAGCATAACATGTAGTCTTTTCAAATTTGGATTTTGCAGTAATCAGATTAAATAACATTTTTGTTATACTTTAGATCATGTTGCTAGCTGCTATATCATTTGCATTCAGTAAGTCAATATGCCCCTTTATTATTATTTATACTTCTAACCACCGTAGTCTGAATGTTAAAAAAAAAGAGGGCAGTAATCAGCTGAATTAAATGAAAACTGGGTTTGAAACATTAACATATTTTGTGATTTTCATCTATTCACGTCAGGTTTGATGCCTAAGAAGTAATTTTTGAACATGAAAAAGGGAAGCAGTATTCTCGTTATCCACTTCCATGATTTGAACTTGTGGTTGGACTGTATCATTAGAATTACTATTAGACACGGGTTAACTTTCTAATGCCTGAGCTTAAAGATGCCAGAATAATATAATAATTATAATGACGGCTCGGTAGTCCTTTTCCACTACATACTTACAGGGAAAAAAGGTCTAGAAAAAAAAAAAGATCCCAAAAGTAGCCAAAGATTATTTTACCAAATCTAAAACTTTAGAAATCAGTTTAAAATGTTTTTTTTCTTAAATGTAAAAATAACATGCTAGTGTTTTCTGGAAGGATCATTTTCGGCTGAACACAACTTTAAAAGCTAATAAGACTCCACAAAGTCCCAGTGAGAAAAGTAACCTTCAGCCTACAGACCTCCATGAAAACCACAATCCACGCGAGTTGTTCTTAAACTTGGCCTTTTGTACAGGTAAAGCAAACAAAGCGTACCGAGTTACCTTTGATCAGAGCTACGCCGTTTCCCTGTTTACACTCAGCTTGCTAAGCTAACAGTCTGCGGGTTGTAACATATTTATGTAAGAGTGCTGTCAGGAAGCAGAATTCCCCAAAATGTCAAAGCATTCCTTTAAAGTTCCATCCCCACGATGCTAGCTTGCGTGTCAGAGCAGTCCTTCGCAATGCACGGGTGCTTGTCGGGAACACCTGATGAACACCGTTGGGTCAAACAATATGAAATGGGCCAGTCTAGAAAAACAGTTTTATTGATTTTATTAACAACTGTACATTTCTTTTCAGTGCCGACAGCATTTGCTACATACTTTGGTGTTACTCAGAGGGGACTGGTGCATTTCACCCCATTCATACTTTCTTGTGGGAAATGCTGACAAGAACCAGGAGCACAGTTTGAATTTTACACCACCTTGATTCACTAACTTGAGTTTTTCTGTTGTTTATATTTAAGTGCCATTACCACCTCCTCATTCTCCTTCTTTTTATTATTAACAAGCATCTACAGGCATCGAGCACGTCTGTAGAGACGGACCGATCCGAGCAGTCAGTTGGGTCAAATGTCTGCCTGTCTCCCCGTCACGGCCAAACAAACACGTTCCAGGAATATTGATAAGATACAAAGGGCAGAGTAATTCCAATAGCACAGATTGGACTGTTTGAGTTTGGTCTGTAGCCAGGAAATCAATGGAGCAATTCAACATCCACATTACGTCAAGTTAGCAAAAAGCACATTGTCATTCAGTTTGTGCCTGTCGCTGTGCTTCTGCTGCCAACTGAGGTCCAAGGGTTAGGCTAAGCTTAAATGTTTCCCCATCTCCCTTAAACTAACAAGGTAAAACAAACAGGGGAGAGATAGCACAGACAGAGCAGTACACTTAGTACACTTTAAAAAGAATTTCTATATATATGAATGAAATTTACATCCATGTCTTTTCACGAATCATAGTGCACCGTTCGATCCCACAGTAGTCCAAAGCAGCCGAAGCTCCATCTCACACAGAAACCGTGATTTTTTTTGTCCGGTAAGAGCACTGTGACAAAAAGGCCATTTTAAAAAAAAAAAAAAATCTACAAGTTTGGTGCTCCTCTGATTTCCAAAAAAAGATCAGCCTGCAGAATGTGCTTTAAGAAAAACAAAGCACAAAACTGTTAAAAAGTTCTCATGTCCCACTCAAATATCAAACAGAGTGGGAGGGGGAGAAAAAAAAATCACCACAAGTACACCCAGGACATGAAAATATATATATTTTTATAATATATATAAAATGTCTTATTTATTCCAATATGTACACTTTGCACAAGATGTCTGGGGAAGGAGTTTCTCACAATGAAGCGCTGCTTCACCAGGTTACATCCAAATATTCTTGAGGAAAGAAAAAAAACAAAAAAGTGCAACCCAAAAATAAACCCAAAGACGAAAGGACGAAAAAAGAAAAAAAAAGTTCATTTCTTTCCAGTACAAGCATCCTCAGGCCGACAGCGCCTCTGATTTCCACGAGTACACTTTGAGAAATCTGCAGCCCGCAGACGGCTGGTCAGGGAGAAAACTTTAATCTCAGTAGAAGTGCTGAAGCAGAGCGGAGCCTCTTTCTCTCTAGTAGATGACCTCGTAGACGGTGGCCTTCTTGTCACCGGATCCTGTCACGATGTATTTGTCATCTGCTGAGATGTCGCAGCTCAGGACGGAGGACGACTCCTTCGACTGTAGAAAGAAAAGAAAACAGAATTACCACTGAGTATTCCAAGTCATCATTTCTTTTGTGTCGGTTTTCAGGTTCTCAGTTTTGGACTCAATATTTTAACCACAAGGAGAGAAAACTATGATTTGTTCAGCACCATGTGGGTACACAGCTGTTTAATTCAGTCAGATTACTCATGAATTAGCTGCCCAACTGCCCTTCAGGTAGAATCTGCTGATGTCACATTAGGTCAAGGACAAAATATAAACCAGAAATCTGAACTGGAAAAGCCTCGGCTTGCATTTTAAAATTAAGAAACAAAACTAATGAGTTGTATACAAGTGCAGTGTGAGATTAAAACAATCTGAATTTAGCCATTTTTCCAGCCAAAATTATTCTAGGACCCATCGGCCTCTCTTTGCACTGCAGCTCCAGTTAAAAAGTTTGGACACACTCGCTCCTTCATGTCCAAACCTTCGACTGGAGCTGTGTATTCGCAGTTATCCAGTTACCTGGAATATACTGGCACCATAAGGAGTCCTCCATGCATTCAGCAGGTTGTCCTTCCCTGTGCTCACAAACCATTTACCTGCAAACACAGAACACACCTCTTTAGAGTACAATCCAATGTGTGTGTGCTGAGAGAGACACACAAACACGGTCGCTGCTGTCCTTCAGTCCTGCAATAGAGCTGTGCAGAACACAGTCAACATGTGACTGTAATAACATCATCAATGGCCATAAAAACCTGAAGGGGAAAAATTGCCACTACACCAGCAATCATAAAATGCCCATAATGAAGGAGACTCGCACCACTTCCTCTTAGATAATTATTTTAATCACCCTATGATTAATTACCCAATTGACTATTTGGCTAATGATTTAATTAGTGACAGCGCGAGCTCTGAAGCAGTGAGCTTTATTTGAATGAACTAGTTCTGTGGCGACAGAGATATGAGACGGTGCTGTGGGGGGTCTTCGGAGACTAAATGAATATGGACATTTCTAGGAGAAGTGCAGCAGTAAAACCTCATTTGTCTCAGCCTCAAACTGGAAACCAGCTGGTCTGCCTAACAGGCACAGTGATCCTCGCTAAAAAGCATTAACAAATTTCCCTAATGATCCTGTTTGTAAAGTAACTTCTCCCATGTTCACGCGTACAGTCCTCACCCCCTGAAATTCAGACTCAGTCATGTGAGCTGCATAAGTGTCACATTTCAATTTTTTACAAATAAGCTGCACTCATTAAGAGTTCATAAAAACATTCTGGAAAGCAAACAAACAGCACTTTAATCACATTCAGTCATTTCTGGATTTACACAAATGGTGGTCCTGTTTGTTTTTAATAGTACAGGGATTTTAAGTAGTAACCAGCTGCACAGAGACTGCAAAACCCTGGCCAGGCAGTGTGTAAAGATGTGGTTTCGAGCCCAAGTGGCTGTCGAGACAAGTTAAAGATCCGGAAAAATCCATGTTCACCACATTTAACAGGCGGCCAGTAAGTGGGATGTTAGGTCAGGAGTCCAAATTCTCTCACCAGTACCCCCCAAAAAAACCTATAGAGTAGCAGACTAACCACCAAGCGTCTCTAAATATTTCACATTTTATGCATTTGTCTAACTTTTCAGTTATGTTTTCTTAGCATTGCTAATACATGCTAAAGCAAGCATTCCCAAGTTGACTTTTTTCTTTTCTTTATATAATTCTGGTTGTTGGTACCAAAACCCCGTTATCAGCAATGGTTGCTCATTGTGAATGCAGAATCAGTCTAGACCACATCTTCTCATTGACAGGTATGTGATACCTGCCACACACACAAAAAAAATTACAATAGCTTAACATATTTTTGTACAAAAAACAAGCCAGTTCCTTTTTTTTTTTCATATAAATGAACTGGCTCTGTTTGGATGCCATGATGGTCCAGTGGTGAAAGCTGTCCACTTGAAGAAAGGAAGTTTGCGGTTTGAATCCAACAGTTGCCTTTTCTTTGAGGTGCTTGCGTGCTGTCCAAAGTCCAAAGTCATGCACGCTAGGTCATTTCTAAAGTGGATCTATGACAGCTGAGACAGACTCCATGCCAACGTGACCCTTAACTGGATAAGCCATTAAGAGAAAGGATGGAGAGCGCAGCTCATTGGTATTACTCATCCTCTTTGCTGCTATGACAACACTTGCTGCTCTACAGGTACTTATGTTAGAAAGTACACGTCCACTATAAGCCAAGACAAGTATAGTCACCGCATGATTAGCTTTTGTTTGTAGCACAATCATAACATTTCACTATAATCATGTCTGTTTGATCTGCTTGCAGGTTCTGTTACACGTAGTGAAGCATTGTTGTCATTAGCTCGAGTAACACACAACTTCATGTACATCCCTCATTTGGTCATGCCGTCCTTCGTGTGGGAGTATAGGATTCATGCCAAAATCTGGCACCACTCAATTACACTATAATTGCCAGATAAAAGTGAAATGAAACTTTCTTGCTCACAGGTCTGTAATATATAAACGCAGCTCTTCCTCTGGTACTTACCACAGTAGGCGAACTTGAGTGAAAGAACGCAGCTTTCGTGCAGGTGCAGCTGGTACTTGTCAGGCTTGGTGTGGTGGAGCACCTCCACATTGCTGCTCTCCATACCCACAGCCAGCCATTCCCCAGTGGGACAGTAGCCCAATGAGAAGATCTGCAACAAGCACAGAGCAGGATCAGCAACAACATCAAAGCAGCCAAGAATCCCCCAACCAGAATCATTAAAACAACCCTTAACTGCTACTTCTAAACTGAATGCCTAAGACATGTCAGAAAGGTTACTCAGTACTATAACTGGATGAACAGAAACATTTTTTCCCCACTTTTTCTTACCTGTGAGGTAAAGTCATGCTGCTGGAGCTGTCGTCCTTCCCTCAAATCCCAGGAGCGGACCGTGTTATCGAGACCTCCGGTCCACAGTTTGGTCCCGTCGTGGGAGATGTCGATACAGCTGGCTCCATCCGTGTGGCCCTGGAACTGCCTGGAACAACAAGATGCCAAAACTTAGACCAGGAACAAAGAAAGTTCTCCATGCAGGTGTCTTATGTTGACGTTTGGCCGTTTTGTTAAATGCAGTGTTTAAAACAAATCCCCTGCTCCAAAGCACTGACCTGACCAGGGTCTGGTTATGGAGGTCCCACACAGCGATGTTTCCATCGGAGCAGCAGGAAAAGCAGACCTTGGCGTCAGGGCTGATAGCCAGTGCGTAGCAAGCTGGGGCAGAGGAAGTGAGCTCAGCCTTTATGCGGGGCGTCTGTGAGGCCAGGTCCCAGATGGTCAGTGTGCTGGCCTCGCCACCCACTATTAGGGTGCGGCCATCAGGCAACAGCTTGCACGAGCGGATGTAATTGTCTCTGTTCTGGAGCATAAACAAAGACAGGGTATCGCCCCAATCTTAATGACTGGATGTAATCTGTGTGTTGTGTTTTTTTTCCTACATGTGAAATATCTGCATAATTAGTGATTTGAAGAAGACACTGTTACATTTCTGCTGAAAAACAAAGACATCAGCGACGCACATCAGTGTATTCATTTAAGGCTTCCTTTTTTTAAACTCAAAAGCAGCTTTTCTTTGACAAGTTTTCACACTGTAGCCGACTCTTGTTTCTGATACAGCGAATATGTGGATGTCAGCGTTAACAAGAGATGCAGAAAGAACGTGTGGGGCTGCAGCTGTTGGCCAGCCTCTGAGAAAGCAAGAAGACAGATCAATAGGACCGTGGGAGCTCTTGGTGGAATTAAAACAGCACCCTGATGACTTTATAAGACCCGATTGCACTCTGGACGAACCTTAAGGGTGTTGGAGGCCAGACGAGTGTAACTGCATGAAGCCACGGTATCAAAATGAGAAACGGGAGGCAGTTGGGAGGAAGTAATGAGCTGGGTAATGGCAGACAGGGTTGGCCAATCAGAACATCATTACTCAGCAGGCTCCCCCCCCTTACCAAGGATTATTTCAGCACAGCAGTGAGACACTATGCTGAATTATTCACATCTGTGTCTGCTGGGATCAGGAGGAAAGCTACTGGGGGATGTGGGGTCAAGCTACATTTGATGCTTAAGAAAACTCTTAATGAAGTGACCAATCACACAGACTTCATGAAACATGAATGCATTATGTCTGTGCTCTAGTTGGAAGCCTTACAACAGCTAGTCTAATGGCACGCATCTAAATCACATTTCACACTTTCTCCTCCTGAGACTTCTAACGAAATAACAAAGTTACCAGGCAGTCGAGTTGGGACACTGGGCTCTTGCTGCCTGGCTGGCTGATGTCCCAGATCTTGACACAACCCTTGCCGCCGGTGTAGACGTGACGTGTGGGATTGCTGATGGTGACGGCGCACACCACTTCCCCGTGGCTGAGTGTGTTGATCTGGCGAGCGTGCCGTGGGATGCCTGGTCCTATCAGTGCATCTGGAGGGAAGGGCACGGGCTGCATCTGACCATCTGCACTTACGTGAAAAGAATAGGCTCTGCAGAACAGAGAGGAATGGAAAAGCTCATCAGAAGTTCAAGCAATCCATTAAATGCAAATCTAGTTTAAACACAAAACCTTTGGGTTGTAAGTAAGAAAGAAAAATTAAATACTCACGGTTTTCCTCCAGAAATGGAAGTGAGGCTGCCTGGCAGCCCAGAGGCTCTCATGTGAGGATGTGGGTCGAAGCCCGCCTGCATAAGCAAAACGGCGGAACAGTTAGCAAACAACCTGCAAAGATAAATCAGGCTAAGCTAACATTCGGATTGCAGCCTTGCTTTAGGTGCTTACGCCTCGGGGAACCCTTGTACCATTGTTTCCAGGCAAATCCCTTAAAAGGCACAGACTGAGCTTCACTGCATACAGAGGAGCTTTGCACAAGGCTATAACATCCCACATGCTAATGCTAATGAAGGCCTGAGAGATTTTCAAACATCGAGATGCATTTGAGGCCAAGATTTATTTATTTTTCTCTAGTCTTTAGAATGCTAACTAGCCAACATCAAAGTAAAGGAGCTGGGCCGTCTTTCTACTTTCTCATTATGTACGAACAACAAGCTGCAGCCAGCCAAGCAGAAATATTCACAATGAGTTATGGAAATGCAGAAGGAATGCTCAAGTTTCTCAAAGTCATTTTGCAAACACAACCTACTGTAGCGGCGGATAATAAATACAGCTGTTCGCGAGGGCTGCCGTTATCTAACGCGCAAATCATTATTTATTCAGATGTGTGTGATAAATCCTCATTTTCACTAATAAATGCTTTATAGAAGCTGGAATGGTTACAATTGGCGAGCGTCCGTAGGCGGCGGCGGCTGCAGCGCTCATCTGTGGGGAAATGAGACCCGGATACACGCCAGGACTCGTCAGGGATCCGTTCATCTCGTGATGACCCATCATGGCAAAGGGAGTAGCATAAGAACCGGCGATGGACAGGGGGGTACGCAGGGCTGGTGCGGCTGACGGAGAGAAAAAACAAACAAACAAAAAAAACGATTTGTAAAAACCTCATAGAAGAAAGAATCATTCATTCTGTTAGGCGTCAAACAGTGATTGGTTACGGTGAGCGCAGGGTTGCATTGAAAATTGCATTACATGGTTAGGGGGTTAGGAATTGGGAGCAGCTTTGCGTGAGGTGTTTTTGTCAAATTTTAAAATGAACTTTAAATGTGAAGGAGATTTTTTTTTCCCCTTGGTCCAATAAGACCCCAGTCAAATTCAGTTGAAATTCAAATTCTTAGTTGTTATGGTGGTTGGTGCTGGGAACTACACATTTTTCCTAACACCCAGTCGGTGCTGGCTTGTCTGTGGGCCTGTATGACTGGATGTGATATATGGATGATTTGATTACAGAAAAACACCCCCCCCCCCCCCCGCCCCCTCCCAGAAAAAAACAAAAAAAACAGTATCTTGCAGATACTCACCCAATGCCTCCATCATGCCGGACGGTTTGCCCATAGTTAGAGGCCGCAGTCCTGGAGTGGTGCTTGTTCCAGGTGTCGGCGCCTCGTTCCTCGGTGTAGGCGTGTTTGACTTCAAGCTTGGCGTAGATGACTTGTCATTCTAAAAAACAGAGATAGTCTTCAACTTTTAACCTCAGTGTGATTTGGATCCTATTACTGAAAGTTGTAAGTTCACATGTGCATGCACGTACACATGGGCACACAAACAGCATCCATACCAGAGTTCAAAATCCCCCACAGAGTCAAAAATACCCTCACTGGCAGGAAAATCCAGAGTGACAATCTGAGTGGACGGCTTGAGGTAATCCAATCTAACACTGACACTTCCATTACAGCCATGGTGTGTGTTTGTGTGTTTGGGGGTACGGATATTAACCTTTGCTTAGAAGTCAAGCTTATTAGGAGTGGCTAGACATTCAAGATGATGTCCCAAACACCTCTTATAATTAATCCAAATCCTTCAATGTTTGGCAAATGGGAGGCTGAAGAAGTGGGGGTTTAGCCTAGTGACATTATAGGTGGAGAGAGATGATGTGGATTATAAAGCTATCCTAATCCTTAGCTTTACAAAAAACATTTCACTAACATAGCCGTGTCAGTGAACACTTCAGTATTAGAGAAAGTGGGAGTTGGAAGGAGAGAAGATGAGTTGCAGCATAAAAAGACAGAGACAGCAGTTCCCCCGCTGCTGTGTCTCTGGGTTATTTACAGCCTGAGGCCGAGGGAGAAATGACCATTTATTGGGTAAGCCATAAAGGAGATTGAGAGGGCTGAGCCATAGGGTTTGATTTCCTGAGAGTGCATCTACCCTCTGCCCTCGCAAGCCCCGCATAGCAGCTAACTGCTAAGCCTGCGTATTAGTGTTTCACACAGACATCCACTTCACTTGACAAATGCTCTTTAGCGTGTCAGTTCAGCCTCCCCTGCCCTTCCGCTGTAACCTCCTTATTTCAGCTTCTCTCTAGTCTTGCAGCGTGTCCCTGACACTCACATGGGCGTGGTCCTTAGCTTTAGAGGACGGCGTGCTGCCTGAAGAGGCGACAGAGGCGGGGCTGTTGGGGGCAGCATCTTTCTTCAGGACTCGTGATTTATCCAGCCCGTTTTCAGGAGGGGAGTGAGCGGGGCTAACTCGAGGGGTGGCCGGATCCTAGAGAGTTAAATGAGACAGACAGAGAGCGAGACTGAGCAAACAGACTGGAGGAAAGCCACTGGCATGTACATGTAGGTCAAACAAACCGGGGCCTCATGTGCAAACACAGATAAATATACTCATGCACGTTCACATTCTCCTTCTCACACACACATGCACGCACTTCTCATTCACCTGTCACCCCCTTTTTCTTTGTATTCTTTGTCGCACTTTCTGCATGAGTGGCAAAAGAAATACAGCAAGTAAACACACACTCATCGCACACAACCAATATTTTGACAGACTTTTTAGCAATGTGGAAAGGTGTTGAGGCTTCGGCAGACAAAAGAGAGCTGTGTTTAGTTTTGTGTGCAGCCTTCACACTGAAAAATGTGACTGAGCAGCTCCGTTTAATTGCAGTCTTACCTCATTGGATACATCCACCACCAAGTCGTCACTTTTGTCTCCATCACTGTCCTGAAATGACGGAGTAACGGGTTAGCTCACTGGGACGGCTAAAATTACAGCATAAACCAAAGCAGTCCACATTTTTGACCAGACCAGATGTGAAGACTGAGAATGAATGAGCTACAGGATTATTTGCTGCACACAGAGAAAAGTTCAAAATGCTAAATGTAACACTTTGCCACAGTTTCTAATATTTACATTTTCAATGAAGTGTCTTTGGGACAACTTTGCAACCTGGCATTAATTTTAACTAATATGAAGACAAGTCTGTGGATAGAAACAGTATGCACGTAATAAACTTTGCATTTAGTGTTAAGTAAGTTTCATTACTAAGCTAACTGAATAAACTCAGGTATACCCTTCCAGGAAAACAGCAATTAGCAATTGAAAGGTAAATTTTGAAACGAAACAGGCTACAAACATCATTATTTTTGTATTATTTGGACGGAAAGTAAACAATCACTCACATATCTGCTCATGCTGTCTTTGTCGTCCACTTTGCGTTTCTTGGACTCGAGACCATAGTCTGATGAGCTGCGGTGCTTCTCGCTTGCTGCCCGCAGGCTGTCTGATGGCGAAACTGAGTTATTCTGCCAACAAGAACATGCAGACAGACCACATCAGTCTCCAGTTCCCTTTTAGACTCTTTAAAACAATAAATATCCTGAACTATATGTGCTTAAAGAGCTATGAGGACATTACGGTGTGTTGCATTATGTAGAATTGCATTTTAACAAATCTCTGAAACAAACTCATCTTGCAGCACTTTAAGCTGCTGTCTTGGCAACCCAATACTGCAAATGAATGGAGTTATCGGTTGAGTGGAGCCTGTGATGTAGAGCAAACTCTTTTCTGCCAGATTGTGCCCTTCAGCAAAGTCACTGTTTTGTAGTTTAAATGCAGCAGGTGACAAACCTTGATGAGAGGCGCATGCTACCGAGCAGTGCGTTTTCACCCAGAGAGGACTCTAGTGCCCTTTCCTTTGTCAGACCAGTAACACTATTGGGTGCAAAGCTAACTGGACAACAATCCTAGACTGAGGAAACAGCTAACGCATAAACACAGAGAACACCAATGGGAGACTGGTACACAAGGTGATGAAAGACAATTGAGCAGAGGCAAAGAGGAAAAAAAATTGAAGCATGCACACACACAAGAAAGCCAGAAACACCCTACCAACTCAACAAGCCACATTCATAACAGTACTGCCTAACAGTAAGTACATGCAAATAAAAACAAAACTGACCACAAAAACCAAGTCTAAGGCTGCTGTTCCTGTATGTGTGCTTATCTCTGTAATGTGACAGGTCACAGCAAAAAAAAAACACTGACTGTAAAGTTCATGAAAATGAACTAATTTTTTTTAAAAAAGAGGAAGCAAAGAAAGAGGCCACTAAGGGAACCTGGACCAGAGAGCAAAGTGAAAGAGGGTGCTGCCAGCAGAGAAAAGAGCCATGAAAGAGAGAGTGAGAAAATGAAGGGGAAAGGAAGAAAAAAAACAGAAAAGAAAATGAAGGCAGACAAGAGAGCAAAACAGGAAAGGAACTTGGCAAGCAATGAGAGCATAGCAGTGTGGCAATGAGTCCTCCCCACTAGTGGGAATGCTCGGACAGGCTGGCACTCTCTCAGAAGCCGCAAACGGGGTTTTTGTAGTCTGGGCGCTGGTGTGGTGGGGTGGCACTGCCAAACAGGCCGAAAGGCAGGGGGGAGAAGGAGGGAGGAAGTGTAGGCGAGCACACCCTGAAGATAGCCCACACTGTTAGGTAGCTCAACAAATCCCTGCCTTCATCAGAGACAGAAAGGCCTGGTGAAAGAGGCAGTAGGGAGGTTTCTGACATATTGGCTGACTCAAAAAGAAAGAACAGCATAGAAAGGTAACAGCTTGAAAACTTAGTGAGATAAAAACCTCCTAAATTGAGGAGAGTGTGAGAGAAAAAAGTGTGCTGGAGGAGTTAATAGCATACACTTCCACTACAGTTGCCCAACCATTTACGCTAACCAAGCAGCTTTTGGCCTCCTCCTCAGGTTCAGCTGCTGTTGTGGAAGAGTTTTAATCTGGTTTGGTGCAAAGATAGACCGATAAAAATCTACTGCAGCCTGTCTGTGTATCTGAGTCTGAAGCCTTTCAAGGATTGCTTAGACTCAATAACCCTGCACTTGCCTCCAACTCCAGTATCAGATGACCTGACACAAAAGGACAGGAAGACTGTGTGCACAAACTGGAAAAGAGAGGGAGAAGACTGTGGCGGGGAGATCAGGTAAGGTGGCGTTGGCAGCCGCTTGTCACCACATGAGAAGAGGGACGAGTTTGGGTTCCCTTCAGACATGAGTGGGTCCATTCAGGATGGTCAGTCAATGGGAACTCAATCTGGCCAAGCAGATCCAACAGAGCGCTGCACTCTGGCTAACAGAGCTTTAAGCTAGCCCAATAAACAAGGACCTTAACATGAGAAGGAAGAGAGACTGTGACGGCGAGAGACTGGAGGGTGAATCAAAAAAAGCGCTGGAAAGGAATGAATGACTAAGATAAGAATACAGAGCAGAAAAATAATAGAATTAGCAAAAGAAAAGGAGACAGGTAGATAAGAGGGGATGTAAAGAGCCAGGTAGGGGACACATGCAACCAGTAAATCCTTTAAGGTGGTTAGGGATGAAGAGAAGGAGAGTCAAAGTCGCTTTTAATTGTGCTGAAATTAAAGGAGGTTGCTGACTACTAATCCTTGCCCAGTGATTGGAGTCATTTTCCACCTGGATTAGATGGCACTGGCTTATTTGGCCAGACGTAATTATTTGATTCAGTCAGCTTATACCCCTGTGACCACAGCAGTGTGTGTGTGTGTGTGTGTGTGTGTGTGTGTCCGCACATGAGTTTCTATTGAACAAAGGGCTGTCGTCTATGTAAAGACACCTAATCACCAAACACAGTAAGCAAGAGAGCGACACACAGGAGACGGAGAGTCAACGTACCGTGCTCGACTCGCGTTCTTTCAGAGGAATGGCCAGGGGCGAGTGAAAAGATGAGGGGCCAGGAGAGAGAAAAGCAAAACACAAATTAGTATGGGTGTCACCAGGATTACTCATATCAGCAACTCAGCAGTATTGATTTTGATACCACTTGGAAAACACGTTTAATTTTCATATTTAAGATCAACAATTATTAACCTGATACCTCAATTGCTGATATGTTAATGGCTTTTAAAGCCTTAATACTAATGGTAAAGGAATGATTACAACTTATGTTGTCTTGTGTCAGAATAAACTATTTTCATGCTGACATATCAAGGGATTGACAAGAACAACATCTAAAATCTAATATAAAAAAAACTTTGTCACACAAGCATTTGGTACAAAAACATTTAAAAACCCATATTGATGTGTTTCACTCATTAATATATTTGGCTGGAGAAAGCAGTGCTTGGCAGCTACAGTTAGCCATCATCCCTAAAATGCCATAGGCAGCGTGTTTGTTTGTGTGTGGCAGGCTTTGCTCCTCACCTCGGTGCTCCAGGTCGTGGTGGTTCTTCTCATCCTTCACAGGCAGGTGGGCTTGGCTGCCAAGAGCGCCTAGAGCCAGCAGGCCGGAGCCAGCGCCCGTCACGGGGGGGATGCCGGGCGGCTGCAGGCCTGAAGGGTGAGGGGGCAGTTGGACCGGGGGACCGTGGGCAGCGTGAGAGAGGTGCTGAGCCTGAAGCTGCTGCTGCTGCAAACAAACGCAGAGAGACGGGAGACACGACAGAGGACAAGTGGGTCGGCTGGGAAGTGGAATCATGAACGAACACACTCTGCTGCATTAGAGCTGGCTTTGACGACATTCAGTTGAAAGCCAAACAGTTTATGCGTAATAGCTGCCTGCAAGTCTCCGCCAACATGTGGATCCAGCTCCACCAGGAAAGTGTGAAATACCAATCACTACTTCCCAGAAAAACTGACAGGTGTTTGAGTATAAAGATATTCAATTTAAATTCCTATTAAAGAAAGCAAATCAGAACAAGGAGGAGCTGCAGCCACATGATATTTACCATTTGAGGCTTGAGCAACACTTGAATTACAAACTGCCCCAAAAAGGCTGTTTCACCAGCGATGTAAAAGTTAGCAAACCCGTGCAGAGTTTGCACACAGATGACTCATAATGTTCCTCCTCTGAAAGGACCCCGACCTCACGTTTGTTCTACACGTCTGGTTCTCTTTTTAAAAATCACGCTCTGCACTCATTACCACACTGATACGCTTATCACTGCAAGCTTTACAAATTGCTCATTGTTTGATGGTACGTGACCTTTATCTGACAACTGTGTTTGACTGAATAACGCGTCACCTGTGGTCGCCAAAAACGATACGCTTTTGTTCACTCCCAAACCGCTGTGCTTCAATCATAGCCGGGACAGTTTAAAAAAAAAAAATCAATAGGTCTACACTTGAAAACCTCAAAACCTTTCAACATTCTGGAAAACCAAGCAAGCATGCACTCCTTCAGCAAAATGCTGTTAAGCAGAGACGGCGGAGAACACACACGCCTCCCATGACGCCCTGAATGTGTCTGTGAGAGAGGCAACCAGAGAGGAGAGAGTAGATAGACAGGAGTTAAATAGCCACTCAGGCAAGAGGGAAGCAAGTGCTTTAAAACAAGGTTAAATAACACTTAGCACATCCATCAACTGCCTCTCCAAAAAGGGAAAAAAAAACATGATTGCTATTCTGCTTGCTAGACAGAACTTCAATAAGCTCATCCATACATTCATTACATAAAATGGAGAAACTAGACAAGGGTATATCTAGTGACTTCCCACATTTAAAGGCTTATTTAGCAGTTGGCCATTATTCAGTCAGCTCATTATGCCGAGCTGGACCTGAAATCGTACAATGGATATAAGCAACTGAGGGGTGGCATTGTTAATCGATATTGTACTGCTTTGCCGAGCAGCCTATTTGTTGTGAAAAAAGGGAAAAAGTGAGAAGGGGGAAAAGAAAAAACGAGAGAGAGAGCGGAAGGGGCAGCCAGAACAAGAAAAGGAGGGAGAGGCAGAATCAGAAAATAACAAGAGAATGAAAGAGAGTGAGCGAGGGATTGAGGCAGGGACGTCCCTATTGAGTGTGCCTAATGAGGAAAAGCGTGCAGGGATCATTATCAAGAAGCCTCATTAGCGAGCTATGGCTGAGGAGGAGGAGAGACGAGGGAAGGGAGTCGTGAGGTGCAGAGAGCGAGAGAGAAGAGAGAAAAAAGAGGGGGGGAAAAAAAAAATTCAGAAAATAAATTGCCTCCAATTCAATATTCATGGATAAAGAGCTGGCTTCCTTTCACACTTATCTTTTTTCATTATGTGTAAATGCCGCAGCAGCTCAGGCAACTTCCACAGGAAACAGGCAATTAAAGTTAACTAGGCGAAGCTGGCTCCCTGCAGAACAGTACTGTCAGGTGGAACAAGCATCAACAGCACCAGCACAAACCAGCTGGCACCCTGGCTTAATAAGTCTGGCAATGATCGCCACATTACCCACTTATTCTGTGCTTTACAACAGTTTCGAGCTCATCGTATCTTCTTCGGTCGTCACAACAAAGACTCTAAGATTTGGATTACAACCTATGTTTGAAGCAGAATACAGCAGTGGAAGAACGGGGGTAACATTTCTGAGGTTAGTCGTCGAATAAAGAGATAACGTTCTCTCAAATGCACAACACCAGAGTCGGGCAGAGTAGAGACCAAAAATAACCCGACACGCCCCAAGCTGTCCTTTGTCTCCAAAAGGCATCATTTCCCTTCACAAAAAACAGACATTTCATTGCAAGCTAATCATTCAAAACCCTCCTCTCAACACTGACCGTGAAGGCTGGGTAGACGCCACGAGGCGGGTGCAGGTGCTGGGTCAGAGGAGAGAGCAGAGATTCAGAGGTAGGGCTGCACCTGATGGCTATTTTTAATACAATCATTTATTTTTCCTCATTAAATTGACAAAAAGCCCCAAGTGATGAATTCAAATCGGATAAAGACATCACCGGCTTTTGTGAGATGTTAAGTCAAAGCATGTGTAAATTTGGACATTGTAGTCACACTATGTAAATGTAGACACTCTTACTCTGTAATAAAAGACATACGCATAGCCAAATAAAACATGCAAAGGAGAGGAGATCGCTGTTACTGGAGTGACAACAGCAAAACTTGACGCTGTGAAGGTTTATGTCGTGTTCCACGGATTAGCATTTACATGATACGTGATAAGGAGCACACCGGCTGTAACTGACTTGTTAACCATTATCCCAACTACAATCTCGCCCTGTGTCAAATTCATGGAAATGAGGGTAGGAACATGGAAATGAGTCTGCACCTCTGACACTTGTCAAATCAGACTCAATCATACGCTGCTTCTGGCCAAAAACTCATGCAAAACAGGGGAGAGACCAGTAGAGAGCATCCTTATGATGCTGTAAAAATTATGCTAATCTAATTATTTTTAGCCCTTTTATTTAGAAACAACTTTTAATAAACTACACTACCAAACCAGCTAGAAAACTGACCGATCAGCTTTCCTAAGGCATAATGTTACCTAACAGATTTGTTTTTATGAGTGAGGCCCACATTGAAAGAAAAACTGTTTTTGGCCTCAGTCACTAACAGCTATTAAGAGAGGGTGGGGTGGTTCTGTTACGTACTCCATACAGTATGTGTGTATGGATTCTTTACAGTCAGGTTGTCTTTACATGACAACCTGACAGTACAGCAGGTGGTGCCTGCAGGGCAAACCTCTAACTTATGCATGTCTCAAATGCACTTTCTGATCCAACTGAGGTGAACACTCCCTGAGTTTGATGTCTCTGAGGCTCTAATGTTGAGACACTAGAGCATCACTGCCTCACCCACCCTGTGGGGACATGGAGATTGATCACCTGCCATCTTTTCAACCCTATAATTAAGCCTGTTTTCCTGAGTGTATTATTGTGTGTGTGTATTATTGTGTGTGTGTGTGTGTGTGTGTGTGTGTGTGTGTGTGTGTGTGTGTGTGTGTGTGTGTGTGTGTGTTTCAGGCTAGCCCTGCCTATCTTTAATGAAGGCAGGGTCAATTCCTGTTGTGGAAAGAAAAAAACAAAAACAAAACATAGAAGCGCAAATAGTGGGTAATTACCCTCGGCTCCTGGCTCACTGAGCTAAACCGAATTTTAAAATCTGCTGCTCAGTCGACAGCCTCCTATCACTATGTAACCTGACTATCAAAACCAAATACGCGTGTATGTTTTTAAGTAAAGCAAATGCAAGATCCGGGCAGTGCACAGGCTATATTTCAGAGTGGATTTTTTGGGGAAAGAGTTTCCCTGTACTGTCTGCTAGATTTAAACATCTGGGATTTTTATTTGATTTTTTTAAAGAAATAAGCTCCAACTGTTAAGTTAACCAATGTGATTTATTCGCCTACTGTTCATATTAACAGCTTTACAAATAAACAATTTAGTTCTGCTTACGTTTTTAAAGAATTAAAAGCAAAACATTGTTGCAGAATCATTTGCTCCATTAAATATTGGATTGTAACAAATAATGCCTGAAATGAAAACTTTGAATTACGATGACAATAAACAAACAAACAAACAAAACTTGTTGCAAACTTGTTGCTAACAGAAATAGCTAACTTAAGCTTGTTAAATGACATGACTTAATTATAGAAGCTGTGGCAACCATCAGGGAACAATGTAGTAAACAGTAGGGAGGGAAAAAGATGTTCCTGTTCTCCCTATTCTTCCACAACTGCCCAAATCTTTTATCCACTACACCTTTCAAATGCTTAGTACCTGCTAAGTTCATGCAATCTCTGTTGTAATCACAATGGCTTGTCCTGACCTGACCACTCTTAATTCCTCGAGCTATTGGGTCAGAGGTAGGGGTAAGCCTGTTGGCTGGGTCCTTTTATCTAATTAAAGTGCAGCCAAAGTGAAATCTGAGAAACACCATGATCTGATCTCCCAGTCTGGACTGTGTTACTATATATCAGATGTTCTTTGACTCTGGCTGAGAGGAGAAAAATCAGAGCCGAGCTGCAACCTGGGTGCTGATGGGTCATGGTTAACCAACAATCAGAAATTACAGCGGAAAAAAAACGCCATACTGACAGCACATTGCAAACATTGTCAACTCAAATAAAAACAGAATAAACAACTTGAGACCAGGGCAAGTCTGCACAAGTGAAGAGGACATGGTGTTACTAGTTTGTATTCAGTCTAAAAACTCAAATGCCACAGACGGGTGAAAGAAAATTGCTGCAGATTAATACGCTAAGCTACTTTTATCCCCTTTTCACCCCCATTTCCCCTGTGAATCTATTGCCCTTTTCCCCGGTTATTCTTGACATGCGACACTTCGGCCAAACCTTAGAAAGGTCAAATACACCCGAGAGCGAAATGTAGCACACTTCAATAATCTACATATCTCTATCTGAATGCTGGTCCTCCTTCACGTATGCAGTTTTGCCTCTGGTCTCGGGTCAAATGAAGGAAGAAGAGGGGATATACACACAGTCAGAGGCAGATTGGGAAGTCCACGTACCCCGATGATAGCATTCAGCTCAGTCATTGTCACCTGCTTGGCCCGTTCAACAGCCTGAGCCACCTGCTGTTGATGCTGCAGGACACATAAACAAAGATTAGATCACTGATGGAGAAGAATATTTCCCCGCCTGATGGTTCATCTAGACAAGTAGACACTTAAGCTTGGGGGGCCTCCATAATGCACGATAGTCATTTAATGGCACTTATCGTCAATAAAACAACACATCAATGTACTACATAGCACTCAACATAATAGGAGAATCTTCTGTTAGGTAAAACAAGACATAAAAAATACTGTATTATATGTGTTTTATGTATTATAGAAATGCAGGTCAGAGTGAATCAAAGGAACACTGAAACTGAAATCTATTGTCTGGAGGTTTGCCGCTTGAGGCGTTTGAAGGTTTGCTTTCATTTCATTTCCTTACGCATTAATTCTCATCTCAGTTTTCCAGGAAAGCCAGTTCCTTCAGACGAACTGATTTATGTGTTTATGTTTGACTACTTGTTCAATGTTGACAGGATGAGCTCGAAAAGGGGCGATATTTTTAGAAGTGGTCAGTAGTTGTTTGAAGTTTGAGTCAAATACAATATTTAGTGGGCTAAAACTGTCAATTTAAAAAAAAGAAGGGGAAAAAGGGTTTCCTCATTGTTATGTGCAGTGAATCATCTGTTGTTCCCCAGAGATTATCTACACAAGAGTCATCGTCACAACTACAGCAACAGCAGAATGTGAAACAAATGAGTCTCAGTCTCATCCCTGAAATGCTGCTGGCTGGGTTGACACTCACCTCTTGTGACAAGAATGGCATGATCTGAGCCAGAATTGCATTGAGGCGCTTGGCAATCTCAGTCTGTAGGAGAAGAGACAGAATTGATTAGAATGACATCCTTCCAGCATACTGCCTGCCTCAGACAACAGAATAGTCAATAAGATAGCACTAAATGTTGCAGTGTTCATCCGGACACACCATGTATTTCTTAACTAAACTGGGACCGCCTTAGAACAAATTTGCTTCCCCCTTTCTCCTGCCTCCATTAGGCTCAGGCCTTATTTCATTAAGGCCTGAAATATGCTAATACCATCTGGCTGGAGAAAGCCTAATGAGGTCCATACTTCATAATTACGGCCCATACAGAGGGGGGTAGGGCGTGCTGAAGCAGACAGGTTAACTCTGGCCCTATCTATCAGAGGCATCTTTGGTATCGACCACAGAATATTAGCTGGCAGAGTAAGCTGATACTGGAGGGCTCGCCATACATGGAGCACTTTACAGTGCTGCATTTGGTCAAATGGATATGCTGTGCTGCCCGCCTACCGCACTTGAAGGTCCCTAGACATTTTGCCCAAGCCCATTTCCTTTTTTTTTTTTGAAACTGTACTTTCCATAGAAAGAGATGAGGAAGATGCATAGGAGAGGAACACAAAAGTAGAAAGCAGAATAAAAGAGAAGTGGTGGGGTGTGTGTGGGGGTGATGAATGGTGAAGTGAAACCCTCTGATGTGACACTAAGGTAATGTGGTTTGACTGGACCGGGGGAGGTGAACTAATTGATTCTGAGAGATTAGGGGTGGAGGCCCAGCAGGTGTGTGTGGGCTGAAGAGGTCCTTCCCGCCGTTTTATACGATGCTGCACTTCACTCATTTTCTCCCCTAACCTTGTTTGACTGTGAAAGGGGGGGAGGGAGGAGGTGCCAGTAGCTTTCTGCACAGCTTCTGAGTCACTCTTTTCATTCTGGAGGAGGGGGGAGAAACGGGAAAAGAGGGAGAGAAGAGGAGGAGAGAGACCTTTGCTGGCCTGTCAGGAATTATCTCACAACCCCCGTCTGACCTCAGACGCACTGTGCTTTCTCCCCTCCTTCCTCCTCCAAACGCTTCTTCGCACCCCTTCACGCTAATCTCCACTACTCTCTCTGCCCTCCCTCCTTCCTCTTCCTCTCATCTCCCCCCTCTTCTGTTGCTGGGGCAACACTATCTGGCACGGCTGATCGTTATGTAAATTGGGCTGGGGCTCTGACCAGAACAGCCTGTAAAATCATATTAGGCGCAGCACAGAGGCAGGTCATTAAATTGAATTTTCGGCCTGTCGATCTGATCAGCACGGGAAATTAATGAGGGATAACTGGGAGACTGGAAATGGGGGTGGTGATGGTGGTGGGGTTCTTCGGAGACTCATAAACCATCATCATTAGCGGAGGCTGGATACAATGACACATGGGTAGGGTGAGAGTGTTTCAGTATCACACCACTTCTCTGGAAATGGCTGCAAGGGGAGCAACATGGGGCCTGTAGAAACGACGGTGTGCTGATACACTCGGCTATTAGAGCAACCACCATACAAACCCTCCCTCACACAGAAAGGCATCCATTTGTTCGGTGCAAATCACCACTTCAGAGCCACCACTTTTAAGGCAAAAAATAAATAAATAAAATTCACTGAATTCAGGTGCACCTTTTCTTTTTTTTTTGAGTTGTTTAGTACTGTGCTAAAAAACACAGATTTCTCTCAACAATTCATTCTGAAACATGAGTTGAAGCACCAGGTGCTTTGAGAGCTGAGCTACTTAAATATTCCCAAAACCCATGGCTTCCTCTGAAATACCCCCCACCCCTCCTCGACTTTAAATATTACTTTGGAGCCAGGAAATAAAACAATGGAGCAGACTTCCTTTGCATCCATTTCTGTTGTACTTTCTGGGCCCAATCTATTGCAGTGTCACACAGGAGCGTAGATTTAAGAGATCATGAGGGCAAACACGGCTCACATGTCAACCTGTGACTGTAAACCCCTCAACCGAATCGCTGATGCTGTCAGCTACATCTCATCCTTCCGTGTCGTATTTAGTCACTCAGCTCTGTTCAGACAGAGTTCATGCGTTAAGGAGAGCAAAACAGGCAGATGGCATATCTGCACGTCTTTTTGACAGCCAGCCATTCTAAAGGGTTAAAATAAAAAACAACAAGAACAACAAAAAACCTGCACACATTGATAACAAATCCAATGACTTGCAGCGCTCGTAACGATTCCCACTTTACTTTGCAGGCACTATTTTCCACAGTGCTTTTAGTGGCAGAGACGGGCACTGGAAAGAGTTTACTGTCACTTAAAGCCACTGAAAACAGAAGCCTTTGAGCCGGCAGAAGCTTTTCACTGCAGCTCCACAATTACAGGTACTCAGGGTTGTCTAGTAGCACCAGAGTTTGGAGAGGCTCTCAGTCTCTCTGCCTCCCTCTCTCTCTCCCTCTCTCCATTGCCTGCTCCCCCCCCCCTGTCAATGGTGCGTTGAAAGCCATTTGGCTGTTTGTCGCTCCAGGCATTAGCCCCCGAGTGGAGAGCTGAGTCTCTGACGAGGATTCAATTGGCGAGGAAAACAAGTGGCATATGATGGTGGGGGGTGGGGGGGCGCAGAGATGGCTGTTTGGGAATTATCTTCTCAGCCAGAGCAGAGAAAGAAAGAGGCACTTAGAGGTATCTTGTTCATTACAAATGCATGAAGAATATTTTGCATGTGCATGTCATTCTATTTTGAGCTCATACACACACACACACACACACACACTTTTCTGCAGGGGGAGCATATGGAAACAGGTTGTTTTCCAACAGATTACATCTGATTTTGTTAACGCTCAAATCAAATACACATTTTTTTATGCTTCTTATTTCTGAATTATGTAGTTTACATGTACACACATATTCATGACAGGCCTGTAATCAGCTGGTTTGAGCGAGCACGCACACACTCATTGTGTAATTCTGTTCTTCCAGTCCTTCTAGCCTGGCTATCAAAATAAAGCAGGTCTCTCAGCCTCCGGTAACCTCGTCAAGCTCCCTTGAGACACACACAAACACATACACACACACAGTGTGTGTGTTCTCATAGTCAGTTTGTTTTGGCTTTGAGAAAGATCGGCCATCATCACCTTGGCAAACAATTCCAGGAATCCTGTATAAATTATTCATTTGCACAAGCTCTCCCGTCTCCCTCCCTCTGCTCCTCCTTTCACCCTCTTCCTCCAGGAAACGGACTTCACTCTCCTTGACAAAGCACTTTCTCTGTTTCCCTCATTCATTCAACAAGTGAGGAAATGGATATGTGGAGCAAATTCACAAAATGGCTACCCAAGGTGCAACTAAGTTAAGCAGCACAGTAGGAAAATAGAGGAATTTATTCATCAGGCTTTCTATTCGTGTGGCACTCACTTTGCCAAAGAGAGAGCATTTGAGGAAAAAAAAAAGAATAAAAAAAAAATCAAAATGTAGGCAAGTGTACGAGAGATAAACAGGGACCACAACAGAGAACAGAGGGAGCGAAAAAAAACACAAAGCATCCCCCACCACAAAGTCAGCAGGGCACGATGCTGAGGCAGCCTAATGAGCTGCGCTAATTAAAATCACTTATTGACAGCAAGCGAGGGTGATTACCTCCACCCTGCACTCTTTGCCATCATAAGAGACACTGTCAAAACAAATTACCCCCCGGCAGCCGCACAGATCCCTTTCATAGCAACTATTCAGCTCGGCAGCAGCAGTAGGGGAAACTGTGTATCTCCGGGAACTTGAATTGCAGTGTTTGTGTGTAAAGACACAACTGGTGCTACCATGTAAGGGATGGGGAGTAGATATTTATGTGCGCCCCGTGTTTATACCTATTCCCCCTCTCTTTTCAATCGCGCTCTTAGTTTATCATTTCTTTATCACACTGCAATAAATCTTCAGCACAAGCGAAGTAATATGCCTGCCTGCATCCAATAATCCAGCCTCCCTCCAGTCGCACCAATAACGGGGACAGCTGAGGGGCGTCTGTTTACCACTCGCTGATGTCACCACAGACACTCGTTCACCAGGGATGGGAAATTTTGTGTGTGTGTGTGTGTGTGTGTGTGTGTGTGTGTGTGTGTGTGTGTGTGTGTGTGTGTGTGAGAGAGAGAGAGTGAGAAAGAGAAAGAGAGAGAGAGAGAGTGTTGGGGGGGTCATGCATTATTCAGAGATCTCAGTCGTCTCCACCGGGCTTATTGATAAACAAAGGAGATGCACAGGAGAGGACAAGTCGATTAACCCATTTACCCTGAAGGCCCTCACTTCTTTCCTGTCTCCACCCCTTACCCCACCACCACACCCCTTTTGTTACCCACTTGTTTTGTCCACCGCCACCATCATCTAACCACAACAACCAGCTCCACCCCCACCCTGCATCACTACAATCTCCTTGTTGCTTTACAGAGAAATGCTCAGCAACGTGAAGGAAGGGGGGTGGGCAGCTCCACGATAAACTGTAAACACACCTAGTAAGCGCGCATGCACACACAGAGACACACACACCACGTGCCTACAGAAAGTGTCTACGCTTGATGAATTGCGCAGTGTGCTGCTGTTCCAACTGGGCTACCCTCCCACTGATGCCATTAACCTTCTGGATCTGAGGGCCATGAAGCCTCCACCCCACCCCTCTCCATCTCTCTCTCTCTCTCCCCCTCTGACAGACTCCCACTCTCATACATCATATCACACAGCTAATGACACAAGGACCATCATTCACATCACATCGTTGGGGCGGCGGGGGCAGAAAAGGGAGGAGGGCGCAATGAAAAGACATAAGGGCGCCAAGAGGAGGTGGAGAAGGAGAATTAGGGAGGCAAAGGCAACTGAAGGAAACAGAAAGCAAGTGTGAATCAGAGAAAATGGAAATGTAAGTGCAGGAAGATAAAAAGGGGGCAGTCTGGAGATTATGTTCATCTTTTGTTCTTCTCCTTTTAAAGTAAACAGAATAAAAACATTATGCTGATGTGATTTTACACAGCTAACTACAGCCTCCGGTCACATCGTTAGCTAAACGGAGCGGTTTTGCTGTGCTGTCTTCAGGTGCAATCTGACTTTTACAGAGGGATGATTCTTTATTTGGGCCTCTGGTGTCTACAGTATGTGTGTGATTACGATATCTTACTCTAACTACTCCAAATGTTCTCTGGCATACAGTCCAGATCAACCTGTGCATGCATCAAAACTCATCAGGTGAGATTTCTCAGAACAAGTACAGACATCTTACAGGTAGAAGTCACAACTTACAGCTATTTTTATTCTCTGGATTCATGTAAAAAAAACAAACAAACAAAAAAAAAACCTAGAGCCCAAACTAACATCCTGAGGGAATAAAATGTGTCCAATAGTCAGTCCAAAACACCCCAACCCCACTGAAAACATTATTCATGTTAATTTTCTAGATTTGCAACTCTATAGTATTATAGATTTAAAAAAAAACAAAAAAAAAACAAGGTCAAAGCACTGCTGGAGCTACTCAACTTTTTGTTTCTTGCTAGAGGACTGTTCAGTAAGTCAATTCACTATTGACTACTTCGCTACTATCCCACTATTGGGACGGTTTCCACAAAACAAAACAAAAAAGCAAAAAAACAAAAAACACCAACCTGCTTCAAACAGTCTGGCCATGACAGACCAAAGATCAACTGGAAGTACACCAACAAATGTGGCCAGCGCTTCTAAACCTAACTCGACGGTAACGTGACATGGAGTGAACTGTGGACATTTTTGATACAGCATGATGCCCAGTACTGGGTGGCAGCTGAACTAATGAGCTTTTAGCTCAAATGGCACTTTGGAGGCTTGGAGAATAAAGCAGGCAACGTATGTGCTCACTCACACACTCAGAAAGGCAAACCGCACACATGCACACAAACACACCATCTTCTCAGAATTTGTGCCAAATACTTCACTTTAATCTTATCAAACCATCCACATCAGGCAGCGTGCCCTTCGTGTTGTTTAGCCTGTCAGCGTTTTCACTACAGGAAGCCAGTATGTGTACGCTCCCAGAAGCATTTAGGGATGAGGGTAGAAACGAAGATCAGGTATGCATGTGTATGTGTTTATATTCTTAATCACTAGGAAGGGATGGGCGGGGGGGGGGGGGGGGGGGGTGTTTTGGCTGTACACAAAGCATCTCTGATATGGCTACATACCTGTTTGTGCATCTCAATGTTAAGCCCGTAGGACATCTCATAGTACTGTAAAAGAACAGAGAGAGAGCAGAAAAAGACATTAGAAACTTAAATGAATTCATATGTTGAATTAATTAGAGACAGATGTTTATCCATAATGACACCATTCTTAATTGAGCAAAACGCAAGACAGTCCAAACTGCTCTCGACTTTTCTCTGAACGCACAGAGAACTCGTGCAACAAGACAAACAGTGGTTAACTGGTGTGACATCTTATCGGTCCCCTCAAGCACCCAAACAAGAATAAAAGAAGTCAATCACATGTAGAATAACAACTGAAGCGCGGGCGAACTGACATTAGCCGACGAGGCTGACATCTCAACGCACATTTTTCAGCCGCGGCAGACGCTCGCCTGGCTGCAGCGCCTGTTTACTTCTACTTGGCACAGCCTCGTCTTTGAGCGCAAACCCCGTCCAGACAGCAAGGAGAAAGCCAATACTATTATTGAAAACAACATTATCTGCTGCTGATTGCCAAAAAAGCTTGCGAGCCCACCAACAGATACAAACTAAAGCCTAGTAGTTTGTCTGCCTTGTTTATCAAACACACAGCAAACAGCTTCCATTTATTGTAGCTACTCCCACCACCTTCTGGTTCCTCACAGGGAAAATAATATTTAACAAACGTACTGCTGCGTTTGGTTAAAGTCATTCCTTTCATGTACAAACAAGATAAGCACGCACATACACAAGTGTGAGGTCTAAGTTACACAACTTGTCAGATAAAGATTGTTCTTTTTTCTCCTTTTTTTTCTTGCCATGCACACAATGAAGCCTTTCCTGTATTAGCAAGAAGCTTTGAGCTGGCTTGTCTTTACAGAGGCACAGATTTCTTTGTCTCCCATTTGATCATCAGAGAGCTCTGAACTGACTATAATAAGATTTAACTGCACTATTGGAACTGTTTTACATTTAACCCTTTGCAGCACTTTGATAAGCATCAAGTATTATATCACTTCTCAAGTGTGGTTTCCATTAAAAGGTGAAAGCTCTGACACATGTAGTGCACAAAGCAAGCAAAATGACATGCAGCAAGTAGCAGGGTCAGATTTTTAACTTCCTGCTCTCTGACTTCGAACGTGATTTAAGCTGCGACAAAAAGCTACTCATCTAGTAAATGCCCCTGGGTGTTTTTGGTGATGTGAAACCCTTACAGACACATTATGAACTTGCATGCTTTTGAGTTTATAATCAGAAACGATACAGAAACATGAGAACATTTCTCATCTGACAAACTGTGATCGGCACATCTTTAACATTTTTGAATGAAGGGGGGAAAAAAAGACTTAAATCCATTACTTACTTTGATTATCAAATGTAAGTTTTTTTTCCATTTTCCATCCATTTTTTACTAATAGAGAGATAGATTTTTACTGATATTTCAATGACAAGTAATTATCCAACAAGTAGTTCATTATCGTTGCAGCTGGGAGGAAAAACACACACAAAGTCTCCCAATATGTGAGAAATCTCTGGGTGTGACCACATGGCTCACTATGGGAGAGTTAAGATTTAAAACTTTCACACACACACAGGAAGCTGTCTGATTCTCACACACACACAGCCAGCAGACCAGTCATTAACCCCCAGTGAGCCATGCTGGGTGTGTTAGGGAGGGGTGGTGGAGGGTCATAAAGAGGACCCCAGAGCCACTGAGAGGAGGGGTGGGGGGGTGGTCACACCCCACGATCAATAGTTGGACGTTTGACCTCGGCTAGAGTTTCACCCCTCCTCCCTTCTTATCCCATGAAAACTCAGACGTGAGTCAACAGTCTTAACACAGGCTCTACAAAAACAACCAGGTTCTTTTCAGCACCTGTGACTGTTCACCACCTGAGGCGAAAGGGAGGAAACGCCATTCAAATCCTGTTCTCGGCTTAATAGCTGTAGTACTCACCATGACGTAGTGACGCTGCATCTCCGTCTTTTCGTTGGCCAGTTTGTCGTATTCTACTTTAAGGCTGGGTGGAGAAGAAAAAGCATTGCGTTTGTAAAAAGGATCGGTACACCGATGCAAAACGTTTGGTTTTTGTGTGCCACGTTATGATTGCACAAAGCTACAGTAAGGGAACAAAACATCAACAGCTTCTGCTTCACGTTTCCAGGAAGCCGTTGGTTTTTACAGTAGTAGTCTAGTCATTACCTGTGGTACTGGGCCTGCAGGAACTGAAATTCATCTTTGATCCTATCGCAGGACTCTGCTACTGTGAACTTGAAGCCAGGCTGCCCTGGCTGGTGAGGAGCCTGAAAAGTGTGAGATTGGAGATACCACAGGTGTAAATAACATCATCACATAGCTGAGTTCTCTCTTGCCACCTCCTCCTCTCCTTTATTTTATTTTTTTGATAACACCCCCAGTCCTTTTTTAATGGTTTGTCTTCTCATTTCCCTTGAGTCTTGGACTGGCAGAGGGAGCTGCTTTCACTCAACTTGTGCAGTGACAGAGGTGTGACTTTATCCGTTTGCCATGTAGAGTCTCTAAATCACACAGTGCTGTTTTTTTTATTGCACAATTAACTTTCAGGACTGTAAAAAGAAAAAAAACCCTGATGATCTACTTTACCGAGTTCAACACAATCTCAGATCTTGTTTCCAATAAACACCACCTCTCGGTGCCTCTCCTTGCTACAGTGAAGCCCTCAGCAGCACTGATGCAGACCATAAATAGTAAGGTGTGGATCAGCAGCTCCACTCTGACGAGCTAATTAGGCCATTTTGAAGGGCAGCGCTTCTGCATCAATTTACAAACAGCGACTACAGACGGGGGACTTACCGGATGCCGGCCTTGTGGATACATGTCGAGTCTTTTTTCCACACGGGAGTCGGTGTGTTGTTTTTCTCGTGCTTTCTTTCCGTAATCCCAGCGAAGGTGCGGTAAATCCCCGCCACCCCCTCCCCGATATGCGCAGGATGGCGGCGGACAAAGCCTCGTTCTCGGCTGCGAGGCGCACACTCAGAGCCAGCCCAGCGGATGGATCAGCTCCTTTCTTTTGTACCTAAACAAACAGAAAACAGCTGGATCACGTTCACAGCGCCTGAAAGCAACACGAACGTAGAGCTTTACGAACTCTCCGATACACCTTGTGCAAAATGCAGAATAAAGTAGTTTTGTTTTTTTTTTACCCACTAATTCTCTGAACGTGTGAACCACAAAACATAAATCTGTCGTCTAGATGTGCAAAAGAAAAGAAAGGGAAAAGAAAAAAAAACAAGAGTGGCAGCAAAATGCGTTTGATGCCACGGATCAAATAAATCCCAAAGTTTAGACTTTTGATCACACCCGCAACGACACGATGCGCTTTTTTGGGGGGGTTTCCTCGTAAATCTAACGAGTCGTCTTCCACTAGAGGGTAAAGAAAACACGCAACTGTTGTTTTTGGTGGTCCTGGAAGATCAGAAAACAAGGAGCTGCTGCTTTCAAAGTCGGCTGCCATAAAGCCACCGCCACCACTACTACCACCCGTCTTGTTAGCGGCTCTCTTCATGTAACCCCCCTCTTTTTTTCTTTTTTTTACCTTTGTCTCGACTGATTCCTCTCCTCCTCTCCTCTGCACAGGTAAGAAGAATATATATGAAAAAAATATTATCCACACGAAGCTTAATATCCGGTAATCTGTAACGTTCACCGCAGATTTGATAAGAGGGCGGACAATTGTCCGTCGTCGTTTCTGTTTTTCATACACTTCTTTGCTCTTCTTTGCCCCCTTGAGAGTCCTTTAAAAGCCCCGGTGATTTCCGAGACTGAGAGCGTCGCTCAGTCCGCTCGGACGCTGGAAACCCCTCGACTGGGACGAGTTTTTGACCGCAGACAACTTCAAAGAAAGCCTCTGTTAGATCCAGTAGCAGCTCGAAACTCTTCCAGTAAGTCCAGGGATTATTATTTTGCGACTCAAGCGGTTATTTTTTTTTCTTGTTTAAAATGTCGGCCGTTGTGAAACGCACCGCCAGCCTGCAGTTGGGTACCCAGTTCCTCTGCCGCGCGCTGTACCACACACAGACTGTGCACTGACACGAGGACCCGACTGCCGAGAGAGGGGCCTCGCGCTAACCAATTGGGTTCTCCGGAGGAGTTTAGCGCCAAAGACCAATCACGGCGCGTCAGTCCCACGTGGGGTACACAGCACTGTCGCGTTCTGATTGGGCCACGATATGTGACCTCGCATGTTCGCCATTTTGGATTTGAAGTGACATTCGGTGCGTTCAACAACTTGTTCAAAACAAAGGTAATAATTTATATGTCCGTGCACTGCAGCGGGTGCCCGAGTGTTTCACAACACTACACGGTATGTACCAACGAGCTGTACAATTTAAAAAGAGTCTCGTTCTCAAATAGAGAAAATAATCCACCCCGTAAATAGAAGGGATCATTTTAATAAAAGCTTTCGCCTTCAAAATCTGCTCACTATATGAGCAATTATAACTGAAGCTGGCGTGACCCTGAAAAAAAGGTTATAGTTTGAAGCTTGACTATTTCACTGCGCTCTCGGTTGAAAAAGAGAGCTAGAGATGCCAAGAAAAAGAAATACGTCCTATTTCTGTGCCAAGAATAATACGAGCTCATAGAATTTCATTCAAGACTCGAAGTGCGCAGATGTGAATACCCCTTCATCTACAGCAGAGTGTCCTTTGAGTGACTTGAATTGATCGACCTATTTCTAACGAGACCTCAAGCATCTACAAGCTTTCCTATCAGCAGCACTAGGTAGGCTACAACACGTCTGCGCCTCAGCCTATCACGTGTTTCTCACTATGCCCTGCCCCACGTGGGTCCCCTCTTTCCCTCCACCCCCTCTCCCTCCACTTCACCGCCTTTCATCCAATGATCTCGCAGCTGTCTTCCTGCGCGGCTCACCATTGGCTAGGGGCTGGAAAAGCTGTCAGTCAGGAGTCCTAGTTGTCAATTAAACCCACGTTGGGTACGGCGCTGACAAATGCCTGTGCTACTCTCCCTCCTGCCTGCGAACAGTGCCTGGAATGGCTGCTTAATTAGCTTCGAATGGCTTTTCCTTTCAGCTCAAACAATCTGTCACTACCATGTGGTAAAAAGAGCCCTGCATAAAACAAAAGCAGGAGAAAAAAAAAGCCAGTAGGGGCTAAATATCAGTTTGATTCTCCCCCCCCCCCCTCCCTCTCCTCTTCAACCCCTCCATGAAAACATTTGCTGCAAAACAAAGCTTTTACCTCGCTCAAACACTGGATTCTCTCACTCATCTGCTTCTGCTCTCATTTTCTTCTAAAACTGGATTCATTTGTTTACCTGGGTGTCCATTTAGCCCTTGCATGTTTAAATTTAGGGACCAGATTTTTCTTTTTTGCTTGTGGCCTGGCTTTACCTGACCCACATGACATTTATGCTTTGACTGATATATTAGCATGCGGTGAAATGTCTTCCCCACTGTTTCATTTCACCTAGATTTAGTAGTCCTATATATATATATATATATATATATATATATATATATATATATATATACACACATATACATACATATGTGTGTGTGTGTGTATGTATATATTACACTTTAAATTAATGCATCCTAGCATTAATAATGGTGATAGCATGTATGACACTTAACCACATGTCGAGAGCAAATTTAAGAGGAAACTGCTGCGACAACAAATGAGAAAGGGGGGAAAATGTGAACTGTTTCAGAATAATACTTTGCGGTGACCACAGTGAGAAATACTCTATGTTATTTGTAGCATAACTAAGTGCCAAAAGTCAAGAAGTATATCAAATTTGAACTGCAGCTAGCATGCTGAGAGCTTTAGCTGTTGCTAAGCAACAAATGTATCCCTCCTGCAGATGTGGTGACATCAGTTGGGATAATAACTCATGCACTGAGGGCATGTCAGTGAGCAACACACTGGCAGACTTTAAAGAAGGCCCTTTTTTTCCCTCCTGCACAGAACTTCTCCTAATGATGAATTATCTGTAGTCCTCGCTGTAATCATGGCACTCAGAGTGGGAACGCACTTAAACTACATGCAAACTCTTTGCACTTCTCCAAATCTGAGCTTCCTGAGGGAACTGTTAGTTCTCAGCCAGGAACAACCGCTGTCTGGCTTTGTGTTTCTGACAGACACTTTGACTCGTAACCCATTAACAGGTAATACCAACGGCCTCGCATTATTCTATTTAAAAAGAAAGAAAAAGTCACTCTTGGAAAAGACCATTTCTGTCATGTTTTCCAATCTGACTTAATAATTGTGCCAATTTCCTTGCAAGTTTTCAGGCCCTTTCATTTTGTTATGTTTCAAAGAATTTGACAACCACACAAATACAGAATATCAATCAAATGTGTAAAAAATAAAAATAAAAAAAATAAATTCTGAATTGAGCTGTCATGCATCCTGTTTCTGTCAGTGGTCCTTAAGGCTGCCTCTAAAAATTCACCCGAGTCCACAGCTATCCGAGGGTCATCAATTTTCTAGCTACTCTGGTCTGAATTAGCCGACGAGCTTGTAAACTTGTAGCTTTTTCCTGTTGGTTTGGTTTCTTTTTGCACAGAGAATGCTCTAAGTGACCTCGAGGTGATCCAAAAGTTGTCTCTACAAACCGCATCAGGACGTTCAGTCCACTTACTGGATGGATGTGTCTCGGTAACAAAAAGTAAAAACAGGAAGAAGGTGCTATGTTCTGGACTAATAGATATTCTGTCGGCTGCTCCCTTTAGGGAATCATCTGTCTCCATCTCACCCTACCCTCTTCTGTCATGCCAACCCCACTGGATGTCCTCCTTCACTACATCCACAAACCTCTTCTGTGCTCAGCTTCTTTTCCTCATGCCTGTTACCTCTATCTTCAAGATCCTTTGTCCAATATATCCACTTATTCCTCCTCTGCACATGTCCGAACCACCTCAGCCTTGTTTCTCTAACTTTCTTTCCAAACTGCTCAACCTGTGCTGTCCCTCTGATGTACTCATTTCCTGTCCATCCTGATCACTCACTCAAAACCTGAGCATCTTCAGCTCGGCCTGCTATAATCTATTTATTTATCTACACATTTGTGGTACATCCCAGAATGCAAAGCATAGCCGGTTACAGGTAGGTGTTTATCTGAGACACCTGTACACTTGGAAATTGGGTCATATCGAGGCTGGATAAAAAAAAATAAGCTATAAGCTCCACAGACCTGCGAGAAAGCATTGTGTCAGTGCACAGACCTGTGGGGGAACCATTTCTGCAGCGCTGAAAAGTACCAGCCTCATTAACTCCGTCCCTGCAGTCAAACATGGTGGTGGCAGCATCAGACTGTGCATCATGCCTTTCAGCGACAGTCCCTAAAACAAGGGACCAATCAGGGCAGAGGGAAAGATGCATGCAGAGAAATATGAATCCATTCTGACTGAAAACCTTTTCCAGGAAGCTCAGGACCTCAGGTTTGGGTGAAGGTTTACATTTCAACAAGACAAAAACCCAAAGCACAACGTCAAGAAACCTCATCTGTCAACATCTGGAGCCAACAGAGAATCATTTCTGGAAGGACCTGGAAATGGCTGCAACCTGCTTGTGCTTAAATGTACCCAACCTTTAGGACCATTCACAAAAACACTGCACACAAAGGTACTTAAATTAAGTAGTTGTGAGGGGTGTCCTTCATAAAAGAGATATTTCAGCCTTTTATTTTGACTAAATCATGAAAACATATTAAAAAAAATGTTTTTAGCATGGTCATCATGTACTGAGTGTAGGCTGATGAGGAAAAACAAAAGTCTGAAACATACAATGTCTTACATTTTAAAAAGTGCTGCACATAATCACAAGTAAGCTTCCTAAAGTTTTGTTGAAACAGTTTAAGTGACGTGATGGGTTCTAATCTTTAATCTGCTGGATATGATTTAATAAAAAGCATTAAAAGTTCATTATTGAGTTATGGAAATATTCTAATTATCAACTAATCTTTCTGCAAAAGAACAGAAAAAAACCCACTGGAGCAATTTCCTCTCTGCCTCTCCTCTCTTTTGACCTTTGACCTTAATCACACAAACTTGCGGGCTGTACCAGTGCATTCTGCATGTTTCAGAACAAACGCATCCAGACAAGAGCAGATACACAAGTTCAGGTTTCATTTAGCCTCCAACTCTGAGTAAGCCCTGTTATTTAGTTTAAAAGCATGCCGGCACGAGTGGCTTCACCTCACAGGCTCTGTGTGTATTTGCACTGCTTACTGCAGTTTCTAAGTACATCCTAGAAACAAGCCAACCAGGTGTATTAGAGACTTACGCCCCCCTCCCCATAGGTAAGGCTGTTAAGGTAAATCTTAACGTGCTCTGCAAGAAAATACGAATTACTGTGACTCTTAAATTGATTAAATTACCCACTGTTATTATGTAGGGTGTTAAAGCACAGTCTTCTCAAAAGTCTAAGTAAAGTGCTCAAGAAAATAAGTATTACTCTAATCCACTTCAGAAATAAGAACAGCAAATTGATGTGTAAGTTGCCTCCCAAAGGCACTGTTTGCGCCTCATCATTTTCATCAAGTCTACATTAAAAACAGGAGCGTGACAGTTTGGGTAAGTTTGTTTCACGTTCAGAAACGACTTCTCTGAATAGCTTTTGCTTTCAGATAAAGGGCTCACTGTGTTTCAGGTTTTACTCAAGACATTCCTTGTAGAAAAACTGTTTTATTACATTTTATCTACATGGTCTTATGTCCTATAATGCTTTTACAGTAGGTCTAAATAATAATAAAAAACCTATAAAAATTTGATAATTTAGCAACAAAAAACCCAAGAAGAGTCAAATCCACAACAAACAGAACCTAAGAGATGGTGTATGAACACTATAGATAACCTGCTGTTAGTTTGGTATTTCATACAACAAACACCAACACAGGAAGCAGTTTCATGTGCATTATTTTACATCAAAACTAATTTCTCTTCTGTGACTCTTACATACCAAATCACCGGGCAGTGTACTCCAACATGCTTTGGTATTTAACCCAGAATCCCCAAAAGCATTAACTACTGTCCAATTGAATGCTAATTGCATTTAATTTAATGTAGATGCTTCCCAGTTTAGATCCTGGGTGTGATCTCAGTATGAAGGAACTGAGTGGACCAAGTGTACGAGCTTTGCAGCAACAGCCAGAATTTTAAACAGTCCAAAACCAACTGCTAGCATATCTGCATCATCCCCTATTCATCATAGCTGTACTCAAGTGGGCATGTACTGTTGATTTAAGCAGAGCTGCTGGTCAGGCGTGCTGATATTTGTCAGTTTGCTCTGCGCTGAGCATCCTGGGATCGGTATGTGTAGGCCCGGTGTAAGGATGTGGGTTATCTGGGAACTGGCAAACACAGTGGTGGTCTCCACAGGCCCGGGACTCTGATTCAAGAACCACATACAAACAGACATTATCGTACAGCTTCATCTGACACATCAAGGACCCCGGACGTGTCTCTCTCACACACTCACAGTGACACACAAACACTCACACAAAGATTCACTTTTCATCCCGCTCAAGAGAGAGTGGCCTAGATTAAGCAGCAACAAAGGAGCAGGCTTCACCTCTGGGATAAGAGGGGGGGAGTCCGCCCTTGTAGACCTCCGCACTGTTTATTTGCACTGGAAACCCAGACGCTGTGAAACTCCCACTCTGAGGCGCTGCACAAATATTGAGGCTATTTGCAGAGGTGGTTTTAATTCTTTACAGAGCAATGATTGGCTCTTTCCACTACCATCTCTGCAAGAGCTTCGCCAATGGATTCCTTAAGCCTTTGCTGCAAACCCCCCCACCGGCCAACTCACACCAGCTCTAGAATAAATATCACAGATGTATATTTTTATGGCTTTAGTGACCACTAAAGACTCAAATCCCAATTATTCTGCTTATGATATCAGATTCTCTGCTCAAACAAATACTCAGTACCAAAACCACAGTTTCTACAGAAAACCAATGCTTGGTTTCTGCTTCTGCCGTACACCAACACCCCGATACTTCCTGAGAGGACTAACTACGTTCAACTTAGCGTTCGGGGGTCTGGCGGGCGAAAACAAGGATGCTATTCTCAAGATACTTGGTGTGGTTGCGTGACATTATAAATGAATAAAGACTGCACACACGCTCAACGCTGATTAGTGCTTTTCTCCCCGCAAGAGTGGCCTCACCTTTGTGAAGCTGTGTATTTATCAGCATCCATCAGATTAATGACTTCATCCATTCAACTGCTCCCTCTTTGAACCACCCGGGTCTCTTTCCACTGGTAGAATGCAGAATTGCGGCCCATTTCTGCAGTGGGCTGGTTGGTGGGGTGGTCACGGCACTATTGTGAAGCACCCACTGACTCTGGATTATTGACATGCTTTCACAGGCGAGTTCAGGCCTTGAAAGGAGACATTCCTCAGAATAAAGGATCCAGTGTGTGTCGCGGGGGCTCTAAACATGAATAGGCCCCTAAGTGTATCGCTGTGACTCGTCAGCTTGTAATCAACGCATATAAGATGAGAGGACACTAGAAAGAGAGGCAAACACAGACTTGAACAGTCCTACAAAAAAACAGCGAAGGCTTTTTCCCCCCACCTTTATCTTGTTGGTATTCAATCTGATACAGACTGTGTTGAAAACATAGATGTAGGCACTGTAAAGACATTCACAGGGTCAGGGTCCTCTTTCTATTTTGAAACTGCATGTACTGAGCACATGACATCACATGTGAGGACCGTTCTAAATAATACCCCCCTTTGTGGTCCATTTTTAACTCTAACAGATCAATAAGTTATAAAATGAACATCATGTTGTATTAAATAATACATAAAAATAAGAAATCATCAGAGTTCACAGGTCAAGGGAGTTTCTTGTAGACGTCTATAAAAATCGCAACCACAGGAGTCGCCCCCTGCTGACCTCTAAAATGATTGCAGGTTTCAGGTATTTCAGCAGTGGCTTCTTGCATATGTCTACACACAAAAAAATGCCGAAAGCAGTCAAAACATTTGCATCATACTTGCAGAAAACAGGTGTAAAATACTCTCCATAGTCTCTTCTATTCGTTGACAGAATAGAAGCTAAGTTAAACAAAGGCGAACTTCAAATACATAAAGCGGATCTTGAGGAATTCTTTTTTGTTTGTAAAATCCGATGTGGTGATTTGCTGCAACTGGCCCTTGAAAGCAGGCACAGAAAACTTGCAAAGGCTCCTGAAAACACAGCTGTCTATCAGAGCAATTTGTTGAGGTACTCAAGGTAAACACGGGTGAAGAAGTGAGGAAAGACGGGAGGCTCGTCGTAGTGCCTTGACCAATTTCCTTTTGTTCTCGTCTTTCCAGGGAGCTTGGAGTTAATAAACACTCCGAGCTCCGAGACTGCTTGGGAAAAGTATTTTTCTAGTGAGGAGGAGTTCATGAATAATTGTTTTAAAAGGGCTGAAGTAATACTGCATATTAATCACAGCTTAACAGTGGTTTGCTTTAATAACTGAATTTGACTCGTTAATTGTTGAGTTTTGCAAATGCAAGTTAGCTGTAGCGCTGCTCTGTGGACCTACTGCCCTGGAATGTGATGTTAAGCGCTCGTGCAGTTGGAGTGTTTGCCGTACGCATGCAGTTTCAATTTGAAATGGGTCCACGGTTGTTGATAGTGAAAACATGATTGAGCCTTTTTTTCACACTCCTTTGCTGAGCATTAATGAATTCACAATGGCTCTGCCTCTGGTGCGGTCTGTGATTAATAAGCTCATTTAGACAGCACTCATTGTGACCGGGACTACAGGCCAGCACCGTGTATGGCTCTTTAGTGGGTTGGTGTTATTTTTTGTGATTACCATCCAAGTGGCTGCTGTAAAAAGCAGGTCAACAAAGTGACCTTATCCTGTCCTTCAGCTGGAGAGTGAAAGAGAACCTAGTGATGACAGCGAGGCCTACTTTGCCTTTAGCAAGTGAATGAGCCTGATTACGTGGAAATGAATAACATGGTTTTCATCGCGCTTTTAAGTATGCCATTTTTGTGTTGGTTTTGGCCATCGTATGGCAATTTTAGTGACCTGGGTAAGTCCCTATCTCACTGTTGAGAAACTCAAATGTGGGAATTGGTGGACATTCATCCGTATGGATGGAATAAAATAACACAGCAAATATTCATGTATTTTACCACTGTATGTTTTTAAAAGTCTTATGTCGCCTAATAATATATGAAACAAGTTTCACAGGGGGATACTTCTAAGGCAGCATTCCCCAACCCCTGGGCCACGGACCAGTACCGGTCCGTGAATCGTTTGGTACCGGGCCGCGAGAGTTGAGGCTCGGGTGTGAAATGTATGGTTTTCAGGGTTTTTAGCGTTATTTTGTTATCGTTTTTATCATTAACTCTTTTCACGTTTGTTATGAATAAATCTTCTTTTTTTCGGTACCGGTACCAGTTTTATTTTGTTGTATTTATCCGCGACACTTTAAAGGCCAGTCCGTGAAAATATTGTTGGGCATAAACCGGTCCGTGGCGCAAAAAAGGTTGGGGACCGCTGTTCTAAGGCACTGCCAACTTGTGCTGAAATTATGGTTCAGCAGTGGTAGCAAGCTGTCGATGGAGGCAGTGTACAAAGTATTTATTGCAACCAGTCTATGCGCTACTCTACTCCTGGTTGTGCTGTTATTGGTCCACCAGACAGCTGTGGAGAAGAGTGAAGTTATAACATGGAAGTTAAGTTACAACAATGTAAAGTCTCCACTTTAGCTACTGGCTCTGCTTTCCATCCAGTGTGTTTTCTTCTTCTTTTTTTAAATCTCTGATGCTGTCGGACCCTCCCTGTTTCAGCCCACTTGTTAACCAGTCAGCATTTGCCCGGTGGACAGTGCAGTTGGGATTATGCGGGACTGAACAGGAGCATTACTGTGGTGATTGGAAACCACCTCTGTACACTTCACAAGTTTTCATAAATTACGCATTAAGGAAATGGCATATGGTAGAGGGTCACACATGGATATATGTGTACATCAGAAAAATAATTCCAAAATCCAGAATGTGTCCTTTGGAGACACGGGTCTCGCTTCAACATCTGAAGTGCCCATTTATACACATTTTAATTGAAACCAGGACCTTTTTATAAGCCAACCTGATAGATTTGGATGATAATACTGCAGGATTTGATGGCTTGGGATGAAAAAGCATTGTTCAGGCATCCATTGCTTACCATTCATTTCCTTATTAGTAGGAGAATGAATTGGCAGACTCTTGATTTAGCTGCAAGATCCTTTACATAAAACATCTCGTTTTTATACAATATGTCTCCACTGTTTACTATTATACTGTATCTTATAAAATGTTTATACTTGGTTATGAAAAAATCAAGGTTATGATTAACAATGCAAATTAGACATTGTTAATCATCAGCAGAGGTTTACAGTGAGCTACGCTCCTTGTTAAACTTTACAGAGGAAGGGAAAAAGGGCTGAATAAATTATGTGAAAGCAGTCTGACATCTTGGTGGCATTTCAAATGTCTCCCTCATGTTGTGATGTTTTTTTATCAGTCGCTCAGCAGGTTGCGAAAGCACTGAGTTCATTATGTCCTGAGCAGAATGTGTTTTTCAAGGAAACAAGCCCCTACAGGCAGTGCCTTAGGACTACAGGCAAGATTTGGTGTTTGGCACTCTTGTATACCTCAGGGGGGACTGTGTAGCATTTATGGATGTTTATGGGGAGCATGCAATCCAGTGCAAAGGCTCCTGTTCTGTTTTCATGTGTGTGAACCCAGTCAGCCCTGTGAGATAAATGGAATGAGCTAAATCACCAGGGAGATTGCAGCCAGGCCATTGATTTTATGGGTCATCAGATAACACTGGGGCTTGCTGAGCACATGCCCTTCAGCATGAGGCGAAAGCTATCATTTAGCCAAATCAATAGCTCTAATTACCCCGCTCCACCCACCGTAATGAATTCAGAAACTATCCTACTATCTTCATAGGACTGGAATGAGGAAATACAGTGATTGCACGGCACTAAATTAACAGTCTCAGGCGGAAGTATACTTTTACAGATCCTTTGTCATTTCAGTCTACTACCTTAATGTCAGGCACTTTGTGACTCAAATCTATATCGGTGTCAACCAGTTTCTACTAGCTGATCCAGCCAGACTCTGACTTAGCACAGTTAGCACAATATAACATTTCTGCAAACATGAGCAAGTTCCAGTAAATGGAAGTTGGATGGAAACTGAAAACACACTGACACACATCTTTCTGGCTAAATAACACACAATATGTGTGTATGTTTGCCAACATGAGGGTTAGCTACCAGCTAAATACACCAATGACAGAAGGATCACAGGATATTTCTAAATTCTTACCGATCAAAGCTACTTTTAAAGCAGGTTATGACACAGAACAGAAAGTTGCTGTAAAATAAATACAGTACTCCTACTGCAGATGTGGTTTTTTGTTTTCTCAGACGCGTCACCGGATTTGAAACAAAAAAACTCTCACAATGCACAAAAAAGGAAGCCTGGGACTTTGTTATGGAGTTTCACCTTCACTCACTGCTCTATTTAGATTTCCTCTCAGCAGCACTTTGGCTTGATGTGACATTAACACACTCCACTCGGTCCAACAGCATCTCGTGTTAATATCTTCAAGCCGTCCACTTAAGAGCCAGTGCTGTTGTAGTGTTATACGCTCCCTTCCTTTGTCCCTGACCTCCAACATGCTGAGTGCTGCCATCCTGCTATCAGGTTTCTCCATGCCTATACCGCTGCAGTGGTCCACTTATCACCAAGGCTGGCACACTGCCCGCTGCCCATCACTTTCTGTCTTTCAGTCTCTTATTCAGACCAGAAAAACAAGTGTTACTAACTTTAATGTTATGTTCAAATTATACAGCAATGCAATATTGATCGTAATATTAATATTAATATTAAACAAAGATGAGAGAGCTCCCCAAACTTTGAACATATAAAACCTTTATTTTTATTTTTCTGGAAAAATATATTTTTGTGATAACCATGTGAAACACTGTCAGAATATGAAAGAGGAATTATCACCTGAATCTACAGCTTGAGTTTCAGCTCATTTTCAGCTGTCTGGCCAACAGAGACAGATACAGTAAGCAACTAGCTGTTGAACACAGTGAAGCATTTAGCAGCTAAACAGCTGCAAATTTGGCAGAGACACTAAACTGTGAATGTACCAATAAATTCATCACTCAGAAACTGTAGTTTGTGAACTACAGTTTGGAGGGTTTTTTTGTTTGTTTTATTTGGCTGGCATGCTAAGATATAAACTACCTCTAGCTAGCTGTATTAGCAACAACCTGCTGGGTGCATGACACAAGTAATCAAATACTACTAGAATTTAACTCACTGCAAAAACTGGAGTACAGACTAATTGAACAAATTGTTATTATCAGAGATGCTCTAAAAACAGAGAGAGATGGAGCAGATTTAGCTAATAGAGCTGAAGCAATTTGTTTTTTTGGCCCCTTATCTGTGGTCGTGGTTTTCAGGGGAATAAAAACTGAGCTGAAAAAAGAGCGAACAGTGCACTTACATTTCTCATTGAACGATCACACAAATTATCTAACATGTTGACCATATTTACCTGTGGGTAAATAAATACGTTATTGCTAACATTGCTAACTATTTGCTAACAAGTTCACCACTCCCAGTGGTTAGTAAAGCCCTATTAAGAAGTTTAAAGCTGATTCTTTAAAATGTTTGCTCACTACTGCCATAATTTACAAAATGGACTTGACGTTTTATCCAAGCTGATGTTTAAAAAAGTAGCACCTGAGCCGATAAAGTCATCAGAAAAAAGCACTTCTCAGACTTTGACCCTTGTCCGTTCATGTTTCTGCCACACACGTATATCCCAAAAATATAACTGCAGGTTTAAAAGTCAACAGTTTAGAATGAGAACGTTATTATATGTGCTGAAAACTATTTAAAAAAAATTAACATAGTCGTTCTTGTTAGTCAAACTCAGTTCACATTATGGGCCACATGCAGTCCACTTTGATTTGAAGTTGGCCCGACCAGTGAAACTGCTGATGATAAATGTGTAAAATTATATAAAAACTTCCTCGACCAGACTGTCCTGTAATTCTAAGATATAACGTTTTTGTCAATCCTTAGAAAATGTCTTTATTTAAACCACGGATGCACTGTAAAAAACAAACAGACAAACCCTTCTATAGTATATATCACTAAATTATTTTGTTGCAGTATGAAATGCAATGTGTGTGTGTGTGTGTGTGCTTTTTTATGTCCACCTTCATATTTTCCAAAGCCATCCACTGGGCCAGATTGTACACTCTGCCAGGCCACTTGTGGTCCCCAACCCTAATGTTTGACATCCCTGGTCTAAATCATGACAAATCTTCTATCAGTTACAATCCCGGCTTTTTCATCACCTGTTTCGCCACCATAAAGGAACCTGATGTAAAATGTGGAAGAAAACAGCTTGTTAAATTTAATCGTCTTTTGATAATATTTCTATCCAATGTTTAACACAAACTCAGCAAATATTTATAGTGAGTTTGTATTTTCACCTAGCCATGCAGTTATCCAAGTCTGAGGATATTAGAAGCCGCCTACTGCAGTGTGATGTTACTTGTCATTAAAAAGCAAAACTGAAAACTCCATAATTAATGACGGTCTCCTTCTCCATGTCCATGGCGCTATGTGTATATGTGTGTCCATCAAACAGTGCTGCCCCCAAGCTGGCAGGCTGCTGCAATGCAGGCGTGCGTCCAAACACATCCAAACATGCCCAGCAGCTGGCCTCAGGGCCACTGTAGCTGTTTAACCCGTAAAAGTGACTGATTAGAATACCAGTGACAGGAACTGAACCCAAAGCAGTTGTTGACAGGGGATATTAAGCGAAGTGGGGAGTCCAGCCACAGGGATTTGATGATGCCACCGGGGAAACATGTGCTGGCCTACTCAGCGGTTCTCTTTAACACCACAGCATCCAAACAGTTGATAACTATATCCAAGAGATGAGAAGTGGCTCGCACCATTTTACCCCACAGCCACGCCAGAGGCAAGTGAGAAGCAAACGATTTAACTCCACGACAATTATGGAGACAGTCGATGTTTGTCAGCTCTCTTCCACTGTACTGTTCTTTGGTTTTGTTTGTTTCTTTATGGCCTGTTCATGTTCTTTCCTCTATCAATCACAACTACCAAAACTGCAAACAGTCCTGCTGCTTAAATACAATTTGATCTTCACCAGTCACGTCCTTGGGTTAAAGAAACCACAATTATTCATTTACATATTATGTAAAATCTTAGGCCAAATGACTAACTCATCTTATAAACTTTGTCCCCATTTTCCAATCTTTGAACTCAGTAATGCTTATCACCTCATGACTTTAGCTCTAAGGCCTTGTGTCTTGTGCATAACTTGGAAACACCTTTAATGGCTGTACATAACTTAAGCATCTCTGACCTGCTGTTCCATAATTAAGAACAACACGATTAAAGTCTTTATGGTTATGTTTTGGCAACATAAAGCACCTTTACCATAATCCAACAATAACCTGTTGAGTTGTTACTGTGTTTCCTGTACACATTACACACCGTTTCTTACTGATTTTGTTTTTAAAAATACATTCCTCACCTATTTATTCCCTTTAAAAAGTAATTTGTTACACCACTCTTTCCACTACTCCACAAAATCGCCTAAGATGTGTCATATAATTACTGCTTGACAATATAACATTAAACCACCCATGTGACTATACCTATCACTTTCCTAATAAGGAGGGCATGTTGTTACATTCTTATCTTCTGTCCTGAGTCCGAAGATGGGACAAAAGTAGTTACTTTCTTTATGTCGCCCATCATCCAGATAATTGAAGGACTTAGCATAAGTGATGCAATTATTTGATTAGTAGCTACTGTATAACGGCCATCCATCCATTTTCTTTATCACTTACCCAATTCAGGGTTGTGGGTAGGCTGGAACACATCATAGCAATAACTATTATGTGATTAACGCATTTAGGAAAAGTAATGCCTTCAGCTTTGAAGCCCTTATTTTGTGGAAACTGCTCTTGGTTTAGATTCAGGAGACAGACACCCTCACTAGTTTTAAGATTAGGTTTAAAACTTTCCTTTTTGATAAAGCATATAATCAGGGCTGGATCAGGTGACCCCGAATCCTCCCTTCGTTAGGCTGCAATTGGCCTGGGGGGGCTTTCCCATGATGCACTGAGTGTTTCTTCTTCATCACCTTTTTTCACTCTGTGTTTATTCACCATCCCGCATATATTCAGTTATTATTAATCTCTGGCTCTTTTCCACACTGTGTCTGTTGTCCTGTCCCTCACCCCCAACCAGTCACAGCAGATGGCCGCCCTTCTCTGAGCCTGGTTCTGCTGAAGGTATCTTCCTATTAAAACTGAGTTTTTCCTTCCCACTGTCACCAAGTGCTTGCTTATAGAGGATCGTCTGATTGCTGAGGTTGTCTCTGTATTATTATTGGGTCTTTACTTTACAATATAAAGCGCCCTGACGCAACCGGTTTTGTGATTTAAAGCTATATGAATAAAAAAGAAGAAAAATAGAAGAATAATGTGTTACAGGCAAATGTAACAAGTTTTCATCGTCTTGCTTTGTTATGTAATTTAATGTAATTTAATACCTTCACATTTGGGATGCAGTGTTTTGTCATGTTTCTAAACTTAAAAAAAAGAAAGAAAAGAACTTCTCAAGTAAAAAGCACAGTCCAGACAGTAACTGTCAGGATTGAGTGAGTGGTACATAAGAACTAATATTACATAAAAACACAAACCTGCTCTTGCTTCCATCACAGGGTTTTCCCAAACTTATGAAACCACACACCTATCGGAGTAGAACTACCACAGAAATTACTCCTAAAACTTGAAACACTAAAGTATTAATGGCTTTTTGGTCTTTAGGGAAATTTAATGTGATTCATGTTGTCACTGACAAAGAGCCATTAGCACCCTCCAACACTCCCCCAGAGATCCACCCTTCATGTCTGATTGTGTTTCACCGCTCGACAAAATGCCACCTCAGTGTAATGAGTTGTTCATAATTTGTCACCATTCTGCCTCTTTCGACAAAATAACCTTTTGTTCTGCTTTGCTGTCCACTTCACTGCACTCTCCCAAGAAAGGCTTTTAGAGGCGTCTACTTCAGAGACAAAAAGCCGGACTGTGTGTGCAAAAGACGTGTGGAAGACAGCATGTTTCTTTTACTTACATTATTCACAAAGAAGCATGCATTTAGGTCCGGTCTGTTCAAAGCTAATATTACATTAATAAGGACTACAGTGCTCTTTATTAAGCGCCCACAAATATTAAAAAAATGGTAATGCATCATGTATCCTTTCCCCATGGATTGATGGGTTGATCTGAAATAAGGGATGTTCCACAGTGCTCTCATGTAAACCATCATACATAAGGACAATATATGTGACAATAAAGCTGCAGTAGCAACAATATGAAACTTCTTTTAATAGATCTGTGCATAAAACTTTGAGTTTTGGCACTCTAAACCTAAACAGGCAGTTATTTGTGATGATTACCATAGTTAATCTACAGACCTCAAAGTCAGTTGTTTATGAGTTCAGTAATAAAAACAATGCCAGATTTAATTTAATACATGTCCCTGATCATTTGGTTGCTTTTATCTGAGTCAAAGAAAGCGAGTTTGCCTGATTCAAAAGTAGTATCCCACATTTACGTACCCACTGCAACCATTTATGCACATCAAATACCCAGCAGCTGTGCATTTATCACAGCTCCATCCACCGAGAAGTCTCCGCATTTACAGCACTAAAGTTAAATATCCAGAAAATGTAGTTACATTGCAAAAGGCTTACAATGAAACTACAATTTCTTTGAGGCCATTCTCTCAAAATATCTCATAACCGTATTGCAATGACTGTACTCTATATGCACGTGCTTAGATACACTTAGACATGTAGGAAGCATAAATACACATTCACTTCCCCTATATTAAAAGCAAAAAACTTGGAGGACAGCTTTTGGTTTCCGGCCTAACATCAGCAGATCAGTCTGAGACACAAGACCCATTTTATTCCATGAACACAACGATTTAATTGTAATGTCTCCACACATATCAAGAGAAATGCTGGTCTTGTCGAGCTCATCAACACTCTCATTGCGTAGTCAAAGTTTTAAACAATCAGCCATGTGATTAATGGTCGTCTGGCTTTACCACTTTGGCTTACTGCCAAATGTTACTGATTATTTCAGCTGATTAAACTGATATTTTAACTTGTCACACTGTGTTTTAATATGATAAGATTGAGATAGAATATGCAGTAGAGATGCAGTATGTCAGATAGGAGGGCAGATAATGACTTTACTTAGTGGATCATTTATTGGCCATCATAGGATACTACAATCATTTACAAAGTCACAGTTTTAGCACCGTAGCAATCCATGGCCTAGTGTTAACTCGACATAAAGATGATTTTGTATATGCAATAGTCAATGATGCTCTTTGTAATGGAATAAAGAGCACCGGTATTAAAAGAGCATTCAGTGTCAGTAGATCGCATGCAGATATGAATTTTACCCTAGCAGACAATTAGTATCTGTATGAAAACAGTACAACTGATGATTAATTGTTTCACTCTCTTTGTAGATCTGCTTTGACAAGGTGAACTGAATCTTGCTCAAGATAAAAAAAAATATCTCTAACGTTCATATATATATAATTATTTTTTCTATTAACCTTGCATACCATTAAGTGCAAAGCTATTGCAAGAAGAGTAAGGCCCAGCAGTCAAGCGAATCTTTTCTCACAGCCCCCACATCCATGGACAGAGGTGTTAATCCCTTCTTCCATTACTACTTTTAAAGCTGAAAACTATCATCTTGCACCTATAGTACCATACTATTATATCAATACACTCATATTCTGAAGTTAAGAAATTACAACTGTGCGATTGTGATACTGTTTAAGACACAATTTTAATAGTGTCTACATTAGCTTGTTCAAACTAACACAGCCACATCACTGTGATAGCAGTGTACATGTTATTGAAACTTGAGGAATATCTGTGCTATGTGCACTAACTGCCAGATATCTGGTGTGTTACTCTGACTTGTTACTGAGACATACAGAGTCAGGCAGATTATGAGGAGTCTATACATAAACAAGGACTAATCAGCTTGGACAAAAATACAACTAAGTTAAACATGTTTGTGATTTCTCTTATTATGCACTATGCAAGCATGCTGAGTAGATGAAACCTATTGCTTTCAAATAACCTGCCCATGTCCTCTCATCAGACATATGTTCCACCATTATACTGTTTTCAGTTGAAGCTAAATTAATATGCAAAAAAGGGGCTTTCAGTTAAATCAAGAGCACAGAACTGTCAAGTGTAGAAGATTGTTGCCAGAGGGGCCTTGCCAAAATCACAATTAAGCTGTCACAGCTACCGTCAAGAACACCCTCTTCAAGCTTTTCTCTCATTAATTGGGATTTGGGGAGTACCTGGGTCTCCTTGGTAGCGAGGTTCAAGTGGTTGTTAGTGAATGACAGAGCAACCACTTGAGCCTTTCCATCCTCTAGGCCTGAGAAGATGAGATTGTTACAAAACGTGATCAACAGCCTCTCAGGGGTCACAATGCGGGGCTTTAGCACCTCCAAGAGTATGTACGTTACTCCATGCTCTTTGTAGCATCACCCACAAATATGTTTTAGAAACTGAAGTGCCTCTCCAACAACAGATATTTCTGTCATTCAAAGAGCCATACACACACACAGAGCACTGTATTATCCAGGGTCAGCCTGTTTTTAAGTGGCTTTAGCAGTTGACATCTTTACAATGTGCAGAAGATGTGTGCCTGAGATTTGCAGGTGAGTACTGTAGATGTACACAGTACACTTCATAAATACTAAGTGTAACATAAGAATTGCAAAATGGTTATTCCACAAGGTTCAATGTTGGGACCACTACTTTTTTGTCTATATATTAGTGAGACGCCAGATAGCTGTAAAGAAGCAGCGTGCCACATGTATGCTGATGATGCAGAAAGGTGCCAACAAAGAGTCCACAATAGCCTGAACAGTTGGTTAAGAGTCCCACATTAATTTCATTGTTGCACTCAGGAGGTATAATTACAACCATGTTCACAATAGTAGTTTAGTGTAGGATGCTAATAATTGCTCTAAATTGAATTTATCATTATTTGCATGTCTCAGTTTTGACTGAGACCATGAAGATCAGTCCTACAGTCACATTTCGAGTTTGGCTAAAGAAGGTCAAACAGATCCACATAAACCTCATTTATATTCATACAGTGACACATACCAAAGGCCTCAGTTGAAGACTGAATAAAGAGACAGCAGCAAGAGAAGGAAGATTTGGCCCTACTGCCAAGCTCTTAGCTAAGACAGCAGTTACAATAGCTGGGGGGGTGAGAGAGGTTACAACTATTCAATCTCTATTAAACCGCATCATCTGCCTTAAAGTCATTTAGATGTGCTCCCAGCGATAGCGGTTAATGAGATTAAAGAACTGCGATCAAGCTGTGAGTAGCCAGCTGAAGTAGGCGGATAGAGCTGAAGACACGCTGCACCAGCTCTGACTGAAAACAGAATTAGTGTTGGGTGATGCTTTTGTGTCAGTGATTTCGGTGTATGTGAAAACACACATGTCAGAATTAGTCATATACTAAAATGAATAGAGCATTCATTGGCTTCCTTATATCAGGTTGCGTGGTTAAAAAAAGCTGAAGATGACTGTGTTTTTCTTTTAAATGGTTTAGATTTATATGCTCGGAGGTAAGACGACACGGTCAAAATGACATAGTCCTCTCAAGAAAAACAATGTTATTAATCACTAAAGCTCCTCATTTTGTTTACTAACCCACACACTTTCTTTAAAATGCTATTTTAGTTTTCATCTTAACCTCAGTGAAATACACAAAATCATTAAAGATTCAGCCACTCATTTCAGTTTTATTATGAAAAACAACTTCCAACATCAAAACATCTTCCAGAAGGACCTTACAGTAGCCAATAAGCTAGGTGGTTAATTGAAATGGTAGTGGAGTAGCAACAATTGTGTTTCTTTTCTTTGTTTCATATGAAAATAAACAGAATGTCAAGGTATTGAATAGTTGTTAAGAATATGCCATCACTGATTCAGAATAAATCATCATTCATTCATATATATTAATTATTTAATAAATGCAAAAGGTAATTGGAAAATGAATGGATACTGAAAATGACTGTAGATGCCACCCCCGTTATTTATGCAAACAAAGCGATCCTCAATATTTGAATGCAGATGTTTCAATATGATAAAATGACGCAGCTAAAGATACATTTGTGGGACCATATGTTTCTCATGAAACCATTAGCAAAATAGAAAGCCCAAGCATTCTGAAGCCATTAATGTGATCTGATTTAGTCAGGCAAGTAGAGAGTTTTGAAAATGTCGAATCAGTGTCTACATAATAGGGAGAATATTAACATTCACCAAAAAACAGCAAATGTAAAATTGATTCAATACTCACTCATGAGCACTTTATTGGGAACGCCTGTTCTGCTGCTCTTTCGTGCAACTATCTCATCAACCCATCACATGGCAGTAACTCAAAGCAATGAAGCTTAAAGTGAGACTCAGAATGAGGAGGAAAGGTGATTTAACTGATTTTGAACGTAGCATTGTTGTTGTTGTTGCCAAATAAGATGGTCTGAATATTTCAGAACATGCTGTTCTGCTGGAATTTTCCTACATAATAATCTCAAAGCTTACAGAGAATGGTCTGAATAAGCAAAAAACATCCAATATCCAGTTCTCTTGGTGAAAATCCCTCTTTGATGGCAGATGTCACAGGAGAAGCTTCGGGCTAATAGAAAACCAGGAGTAACTCAAATAAGCGCTTGTTATGACCAAGGTATGCAGAAGAGGATCTCTGCACAGCACATCAAACCTTGACACAGCAGAAGACCACACCAGGTGCCACTTCTATCAGCTAGGAACAGGAAATTGATGCTACAGTTCCCCAAAAGTGGACAACAGAAGACTGGAAAAATGTTGCATGATCTAAATTTACTTGTTTGAGCGGCACAAAACTCAACAAAACTTAAATAATCTTAAACTGGTTTCTTGTTGGTTTCCACAGTCTCAATCCAATAGATTTGAGATCTGGGATGTCACAACTGTGCGATGCTATGATGTCATTATAGGCCAAAATCACTGAGCAATGTTTCCAGCAGCTTCTTTAATCTACCCTACAAAGAATTAAAGCAGCTCTGAAGGAAAAACTGGGTCCAACGCAATATTAGCAAGGTGTACTTAATAAAGTGTCTGGTGGGTGTATATCTCACATGAACACGGGCATGCTGCTGGACAGAAAAAACCTTTAAAACACACTAAGAAATGGAGAAGGAGCGAGTGTGAACATGCTGCAGGGATTCCAGATGTTTAATATGCTGAGCTGTTGTCAAGGTTGGTGGGGGGAACATTTCTTGTGGCAACAGTAGCAGTAAACCCACACGTCGATCCATCCCACATCTGCCTATAGAGCAAAGAAAAAGAAGAAGAAGAAAAAAGCCAGGTGTCTCTGGAGGCACCCCTGTGATACATTTCTAAGTGTCAACTCTAGAACCTTGCTAGAAAAAAAGTCATCTCCCTTTGACTACTCCACTATTTCTCTACTTGTTTTTGCCACACAGAGATACAACCAAAGCCCCTCCGGGCACAAGACTTCACACAAGCCCCTCAGTGCTTGGCAACTGACACAGAGCTTCTAGTTAAAAATACCCTCACTTCTTTAGCAGCATGTAGTGTAAGAACAGCATCTTGTTCCAGCTGCCGCACTAACAAATACAAGTGGAAGGAGACAGCTGATGGGAGGAGAGAAAGAGTAAATACATTAAAACTCAAAGAGTGGCAAATTTAATCAGGAGCAAATGGAAATTTGTCTGGTGAGGAAGACAGAGAGGAAGAGGCTGCTTTCCTCACGTCTCTGCTCGCGCCCACATGAAAGAAGGGCAGCCGGCGCTCTTCTCCTTGGATCAATTCACGATGCATTCCGATTCCTGATTGATAAAATGTTGATTGCAGTGCTTCATTGTTTCCAATTAAACCTCATTACACATTCAGCACTCCAGTTTAATTATCTGACATCAGTATTATAACACCTCGCCTTGCCGAGTGCCAGGGCTGTAAACATCAGTGTGATATGGGCTTGACACACTCTGAAAGTGATTAAGCAAATCAACATAAATTAATGAAACTAATAAATCACGGCGTGCGATTGCAATTTTCCTGCTTGTCTACGCTGATGAAGATCTCAAATACGTTTTCCCCACAGTGCTTGAATTATGCGCCTGCGCCGCTAGATTTCTGTTAAACAGCTTCACCGCGACGCTTTCACACACCAAACAAACAAAAGCAATTATGATGAAAGGAAGGCTGCAAAGACCACTTAAATATAGTCCTCTGGCCGATGGGAATAATTTATGGCGTATTAAGATTTCATGCTGAGTTCCTCTCATTCTCTTTTATTTCTCTTGCACTTCTGGATGATACTAGCATTAAAAAAAAAAAAGGGGGGGGGGGAAGCCTTTTCACACGTGGTTCCAGGATTGACCATCTGTGCTCCACATTTTGAGCAAAGGTTGAAAAAGCCAAGGGTATCAAGGAGATTTTGCTTGCGCGCCGTAAGCAGCTAAACACATGAAAGGATTGGATGAAGAAGTGCAGGCGCAATCTGGATGCTATTCAGAAGATATTCGATTAAAAGCAGCAGCTCACAAGGCGAACAAGCCAAGTCTCCCCACTGTCTCCGTTAACTGCAGTCCTGCTCTTCTGAACGACACTGACAGGCTGGGTTTGAATATAATTGGACAACGAACTGATTACATTTACAGCTGAGTGACAACACACCAGGAGAGGAAATGAAGTCATGAAAGTTTAGACCGTGCAATTTCGTAAATCATTACTCTGAAACACAAGCAAGATCACATTTTCTGGCACAGCGCTGAGCAGGCCGGGCCAAACACCACGTTTGGGGAACATAAACCTCAATCTCCGATACAAGGAATTCATATTAGTGAGCGTGGCTGGATTTCGTCAAATGATTGTGGAGTTTGTTATGAGACTGAATTTCCCGAGCGGTGACGAAAAAAAAAAAACAATCCCAGCATGGCAGAAATTCTTCAGCATCGGGATACTGGGAGCTTAAACGGCGCAAGTTGCTAACTTCCCTTCAGAAGTCCTCACCGATACTTTAATTTGGTTTCCTCTGAGAGCTACGGTGCTTAGCCCTGTTGCCAAGGCTGAGCGAGCAGGGTCCCCGTTGAGATCTGCACAGGTGTCACCATAGTTTCACAGCTGTCTGGAGGCTTTGACACAAAAACACAATGCACAAAGGAGGAAAACAATATCAGCGCAGATAGTTCACCCAACAGTGAACAGATCAGGAAATAGCACAGGCTTAGGGAATACCTCCTCCTGTACGACCCCGTGACTGATCTGAACAGACAGACCACCTCTGAGAATCAGCAGAGCTCGGTGCATACAGCCATGCCAAGGATCAATGTCACCGTGCTAGCATGCTGGTGTTTAGCAAGTGTTATACTTAGTGTGATTGCAATACGAGTCATATGATAAAAGGTCAGGGAAGTTATTACAACCCATCACTGGAATGGAGCGATGTTGCTAAGATAATTCACAAGTAAGTAAGCAAATTTTACAGATTTAAAACCAAATTTAAAACCAAAGTGATTTAATTTCAATATCTTTCTGTTAAGTGTCTGTCTGTCCTCGCTCAACAACAGTTCAAACAGTCAAAATTTCATGACAACCATATAATTATACAGATTACAATTATGCAGCCAAAGCTCATTAAAACATAAAGACAAACAGTTTCAAAAACTACACTGTATCTTTTCCTCAAAGTTTACAGGCTGTAATGAAGACTCTAACAAGCACTTCAAAGTACTCGAATAACAACTACGGCACAGTGGCAGTCTAATTTTACATTTATTTATCTCCCTTAAAAAGAAAATGATCTATAACTCTTGAATAGTCGAGAATGGTACTCTGAGACTAATACCATACTAATCCAATAGACAAACCATTCAGTCTTTGTAAACAGCTGAAGCTTATCGCTACATGTAGCAGCAAAACGGCATCAGTTGGAGAATTATAAACTACGCTGGGTATTCAGCACAAAGCCAGCCTGCACACTGTGCGTTTTTCAACAAAGTTAATTGTTAATTAATTCTTTAAGAGAAAACTAATTGGATATTCTTCTGGCGTGCTGGCATATGTCTGCTGTTAAATCCCAAGATAAGTCGTTGATATTTATTTTAATACGATTTCTCATGTTATGTCATTTCATCATCTCCCAGATTCAACCTCGTCTCAATCAATACAAAACAATTTATGTGAGGAACCGGTATCATGGCTGGAATCAACTTTCCCAACATTATCAAAGGTTATTAGTAGGTCAACTAGATAAAACCTCAGAAATTTGTCCAGACAGTCAACATATCATCCCATTTCATAAGGGTGTACAGTGAACTAAAACTTGATTTTCAAGCAAATAGGTAAGCAAAACAGCCTCTAACATGACAAGTTCGAGCCAGGCCGAGCTGACGGAGCCCAGGATCTGGCAGCCTCATTCTTCTGACAGCAACCCCGCTGGGGTTATCCGAAAGCTGCCGTCTTCAGACAAGTGTTTCCCCCCTCTAGCTTGAGTCGCTCTGCTTCACAGGGTCAACTTTGGTGCACACTTTCCGCAAAACCGATTTTTAAAACATTCATCGCTATGGACAAAAGGTAATCTACTAAACTGCGTGCAGGTATGTTTGACAGCATTACAGACAAAGCAATGCAGAAAAATCCACATCATGTTTTATAGATTATCCTGAAGCTAACTTTGCAGTCAGCAGAAATAATTTGGTGTGAAGGGCTTCTTGAGATTGCAAATGACATCTAACATGAAGCTTTTGTTGGCGGTCTCTTCAGCAAAAAGCTTTGTCTCTGCAGAGAAAAAAAAAGAGAGGGGGGAAATCTGTCATCACTTCGATGCACAAGTTCATCTTTCCTCACCGCTGAAACCCGAGGAAATTGAAGCTGCATGCCACTTGCCTCTGAGGAAATCCAATCAACGGAGGCTTCCAATTAAGCCAATATCCACGGATGAGATGGAGGCTGACTCGCTTTTGTTTTGTTTCGCCTTGACGGCCACGCGCCCCCCTCCTCTCTCTCTACATAGAGGAGTGTTTGTGTGTCACAGCACTTTTTCCCGATGAGTCCGATGTGATCTGTCGTCCATCTCCGTCATTCACTCCATCCCCCCCCCCTCTCTCCCTCTGGACTCCTTCCATCACTTGTCTGAGTGAGAGAGTGGCGTGACAGTGATGTGATGGGGCTACGCAGACTGTCAAGATGGATTGCTACCTTGGGAGACTCGCGCGCACACATGCACACACAATGGATGTGTGACACACAAACACACAGGCAGAATCACACGTGGGTGCATTCACCCATATTCGCAACACACAATCGCACACATGCATGACTGTACAATCGCGGATTCTGCCGCACACATGCACGGTCCAGTGAACTCCTGGGCCTGTCAGCCGAAGGTCGCTCAATCTGACACAGTGTTCCAGCTGGAAACAGGCCAAGGGAGGCATCATGCTTTCGCTGCCTCCACGCTGACTTGAAACACACACACGCACCTGAGCTATTTCCTACCTTTCACACACACTTATTTAAGCACGTTAGTGTAATCACATGGTCTCTATTCCTGTCATCACCAATTAAAGTGGTCAGATTTTCACATGTGAACACGAGCTGAGCGTGCTTTAAATGTCTTACTTGTGTGCAAATATGAAAGTGCCTATGATGTTAGGTATGATGGTCACGTGACCCTTTAATCTGATAGTTCATGTCTGCAGCGGGCCTGTGTAAAACTGTCAAATTGCTCTGCTTTATACAAACAAACCTCTGTGCCCTTTAAACCACAGACACACACACACACACACGATCACAGAGCAGTCAAAGATGATCAGTGTGAATCCCTGCCAAACACAGCTTCCTCTCTTCTGTGATGTACACACACACACTCGCACAAAAACACACCAAACGCACAAACGCAGAGGCCTAACCCCGGAGGACAACATGTCAGGCAAAGATCTGAGAACACATTTTCGACTTGGCTGAGCAATCGAGCGGTCCGGGGGTCCACTCGGGTGCTGGTCTCTGCCCACCCTCCGTCTGCCCCTCCTTCTGCATCGCCGATCAACAGCGAGTAGCTGATGAGGTCAGTCAGACAGAGATGAATCTATACTCTGCTGGCACAGCCATCTGTAAGACTCAATCCCTGTGTTTTAGTCTTTAACTGTGCACTGCCACTGCTGCTTTTTGTACCACCGACTCATTCAGAGGTTGCGACTTTGGCAGCTTTTTGTTCACTTGAGGGATCCTTAAGAGATGCTAAAGCTAAGCTGCAGCTCCGCGTATGAGACAGCAGAAAGGAAGCAGTAAAGGAAGAGTTATTCAAGTAAGTAGTGAAGTACTTAAAGCTGTGACTTGAGATTCAAATTTGATCAAATGTGTAGTCCCATCAACAAACCTCTACAAACACAAGAATACCATGTTATCATTATTAAAGTGGCACTCCTTCTGCCTCTGTCCCAAAGACTGGATGGCATCCCGTATAAGAACAATCCGTACTACAGTAATAAAGAGACTAAGTTAGTGATCTAATCAAATCCAGTGTTTGAATAGTTTCGAGAGCTCTCTTTATTGACTGAATGCCTGCCTGAGGTCAGTTTTTATTGTTCCTCCTCCTTGCCTTCCTCGCTTCCTCGGACTCTTTTTCTTTTCCTGCTTCCCACAATTATTTAAATTGTTTCATCCACCATCCCAGCTACCAGTAGCTACCAGGGAAAACAAAAGCACTGTCATCTTCCTGTCTTGGTTGCACAACCAGCCTTCTTTTTCAGGGAGATTTGGTACTCAGTGGCAGACAGAGTGGCACAGTGAAAGCGAGGCTTATAGGGAGCCAATCTAAATGCAGATGTGTCATTATCCTGTAACCAGTGGGAGAACAACATTTACACCATAAATAGTTAAAGCTGAAAACTTGACTGCTGCCTGTGCAAAAATGGCTGATTATTCTGTACTAAGTAGACTAAATGAAAACCCAGGAGGCATCCTTGCCAGATCTCTAAACCACCTCAACTGGCAAGTACCATCCATCTATCTTCTTGCGCTTTTCTTGGCCCAAGTCATGGGGCATGAGTCTAAGCAGAGAAACTCAGACCTCTCCCCAAACACCTTCTCCAGCTTACCTGGGGGAACACCAAGAGACATGTAATCTCTTGGGTGGAGCTGGTAAACCCCAGGGCCTCTTCCCAGTAGGACACCCCCAGAACACCTCACCCAGTAGGGCGTCCAGAAGACATCCCTGAACCACCTAGACTGGCTCCTCTCAATGTGGAGGAGAAGCGGCTGTACTCTGAGCCCCCCTCAAATCACTGCACTCTTCACCCTAAGAGAGAGGCCAACCACTCTTTTGGAGAAGGCTTATTCCCACCACTTCCTACCACTAGTCTCATTCTTTCAGTCACTACCCAAAGTTCCACCGATGACAAACTTCCAGTATATAAATGCTAAATGGAGAATTCAAGAACTCTGACTGGGACGTTTCTGGGCAACACTGAATTTACAAAGCCGTCTTCAGTGTAAACCTGCTGCTCGCCACAACTGCCTCCTCTACGGCAGTGAATTGAAAGCACGAAGTATACGTTTTAGTAATGGGGCGTAAGTAAATTATGTACATGAAAATAACTCTTATTTTCTTGGCTGGAATACATGACGCATTGGGTATTTCACACAAAAATAAAGAGAAAAGGTACAGGTGTAAAAAAAAACAAAAAACAACCCGCTAACGACCGTGGAGGATGAGAAAATTAGTTCTGACAGAATCTCATTTGAAGTGTTCGGTCATTAAGCTGCAAAATGGGAGCATTTGAAAGTGAAGTTGATATAATAATAACTATTATTTTTTAGTAGGATCACTTGGAGTCAAGCCTGCTATTACAACAGTTATTAATACGAGCTGCATTAATGCGTCCGTCACCATGCGGCGTGGCAGACTGAAAACACAGGTCATACCCATTTACCAAAAATATAAACATCAGAGTTTCTCAGTATTCATAATTGATTAGAACTGCATTAGTTGAAAGGATAATTAGGCCTCCAGTGTGGACCTTTTTATGAGCAGGTGCTTGGCAACGTAGCACAGAGCATATGCAGATTTCTGTCTGTCATGGTCACCCCTAACCTTCTTAACTTCTACCTCTATCTCTACTCTCTCCATCATGTGCACATGTGTAGAGTATGAACTCTGCGTAACCCTCCCGCAAGTGGGCATTGCAGGCCCAGTTTCCACCGGCACTGGGCCTGTGGTTCTCCTCTCCATTCCTCACGGGACTGTGAAGCTGCTTGGTGTGGTAGTGTAAGTTAGCCTTCTTGGTTTACTTGCTAACCAGTTGACCCAACTTATTCTCCTTCATTAAAGATTCTGACGAAACCTGCCTGACCCACTCTAGCTCACAAAGAAATACTCGCCTGTGGATTTCAAGAGACCTTACCAGCACGAGAGCCTGCACAGAAGAAGAGAATCCCTCCCAGTAAATACACGTGTCTTACCTGCGATTTTACCCATAAAAGTAACCACCACCAACCAATGCCTGCAACCTGTGACCTTAGTGAACCCTTATGTCATATGACCACGTGGACTTGAGACTTAAACCACTATTTGAACACCAACTTTGCTAACATACTAAAAAGCTGCAAATTCGAATCTGTTGTGAATGAAAAAGTGTTAATTGTTTGAAGTCTTTGAACTTTTTTTCCCAGTGCGTCTCGCTTCGGAATCTTTTGCACCGACTGTGATGCCGTCCTGCTGCTAGGAGCCAGGTGGCTTTTGTTTTTGTGAGACTGCTATTGAGAACAGACGTTCTCAATAGCAGTCTTTCCTCTGAAGACCTATCTGCTCTCTGTGCTCCACTTAGACCTCGAGCCTGAAAGCCACAGGGGAGATGAAACACACAGAGGCACAGAGGAAGTGGTGGGGGAGGTCACTCTAGTACAGAGACAGTTTATGGTACAACACAGACTGCGTCACAGACGAGACCGTGTCAAAACACAGACTCAGAATACCTCAGCCACCACCAGCGCTGTGTGTGTGTGTGCACATGCAGATATGTGCATTAGTACCGTGAGAGAGGGAGTCAGCAGCTCACAGTTCCTTGTCGTTATTTTTAACCAGTGCTGTGGTGGTTGAATGAGGAAGTGTCTGTCTGGTTTTGTGTCTTGCTTTAGGCACACCAATCATCTCTTTCTGCCTCTTTTCTCCAGCTATCTCTGTGAGAGAATAAGGCAGAAGGGGAGAGAGGAAATAAACTGCATCTTAAAATAAAAATGTGTATGCAAAGCCAAGCTGCTACTACGTGTTTTGATGCTCAGCTGAGCACTGCGCCATGTTTAACAGGGTTTTGTATGAAGTCTAGAGTGTTTCTGTGTGAAATGAGAAGAAGAGAGAAAGTCTGCTAATGAGCAGTGTGTGTGAGAGCTCCGTGCTGACAGCAGCTAACCCCACCGCTCTCTCAGACACACTCGTACACACATACACACACGAACATGCACACATGTCCTGGGAGACAAGTGTGGAGAAAGTAGTCCTAGTGTGCGAGTAGTAATTAGACTCCCATCCATTAACACAAGGGGCTGTGGAGGAGGATAAGCAGCAGGTGTGTGGGTGTTTGGGTGTGTTTCTGCCAGCGCGTACTTGTGTGTATCTGTGTTTTTGCTGTGTGCACATGTACACAATAACACACGGTTAATTGCGGTGACTGTGTGTGTGTGTGTGTGTGTGTGTGTGTGTGTGTGTGTGTGTGTGTGTGTGTGTGTGTGTGTGTGTGTGTGTGAGAATATACAGCATGCCCGTGCATATGTAGCTGTGTGCTAACGACACTGTGCAGGAGTGTGCACAATGACCCTAAAGTATGGATGCATCTGTTACAGGAACTCGGCAGCAGGTGTGAACACAGCACAAAGACAGAGAAAGCGTGTTCAAAGACGAGTTTGTTTACACATTCAAAGTCAATGAGGCACAGGGGAGGAGAAGCTCAAACTGCAGCGTTTCCTCAGTACACTATGGGTTAGCCATTTTCACTTCTATCAGCCACACTTCTAAATGAATTCTTTGTATGTTCTCCATGTCGGGCATTGCACTGCTGCTCAACAATGTAAGGTTGTAATAATATAATGTTACCGTTAAAGGGACACGCGTTAATTGTGGATTATGGAGTACAGGGTGTGAGACACGATCGATGCTCTCAGCAGGCTTCTAATTTTCAGAATTTTTCAGCTGTATTGTGACTTAACCTTACCTACACAACGAAATGACTCAGTTGAATCACTGTGGAGAGAGAAATACCTCTCTGTGTAGTTCTGTCTGTGATCTAATGTCACTGTCAACAGGCAAAGGGAAGACTGAGTTCTCCCAATAGGATCAAATTGGGTGATAGTTGATGTCTTCAGCTTAGTCTGCAACAGAACCCACCTCAACATTTGTAATATAACACTACTTAGTGTCACTTTTGAATGCAGTGATTTTGTAGTTCAAAGATAATTCTAGCTACTGTCAAATACTGTAAAATGATCTTTTTAGTTGTGTTCTGTTTTGGTAGATCAAATTGAAGTTCACCTATTATTTTTAAAACAGTTTAAAATTTTCAAAAATTAGGAAAAGCAATCAACAAAATGTGAAGATGTTAAAACTACAACTTTGTCTCAGAGCCTATTCATTGTGTCCTCTGTAGTGGACAGTGTAGAAAAAGTTAAACTAAAAGACCATTTTTCCTTGGTTCCTCAGAGGGTATTGTATTGAAGAGATATTGTTAGCATGCTAACCAGCTAGCATCAGACTATACCTTCTAGGGGTGGGTTTTTATAATCGATTTATCGATTAAAATCGATTCTGGCTTGGATAACGTAAAATCGATTCATTAAAATCCTGAATCGATTTTTTAATATAAATTTATTTTGCCCGAAATGCCAGAATCTCTGGTGAAATCTCACAAAATTTCAACAACCACCAAACAGCTAAGACAGTAAATGAGAGCAGGAACATGGATTCTGCACAAAGACTTAAACACACAGCCCAACCGCGGATCAGAATCAGTGAGATGTTGCCTTTCTCACAGTCGGGGCTGAAAGCCGACAGCGCGCTGATTCTGATCTGTCGGCGGTCAGCGCTTTGTGTTCACGCCCTTTATGCGCTGATTCTAAAGCTGTTAGTTTTATCTCTCTCCAAACAATATTGACCGAACCAGCAGCAAAAGAAGATCCAAACTAGGCTTCACATAAACAACGTCATGAATTCACTCTGACTTTTATTGTTTTGCTTCGACCACGATGCACAGCTCTCTCTCGCATGCTCGCTCTCTTGCGCGCTCTCTCTCTCTGTACTGTTTTCTGCATTATTCGCTTGCTTGTTATGCACAAGTCTACCGTTGTTTACAGCGCTGTCGGCCGACGTTTTTTTTTTTTTCGTTTTATATACTTCCGAAAATAAAACCTAATTTCTGCCGTTCAATACCGAACAAATTTAAACTTTTTAAAATTATGCAAAATGCAAAACGCTCAGCCTTGTCTCTAATAAAACCGCTGTAACTTCAGAGGTAATGTTCATGTGTTGATTAATGGTTTTCTTTCGTTTTTGATCTACTGCAGAAAATTTTTATAAAATCCCAGAACAGGAAAATCACCTTCATGTTTTTCTGTGTTTTATCTTCAGCTACTTTGACACAAAGGCCTCTGCTGTGATGCTCACACCTTTGATAAAGTCTTGGTGTGTCAGCTTCCTTTTTATAGATACAAAAATATGTAAATGTACTGATCTGAATTATAATATTTCTGACTGTCAAAATTTCCCAGATTCAAATCAAAGTGAATCGAATCGAATTAAATCGAATCGAATCGAATTAAATCGAATCGTGGATCGAATCGATTCGGGACCCTGTGAATCGGAATTGAATCGATTCTAGAAATCAGTGACGATACCCAGCCCTAATACCTTCACCTATTACCACCCTATACATGAAGGGTATGTTTAACCCTTGGATGCACAACCTACCAATACCTACACTCTTCCACGAGTGGGGTCAAAAATGACCCCAAATAGAAACAATGCATTTTGGTATAAACTCGGTTGTTATTCTTCAAAATCTTTAAAACTAAGACTTGTAACATTCTCATATTTGAGGTATTCCTCATAAAACATGTTTGTGACATGAGGCCCTTTGCATTTTTATTTATTTTTTCATTAATTTTAAGAAATTGCAGTTTTTGTATCACTTGTATCACTTTTGTATGCTTGCTCTGCATATGAAAGGCACAAGTTGTTCATCCACTGTAACACAATCACTGAGGATGAATTTCTGCCTGCAGTTGACCAGGAACAGGCCCCATATGTAGCGGAAAGCTGCCATGTGGTTTGTTTTCAGTCGGTAGGCTCTGGTCCTCTTGTCATCAAAGTGCAAGAAATGGCGAATATCTTCAAATCTTTGAATTGACATAGTGGCCTTGTACAATGGGTTATGCAGAGGACTCCCAAAAACACACCAACTGGTACATCCCAGTTCTTCTCACTTCCTGCAAGAATAGTCAATCAAATGAAGGCCAGGAGCTTATGTTTGATTACATTTTTCCACTCTTTTCCCCTGTCTGTGGCTACTCTTCGTGCCTCCATGTTTGTGCATGTCAGCACCTCTTCTATTATATTAACAGACATGAACATCTTCCATGCATCTATTGGGGAGACAGTACTAAACCCAGGTGCAAGCCCTGGCCGACTAATTCAGAATATTGTGGCTAGAACAGTAAGAGGGGCTCATTCTGTTAGACTCAATATCCATTTCCTCTTCAGAGGACTCATCAGAGGACTCCTCTGTATCTGACTGGCCTTTTTTCAGTGGGAGGGGACAATAGTCTGGGTCCTCTATATCTGCGATATCAGGTTCTGAGTCAAAGCCTCCAATGGGCTCTTCATCCCATCAGTCCTAGATCATTTGTAGGTCCACGGGGATCCTAGCTGGCCTCATAGCAGCCATGTTACTTTAAATATTAATATTCAAAATATAATATTTAAAACATCAGAAAGGACAATGTTTGAAATGCACAGGAAACTATAAACAGGGCTGCACATAAATGGTCTGCAGGTGCACATTTGCTGTCAAAATAAAAGACGCGCACCAGATAAGAAGTTTGGTGTTCCTCCACCGCAAAAGAAGCGCGTATTCTCTGAATTTCCGGGAATACTTTTATTTTGACAGCCAATGCGCACCTGCAGACCACTTATGTGCAGCCCTGACTATAAATCATGCATGTTACTGTGTAAAAATTAATTCTTGATCCATCAGAAGTGTAAGTGGGTCAGTCAGAGTTGCTAAGAATGAAAGTTTCATAGAAGATTCCATAGGAACTGCTTGGGGTCATTTAGGACCCCACTTGTGGAAGAGTGGGGTAGTGATACAAAAACTGCATTTTTTTTAAATTAATGAAAAAATAAATAAAAATGCAAATGGCCTCATGTTACAAACATATTTTATGAGGAATACCTGGAATATGAATATATTACAACTTTGCATTTTAAAGATTTTGAAGAAAAACAACCCATGGGGTCATTTTTGACACCACGTGTGCATCTAAGGGTTAAGCCCCTGTCACATCCAGTCTGATATGAGAGATAGATGATGTCCTACAGTCTATTCCTGTGTCTCAAACCATACACTTCCAAACTTAAACAAGCCACTCTGAGCATATTCATGCCATCAAGAACAGCAACATAATGTGTACTAAGAATACCTGAATAGTGTATTTAAAATGGAACACTAGATACTAGCTACCTTTAGTGATTGCCATCTTGTCTCCAAGTCCAACACTGCAAATACTACTTCCAGTAAATGTTTCATTTGACCCTGTCAAAATTTATTCACTTCCACTAGTAGGTACACAGTATGTACTAAACCAATTATTTGAATGGAAACATGCTGTATCGCGCATGTCGAGGTAAAGCATTTATAACAACACGGTAAATGCAACAGTGGCTGAAGCTCGTTACAAGCAAGCAGGGTTTTTTCTTAGCCTAGCTCTGTTTTCACACTTTTACAAACTTCCTTCCAGCCACCCTCCATCCTGGTGCCTATAGCAAGCTGAAGCAGCATAGCTACTCAAGCAGATCACCGTCAATGTTGGTTGGCATATTTGATCCAATTCGAGCAAAGGTTTAAACATGCTAGAGTGTGTCCTAAGAGAACATTTTGTGGAATGAAATTAATCAGTTTGTTATTGTAAAACCCACAGAAGATTATACTAGCATAATGTGCACATTAACCACCTCCACTAATAAATAGAGCTGGCCTGGGTGAGCACCAAGTGCACCAGTCTGTTATTCACAATGTGATCACCTAGAACTTGAGCTGTAATGACACCGCTGTAACCCTACAAACAACATTTGCCATAATTTATCTCATTGTTCCAAATGGGGTGTCGGTCTAAGAGGAAACCTAGCTGAACTGATCTCTGATTAGTCCCTCGGGCCTTCCTGGCTGAGAATACAGAATGATGCAACATGTAAATGTCACCTGATGGGATTCTTTTTATTCTCCGTATAATGAGATCCCATTAGCTTAGAGTTTCCCACTGGATTTGGAACCACTAATTTAGGAGATTACTGGTCTCTTGATGAGATCAGTAGGGTTGTAGGCTGGATGTCTTGCCAGAGGCAATGTTGATTGCCGGCCTTGCTTCGGAGACACCTGTGGGAAGAGCCCACCCAAGTGACTGCATGCGTGTGTGCGCGTCTAATCTGAAGGGTTGTGTAAAAGACTCAGAGAGGACTGAGGAGCAGAGCGGCTCTGAGCGTGTGTGAGACAGAGAAAGAGTGAAAGGAAAAGCGAGTGAGTGTGTTAGTATGCTGTATACAAACCACAGCTTTGCTCCATGCTGTAATTTACCCTGCCGCCAAAACCACTGCTGCTTCTGCTGTTGCTGCCTAGCGCTGCGGCAGAGTTTAGCTTCTCTGGCTCTCTCGCTGGCTGGGGTTGGCTAGCGCCTGTAGACGGGGGTTGTGCTAACCCTTTGACTGTTTGTTTATCTTGCAGTCAGAACCAACCATTAAAAGTGGGCCCTTAGTCAAAAGCACAAAAACAGACGCTTGTCATGTTCGAGGGCTGTAATTGTAGCTCTCGCGTGATGTTTTTATTTTCCCTCTGACCTCACTGGATAAACTCAAGAAGCCACTTAACATCGGGCTTGGCTTGCCAGATCCCAGAGAGAGCGAGAGAGAGAAAGGAGAGAAGCAACATGCAGTCAAAGAGCACTCATTTTTCCCCTCCCTTTTTAATTCATAGCTGGGAGCACTTGCTGTCGAAATGCACTTTACCCTCCACTTCTGACCATATGAAAGACTGGGTACCTGTTGTGTGATTATACCGTCGTAATGTGCCGCCTTTAAATCTTAAGCACTGTAACTGGCACTGGGATCAACTTGTTGAACGCTACCACACAGGCTGTAAATGCCTTGTTTACTATGTGAAACGGGCGTCTTTAAATTAGCTTCTCGCAGATTGCTATGCGGAAAACATTCCAGCCCCACAACTGCAGGGATTGGGACAAAACATAGCTTCTACTTTAACATCATCCCAATACAATGGAGTCCGTGCTCTCTCACTTCCTTGAAATGTTGACAGAAAGGAGCTCAGAGGTTCCAAACTTCACTTGTGGTTGTCATCAATTAAGCTGGAAACACAGGGTACTCTGGGGACACAATCTCCCGCTCTACAGCTCTCCCTCTTATCCGTCTCTCTTTATCTGTGTCTATGTCTGCTTAGTGTCATTATGAAATGTGCAATTATAGTCACACAAAAGCAGCAGCCTTCTATGCTGTTTCGGCTCTAGCAGCGGGAGAATGAAAAGAGGGCAGAACAACATCAGAGTGAAAAGAAAGACAAAGTAATTCAGGAGAAGAAAGAGAGGGAGAGAGGAAATTGGCTTGGTTACCATTCTCCATCTGACAGGCGTAATTGACAATTTTGAGCTAGGCCAAGGGCGTTTCATCTAGTGAGGTGGAGGAATTTAGTGAGATTAAAGGTTAAGGCAGCCTAATTACTTCAATAAGACATTCAGGCATGTTCAGTGCTGTTGTTACATCAACCTACAATGTAGCGGTACAGATGATGAATTTAAAACTGCGGCTCACAAAAGAAGAAGGAATAAGAGAAGGAAGTGTTGCAAACTCGTTGACAACATCATATTCAAGCTTTTGAAGTCAAACGTTTTAGGTAGGAGCTTTTAGGGTCACATGTCTCTCTGTAAAACCAAAAGATCACATTTTTGTGAAATATTCTGAAAAATGTAAATATTGTATTATGTTTGAGGAAAATTCAAAGCACAAAAAGTGGATATGTCGATATGTCAGAAGTGCTGTATACTGTCGACATCAAACTGCATATTAGGAAAATAATACTTGCCAGTAGTTCAGTGGGCTCACAAGAAATGGTAAAACTATCACAAAGTGCAATTCATTTATTTGTTTACAATAATACAAATTCTCATTTTTCTTCGTGACAGTCAGCACGACAGGGCCTCATGTATTGAGCTTTAAAGTATAAAGAAAAGTACTTGCAGCAGCTCAGAGCAGGAATGTCACCAAACCTTTAGATGCCAAAATTCTGAAAATGCAGCAAACCTTTGTTTATTTTTTTTAGTTTATTTGTTAGTGCAGACAGGATGTATATACAGTATTGTTGTGGGGGGAAAAAAGAGTACTAAAAATCATTAAGTGATTAGATACTCGTTTGCTTCATTATCAATACTAAAGGCACCTTCTTTGCCTCCTCTGACACACAACTCAACACAGCACCTAGACAGGCAGGCACAGGCCCCTCCCACCACTAGCAGCTGAACAGTACTATAACACATTTGCTGAAGCATCTTCAAGATTGACAGCCCAGTCTTTATGAAGAAGGTCAGTAAAGCTGGAGATTCAACAAAATTCAACTATTGAACAGTTTTCATGAACCTGGCTATGTTAGCCACTTAACTATTAGCAATTACTCACATTAGCCACCTGTTAAGTTATCATCAAGGTAATGGTAGCAGCTATAGGCTAATAAAGTGTTATCAGCAGTGTTGGTCAAGTTACTTGAAAAAAGTAAGCAGGAACTAATTACTGATTACTTCCCCCAAAAAGTAATCCCGTTACTTTACTGATTATTCATTTTCAAAAGTAATTAAATACTTAGTTACTTAGTTACTTTTTAAAAACACGATTTACAACCTGAATAGGTGATAAAGCGATAGATCTGTCAGTCCAATTCTACTTTTTCTGCATAATCCATCATACAAAATGTAATCAAATGGAAAAGTCCCTTTTTTTAAAACTTGTTTTATTAGTTTTAATCTTTTAACTTTATGCATCAAGCAAAAATTTAATTATATGCAACATTCTCTGACTGGAAGAAATTTGTTTAATATGTAAACCTATTTTCTGCACATTCCAGCACATAAAATATTTTTTTGTGTGTGTTAACACTCACTCTTTCAAATTGATGCAAGTAAAACACAGCAGAAAATAAATAAAGTCAAAGACAAGCGGTCCTGTTGCTCTATTTTCACCTGTAAAGCAGGAGTGCGGTAGGCGGAGTTGTGCTCTGGTGCAGGTGTGCCGCAGCGGTCAGTGGAAGAATCCGCGGGTTTCTCTGTGAATTTCCCATTACATCGTTGCGCACTCGGAGCTTGTTTAGGGTTTTTTTCGGTGTAAAAAGAAGTTTTCTTCCCACGCACAACGGACACTAATGTTTTTGTCACTTTTTATGGAATCAAACTTAAAGTAAGGTCAGTGCTTTCACGCTTTAAACGCTGCATGCTCATACTCTCTCCCGCACTCGATATATTATCCATTGTTGCTCTGCACACAGCTGTTGTCACGAACGTCGCACTCGCTTACGTCACTGTCATGAGACATTCTCGCCAAAAAAAATCACGGTTTTAGTAACGCAGTAACGCAGCGTTCCTACGGGAAAGTAACGGTAATCTAATTACCGTTTTTGCAATAGTAATCGCTTACTTTACTCGTTACTTAAAAAAGGTAATCAGATTACAGTAACGTGTTACTGCCCATCTCTGGTTATCAGTCCCACCTATAGTTAATAGACAGTGTTAATTTAACAGGATAACACAATTAAGTCCCAAATTTAAGCTAAGAAAAGTCTACCAACCAACCAGACACAAGCAGCAACAGCCTACACTACCAACGAAATGTTGTGTCTAGTAACCAGAAGCACAGAAAATAAACATTTGCATGAACCAACATTGTTCTAATTTATATTTTTAAAACTTCCTCTTAATCCCCCCCCCCCCCCCCCCCCCATTTATATTGAAAGAAGGAAACAGACAAAACTAAAATGAATGGGAATCACTGTATTTTAAAATATAATGCGGTATGACATGATGATGTGGTTTTGGTGCCTAACACCAACAGAGCAGTTTTATTCTTGGCTAAACCAAACCAAAAAAATGAAAACAACGAATGCCAAGAATAAGTTATGACAAAGAATAAGTAGAAAACAAAACACTGCTTCGTGTGGGTTTTCGAAATATTCTCTCTTAATAATGACAAGGACAAGTGACATGTTCATTAACATGAATTATTAGATACGATTTTGTATTTTAATGAGTTATTTAGATAAGAATTTCATGATATCTCCTTAAACTGTGTGGCAACTTTTGCACTAACTGCTTAGAGACTGTTTTGCATGGTCACAGTGACAATGCTAACGTGCTGATGTATATCGGGTGTAGCGTATCAGCATATTTATCATCTCACTTTAGCATTTGAGCACACTAACTGAAAAAACAGCAAAGGCTGATGAGGATGTCATAACTGCACAAAGTGAAAAAAAATGTACCAATTAATTCTTTTAATTTATTATGCCGCTACGAAAAGTCACAATTAATTCTTCCCCAGAGGGAAATGAAGTGCTGTACCACATTTCATTACAATTCACTCAATAGTCATTGAGATAATTCACTGTAGATGCAAAATAAGATAGAAAAATGCCAAAGTCAGTAGGTTTTCTCCTCTGGGGACCATTAATGTCTGTACAAACAAATGCATGGCAATTGAGTTAATAGTTACTCAGATAATTTAGTCTGGGTCAACGCTTTGCACCAGTCGAGCAACCCACTGACAGATCAACACTAATATCCAGAGTGACGCAGCTAATGTAAGCTAAAAAGTCCATTAAGAAAAGAGCAGCATGTTTATAATGAACTTCAATCGACCATTAGAGACAGCTGTGCTTCGTAGGGTTTTTGTTAAAACATTCGAAACTGCTTTTGCCAGAGAGCAGCGTGAATATATGCCAGCTTCTCTTGTGACCTCACAACGCCTCTGACTCCGTTTCAGGCTGTGATCCAGGATCATCGTTCGGTCGCCGGTCTGCCACTCTGACAGGCAGATGGACAGATGGACAGGCAGACAGGGAGTGGTGCCCCTGCAACGCCACAGTGGCATAAACGATGAGCTGTCAAAGCCCAAGGGTAAATTGCTGTGGAGTAAATATACGCTCCAGCTCAGTGTAGGCCTCGCCAGGTCATTGTGGTGGGTGTATTGTGTGTATGGAGGAAGCCGCAGTGGTTAAGCAAGTCTGTGTGTGTTTGTATATTTGCAAAGAAGTGTGCCGTGCCAATGGAAAGTGAGAGGAATTCACGTATGTTAATAGTCCAAGCTCCACTTTGAAACAATTTAGGAGTGTTTGTTTTTCTGGAAACACAGTATTTGTAAAGTTTTCGTCTGGGCTTTTTTGGAGTTGTCTTGTTTGTGGCGAGCTCCACTCATCAGCAAGCCAGGAGACCAGCGTGAAAGAACAGGAAAGGCCGCCTTTGCCCTTTTGTGGCACCAAATAAGTGATGGCCCTACTTGGTGTCCCACACTAACCACATCTAGCGCAGTCCTCCTCAAACCTCCAACCTCCGCTTTGCTGGATTAGATCTCCTGACCATCCCACCCAGTGACTGAGGCTTGGGTAGCTGGCGAAGGCGAGGTGGTTGTCTGAATGAGACCGCAGGCCGACTTGGCTGACTGCTCCAGCCTCCTTGGTAGACCTTCACTGAGGCTTCATTACAGACTTTGGAGCCAAGGGCTGGACCACACTGTGTGCATGTGAATGTGTGTGTATGTATATCCGTGGAGATCTTTGCGTACATATAACTGTTTGCTTATGTGTGCTTCCTGGTGTGTGTCTTAATTTCTCATGCATCCATCTGTGCACGCACATTACGTATTTTAATGAGAATGTGTGTCTTCTGTGTATGGTTTTGTGAACGCTCCCCACACTTAAAGGCAAATTAAGAAAGAAAAAGAAAGTCCCGCGATCAAGTCCCCACAACTGAGAGACTTCTTCTTAGTTTCAGACCCCGAGTTTCAAAAATAGAATAGTTATCTTTAAATAACCACCAGCAGGAGATCGTCCCGTGTCTTTCATGGACCAGAAAAAGACTCGACTCTCTTCAGGCTTGAGTGAGTGGCAGTTTTGGGTTATGCTGTAGTTCAAGGAAAACGCATGATGCATCACCCGACTGCTTCGCTCTCTATAAAAAAGGAGCCCATAGAGAAAACGTCAGAGCGCAACCACCAGGCCCCTTGGGCCAAACGCTGACTTAGACAACACTAAGTCGAGACCTAATGTAGAAGGTTCGTATTAATCTAATGACAAGATGATTACTCACATCTTTAATGTGAACATGTAAACTGCACATAGATACAAACACGTGGAAGGAACACAAAAAGCAGGCAGTGGTGTATAACTAGTCAAGAATGACCTCCAAATGGGGGGTGAGTTTTTGTGTGTGTGTAATCTCCCATGTGCCCTGCCTGTCACACAGTGCTGTCACTCAGTGTAAATGAGTTTGCTGTCAGTCCAAGTGCATCTTTCTTTTTCTTCCCTTCCTCCAAATATTGAATGTCTTAAGTTCTTATCTTACTAATTGCACTCATCTTAAGTACAGTTACTGTATTTTTAAGGACAATTTGAAGGCATATACTTCAGTATTTAGTGAAGTTCTCTTACACCACTTCAATCTGACATCTGCGATTAGATGTCAGATTAGGATTTTGCAGACACATAAAGGAAAATATAATAATGCATAATGTTTACATTGTTCTGCAGAATATGAAAAAGGTGCAATTAGCTCAAACACATTCTGTTCCAACAGGACAATGCTGCTCATAATATAGAGGTGTTATTAAATAGCTCTGCCCCTGAAAGCATTAGCTGAAGAGCCATGATTTTACTTCATTCTTTGAGTTATTTCCTACCCAAAATACCCTGCTCTTGTAGATAACTGATGGGGGAGCTGAAATCTGAGGGGATGTGATACTCCCCGCCAGCTAATCCATTCCCTTAAAGGAACCTGTGTATGCGATGTAGGTCCTGTTGTTGCAGGAAGCGAAAAACTTTCACTCCTGTGTGTAACCAGGAAGTAGCCACAGCCACTGTAAAGGCCAACAGGGAATCATTAAGGTAATCATAAAGTTTTTACAAATACCCCTAGTTTCCTTGTAGCAGCTATTCAAATGTTTTAGCATGTTCACTGCCTTTAAAAGGAAAGAAGGCCCAGTCTGTGGATCTGTGTATCTTTGTGTCTCCCCATCATCGATGCAAAGTTGGTTCAAATAGTAAAAGCTACCAGCAAACCAGCCAGTCTACCTTAAAGTCGCAGCAGCACTCTAAACTTGTTAAAAACTGTAAAAGAGTAAAAACCAGAGAGAAACAATAATATACATGGCAGATTACTTGGAATCAGTAAGCCATACTGAGATGACTGGTCACCATTATTATTATAATGATCAGAATTTTGTTATTTTAATTATGGTTATTAATAGACACATTTAGAGGAGGATAAAGCCTACACTTACTTTAAACAGCAATATATGTGTGATGTCCTATTACCCTAAAACACAGTACAGTATCCAGACATTATGCTGTACTACTAATTATTTACTTATCCAAATACTTCTTCCACCGCTGCCTCTCTCCATCCCTTTACTTAGGCTTCATTTATACCTGCACTACTTTGCCATCTGTGAATTCACACTCTTCCCGTTCCTTCTTTCCCTCCACCCCCCATGTCAATTTCCTACAGACCATCTACTCAATGAGCTCTCTCCATCACTTTCACCCTGAGACCTGAATCATTTCTTTCTCTCTTCCCCCTGCCATGCCTCGCTCTTTCATTCTCTTTCATTCCCCGGAGAGGAGTAATAGGATGATTGGTGGGTGGGCAGCCATCAGGAGTTTTGCCATGCAGCCAGAGGCCTCTCTCACCTCCCACCACCTCCTGCAGCCATCCATCTCCATAAGCACAAACAGAGTGGCAAGCCACAGCCCGCCTCAGTGTTTCTCAGCCCCACATTCATCCACTGACACTCAGTTGGTGTATAAAACCGCACACGTACTCCGGTCCACAAAGAAAGTGGTGCAGCGCACAGTGAAGGCGCAGACTTATGAAACTTGCTTGATGCGCTGAAAGATTATTCAAAAAGAAAGCAACACCAAGCGACTTAAATGCACACAACACAGCAGCTCAGGCTTACCTGCTCCTCTTAACCAGACACCCACACTTGAACTGGGATGATCTCCTTCTCCTCTTTCTCAATGTCAGTCTCTCTATCTCCTTCAATCTCTCTCCTTAGAAAAACCCAGAAGCAATTTGTCCTTGCAAAGCCCGTCTAACAGCAGCCTCAAATCAATTTCTAAAAGCCAAAGGCCTCTTTCCCCAGAAAGCTTGCGGCCCATCTCCTCTACCAGGGCTTTAAATCACTAGATTATTGGTTTTATGAGTGTGACCCCATGTGAAAATAATTGCTAATGTTCCAAGAGTAACCAGTGGAAAGGTGGGTAATGGGGCAATTTATAAATTCTGATTGTAATACATGGAAAGCATCCAGGCCATCTCCTCACTGTTGTTTTATGGCTGCTCATAAAAGGAGGCCAAGCAGCACAACAGTTGCAGCGACCACAGTGATTAAAATCAATACCGCTGTCGCAGGATTGCTGCTTTTGGTGCCGCTCATTTGTTATCTGAGGAGAGGGGAGATTTCAGGATCAAGAGCATCATCTGAAAAAATGAAAGTGTTCTATATACTTGGAACTCTGAAATCATCAAACTCATTTTTCCCACAGAGACGTCCAAGCCCAGGCTTGGCACATACTTACATTAAGGCCCCGAATAGGTCCCAAACCTGGGATCCGATGGAGCTGGGACCAGTCTCGTGGGATCCTTGCTCATGGGCAATGTAGTGTCGGCTATATCGTGGTTACATGTTTCTCTTCTGTGACAATCAGATGATTTGGCCAAGCATGCACCAAAACAAAAGAAATCCGACCGCTATTTCTTTAGTTATGTCAAGAGTTTCGAGAGTTGGAAACAGTTTTATCTATAACACATGGGCATTGCCCTAAGGTCTTGGACTGGAATCTGGAATAAAAATGAAAGAAAAAAGCTAACACCAGTTAAATGTGAGTTTAGTACTATTTTTGGAAGCTACAGCTCCCCCCCCGCTTACTGCTTTTTCATGATTTTTTTTTAAACATTTTTGCTTTCTCACTTGTGTGATCTGAGGTTAAGTGCAGCTCCTGAGCAGAGTGGGTGTCCAGCACAGATACCACCTGCAGCGTGGCTCTCCAGCACACCGACAGAGATACAGAACAGAAACTAAATGGAGGTGTCTGGCCTCGAGTGTAATGACACCCCGCTCCTTTGCTCTTTCAAGCCTCACCACAGCTCTGGCCTGCTCTCCTTTGGTCCAGTCAGCAGGACACCACAAATAGCCCATTCCCTCTCTCCGTGGCTCCCATAACCATACAGCCGTGCATGGGAGTCTGGTAATTTTCCACTACAGCTAGCATGTGCATTTGTGTATTTGTGCAGCATGTGTGTGTGTACCCATAAGAGCCTATATTCCTGAGTTTGCATTTATCTTATTAATTTTTTTTATCCACATGTGTTGTGCAACTTTGTAAATAAACATTTGCGGTGCACATAATTACATGCAAATGTGATTGTAAATGTGAAGCAGATTTGATCCGAGCCTGTGTGGTGCACATGTCTCTGGCGAACGCAGACACGAGTGGGATAGATTTGCCTACTTGTGTTCTCTTTAGCATGCACACAGACACGGAAAGCTTTATTTTAACAAGTGGATCAAATATGTGCACACTATATAAATGTCTTCATTTGATATTAATAAATAGCAGCTTCAGATGCTTTCTGCTAGACGTTGGAGGACAGATCCAAATATCAATACCGATACTGGTATGGATACTTTGTTACTATACTGTAAGCTCGCTGAATTGTGTAAAATTACTTTTGGCAAAGTAAAAAACACTACTGGTCATTAAAACATGTTGATGATTCACCTCATAATGTTAGGATACCTGGGTTGTTGACCCAGGGTTTTGAGTTTATTGTATTATTTATCATTTCTATTCTTTGGTTTCTTCGTTAGAGTTATGTCTTATGGTTTATGTCTCTGTGTTATCCTTAGTTGCTATATCCCCGTGTCCAGTCAGTGTCTGTCTGCCCTGGTCCCACGTCTCTGTTCCCTCTGTTGCAGTGCCTGCATGTGAGTCTGTGTCTTTAGTTCAGTCTGTGTTATGTTTTCTGTTTTATTTTGAAGGTCCATGTCTGATGTTAATGTATCTGGCTTTGCTTCCCCTTGTCTCGTTAGGCCTGATTTGCCCCAGCTGTGTTTCCCTCCTGTTACCCATTCCCTGATTGCTCCCTCTGTGTATTTAAGCCCTGTGTTTCTCTGTGTCCGTGTCATGATCTACTCTCATCTTGCTGTGTGTTCTGTCCGTTTGCCAGTTCAGGTTATTGTTGTCTTCAGTTTATTATTAGTGTTCCCAGTTTTGTTAGTTCTCTGTTTGCCATCTAGCAATAAATCTGAGTTTAAGTTCACTTTTTGTCTAAGACTGTCTGCACTTTGGGTCCTCCTACTACCATTCCTGCCTGCACACAGCCTTCACACGACACATAAGTCATGACACACTGTTCACCCCTACATAAGCTGCCTTTATACGTTAAAAATATCGGTATTGGTATCGGCAATGCTGGCCCTGTATGTACTTGCTATCGGTTCGATATCAAAATGTGCAGTATCCTTATCCAGGTGAAGGGTAGAGCCTGGGCAGTTTCCCCTCCCAGCTTCTTAGTATATTCTCCTATTAACATTCAGGCTCTCTACTAAGCAGCATTTGCTTTCTGTGAACATTCAGGGCTGCGGTGCATGTACAAAAAAACACTCATGCATCACACGCTCCACCCCAAACAAGACAAACTCCGTCTTGCACTCTGTGTATCTTAATGCGTACGGCGTGTTATTTGCCCTCCGTTTTTAAGCCTTTAGTCCGAACACACCGCTTCCTCAATATTGAAAACACACACTAGATGGAGTCAAAAAGAGAAGTCAAAAACAGGCCGCAGATGCATTTGGTTCTAGTGTGGTTAATAAAAGCTCTGGGGTAACGGTTTGAGGCAGCGTCTAATTCAGTCCATATTCAGTTAGAGGGAAGCCGCCGTGCCTGTGGGTGGTCCGGGGCCTGTCTGCGCTGCCATTTTGTCTTCTGATGTCACATGTTTAGATTTAAGGCTCAATTTGCTCTCCTTTCTCTACGCTGCAGCAACTGAACATGCTCAGAAGGAAAGGATAAGTGAAAGGGATCCACAGGCAGAGAGGCAAATGTAAAGATTTTTTTTTCCTAAAAGGAATTTAAAACAGATGAGTAGACTGGCTTTTGTGATGTTTGTGCTTTAGGCCCCTTTATGGATACAAAAGCAGCGAGAATGTAATTCTGTTTTAACAAGACAAATAACACAAACAGAGGAATAAGAAGGCGAGAGCCTACAGCTTGTTCAGTGCATTGACGAAGAACAAAAAAAAGAAAAAAGTAATTTGATCTACCCCTGAGAAATTCAATAAGGCACAGAGATCTCAATCTAAAATCTCTCAGCCTCACTATTCCATCAAATGCATCAGCGTGATTTCATATCTCCCAACCTAAAACCTCGGCAAGCTGCTGATGAAGAGTAATCCATCTTGATCAGAAAACAATATGACGAACAATCCCTCTAATGTATCGATGTTGACAACTTGGCCATGAGATTGTCATTGTGGGTTTGTGGGCGAGCACTGCAGCTCGAAAACAACGCGCTATCGATGCATTCTATGAAGCGCTGTTTGCAAAAAAAAAAAAAAGACGGAAACCAACACATCTCAACCCTGTAGGTGTGCACAAACACATTCACACACACACACACACACATCTCCCCTGCTCTATTTTACACATCTGAAATACAGTGTGTCATCTTGCACATCGATGCACATTTACACACCCACAAATGTGTGTGTGTATGTGTGAGTTTCCATCCCACTTTTGTTCTTCGTCTTGGTTGCGGTGTATTATAGGTCACAGTTATGCAATTGTGTAGGGGGGGTAGCCTATTTTCTCCACACCTCTCTCTCTCTCTTTTGCTTTTATTTCTTCCTCTCTCGCTCTGTTTTTCTCATACAGCTTCTCTTGAAGTTTTGCCCCAAAACAAGGTTCAGAGTTCACTTTTAACTGACAACGTCCGCTAACTGACTGCAAATCCACCAGCAGTTGTTTTAATAGTCAGTTTCTGCTGTTTGTGGTGTGTATGACAAACTGGATTTCTTCTGGCTAAATGGTCAGAGAGAATCTGCAACCTGAAAATGATGTTTTAGACTATGTAAAGACAATACATTGCTTTTTTGTTCATTTGTTCTCTTTCTGATAGTTAAATAGCTGAACAATGAATTTTAATTTGCTAAACTAGCACTTCCTGGAAAGCTGGTATCGCTCACCTGTTTGAGCAGGTGACCAAAGGCTAATGGCTAGAAGCAGTAGCCTGGGTTCAATGCTAACTCCGCTCCGTTTCCGGTCTTCCTTTTTTGTCTGGAAAAATCTTCACTGTCGCATCAAATAAAGGTGGAAATGCTCCTCCTCCAAAAAGAATTGCACAAAATATAAACTCCTGTTCAGAGTTGCAACACTTGCACTGCTTTAATGAATCTTTTAACCTGTCAGCACCTTCGATTCAAGCCTTACAAAAGTGAAAAGAAACAAGAAAAGGAAAGGAAATGCTTGCTGCTGAAAAGGCACCATCGTAACATACGACTGTTAGCGGTCCACCATATTATGGTTAATGCATGACTGATGATTGTTTTTGTCAATTCTGCCTGCTGGTTTGTAGTTTTTACTTGCAGCTCTGCTATGTGGTTGCCAGTGGCTTCCAACCACGTCAGCCAGACAAGAAGAGCACGTCTGCTGTCTGCACACATCAGTGACCACATTGCAGACATGCCTCCACACACATACACACAAATATGACAGACACATCAGATATAAAACATGTAAGTAGTGTGTGAACCTAATAGTATGGTTCCCTAAGCATGTGTGTATGTGTGAAAACGTTCTGACACTTTGCACCGAGACAAACTGCAGCACTCAGCGGTGGGAAGATAAGGCCCAACTCATCTGCTCATCATCTGCTTCCATTCTGACTTCTCAGCTAGATTGCCCCGACAACTGTGATGCTCCTGCACATGCACAGATGAGAGATTATGGATGAGTTCAGTTTAGGTGAAAGGAGGGCAAACATGCAGATGGCACATGTTTGAGGAGAGCGCAAACGCGTTTGGCGCTCAGCGCTGCTTATAATCGATACGTTTGTGCCATTTAGAGGACGAAAGTTTGCTTCGAGGAAATGGAACATTCCAAAACAGAAGATAGACCCAAAAATAAATGGAAATGTACCACCTTACTGTGCAGTAATTTGTGGCTTTCCTAGGTTTTCAGGGTTTTTTTGCACTCAGTTGTTGAGTAGATCCAACGTAACATAAGCGCACAAATCGGCAGGAAAATAGATATTTCTTCGCAGGTTCTGCTCATTATGTTTGTGTGGGAGACATCTGCTTTGAGGATAAACGAGAACCCCCCCCCCCCCCCCCCCCCCCCCATTTGTAACTAGTTCCACTTACATTCATCTGATTTAGTTTTTCTGGTAGGGGGAGTCAATTTACATCCTGCTTCTTCTTTTATTAAGAAGAAAGAGGAAAAGAATCGTTGTGAACAACGTCTCACCAGTTGCCATGACAACTCACCATACCCAATAACCCATGGAAAAAAAAAACTGTGTAGCCTCATACACATAGGAGGACTCTGTCGGCCATGGTTTGAGGGCAGAAGCAAATCTTGTTTACAGAGCACAGACTTGCTCACACACACACACACACACACACATTGCACGGAAACAATCTATCCACTTCACCGCAAAAGAACCTTCAAGCAACTCTGTCGGCACATCCTGTGTAGATACAGTAACCCACAACTGCATGCGGTGTTACAGTTTCTACGTCAGACATCCGTTCTGAAACAAGCCCTGTAACACAATGAGAAACTAAAAGAAAAGATAAGAAGACTTTAACGTTTGCTTCGGAGGTGCAAAAGGGCTGCAAAGTGCAGACTCCTCCTTAAAACGATTCCGGTAGATACGTTTGAAGCATGGATTGTTTCAGTGCAGGAGGAGGAGGAAGGCGAGGAGGAGGAGAGAGCTCGGTTTAGAGAGGCTGCTACTTGTGGCTTTTGGGTTTGTGGGCTTTTGTGTAAGATATAACGGTTCAGTTTCCCTGTCAGCATATTTAGGGCATGTAAGCCACCACTGGGGTTGTGAAACAGAAGACGTGCTGAGAACAAAAAAAAGAAAGAAAGAAAGAAAGAAAGAAAGAAAAAAAAGAAAAGAAAAGAAAACAGGCCTTAAAAATAGTCACGGCGATGTTCTGCTGTACCTTTTGTTGCATGAATAAGGTGAGATTTTCAGAATAACAGGCAAGAACACTTTGGTATGTTATTCAATATACAACATGATATAGTTAAATATGGTCATCTTTGCATTATAAAGGAGTAGAATAAAGCATTTATAAATAAAAAAAAAACTAAATAATTCTCACATCGAAACTTTTTAATCATCTCAGTAAAGATGTCAAAACCTCTATAATGTAAGTGTTGTTTGTTTACAGGCTCTCCCTGCAAACTATTAAATATCAAATCTCTGTCAGGGCAACACATTGATTTGTTTGAGTAGTAAAACATTATTACACAAGCTTCATTATTCCCTAATTTAATGCTCAATACTGTCTTGCAAGCCTCTCATAATTCAAACCACTTCATATGCAGACGCCGCACCACAGTGCTCACCCGGTTTAAAAAAAAATCCAGATCAGATGTGCGCTGCTTTAAATGATCAAACACCTCGTGTGCGTCGAGGAATCTGTGCTTGTTGGCTTTGTTCACAGCGCCTCCGCTGCCTCAACTGAGTGACAAGCTGAGAGTTAGACGTGGACCCAGAGGTCTGAATTATCTTTGATTGCTTATTCAGCTGCTAAAGTGCTTATAAGGCAACTAATAGGTGACAACACATTTGTTTGTTCAGGTTAAAGCTACAGCAACAGGTTAAATTAGGCTACCTTCAAAACTTCCACCACCAGGGGGCAGCATTTTATCTATGGCTGTGCTGAGATGCTTTCAGGTGTGTTGCTGTCTAAATTTTGATACTTTGCTTTTTAGCTACCCCCATTTCCTCAAGAGGCTTGTCTTCTTCCCACACTACCGCTGCAAAGATGAAAGCACATGTAATGACTTGCTTGGTTAACCAAAAGAGCACTCTGTGCACCACCTGGTGGTATAAAGCGGTATTAAATGAAAGTACAGCCAAGCACTTGTTTAATTTCAGCTGACATCTCTCCAGCACAACAGAGATCCTTGGAGCATGAAGTCAGAGTGGGTTTTTTTTTCATATTCAACTGACAGTCTAATTTAATTTGGGAAGGTTAAAAAAATACGTTTGTATGGTATGACAGGAATTTACAAAAAAATAAACAAAATAAATACATTTAAAAGTTTTTTTCTGACTCCAGCACAGGATATTTGAGGATATTTACTTCTCACTGCCAAACCTTTGTGTGCATCATATTTGTAGGGACTGAGTTCAGAGCCTAGACACCGAACTCTAACTGTATTCTGTTGACATAACATATGACTCATCTCAAAAGTGACTTATCTGACTGAAAGGTCATTTGAAGGAGAGCTTAACAACATGAACATCCACGAGTCATATTGAACTCGTTTTTTGAGTCCTGCTTGTCAGTAGTTGATGCAATTATTCACAAGCTTTGTGGTGTTTTTACAACACTGTAATTGTCAGAGCGAGTTAGCAGCAGTTTAGTAGCTGCAGTAAATTAGCAGCTCACTTGTGCTGCTGTGTGAGGCATTTCAGTGTGAACGCAAAGCTCGCACGTACAGATGCGGGGAGACCATTTAATGTTTTTCACTGAAAGACAAACCCCCCCAAAAAAACCGACCCAAAAACATACATCAACTAACCCGGCTTTGGACGAATGCAAACCAGTTTCAGTTTTTAAAGAAAACGACCGAGCAACATGATAGAAAGACTGTCCATACTTTGACTTGACTTGCTAATGAGCTCATTATGGGCAGCAGACATACTGTATAACACTGCAGGAGCTCAGCAGCAAACAGCATAACCTCATTTCCTGGGGCTTCCTGAACTTTTAAGAACCTCATTAATGTCTTCAGTGTTTGTTTTACAAACTGTAATATTTTTTACAAATTGAAAAGAAATACAACGGCACCCAGGATGCGCTCTTTTTGTCCTTAATGTAGAAAGTCAGTGAGGATGATTTTTGAAAACACCTATGCTTCCAATATACGCATCTCTGCAATCAATCAACATATTTAGAGCTTGCATCTAATTTTCTGCACACAAACCAAAACAGGCGACTGCAACTATTGATTGTTTTCACCAACAACTAATGAGAAATTTCTATTTTATCAGTTAAGTCTTAGATTGTCCCATGTGAGCATCTGAGCTCATAAAGCAGTTTAATTCTGGTGACTATAGAACAGATAAAAACACAAGATTTGTCAGATCTAATATAATCTAATTTAGATCCTCTGTACAATGATTTTGTGTTATCATTTACACAGTTACTGCCAGAAAAGTCCTTCACCCTAACAGCACTGCCAGGTGGGGAGGAGCTTTTTAATACTCTACCTAAGCAATGCAACTTTATGAGTCATTGACTCAGTGCTTCTTTACATACACACCGGGTGTTATTACAGAGAGATCACGAATTTATTTCCCACTTTAAAGCCTGCACCAGAACGAGATCACCGAATCACAATAAATATACAGCAACGAACGATCTAGCATTCGGTAAACATGATTACTCCACATAAGCGTCTGGATTTCAGCTGAAGAGCTTAAAGATAAAAGTAACATTTCACTATATTATTACTTTAAATGAAATAAAGTAGCTGCCATCATGATTGTAGTGTACCTTTGTAAAGGCTAGAAAATAAAACAAATCCCCAGTGACGACATCAAGCACAGAGTCAGCTGAGGCCAGGCGAGCCACCTGTACTAATGACTGACACAAAATTGATGGAAACGCTCACTAAGGTCCAACGTGTGTCAGAAAACTAAAAAAACTGTCGCAGTGTGCATGGTGTTGGTCCCAGGGGGTTACTGGCTTTATTTGTGTGCAGCCGCCATGTCACATTTATCAGGTAATTCATTCACTATTGCATGTTTTATTCAAACAGTGCTCCAAATCTTAATTAAATCAGTTTAGTGTTGCTCACAAAACAAGCATCAAATATTAACTGAAGAAGCTGCAGTTAGAAGGTAACTGGTATGAATTTAGCGTAGGCTAGCTGATCAGATACTCACCTAATTATTGCAGCACTTCTTACATTTATTGTCACACAGACTGCTTTTGGTATTACGGACACATGGAAGTACAATGAGGTAAATTACAATAGACCACAGTGTGTTTTAGCAACGTGAAAATGGAGAGTAGTTTCACGTGAACTTACAGCAATGGCAGAAACTGTTGCTGAACTGCAGCCTCTGGTCTTTGGTTCTGCTCGGTGCTTGTGACTTGCATCATATCTCTATACGATGCAGTGCTTTCACACCCGCTGCAAACTGGCAAACTACGCTGCAGAACACACACTTTCATAATACACATGACGCACATATCCACACAACTGTCACGACATTTAAAGATTTCATGGTTTTTTTTTTAAATACTCGAACCACTTTTTATGCTGGGTTTGAGTCATTAATACATGTGAAGTGAGAGGACATAAAATTTATGTTTTTCTACACAACATCTTCTGAATACTCTGACTGCTTCACTCTCAAGTTAAATCATATTCTTAAAAATGTGCAGCGTGCAGTCACGGGAGATTAAGTTACTCTGCACATGAATGAATGCCAGACAATTGCTATTTGCCAAACAGTAGACAATAAGTTGACAGTGGTACAAAGTGTGGCCCAGAATCATACTCCTGCTGATTAGCAATGCACAAACAGAGGATGACATACTGTACACAGCCCCCGGTATGGACGAAAACTGCCAGCGAAATCCCCAAATTAAAATGTAAAGCTGGTCTAAGCACCACCTTGATGAAATCCCATATTAAGCCGAGCAGGGAGTCGGTGTGCACTGGAGGGAATGAGAGTGAAGCCAAGCCAACAGGGAGTTCTGCCTCCTATCTCGTCCCCCTTCTCTCTTTTTTTCTCCACTATCATTACCTTGCCTGTCACTCCCCACGCAATTTCCTCCTCTTTCCCTCCCTGTTCCTCATTCTCCCCTTTTTACCAGCTATCTTTATTGCGCTTCCCCCATCACTGTTTCCCCTCTCTCCTTCTTTCGTTACCTCTCGTGCTCCCTTTTCCCCCTCCTCCTTCTCTCTTCCCTCAGGTTGTTTCCTCCTCTCTCTATCTGTAGGTGCCACATCTGGCAGCTTTCAGTTCCAGACTAGGCCTGCCTGGCTGGGAGAGAGAGAGTGAGATAATCGGGCTAATCCCTCCGTCATCCCAGAGGCTATCACGCTACTCTATAACCCCCTAATCCCTCTAATTCCCTCACACTCTGCAGTCAGCCTCGCTGTCAGACACATCGGGATCCTTATCGCCAGGAAAGAGCTGCAGGCACAGTGTGTATGTGTACATTTGTGTCTGTATGTGTGTGTGTGTGTGTGTGGTTTCCTTTTAATCAGTGAGGGATGTGGCCTTGCAGCCAGACTGACCTGACCCAGGCTTTGAGGAACTTTGGCAAATGGATAAACAAACCATATCCATGGAAAAAAAGAAATACATCCAGAAGATAAACACACCCGGTCTGCACGTTTGATGCTTCCAATTAAAGCACTGTATGACATTGTTATCCACCCCTGCTCTCCCCCTCCTCCCCATATCGCTCTCTCTCTTTTCTTTCTTAGCATAAGCTGGTGCAGATGCGAAGGAGTGTGGTAACAAAGAGCCAAATATTGGCAGGCAGACCAAAATCAATAAACACATTTTAAACACAGATTTGCTTGAGATGGAAGGAGGTATTTGAAAGATAATAACAGCTTCCAAACTGCATCGCGTATTGCCAACGGTTGATCACATCATCACAGATATATCGATCAATGTATCAAAGGCACGGAAGAAGGAGGAGAGGCAGCACTTCATCTGAGCAGAGCTCAGCTCTTGTTATCAGAATCATCAGTGACTGTGCCCTCTGAACTCTGGGAAAAACAGTCCCATGAGCTAGGGCTGCAGGGTGGGCGAGGTGTTAGGAGGCTATTTTCTCCTGTATGCTGTCACCAGGGAACACTGAGTGTGTGGTGTGGAGTGTGTTATTGATCGGCGCTCCTGTTTAACAGCATGTTGTTTATCATGCTTGCTGCTCTGTGGGTGCCCGTGGATTGCATTATTGGAATTTGGCGGTGTGCCGATGAATAACTGTCAGCCTGTTCGTCCATCCATTAGATTTGAGTGATGCTGTCTAAAAAAATTATATTATTCTAAGTTAGAAGATAACTAAAAAAATCACAAGATAAACTGAGGTTTGCACTGTGTATTCTCCAACCAGACAAAAGATTTGAATATTTCTTGTTAAGAAGGCTGATTTTCAACAATGTGGATGTGCATGTTTTCTTCTCTTATTTGTTTATTGAAATACCAAAAGCCAGAGAACAATGCTACCTGGGACTGAGGTATTTCTTTGAATGCTTTGCCGATCGATTCCTGGTGTTTATGACTCGATGCCCTTATGCTGATGACATTTTAGGTCAGTTTTTTTCTTCCTTTGTTGGCACAGACAAAGTTTAAGACAAAGACAAGCATGTTTGTTTAACTGATGATCCAACACGGCAAAGTGTGGAATAGACACGCCGGCCAACCGTGTCCTTTTCATGCTTTCCATCTCCAAATCGTGAAAAGGACAAACACGTATTAGTTGCATTACCAGCAGGGGGAGATAATCTATTTAAAGCCACAAAGTCGGTATTGAGCAAAATGACGATTAAGCTAGGCAGCTAATATTTATATGCATGTCTGTTTAAACACTTTCCTGTGTTATTTTTATGTAGGCTTAAAATAAAATATCTCCCCCTGCTGTAACTTCTGCATGTGTGTACATTTCACATTTTAGGGGCAAAGCGTGAAATGGAGACAGTGTACGGGTTTGTCTATTACACGCTTTGCAGCGATATCGGGTTGGGTGATTCTAAATTGATTCTGAATGGTTGTGTGTCTCTGTGTTGTACCCTGCCTCTTCCCCTATGACGGCTGGGATAGAAGCTAGCTGTCATGGATTAAGAAGGTATGGATGTTATGTTTGTTAAAATGTCACATTATTAAAAATCATACATGCGTACTGCATGCTTGATATTTTTACTTAATGGCTCAAACAATCATGGCCCAGCTCGGACTGACTGCAGTCACTCTCAGACAGACTGGTAAAGTTTTGCAAATACCTGCTGTCCAATTTATAAACACAGACAGGCCTTGCAATCAGTCTGGGCCTGTTTGCTTAGACGGAACAACTCATCTGCAACCCATCACTTTGATGTAGAGGACTTAACTAATTTGACTGCCAACTGGTTGTTTAATGTGAATATCTGTGTAAGTAAACGCTAACAGGTTTGCGATTTTTGCCAGTTTATCACAGTTGAAGCCCATTTTACAGTATCACAAACAAATGGCCTGTAATTGTCAAATTGGCCCCATTCAATCGCAAGCTGATAGCAGACTGACTCTGTCTTATTGCTGTTTTATCACTGTCTTAATGCCGCAATACCGCTTTTAAGACAGAAACTGGTCCCCATGTCTGCAGCAACCATTTCAAAGGCAACAAAATCGCAGGTTCCTCGCACACCTCTTCTTGTGGTCTCCAACCACTAGGGTAACTGGTGAGTAGATGATTCAAATAGTTACCTCACTACTAAACAGCTAATACACAAGCTCACAATGATTAATTGTGTTGCATGGTAAAATGCTGTTTGTTTAGCCATGAAATGTGTCCATGTTTGTGCTAATGTAAAAAAGGTCCTTTAAAGGGAACGCTCATCCCTGCAATCTAACTATTCAATTATAGACAGCAAATCAATATTATGTACGTGCCCCTTCTATATAAATACTTAGACCTAGATTTGTGTTTTTGATGTCACTGGTTCTGCATGTTTCTCAGCAATGTGACTGTACGACAACACAACATGTTTACCATTATCGTCTTTAAATCGTTTGCCTCCCACCTCTTCCGTCAATTGATTCAATGCAACCACATATTTATCTTCCCATCCATCCAAACTATAATTGCAGAAAAGATGCAAAGGACAAAATGTTCACAAGCCCCCTTGCCTCTTTCATCCTTTTTATTCAGTGTCACCAGTGCAATGTGGCATCTTATGACACTTCCACCCACTCCCCAACGACTCTGTGGTGCTGTGGCGGTGATGTGAGCGCTGGCATTGTGGCTAATGCTAGAGACTGAGCAGGGCGCTTGCAAGAGAGACAGCTCATCAAGCTGGGGAGCTAGCCAAGTGGAGTGTGACAAATCTCCATTTACCATCAGCGCACAGGGGCAAGGGTAAAATTAGAAACTCTGCTGCTTCTAACTCCCCGCTGCTAATTCCATTTCGTGCAAATTAATAAGTGTTTTTGTCCTCCTCCCCTCGCTCCACCCCCACCCCTCATTCTCCAGCACCCTCGCTCCCTCCCTCATCTGCTCTCCTTGACGAATTGCATTAGCTCAAGAAAAAAAAAAGAAGCTCATACACTAGTAATGAGACATTGTTAGGCAAATCCCAAGTCAGTTCCAGCATTGTTTATGGAATAAATGCCTGATTATCAACTTGGGAAGTGTGTGTGTGTGTGTGTGTGTGGGTGTGTGTGTGTGTGCGTGCATGCGTGTGTGTGTGTGTACCAGAGAGAAAAAACTGCACTGCTGTTGGCTGCAGGGCAAGATACAACTTGTTTTATGCTGTTGTTGTTCTTTTGTCATCATCATTACCATTTCCTATTTGACAAGAAAACACTCCAGATAATTTAGCAATTCATTATAAGAAATGACCCATTGTGAACTGAAGCAAGGCGCAGAATGCAGCAGTATGTTTATGGTCCTCTGGTGAAGTGTTTGCTTGTAAATGGATGCATTTTTCCTTTGAAATTTATACTAATTTCCAAGAGTTATTCACCAAGAACATGTTTTGTTGATAGTGATATGGCATTTAATATGACAACCTGAGGTTTAGCCTTCTTAGGTTAAATCAACAGTACCAGCAGTATTTTCTGTTGGGCTTATAGCTTGCTGTTGTTGTGGTTCTTTTTTTTTTTTTTTACTTTAGCGAACATTTTCTGCACTGCTTATGTTCTCGTAGGGTAGTTTAATCTAACAATGAGAGAAAATAAAATCTCATTCTAAATCATAACATCCTTTTGGTCTAGCAGTGAAGAACAATAGGCCACTTAAGATCGCTTGAAGCTCCAAAAGTGTCTCCCATTTTAAAATGACTAATTTTACAGTGCATGTAAATGTATTTATAGCCTGGTACTGTAGCTAATTTAAACCTTTGTGACTAATGTGTTTTGTTTTGTTGAAACTCAATTAGTGGCATGACCACTGTGACTGACAGGCGGATGCCGACACAGGCAGCTGTAGCCAGCAGCTGTTTGCTGAGCTTCCCCTCGCTCATCTGAGATATGTAACTAGACCTGCCATGTGGTTAACACTGTCAGGTTGTTACTCAAAGAAGTAATGATTTACATGTAGTTTATTTTTTTAACGAGTAATATACTACATAGATTGTTTGCACCCGAGGAAAGTAATTTGTTACACCACTTGTCACATTACTTTTGCATTACACTGTAACATGGCCTCGTATAACCACCAGTTGACAATATAAATCTTAGGTTATGGTCCTACACACGAATCACTCTAATGAGGACACAAACTGGATCTAACTTATAGTGTTTAAAAACGAACACAAAATGTTACCAAAAAAAAAAAAACAACTAAAAATCAGATTCTAGCTACAAATAGCTACACCCCATTTGAATTGAAGAACTTATGCAATCACATTAAAGTTTGACTATAGTAATGGGATTACCTTAGAACAGAATTTAGAACGTTAATGCATTAGAATGTAATGTGATTACAGTAATGACTCATGGTGGGCCAGTTTGAGCTCCAGCTTTGTTGAGTAAAATTCACGGATTTTATTTATTTGTTACTGAGCACTAATTAGGAGATACAGTTATTTTGCCTCTGTACATCTCCTCAGTGGATTGTAAATCAAACAATAATAATTCTATTCAGTTTGGTTCGGTTTTATTTATATAGGCCAAATCACAACAACAGAGCCTCAGGGCACTTATATTGTGAGGTAAAGACTTTACAATTATAGAGCAAAAACCCCAACAATCAGGTGACCTGCTATGAGCACGCACTTTGGTGATAATGGAAAGGAAAAAGGTCTTTTTAACAGGTAGAAACCTTCAGCAGAACCAGGCTCAGGAAGGGGCGACCATCTGCCTCGACAGGTTGGTGGTGAGGGGAGGAAGATGGGACGAAGAAACACTGTGGATGAGAGCCAGAGATTAATAATAGCTGGTGACTGAATGCAGAGTGATGTTTAAGCGCACAGTGATTGAAAATGGGTAAGAAAAGAAGAAGTAGAAACACTCAGTGCATCATGGGAAACCCTCAGGTCTATTTTAGCATAAAAAATGGGAGGATTCAGGGTCACCTGATCCAGCCCTAACTGTAAACTTGATCATAAAAGAAAGATTTAACAAACCAATCGAGCATCATGAGGACTACTTTCAGTTTTCACAGCGTTGAGCAATATATTGTACTGTATGCCTAGTGTCCTTTGACTTCTGGCGCTGACTTCAGTAGGATGTGGTGTCCCGCTCTTCTGCCCCATGCTCCATGTCTGTAATACACCAGCAGCTCATCAGGAAAGGTTAGCTCACCAGCTGAGCGGCCTTGGCAGAGGTTATCGGTGAGAAAAATGGCCACATTCACGTCCCAGCATTCAGAGCAAAAATACAAGTGGAAATATAAAAAACCTCTGAGCCTCCCAGCTGTGATTCTGACCCGCTCTAACATCTCGCTGATAAAAAGGTGATGTTTGAAAAACCTCCAGAAAAATTACACAAGTCTCCGCTCGCTGCGAGCTGTAAGTTCACTTATTGAACAGGAACCCTATATGCACTGTTTGTTGGTAATAGATGTCACATGAGCATGAACTGGAGGTTTTCCTGCTCTTCCCATACTACTGACACTCAGCATGCCTTTAAAAATGGGTGTAGCTTTCATTTACTTTAGATCACAGGGAGTAATCCATTTTAATATTTACAACCTTTAAGACCTTTGATAGAAATTAGTAAAATTAAAAACACGTCATCATTTTTCTTGTCCACATCTATATCTTCACATGCTAGCTTTCAAATGTTACCCAGCGACACTGAATACTCATTACTGAAAGCAATGATTTAGGACTCACCATTAAAGCCAACAGAAATGGGCAATGATCACTCATAAGAGCTTAAACAACCATCGTATGCTGGCAGTGGTGGATTTACAGTAGTTCCTCAGCCCGTCTCCCTAATAGACCTGCGATTAGCAGGCTGCAGTGGAAGGAAAACATCCCGGATCAATAGAGCACCAGGGAGAATCAATGGGCTGCTCCACTGTGGGCCTCTATGACTAACAAAGCTGTAAAGTCTACCATTAACTCTCATCATAAAATGTGCATTTCTGCTCTGTCACAGAATGTGATGTGCTAATGTCGGGTCACTAATGCATTTGAACAAATTTAGTTCTGTTTCATTTCACTTTTTATATGTTAAGTGAAGAGAAAGCTATTTCTGATGAGGTAAATCCACAAGGAAAAATACTTAGAGCACTATTGCCTAACTGGAACTGACTGCTGCAGGTGGATAAGGAGATATAATATGAATGCATATAATCTAAATATGCAGTTTTATGTCATGGTTCTTTGCACTCACCTGGTACTGATCTGTATAAAACAAAGTAAAGCAGATTTAGGACAGAAACCCCCAACCCCCGACAGCAACCTCAAAATCGCAGAAGGAGCTCAACACCTTCTTTGCTCAGTTTGAGACTGTCGTCACAGACTGTCTACCCCCCTCTCTCGGCCCCCACCAGTTTGCTTCTGAGCAAATCAGTCCACGAAGGATGCCATCATCATCATCATCACCATTCACAGAGCGCTGAGCCATCTGGAGAACAGGAAGAACTACGTGAGGATGCTATTCGTGGACTACAGCTCAGTGTTCAACACCATAATCCCAGACATCCTCACCACCAAACTGGACCACCTTCAGATCCCCCTACTTTACGCCTTGTACACATATGACTGTACACCAACCCAACCAACCAACGTCATCATCAATTATGCCAATGACACCACCATGGTTGAGCTCATCTCTGATGGAGAAGAGACAGCGTACAGTGCGGAGGTAGAGAACGTCCTCAGAAAATAACCTGAAGCTGAAAGTCCGTAAAACAAGATAACTCATAATGGACTACAGGAGGCACAGACAGGTCCACTCCCCTCTGATTATAAATGGGGAACGGGTGAAATCCGTCTCCACCTTTAGGTTTCTGGGCATCCACATCTACATTGACCTTACCTGAACCCACAACACCCTGGTAAAGAAGGCCCAACAGCAATGCACTTCCTCCGTGTCCTCAGGAAGAATAACCTGGACAAGAAGCTGCTGCTGGCCTTCTACCGCTCCTCAGTGGAGTGCGTGCGTTCCTACTGCCTGGGTGTTTGGTATGCAAGGGGCCACTACTGAGAACAGGAAGGCTCTGCAGAGGGTAATTAACACCACCCCCAAAATAAATAAGCTGCTCGGCATCGTGATCCCTTCGATTGTTTTGTACATATTCTTCTAATTTATATATATTTCTCTATAAGGTATGTATCTCTTCAGTTTGCTATTTGTTCCTGATGCCTTTACTATTTATACTTTTTTTTAACTCTTGCACAGTTGGCGTGGTGCACCCATAATTTCATTGTACATGTACAATGACAATAAAGGGCTATTCTATTCTATTGTTGAAACAAGTAACATAGTGGTATTTTAACTATTAAAATCCTGTAACACTTAGCTGTTGCTTACTGCAGATCTCAATGTTTCAATTTTAAGTCAAGATTTGTTAAAGTGCGCTTCTGAAACCTTGTTCAGTGTTGCTTGCAGTTTGCTTACTACAGCAAAAACAAAAGCGGACTGATTTGCTTATCATGGTGGGAAAAACCCTTTGAAATTAGCGACCACTAGCAAGGCAGGAAGTGGAAACGCAGCAAGTACATTAGATCATTGCGTAGTTACCACAAGCTAAGTATCTAGTGGTGATTTCCGATTATAAGCAGCACAGATACTCCTCAGATGCTTTAGCAGGCACTAAATTATCTGAGTTCTGCCCCCTAACTTTTTATTTACTGTATAGCTAATACGCTTATTAATCATCTCACACAGTTTTGTTCAGAGGTTGAATGGTGTGAGATTTATCGCAACGCTGAAAAAACAGCTAGCAACACCAAACTGATCATTGGGAAATTTTTAAGATTGCATTGGCAGTCACAAACTACTGAAATTGTTCACAATGATTTGACACTGATAAAACAATATAGATGACTCAGTGAGAGGTGAACCAGATGCACATTCTGCGTCAGTCAATTGCTGTGGAAAGCAGAGGAAGTCCATCTGCTTTCAACAAAAACAAAATTTTGTACATTACTGACATTTCGGAGTAAAGATAAGGCTGATAAAGGATATGCAAACTATGCAAAACTACCCGAAATATAAAAAGCTACTTTCAGCTGATCACCTATTCACAAGGTTTCGTGTGTTTGATTTTGCACCAGATTAAAACCTTAATGTTAGGTTGAGGGACCTTATGTTATGTGTGTAAACCACTACACTATGAAGCCACAAACACTATGCAAAATACAACCAGCTGTAATTTCAATTATTATACAGCAAAAAGTTAGACTTTAAAGTTGTCGTGGTCCTGAGCCTGTTGACTCAGTGTTTTGTGTTTCTTTATGCTTTTGTTATTCTGATTAGGTATTCCATTATTATTCGACATTTTGTTAGGTTTCTGTTCTGTGCCTGTCCTGGTCCCTCCTTCCATGTCCCCCCTGTCTGTCCATGATGTCATTATGCCTGCTTATGAGTCTGCGTCTGTGTCTCTTGCTGTGTCCCAATTCAGGGTCTGCATGCTTGAAGTATGCATTTTAAGTGCGATTACGTCACCGCCACGCGACGACGGCTGTCCCAATTCTAAGTGTACTTCAAATGCATACTCCAAATGCGCCGTCGATTTCCCCAAATATCAAGCGTGGTCCGGTGCACGCTTCGTGGTCCCATATATCCCACAATTTATAGCGCGGCGGTGGGTGTGGATAATTTTGCCGCAAAATACGGCAGAAGGGAGCGCCGAAGAGTGAACTGTCAAAAGTAAGTACTGAACATGACGTCACATAATTATGTGCGAATGTTTAATAACGAAGAACATTAAAACATTGCTGTTGGCCACATGTTGGCAAAGTTGTGTGACATTAGTGATGTTTGTACTTATAGTGTTAACTTGGTTTTAAAGCCTATATATATATATATATATATATATATATATATATATATATATATATATATATATATATCATAATAATCTGACAATAATATAATATTGGCCATATTATATTTACATTACCACAGTGAGATGATTTTAGTCTCATGAACAACATTAGCTAATTGTTATTTGCTAACTAATCTTAAATGACTGTTCAGTACAGAAATGAAGCCCAACAATCATGTTTTATAGTCCTGTGGTCTCAGCCTCAGATACTCAACTAATCAAAGTGATGTCATGACAAAACATTTTTCTCCTTCATTTCTGTCACACAAAGCTGTATGTAACGTTTCTCGCGATTAGTATCATGGTTGCTAGGCAACCTGAACAGCGCGACGAAGCATATACCGTCCCATTTCACAAGCCTCTCACTTCCGCACTTCTCGTACTTATAGTACGCGCCATATGTAGTACGCACAGTGCGCGTACTTCAAGCGTGCAGACCCTGAAATGGGACAGAGCCTGTGTCTTCCCCTACTTGGTGTCGTGTCGTCTTCTACCCTCAAGTTAACTGTGTGTCCCATATGCTAGCCTGTCTCCTTAGTTTATTTCTGTATTCTTAGTTTAGTTAAGTTTATGTTCCTTTTCTGCCCAACAATAAAGCTGCGTGTTTTGAGTTTACATCTGCCTCCGAGTCCTGCATTTTGGGTCCTTCTTCCCTGCCTGCCTGCACACAGCCATGACAAAAGTGTTAAACCATGAATACCACTAGAAGGTAAGTGGAACATTTTCACCTTAGTGACAGTTTTTTATATACAGATTAATACATCAAGGGTTTTAGATATAAATAAAAAACAAAACAATCAATCATGAAAGGTGGAGGTAATATACCAGCATATAAGAAAAGGTATAGCAACACATTATGAGCTGTTTGATAGCTCATTAAAGACAAAGAAGGCTTCATGCTGCCCATGTATACTCAGTGTTGGGGAGTAACGGAATACATGTACCGCCATTACGTATTTAAAATACAAAATATAAGTAACTGCATTCCGTTACGGTTACCGTTTTAAAAGGTGGTATTCAGAATACAGTTACTTTGTTGAAATGAATGGATTACACAGCGGTATTTTCCTGTTTCATAAGGCTATGAACTCTATATTTTTGGTGTCCACACCGGTGGAAACCCAAACAAAACACGCATTAAGAGGCTCTCATGTCTGTGTCTTAATCTCGCAGCCCATGTCACCTCTACTTGCAGCTCACATGATGACGTGAAGAAATATTTTTTTAAAATTATTCACAAAAATGATGTAATATCAAGGCAATAGGCAGAGTGTTACAGGCATAAATGGTAAATGGCCTGTATTTGTATAGCGCTTTACTAGTCCCTAAGGACCCCAAAGCGCTTTACACATTCAGTCATCCACCCATTCACACACACATTCACACACGCATCGCCCTAAAGAATGCAGCCTCATGGGCAGTGTAGTCCGTGCTGCAGGGAGAATGGACTGCCATACCCGTTATGTGTCTGTGAGCGAGGGAGGGAGAAAGAGAGTCAAAGTAAGAGATGTCACCAACCAGAAACGGGAGATGGAAGCATGTAAATATATAATATATATATGCAAAGTTGACCCAGACAACAAAGTAAAGCTAGTTTTCGGCTACAAGCCCGACACGGAACCCGACGTATTAGCCAGAGGTCCTTTTACGGCTTTATGCCTTTACGATTCGGAGCCAAGGACCTGTTTTATATTCGCGCGGAATAGTTTCCTAAATGAGATCGCTGCAAAAAGTGCAGCCTTACCTACAGTCCACCCTACTGTTACTCATTTATATTAAGATTTAAAAAATCTAGTTGGTATTGGTATGGCGAGTAACCTTCAGTAAAAGTAATAAATCACACAGCAATAGTACATTCATGTAGTTGTAAAAAGCAAGATAATATATTAAGTAAACCAAAGTATTCAGAATACGTTACTCTCATTGAGTAACGTAACGGAATACGTTACAGAATACATTTTGGGGCATTTATTCTGTAATCTGTGGTGGAATACATTTTAAAAGTAACCTTCCCAACACTGTGTATACTCATACATGTTGCACCACGTGAAGTGTCCTTTACGTCGTGTACAACGTTAGCTGCAAATAAGCAAATATATGTACATGTTAAAAAAAAAAAAGCAAAAGCGTATAGATACATCTAAGCCATTAAGGGAACAATATGAGAAAAAAACCCCCAAAACTTCTAGATGAGCACAGATGATTTTGGGGGTTTTAATAAATACTTGGAGAGGAACTTTAAAAATGAACTGATCGATTTTGGGCAGGACCTCAAACACACACATTGCCATGACTGGCATTCCTTTCAGGTGCATATGTTTAATATGGTGCACACAATCATTGAATTAGATGCACCAGAGCAGCAGTATCCACCTGCTGCAGTTTCCGATTAGGCCAAGAGTACACAGGTGACTATGGCTGCAACTTAAGGTTATTTTCTTCTCTCACTGCTAGATTAAATTTAGTAAATGAGGGTTTTTTTAACACTGTCTTAAAAAGGAACCAGAATTGTTGCTTTTTCCATTCTAGCTCTGCTACTCAAAATTAAATTACTTTGATTTTTTTAAATAGATGGACCGTGTTGCTCTACATTTCCCTCAACAGAGCACACTATAGGAGTTAAATATAACTCCGGGCTCCGAAACGGGTGTCAGTGGACACCCGAGCCGAGAAGACCTGACTAAAGGGGTACCCGTCTGCAGGTGCCTTAATAATTCAACACAAGTTTTATTCGCAATCACAATATCGGTGCTCAGTGAGCCGTTTGTAGACTATCCCTCAGGCCTCAATAGTTATTAAAGACAGAAATTATATATTCATAACACAGGATATTGCTGCTTGTTTATTTATAGCTTGCTTCCATTTTTCCGTGATATTTTGTCAGTTGACTTCCAAGCTATCTACCTTGCACTGCCTCAGGCCATATATAGCACTCCCTCTGCAAAACTACCCCCTTCTCCCAAAATGAAAAAAAAAAAACCAGACAAAAAAACAAAAAAACCCAACAACAACTCAGGAATGGCTAAATTGAAAGTGCGTTTTTCCATTATTTTCAGGTTCGACCACCGCCAAGCTATTTCCTTGTTTGCTTGTGCCCAGACTTTGCAATGAGGATGTCTCTTTCATTCGCAGCCTTACAGACAGCTTGTTTGGTTCAGCAGCTGCCCAGGGACTGCAGAGGATGCTAGAGAGAGCGCAAGCCCAACATTGTTCGCTGTAGTCAGGGGCTTCCAAGGACAAGATGATATTATCACACTCAAAGAGATGTGTGTGTGCATATAAGACACAGCAACTCTGTTTCCTAATAAACATTTTGGAATGGAAATGTTTTTCACTGAAGCAGGAAAAAGACAAATCTTACACACAACATGTAACAAAAACACAATTAAGGAATAAATAAAAGGAAAAAAAATCTGTTTCAGTTCACTTACAGTTAACTAAGCTTCTCAGCACCTGGTTCTTTGCTTCTCCGCCTTTGTTTATTCTACTGCCAATACAAGCATCCTGCTGGACACACAGTCAATCATCCCAAAATGTCAGCACCAATGAGCTGTGGCAAAAAGCCAACAACCAGAACCCCCAATGAGCGACTTTCACACATTTAGCAGAACGCCTCACATCAGAGATATTCGCTGCATTTCACTTTCCAAAAAAAAGCTGTTGCCACAGCACATTTGCTCCCACTTAGCACTCAACATTCACAGAGAGACAGTGAAATCCTTGTTGTTCAGAGTGATTAACAGGAAGGAAAGAGAGAGGGAGAGCACAAAAAAAAAACCATTTCCTAAATTGGCTGCCTTCCAAAATGCATTTGTCTTCATTTGTCAGAGGTGAGCCACTCTGTTCTGCTGTGCAGGGTAGTTTGACTTCGAAAGCAGCGACTTGGCTCAGTATTGACGAGTCAATCAGCAAAGGTCAGCAGGTTTAGGGGAAGTGGGACACCTGAGCGGGACTTAATCTCCTTCGTCCTTTAAGTGAAGGATTTTGGACGAATAAGCAGGTGCTGCAAAGCTATTATCTACCCCCTGCCTTGGATTTGTCATCAGCCAAGGGCAGAGGGGCCTGGAGAAATGCCAGCTGCACTTACTAATACACACAGAGAGACATTTGCAGAAGAGCCAGAAGTTGGCACCTGCCATTTTGACTCTCTGATAGGCATCTAATGCAACCTCCCTCTGCTCTTTTATCTCTCCTCTCCTACTCACTTCCTCTTCCCACAGACACGAGCAAATCAAAGTAATGGGTGTACAGCTGGAGCCCGTGTCCTCCGCTGGATAGCTGACATAATTGTCCCCCCCTCTGCTGCTTAATGGAGACAGTGTGCAGATCTGACATCCGCGTAAGTGCCCCAATTCCCTAAGTGACATGACAGTGTTTACGACTCCACAGGCCTCAAGAGTGTTGGAAGTTTCCAAATTCATAGCCAATTGAACAGTAGCTTACAGATGATTGCACTGTGTCCAATAACATCAATGAGATGTCTAAATTTATGGAGCAAGACCAAAAAAGCTTGCATTTGTGAAGCGTGGGTTAAAAGCCTGGAAGACATCAGTAAGACAGGTCTGCATTGGACAAAGTTGTGGACTTTATAAATTGGTATAATCAATTACAGATGTCGAAATGTGAAAGATCAAGAGTGTCCAAGATTGACAAGATCCCGAAAAGAGGGAACAGAGAGGATGACACATGTTTGTTTAAACCAGAATGTTCCAAGTTAAATGTGACAGCAGGAGAGATCTCATCAAGTGTCTCCATCGTGGCTGCCAGTGACAGAGTTCATAAAAACATGGCTCCAACCGAAGCGACTCACGCGAACTGCTAGACAAATAGGTTACACACACACACGCACACTTTCTTGGCTGTCAGACACACGGGGGTCAGGAGAGCCAAGGTCAAAATGGGAGCATGTGGAAAGGGTTTATTTCCCACTTGTCAGCGTAACCTTGGTGATGTCAGCTTGCGGCGGATACTTAAGAACAAACCAACATTAAACTATCAAAAGTCCAAAGAATAACAGTAATAGACGGCACCATGCCAAGAAGAGGAAACATCAGGACGGTGAATCATTTTATAAACCTGGCGATCAACCAATGAAAGTTAAATTCTCAGATTTCCTTAGTGCTCAACTTTGAGTTAAAACCACACACAACATCCAGCCCACTTTTAAATTGTACATAGCCTACGGGGAAAAAATGAGAGCGATGGTAATTAGCTTAGTGAGTATCTGCATGGCATTAGCTTTGTTTCATGAAGCCAGAATGCATTCTGAATTAGGGAGCATGAATGTATCAACAAAACTCTTGGGAATCCATTCAAAAGCATTAAAAACACTTTGTTCTAGATGAAAAACTTTAACCTCTTTGTGGCACTGGAGGGAGGACTGGAGCAAAAGTGAGAGACAAACTCACTGACAGACAGATCAGCACTACCATGGTCTCTGTGGATTAAATTGTGTACTTACTCTCTCCCCGCTGACAGGTACAGCAACACATAATGCACTATTTAAAAACGTCTCACCCTTATGGCATCCAGCTTGGCTATGGTCATGTGAAAAAGAACCTGTTTCCACAGCACTGCACAAAGTCCTGTGGAAAACTAAATATACTCTGTGATTCAGTAGGTTTCGCAGCATTAATTTGAAATAACAATTTTCTGTATGTCTTTATCGGTCTATCACACTGTTGTGGGGGATTTTGGCCCACTCTTCTTTACAACATTGGTTCAGTTCAATGAGGTTTGTGGACAGTTGTTTATGAACAGCTCTCTTAAGGTCCCACCACAGTGTTTCAATCAGGTTGAGGTTTGGACTTTGACTGGGCCATTGTAACACACCTTGTTTCTTTTCTTTTTCAGCAATTCTTTTATCGATATGCCAAATGAGCTTTGACATCCTTTTCCCCAATTTGGACCAAGCTTTAGCTGTCGGACAGATGGCCTCACATTTGATTGTACAATACTTAGAAAGGAGTTGACTCAGTGATTGCAAGGTGCCCAGTCCTGTGGCAGCAAAACAAGCCCGGAACATTACCCCTCCACCACCGTGCTTGACAGCTGCTATGAATCAGGAGATTGTGATGATATGTCGTGTAATCTAATTGTGCTGTCATGAACGTTTAATATTTTACATACTAACTGAGGCCTATAGAGTGTGAGATTTATCTTTTGGGTTTAGTTTCTTTAATCGTTGCACGGCCTGATGGGATATTGTGGCAATGTGTTAACAGACACCTAAATGCTGCAGATGAGAAAACTGGCCAAACTTGTGCTTTTATAGAGGTGCTCACACAAGTCAAAGATCAGTTAAGCAGTGCATTCGATTAACAGCTCCTGGCTGCTACTTAAGTCTTATGAAATTGGTCAGGTTGCACATAGTTTTTCACAGGATTGCATTTATCAGGAGGGGCCACAAAAATGTTCTAATACTTCCTAGCCAGGTAACAAAAGCACATTTCATTACTATCACTGCGTGTTAAATTATCGTCCTAAATATACAGTAAATTTATAAGAAATGCAGCAACTACCATGAAAAAAGCTGTAAAATATTCCAATCATCATTTCCCACGACTCACTATGCTCAAGTTTAGCCATCACCACTCAAAATTCAGGAAGCACATATGTGTGTAGTGTGCATGTTGTACTACAAGGGTCCAAATTCAGAGACAGTCAGTGACGAAACATTAGGGAGAGGTTTTTCATGGTGAATATTCGAGTATGAGTAAAAGTATGTCTACCTGTGGAAAAAGTCTTGCTTATCATGCTTTTTTTGCTCTAATATTTTATCCCAAAGTCAAGCAAATGAAGACATCTAACTTCTTGGAAAGATGCCATACTGTTTGACCTACACACACAATCAAGGCAATAGGCCTCGTTACAATACCTGTAAGCACACACAAACCTCCCATTAGGCACCGGCGCCCAACGGCTGAATGATCAGGCGATGATGCCAAAGCAATATCTATAATTAGGACATAGAGCCGGTGGAGAATGAACCCGGTGCTTGGCTCCTTCCCATAAGCAATTAAGACTGAGGCAGACAGATCACTGTATCAGAGGTTTGATTGAGGAGTGGGCCAAGTGCACAGCTGAGGACGTTATGGCTTTCAAGCTGAGTGGGTTTTACTGCGCTGACAAAATAGGTTTGTCAGCCACTTTTGTTTGTTTTACAGATTTAGCCATTTAGTATCACTTAGCTTATACCACTGGCAGATGTTTGTGATTAGGAGGCAAATTTATTTGGAACGCCATATTATTCAAACATTAGCAGTCATAAACCAAGATATTAGGTGTGGACAACCAATGTTAAAAAGACATTGTTCTCAAAGAATTAACTTTCCTTCTTCTCAAACTTCAACTGTCATAAATGTCTAAAACTGACTCCTGGTATTAAATGGTACTGATAAGGAAAAATATTCAAAAAGTTGAAGCTATTTTCCAAAGACTATAATGTAATTAATGGTGGAGTTTGTTTGCCTCACGGTCCACTTACACAGGTGTTTATACTTGGCTGAACAGGGCTCTACTTAAATGTTTCCTATCTTGCTGTGTTTCACAGGAGGGGCTGACTTTGTTATTCTAGTTTCACATTTTAGCAAGAAAACAAAGAAAGTAATCACTTGAATAAATGTCTTGATGCATGCTCAATCATCCAGGTAAGGCTGATCAATGGCCATGAGTGCCATTCACAGAGTGTTGGCGAATGGCTGCAATCACAGCATATGAAGATGGTGAAAGATGTACCCTTAGGCCCCCTCCTTAATTCAGAGATGATCTTTCTCTTTTCACGTAAATTACCTCCTTGACTCCGCGCTCAAACCAGCGTTCCTCCCTGTCCATACGTGTACATCCTCATCATTGAAAGAGTGTCCACTGGCCTGTAGGAGTAAATAGAGTCCTGGCCTGATGAGTTAGCTCTTTTGTGTTTTGCCTTGCACTTTGACAGAGGTTGTTTGGTTTCCCCGATGTATAAATCACAGCAATCCTCCTGGCACTTAACAGCATACACTATGTTACTCTGTTTGTGTCGAGAGGACCTTGGGTTGGACCAATCTTTGGCGCAGCGTGTTTTAGGGTTTGAAAGCCACAGAGATGCAGTGATTAGTGAAAATGTGTCTCAGCTGTTTCAATACTCCTGAAACATACTGGATCTCTAAGGGTTTTCATCCAGTGGAGAAAGAGATCAACTCCTGCCTAAGTGAAAACCCAGTGGGGCTTTCAGTGATGAGTATGTACACATCCTGGAAGAAACACTGGTTTGAGCGGGGAGTCAAGGAGACCATTTACATGAAAAGGGAAAGACCATCTCTGAATCGAGGAGGGGGCCTAAGGGTACATCTTTCAACAACTTACAATGTTGTGATTGCAGCCTTTCCCCAACTCTCTGTGAATGCTACTCTTGGCCATTGATCAACTGTCATTGACCAGTGGTTTTTGACCAGTGGTCATGACAATTTACATTATCAAGAAACTGACCTCACAGCCCATTGTTCATTCAGTGGGCTGGTTTCAGTCATTGTGCAAAGGTACTGTTTCTAAGGTTGGGAAAACCTGCAGTCAGCTGAGACTCAAGACGACGACTGACAAAATGTTTCTCCCACTGAAAACTCTACGTCCTGATGAGCATCATTTTGGGGGACACATGAATAATTGCTAACACTTTTTATCTAGCCAGCTGGCTAAACTACATGTTTTTTGCAGAAAAAGTTCAGACTTCACAGAATGCTGCAGTGGGAAAAAGCAGCAGAGTTTCACTCCTCGAGGTTCTGCACTGTCATGCAACACTTTATGGACCTTCATCTTTAATTACACCTGTGCTTTCTCAATGGTGAAATGTCAAAAAAAAAAAGGTTTATAAATGGTTTTCATGGCACTCTGTAGTGTTACAGTAGGATAATGGACTTTCTATTGTTGGAGCTGTCTCACTGGAGTTGTTGCAGACCCTGGCACAACTAAAATTGTGACATTATGCAATAAACTTGCATTTAAAATGGTTAGTTCAAAGATGGGGACCGGGTTTGCGATATCTTAGTTTCCACCTTATGTGTGTTTGGTGCATGCTAGTTAGCTTACCTGGTTGAGCAGGTGACTTTAAGCTGCAAGGTTCAATGCAGCAACCTCGGTTCTAAATCAATCCAGGGCCCTTTGCTATGTGTCTTTCCTCTCTTTCACCTTCCCTTTCCTGGCTAAGCTCCACTATTCTGTCAGAAAAAGCCCAAAAACGTTTAACTAAAACAGAAAAGCAAGTTTGTAGAGTCAAGATAACAAAAACACAGAGTTGGTTTGCAATTGAACAGGGTCAGTTGGCAATTACATGCAATACTTTTATGATATTTAGGCAGTGATACATCTGTTGCCATCTACATACAGAGAAATTTACACATACAGAAATTCATGCCTTATAATCAGAGTCCAGCCAAAACCTCATAGACCTCACAGATCTACAAATAGTGATATAGTTGCTGCAGGGTAATTTAACTGCAAATTAACAAAGGCTTTCAGTAACCTTTCTTTTATATAGGAATATAACCAGAACACAACTATCTGAGTTGTCTCCTATTGTACAGAGATGCATAGCAGACGAGTTGTGTACAAACCGACTCAGGGTGAATGCATCGTGTTGGCAATCTGTCTGCATTTCTAAATAAGCA